>NC_136073.1:279644434-280844434 GCF_964261635.1 Lissotriton helveticus
CCTGGATTCGCTGTGTCGCCTAGCCTGGTCTGGGCCTGCTGTCTGTGGCATTGCGTTGTAACATTTTTGCACTTTATTGTCGCCTTGGTCCTCTGTCTAGTGTTGGGCGGGGGGGGGGGACTGGCTTCCCTGGTTTTTGTGTGTGGTGGTGGACGGCTTGTTTCTCTCTATTTGTCTCTCTCTCTCTCTCTTCTCTCTCTCCTCTCTCTCTCTCTCTCGCCACTCGCCTTGTGGTGTTTCTCACCCTTTGTTTCTCTCTCTCTCTCTCCTCTCTCTCTCTCGCTCGCCACCTTGTGGTGTTTCTCACCTTTTGTTTCTCTCTCTCTCTCTCTCTCGCCACCTGTGGTGTTTCTCACCTTTTGTTCTCTCTCTCTCTCTCTCTCTCTCTCTCTCTCTCTCTCTCTCTCTCTCTCTCTCTCTCTCTCTCTCTCTCTCTCTCTCTCTCTCTCTCTCTCTCTCTCTCTCTCTCTCCCCTGCCACCTTGTGGTGTTTCTCACCTTCTTCTTTCTCTCTATTTCTCTCTCTCTCTCTCTCTCTCTCTCTCTCCCTGCCACCTTGTGGTGTTTCTCACCTTTTGTTTCTCTCTATTTCTCTCTCTCTCTCTCTCTCTCTCTCTCTCTCTCTCTCTCTCTCTCTCTCTCTCCCCTGCCACCTTGTGGTGTTCTCACCTTTTGTTTCTCTCTATTTCTCTCTCTCTCTCTCTCTCTCTCCTGCCACCTTGTGGTGTTTCTCACCTTTTGTTTCTCTCTATTTGTCTCTCTCTCTCTCTCTCTCTCTCTCTCTCTCTCTCTCTCTCTCTCTCCTGCCACCTTGTGGTGTTTCTCACCTTTTGTTTCTCTCTATTTCTCTCTCTCTCTCTCTCTCTCTCCTGCCACCTTGTGGTGTTTCTCACCTTTTTGTTTCTCTCTCTCTCTCTCTCTCTCTCTCTCCTGCCACCTTGTGGTGTTTCTCACCATTTGTTTCTACCTTTTCTAACCTATTGTCTGTCTCTCTCTCTCTCTCTCTCTCTCTCTCTCTCTCTCTCTCTCTCTCTCTCTCGCCACCTTGTGGTGTTCTCACCTTTTGTTTCTCTCTCTCTCTCTCTCTCTCTCTCTCTCGCCACCTTGTGGTGTTTCTCACCTTTTGTTTCTCTCTCTCTCTCTCTCTCTCTCTCTCTCTCTCTCTCTCTCTCTCTCTCTCTCTCTCGCCACCTTGTGGTGTTTCTCACCTTTTGTTTCTCTCTCTCTCTCTCTCTCTCTCTCGCCACCTTGTGGTGTTCTCACCTTATGTTTCTCTCTCTCTCTCTCTCTCTCTCTCTCTTCTCTCTCTCTCTCTCTCTCTCTCTCTCTCTCTCTCGCGTTCTCACATTTGTTTCTCTCTCTCTCTCTCTCTCTCTCTCTCGCCACCTTGTGGTGTTTCTCACCTTTTGTTTCTCTCTCTCTCTCTCTCTCTCTCTCGCCACCTTGTGGTGTTTCTCACCTTTTGTTTCTCTCTCTCTCTCTCTCTCGCCACCTCGTGGTGTTTCTCACCTTTTGTTTCTCTCGCTCTCTCTCTCTCTCTCTCTCTCTCTCTCTCTCTCTCTCTCTCTCGCTCTCTCTCTCTCTCTCTCTCTCTCTCTCCCCCCTGCCACCTTGTGGTGTTTCTCACCTTTTGTTTCTCTCTATTTCTCTCTCTCTCTCTCTCTCTCTCTCTTCTCTCTCTCTCTCTCTCTCTCTCTCTCTCTCTCTCTCTCTCCCCTGCCACCGTGTGGTGTTTCTCACCTTTTGTTTCTCTCTATTTGTCCTCTCTCTCTCTCTCTCTCTCTCTCTCTCTCTCTCTCTCTCTCTCTCTCCTGCCACCTTGTGGTGTTTCTCACCTTTTGTTTCTCTCTATTTGTCTCTCTCTCTCTCTCTCTCTCTCTCTCTCTCTCCTGCCACCTTGTGGTGTTTCTCACCTTTTGTTTCTCTCTATTTCTCTCTCTCTCTCTCTCTCTCTCTCTCTCTCCTGCCACCTTGTGGTGTTTCTCACCTTTTGTTTCTCTCTCTCTCTCTCTCTCTCTCCTGCCACCTTTTGGTGTTTCTCACCATTTGTTTCTACCTATTTGTCTGTCTCTCTCTCTCTCTCTCTCTCTCGCCACCTTGTGGTGTTTCTCACCTTTTGTTTCTCTCTCTCTCTCTCTCTCTCTCTCTCTCGCCACCTTGTGGTGTTTCTCACCTTTTGTTTCTCTCTCTCTCTCTCTCTCTCTCTCTCTCGCGTTTCTCACCTTTTGTTTTCTCTCTCTCTCTCTCTCTCTCTCTCTCGCCACCTTGTGGTGTTTCTCACCTTTTGTTTCTCTCTCTCTCTCTCGCCACCTCGTGGTGTTTCTCACCTTTTGTTTCTCTCTCTCTCTCTCTCTCTCTCTCTCTCTCTCTCTCTCTCCTCTCTCTCTCTCGCTCTCTCTCTCTCTCTCTCTCTCTCTCTCCCCCTGCCACCTTGTGGTGTTTCTCACCTTTTGTTTCTCTCTATTTCTCTCTCTCTCTCTCTCTCTCTCTCTCCCCTGCCACCGTGTGGTGTTTCTCACCTTTTGTTTCTCTCTATTTGTCCCTCTCTCTCTCTCTCTCTCTCTCTCTCCTGCCACCTTGTGGTGTTTCTCACCTTTTGTTTCTCTCTATTTGTCTCTCTCTCTCTCTCTCCTGCCACCTTGTGGTGTTTCTCACCTTTTGTTTCTCTCTATTTGTCTCTCTCTCTCTCTCTCTCTCTCTCTCTCTCTCTCCTGCCACCTTGTGGTGTTTCTCACCTTTTGTTTCTCTCTATTTGTCTCTCAGTTTTTTTTCGCACACTGTTCCCATGCTCTCCTCAGTTTTGTTGTGATGGCTCCACGTTGTGGCGCGTAAAAGTTCTCCGAACCAAACTGACGTTAGCGCGCTGGGGTGGGGCTTATGTGACCTCGCTGACGTCATGCCTGCGGAAGACGTCGGTGCGGAGTCGCGTGGTACCGCCCCCAGGCGCGCAGAGATGCTGGGCAAGAAAGTTTTCCAGGTCCAGTCTCACGCCTGGGGATAATTCTACGTTAAGGAATCTGCAACTAGAATAGTCTCTACCAGAGACATCGTTACCGAAGGTAAGTAACTTGTACTTTAATTTGTGTGTGTTGTGGCTATTATAGTGTTAATGTGTATGTAGTCAATTAATGATTATTAATTGTTTTTTTAATTTGTTTTTTTAAATTCATTAATTATGTTTATGTAAATACATTTAATAAAAAATGTTGAAGTGTTTTGTTATTGGTGTGGTGTTATAGTGCTGGAAATAAAATGAATACATTTATGTTTTATTACATTTTTTTGTTTGTAAATATTTTCTAGTTTAAAAGAATTATTTTTTTGTAAATCTATTTTATTTTATATAATATTTGTAGGTTTTTGTTATATGTAATTAGAATTATAGTATGTGTTCTTTTTATATGTTTAATATATGTATATTTTAATTTTTTTAATTTTTATTATTTTCTTAAATTTTTTATATATATATTTTTCTAAGTGTTTGAGTGTGAATAGTAATTTTTTTTCACCGCGATCCAACACTTTCCCTACTGTTGCATTCACTAGAGTGGGAATAGTAATTTTCACCCCGCTGCTATCCAACACTTTCCCTACTGTTGCACTCACTGGAGTGGGAATGTTAATTTTGACCCCTCCGCTATCCAACATTTTTCTTACTGTTGCACTCTTTGGTGTGGAAATAGAAATTTTGTCCTTCTGCTATCCACCCCTTTCCTTCTGTTGCTCTCACTGGAGTGGGAATAGTACATTTTAACCCTCCGCTATCCAACACGTTCCCTACTGTTGCACTCACTGGAGTGGGAATATTAATATTTACCCCTCCGCTATCCAACATTTTCCCTACTGTTGCACTCTTTGGTGTGGGAATAGTAATTTTTGTCCTTCTGCTATCCAACCCTTTCCTTCTGTTGCTCTCACTGGTGTGGGAATAGTAAATGTTACCCCTTCTACTATCCAACACGTTCCCTACTGTTGCACTCACTGGAGTTGGAATAGTAATTTTTACCCCTCCGCTATCCAGCACTTTCACTACTGTTGCACTCACTGGAGTGGGAATAGTAATTTTTACCTCTCTGCTATCCAACACTTTCCCTACTGTTGCACTCACTGGAGTGGGAATATTAATTTTGACCCTTCCGCTATCCAACATTTTCCTTACTGTTGCACTCATTGGAGTAGGAATAGTAAATTTTCCCTCTCCCCTATCCAACACTTATCCTACTGTTGCACTGTTTAGAGTGGGAATAGTAATTTTTACCCCTTTGCTATCCAACACTTTACCTCCTGTTGCACTCACTGGAGTTAGAATAGTACATTTAATTATTTTGCTATCCTACACTTTTCTTACTGTTGCACTAATTGTATTGGGCAATTTAAGTTTAAATATTTTTTGATAGTTTAATGTTTTCATTTATTCTAGAATTCTTTTTTTATATTTTTAATTATATATATATATTTTATTTTTATATAATTTTAAAGTTTTAAAATAAAGTAAAGTGTGGCACTTCAGTGTCGCCCGGGACTTGTACCTTAGGTATTGGAGGGGTCGGGGCAGCTGCGCTGGGTAATATCCCCTCAAGGAGACTCACAGACACCGGGGTTCTGGGTAACGCTGGCTTTATTAACTTAAAAGTGCGTTTGCGGTTTATGGTTTTCCGGTAATAAGGAAGTGCTGACTCTGCCTCTTCCGTCAGTCTTTGAAGGCGTTTCTCCGACGCTGTTTTCCTCTCGTCCCGGTGTCTTCTGGGACTGGGAGTCCGGTCCTTCTCCTCCACGGTGTCGGGCCGTCTCGTCAGGGGGCAAAGAAAAGAAAACACAACAGTGTTTTAGGCTCCTGGTCGGACCGGTAACACAGGGAAAGGGGGTGAGGGCTCACACGTGCACAACTCGGCTCTAGGTGCTGGGTAGTGGTGGTGGGGGTAGTGCATAGGATGTGAGTGGGGTAATGCTACGGCGGTTTCACCCACTTAAAGCCCGCCCAGCCCGCAAGCCGTGACCGTACCTCTGGTAGCCACACTTCCCTCGATGAAGTGTGGCTGGGCGAAGAGCCTTCCTGATAGCCTCCTGGCTTTCCCCGTCGTCCTCTCTCCTCCAGTCCCGCCTCGTCCTCCTGCCTCCGTTGTTCTCTCGTCTCCTCTCCTGCCTCCTGCCTCCGCTGGTCTCTCGTCTCTCCTCCTGCCTCCTCTTCTGTCTTCCGCTCCCGCCTCTCCTCCGTCTCCGTCTTCAATCGTCTCTCGTCCTCTTCTCCTCTTCTCTCTCCGTCGCTCTCACCTCCGCCTCCTCCGAGTGCATAACACACCTGAGTGTGTTCCTGGGCGTCCTTTACCTGGGTCGAGGGGGCATGTCCAGTGACGATGTCTGTGTCCAGCTCCGCCCAGTTAAAGTAACAGGGTCCACCGGTATCGTCCGAGTCTGAGTCGTCCTGTTCCTCAGCTCCCCGCCAAGCCCCTGTATGCTGTGCAAAGAGAGGTGAGAGAGGTAAGCCAGGTGGACCCGCGTCCACCCCGTCACACACCTCCCCCCTATGATTCTCCCGATCGGGGAGAGGATACCTGGAAAGATAATCCGCACTAACATTTTCCTTCCCCTTTTTGTGCAAGACTTTGAAGGAAAAGGGCTGCAAAGATAGGAACCATCGCATGACTCGGGGGTTGTTGGATGCGTTGCGACTCATCCATTGTAGAGGGGCATGGTCGGTGAACAGGCTAAATGTGCGTCCCTCCAGATAATACCGTAGTTTATCTACTGCCCACTTGATTGCCAGGCATTCTTTTTCGATCGTGGGGTACCTCACCTCCCTGGGGAACAGTTTCCTACTAATGAACAGGATGGGATGGTCGTGCCCTTCCTCCGTCACCTGTGACAATACAGCCCCGATCCCGAAGTCGGAGGCATCAGTGTGCAACACGAAGGGTCTGGTAAAGTCAGGAGAGGCTAGCACCGGACGGGAGGTTATCGTTTTTTTGAGGGAAATGAACGCCTTTCTCATCTCAGGGGTGGGATTCTGAAACTCGGTTTTCGGAGTGTGTTTCCTCAAGGTATCGGTGAGGGGGGCTGCTATGTCCGAAAAAGAGGGTATGAATCGTCGGTAGTACCCCACCAACCCGAGGAAGGCCCTCATGTCTCGGAGATTGGTGGGGAACGGGGTTTCTGCGATAGCACGGACCTTCTCGTCTTGTGGCTCTATGAGTCCGTGGCCCAACACGTATCCGAGGTATTTTACCTTTTGGAATCCGATCCTCGATTTCTTCGAATTGACGTGTAGGCCAGCTTTGATTAGTTGTAGCAGGACGGTTTCCAGATGTCGAAGGTGTGTCTCCCAGTCGGGGCTGAAAATAATGATGTCGTCCAGGTATGCTGAACTATATGCCTGATGTTCCCGGAGCACCTCATTCATCAGCCTTTGAAAAGTTGCGGGGGCTCCGTGCAATCCGAAAGGGAGTACGGTAAATTCGTATAACCCGTCGGGGGTAGAAAACGCTGTTTTCTTGCGGTCTTCTTCGCGTAATGGCACCTGCCAGTAGCCTTTGGTCAGGTCCAGGGTACTGATGAATCTGGCTTCCCCCAATTTCTCGATTAACTCATCGATCCTTGGTATGGGGTAGGCATCGAAGGATGATACCGCGTTTAGGGCCCGGAAGTCCATGCAGAACCTGCTACTCCCATCCGGTTTTGGCACCATCACGATTGGGGACGACCATTCACTTTTTGACGGACGGACGACCCCTAGGCGGATCATTTCTTTCACCTCCCTGCTGATAGCTTCCCGTTTGGCCGCAGGTATCCGATATGGTCTTTGTTTGACGATGATCCCTTTCTGGGTCTCAATCCGGTGTTCTGCCAGGTTAGTGGAACCGGGTAGGTCCGAGAAGACGCCCGCGCATCGGTGTAGGACTCTTTGTAGTCCTTCTCGTTGTTCTTTGAATATTTCATCGTTGATGACCAGGTTGTGTATCGTATTTTCTTTCTGGTGGTCTTTGTCCGGGACCGTGTATGCGGTGAGGGGTGGCACCCCTAGCCATTTTTTTAGGACATTTATGTGGAAAATCTGGCTCTTCCGTCCGGGTAAGCGTAGTCGGTAGGTGGTGTTCCCGATGGTTTCCTGAACTTGATAGGGCCCCTGCCACTCTGTTTGGAATTTCTTCGTGGTTGAGGGTAACAACACCAAGGCCCAATCGTGCACCTCGAGTTTTCTCCACTTCTTCCCCTTATCATAATGGGATTTTTGCTTGGTTTGACTCTTCTCCAGTTGTGAATAAGCCAGTTCTCTTATCTTTCCTATCTGGTTTCTGAGAGCCTGGCTATATTCAAGCAGCGTTTTTGTGCCCCTTGTGGGTTCGGCTTCCCAATACTCTTTTGTCATGTCTAGGAGGCTCCTGGGGTGTCTGCCATATAGCATTTCGAACGACGAACAGCCCAGGCTGCTCTGTTTTTGCCCTCGGATAACGTAGAGTGCCAGGGGAAGCAAACGGCCCCAGTCGGTCTGGTTGGCAGCCAGCATTTTCTTTAAAATACTTTTTAGTGTTCCGTTATAGCGCTCCACAAGCCCATCTGTCTGGGGATGATAGATCGATGTTTTGATTTGATGGAGGTCTAGCATGAGGCACACCTCTTTCATAACCCGTGACATGAAAGGAGTGCCCTGGTCAGTGAGTATCTCCTTCGGGAATCCCACCCGAGAGAACAATTCCAAGAACTTCTCCGCGATGTTTTTGGAGGTGGGTGATTTGAGGGGAAAGGCCTCGGGATATCTGGTGGCGTAATCCACGATGACCAGGGCGTATTGGTTTCCTCTGCCGGTCTTCGGGAGGGGCCCGATGAGATCCATCGCCACTCTCTCGAATGGGGTCCCTATGATCGGTAGTGGCTGCAGTGGGGCAGCCGGGGTCTGTGCACGTTTTTGCGTTGGCACACGTCGCAGGTCTGGCAGTGGGTCTTGATGTCCTGATAGACCCCGGGCCAATAGAAATTCTTTAGGATGTTCTGTGTGGTTTTCTCACTGCCTATGTGTCCAGCTAGTAGATGTGTGTGGGCATAGAACATCACCTGTTCTCTGAAACATACCGGGACAAGGAGCTGTTTAGGGTCACCCTGCTTCCCCTGCCTGTATAGCAAGTCTTCCTGTATTAGAAAACGGGGATATCTGGGATCGGGATTATCCTGTTCTGCATGAGCCTGTTCCCAGGCGTTAAACAATGTGGAGTCATTGGCTTGGGCGAACTGAAAACTTCTGTCGCCCTCCCAGGGATCAGGGGCTATGAGTACAGGCTTTGGTTGCATTCCCCCTCTTTTCAAGGTCTCAGAGAAAAGATCAAGGAAGTGTGGGTTATCAGTTCCCAAAATGAGCTCTTCTGGTAGGCTGTCCAATAACCCAACCTTTACCACTGTCTGCCGCCCCCCCTCTAACTCTAAGGGGACACAAGCGACCCGGTAGCTCTTCACGTCTCCATGGACGCACTTTATGTGTACTAGGGACTCTGGTATTATCTGGGAAACACACACAAACCTACCCTGCATCACCGACTGTTTGCACCCCGAGTCCAACAGAGCCTTGATGCTCCTGCCATTCACCAGGACACTCACGTGGTATGCCCCTCCCAGCTCCGCTGAAAACATCACCGGTCTGGGTAGATAGCCAACCTCCATGGGTTCTTCCTGTATCCTCTTCTTAGGGCAAAACCGAGCGATATGGCCCCATGTGCCGCAATCGAAGCATTGTGGACCTCTTAATGGGGTCAAGTCTGGATGCACCGGTCTGGGTGCAGGTAGCCCAGGAGGGGGTCTGGGTTTCCTGTCAACACGAAGCGGGGGTCTGAGGTTCCTTTCAGGTTCCATGGGGTGTAGCCGGGGTTGGGCCCTTGAAAATGTTGAGGCCATTTCTATGGCTTGTGCGGTGGTCAGGTTGGAGTGTTGCCTTAACCACCGTTGGGTCCCGAAAGGTAGAGCCTCTAGGTATTGCTCTAAGTATATTTTGTCCATGATAGCCTCTTTGTTGCTCTGTGCGGGGGTTAGCCACTTATCGGCGGCTGCCTTTAGGCGAAAGAAGAGAGTCTTAGGGTTCTCGCCGGGGGTCCCTCGTTCCTTACGGAAGCGGACGCGATATGCCTCTGCGTCTAAGCCTAGGTGATCGAGGATGATGACCTTTATCTGGGCGTAGGGCGTCTGTCCATTTCCGTTGGCCACCTGGTACGCGGCCTGGGCTTCGCCTGTCAGCAGAGGTGCCAGGAAAAACGGCCATTTCTCCAAAGGCCATCCGCATGCGAGGGCTACCCTCTCGAAATTTACAAGGAAAGCATCCGGGTCCTCTCCCGCTATGTATTTTTGTAGGGAGATGCCGGAGGGGGTTGGGGGTGCTCTTACTTCCCGCACTGGATTGCCGGCTTGATCAATCCTTGTCGGCTGCAGCTCCCCCAGGGTCTTTACTACGGAGTCCCTGAGCGCATCTCTGTCCGCTTGGGCTGTGGCTATCTGCTGTTCGATCGCCCACCCCAACTGCTCCTGCCCCTTCACCAACCGTTGTAGTAGCTCCTCCATCGTTGTGTCCCAGATGGCTATCGAATTGCCCGCATTCTCCACCACTTGTGGCACTTCAGTGTCGCCCGGGACTTGTACCTTAGGTATTGGAGGGGTCGGGGCAGCTGCGCTGGGTAATATCCCCTCAAGGAGACTCACAGACACCGGGGTTCTGGGTAACGCTGGCTTTATTAACTTAAAAGTGCGTTTGCGGTTTATGGTTTTCCGGTAATAAGGAAGTGCTGACTCTGCCTCTTCCGTCAGTCTTTGAAGGCGTTTCTCCGACGCTGTTTTCCTCTCGTCCCGGTGTCTTCTGGGACTGGGAGTCCGGTCCTTCTCCTCCACGGTGTCGGGCCGTCTCGTCAGGGGGCAAAGAAAAGAAAACACAACAGTGTTTTAGGCTCCTGGTCGGACCGGTAACACAGGGAAAGGGGGTGAGGGCTCACACGTGCACAACTCGGCTCTAGGTGCTGGGTAGTGGTGGTGGGGGTAGTGCATAGGATGTGAGTGGGGTAATGCTACGGCGGTTTCACCCACTTAAAGCCCGCCCAGCCCGCAAGCCGTGACCGTACCTCTGGTAGCCACACTTCCCTCGATGAAGTGTGGCTGGGCGAAGAGCCTTCCTGATAGCCTCCTGGCTTTCCCCGTCGTCCTCTCTCCTCCAGTCCCGCCTCGTCCTCCTGCCTCCGTTGTTCTCTCGTCTCCTCTCCTGCCTCCTGCCTCCGCTGGTCTCTCGTCTCTCCTCCTGCCTCCTCTTCTGTCTTCCGCTCCCGCCTCTCCTCCGTCTCCGTCTTCAATCGTCTCTCGTCCTCTTCTCCTCTTCTCTCTCCGTCGCTCTCACCTCCGCCTCCTCCGAGTGCATAACACACCTGAGTGTGTTCCTGGGCGTCCTTTACCTGGGTCGAGGGGGCGTGTCCAGTGACGATGTCTGTGTCCAGCTCCGCCCAGTTAAAGTAACAGGGTCCACCGGTATCGTCCGAGTCTGAGTCGTCCTGTTCCTCAGCTCCCCGCCAGGCCCCTGTATGCTGTGCAAAGAGAGGTGAGAGAGGTAAGCCAGGTGGACCCGCGTCCACCCCGTCACACAAAGATAATAGTTTATTAATTATTTTAAAGTAAATATATATAAATAATTATGTTTTTGTGTTTTAATTAGGCTTATTTGTAATATTTTGTAAAAATGTATATTACATTTAATGTATTTTGTTGATATTAATATTTAATATATATTATGTTAGAAATAAATTTACATCAATATTTTTTTACTGCTATATTTTTGTACTTACCTGTCTAGGTATTAGAGTTGATATTTTTGTAGTCTATATTCGATATTTTGAACATCGATATTTTGAACATCGATATTCTATCAGTGGACTGCATCTCACATGTATTACTGTCCTGCATCCCATATCTATGCAGGTTAACAGGAGTGTAATAGCTTTGACTGAGGAAACGATAATGCAGCAGTCTATACCTGCTATTCATAGGGACCTCCCCTGTGTGGAGGCAGCAATATTCCCATTGTGTGTCTGTATAGTGAATGCCTAGATCCACCACCCAGCAGTTCCTAGATTGGTGATCCACTCGGGACATATCTCGCAATGTAGTGTTGTACGTTACAGAGATGGCCTTGGTGTTCAATGAGCAGGTGGCAGCAAGACTCAGCAGTCTCCAATCTGCTGGTTCCTGAGGATGGTAAGGAATGCCTGCTACATTGCCTCCCACAGCCTAGTATACATGAATATCGCTAGAGGAGTAGAGCTACCCGTTTTTAGATATTCATTTAGGGGGAGGAGTTAACCCCCCGCCCCCATAAGCTCCCCAGTGCAAGGAATTGTTTAAACCTGTGAATGCCCAATTACCACAGGTTTGCTGGTGAGGGGAAATTTCTGGTTGTGTACCAAAAGCATTTAAATCCTTGGTGTCACATAAAGAATAAAAACAGAATCTGTAGTACATAATTAAACACACCCCAAAACAGTTAGTAATTTATTGCAAAAACATAATAGAATCAGTTTAATATAATTCAGATTTTTTTAAAAAAAAGGCAATAACTCAGTGTAAGTAGTGAAATGCATAACAATTCTTTATGTTCAGTAATGGACTATAGAGTACAAAAAACCATAAACAGGTTTACATACATTTCTGCTTTGTGATGATCACTATTCATTTAAAAAAAAAAAAAAATCCTAAGAATGCAAAGGGTTTAAACTGCAGCTGTAATGTAGCCCTAAATCCTGACATTCAACATGGCTGCTGGTTCTGGCAGCAGGCATGATGATGTCGCAGCTCAACTATACTAAATTGATGTGCTTTTCCCACCACCCGCCTTAATTTTACCAGGCATATTCATTCTGTAATGAGGTTTGGGATTCTACAAGATTTTCCTAATCATACTGTCTATCTGTAAAGGTCATGGTTTTGGCAAGATCTTTGTTGATGGCTTCTAATGTGGTGGATTTATTCACTTACTCTTTTAGACTCTCTTGACCTGTGAAAGAGGTGCAGTGCTTATTTATTTGTGCTGTTACTGTGTGTTCATTCCTTAGCTTTTAAGCATTTCGGTTATTACTGTATGTGTAGCATGTATTAGTAAGGGGGTTGGCTGGACAATACATGTTAGTGTAAATACTGCTATAATGTTTTATTGCTTTCTTGTTTCCCATGCTCGGAGGGTGAAGCCTGTAAAAAGAAGCAGGGTATGCTCAGACGTGAGTCCCTTGTTCACTTGGCCACTGGATTCAAGATAGCCTGGCTGATGAGGATTATGAATCCGAAACCGGTCCCAGGATGCTTGTTTCCGGTCTAGGGAAGACATGGCTTGGCAGTTCGGGCTGGACTGTTCCCATGAGGCACAGGGTCAGACTGATTTGCATGTAGCCATGTCTGAACTGGGGTGGCTGAGTGAACTAAAGAATGGTGATGGATTAAACCCAGATCAGTTCACTGGGGGAGAGTGTTTGATTTGTTCAAACGCTCCGTCCATCCATCATCCCCTTTTGTTTTTTTTATATAAACTTTTTTATTGATTTTGCGCACACAACAAACAATCTCGGTTCACAAATCAGTCCGTTCATAGCACATACAGCCAGGTCATTTCCTCACCATCCCCAACAAAAGTCCCTATCCAAGACAGCCCGCCTCCCCCTCTACCCCCACCCCCCCCCCCTTGTCAGTGTGCCTCCATTCCCTTGTTACGGCTTGTCAAACCTATCCGATATGCAGCGGGTGAAACTCCCCTCTGGTCAATGTCCACACATAAGTCCAGGTACGAACCAATGTTGCTTAAGACCTCCACTCCATCCCCGGGCTCAGAGGACCCATGTAGTCTGCTCTCTCCTTGCGCCCGGGCTCATTGTCTAACTTCCCACCTCCATCACCATCACACCCACCTCCCCTCGCCCCGTGGCCCCTTCCGGAGCTGCCGGTTCGCCAGCCTCTCCGCCAACATCAGCCTCCAATAGTGACTGAAGATCCGTCACAAGCGTGCTCCACGCCCTGGCAGTATCTAGCGCCCTTTCGTTGGCCGTACGCCTAGCTAATTGCAGTCTGAGAGAGCCTTCGCATGCAGCCCATTGCAGGAAGCACCTCCGCCACCTCAGGAAGTTAGGTCCCCCTCTAGATTTCCAGTGTAGAGTAAGTTCCCTCTTGGCCATTATGAACCCCAAATCATAAAATTTGCTAGTGATTTTGGTGGCAGGGGTATGGGGAAACCAAAGTAGCAGGCAAGCTCCCGCGTCTGCATCAACCTGACGGCCCGTAACCGCATTCAGGCAAGCGCAAACATCAATCCAGTATGTGCCAAGCCCTGTGCACGACCAGAACATATGCTGAAAGTCAGCGTCCTCCGCGGCGCAGCGCGGACATGACGATTGCGCACCTCCGAAGATCCGTCGGATTTTGGCAGGCGTCTAGTACGCCCTATGGAGTGTGTAATACTGAACCAATTGAAACCGAACATTACGGGTGCCCTTCCAGGCCCTGCGTATAAGCTGAGGCCAGGTCGTCTCCGGTATCTGCCGACCAAGGTCAGCCTCCCAGCGCTCCCGCAACCCATCAAGGGGGGGAGGATCAGCCAGCGCCAGCCTCCGGTACAGGCATGTGATGGCCTTATAGGTGCCAGCCGCCATCACGACATACTGGCAGCCCAGCGACGTGGGTGGTTCCACCAGCCCCATCTTCCAGTGCCTCTGAATCCCAGTAACCAAAGCCGCATGTAACAGGAAGTCACCCCTCGGCAGACCGAAGGCCTCCTGCAGGGCACCGAACGGCATCAAGGCACCATCCCGGTATAAATCCCCTAGCATGTGAACCCCTAAGTCCTCCCAGCCGGCAAGCGCCGACCAATCCCCGCCATGCGGGATGGCAGTACACATGCCCAAGGGAATCTCCGGCGCATATGGGGCGCGACACCCCACCCGCCTGTGGCCACGCAGCCAGCACCTGCGAAGGGTTCGCTCTTCAAGAGTCAGCCGCTCCAACCGAAGCTCCTGTTGGAGCACAATAAAGGACAGAACATGGCGCTGCACAATCCGACCCTGCGGTCCGTCCGGTCCTCTAAATTCCCTCGCCACCGCTTGCGTGAGCCACTGAAGTTGAGCAGCCAAATAATACCATTCGAAGTCCGGCACTGCTAGGCCGCCCTCCTCTCGGGACCTAAGTAAAGTATTCAGGGCTATGCGTCGCCTGCCAGTACCCCAGATAAAGCCTATCACCACAGATCTCAAAGTTCGGAAAAAGGAGGGTGGGATCCACACCGGTAGCGTGCGGAAAAAATATAGTAGGCGCAGCAGGACCACCATTTTCAACAACGCAATTCGCCCTGCCACAGACAACGGAAGGACACGCCAAAACCTCATGCTACCTCTAATGCCCCTCATGGCCCTACCCACATTCCCCTCATAAAGGAGTGAATGGGTGTGATATATATGGACTCCGAGGTAGTGCAGGCAATCCGGTTCCCAGCGCAGGCCATCCAGCACCGCGGGCTGAGCGCAGCGGGAAGTCAGGGGGAATAGGCAGGTCTTAGACCAATTAACCCGGAGGCCCGACAGGTTCCCGAACTCCTGGAGCAGGGCCCGTGCCCCGGTCACCGACCCATCTACATCTGCCAGGAATAACAAGAGGTCGTCGGCATACAAGGAGATATAATGCAAGTCGCCGCGTGACAGTACCCCGTCAAAGGACCGACCCTGCCAGGCCCGCGCCGCCAGCGGCTCAATCGCCAAGGCGAAAAGGAGCGGGGATAAGGAGCAACCCTGTCTGGTGCCCCGACCTACCAAGCACGCCGCGGATACGGAGCGGCCCGTTCGGACCCTAGCAGTAGCCGACTCATATAGCAGCCTCGTCCAATGGACGAAGCCATCTCCCACCCCGAACCGAAGGAGTACGCAGAACAAATGAGGCCATTCCACACTATCGAATGCCTTTTCGATGTCCACCGACAGCACGGCCGCCCCCGTGGGGCCCTCCCATTCAACATCCATGACCCTTATCAGGCGCCGTATGCACGTCGAGGTGTTCCTAGTGGGGATAAAGCCCGACTGGTCCGGGTGTACCAGAGAGCACATATGGGCAGTCAGCCTCGTCGCTAAGATCCTGCTCAACACCTTGTAGTCTACCGTTAGCATCGATAGCGGACGGTATGCCGTCCGAGCCGTAGGGAGGCCGCCCTTTTTCAACAGCGGGATCACGATCGCCTCACGCGCCGACGCCGGCAATTTACCCTGCTCCCAGGCCTCCCCATAGACCTGGTGTAAGCGAGGTGCCAGGAGATCCACATACGCTGCATAAAACTCCACCGGGAGGCCGTCGCCCCCTGGCGTTTTCTTCCTGGCCATATGCTTAATCGCCGCTCTAATCTCCCCCTGCGCAATAGCCGCTCCTAACGTGGCTCCCTGCTCCGGATCCAGCCGCGGCAGCTGAGCCTCTTCAAGGAAGGCATCCAATGCCGCAGGGCACGCCGCCATCCGGCTCCGATAAAGTTCCGCATAGTAATCCCGGAACTGAGTGTTAATCTCTAGCTGCGAATGGACCAGGCCCCCAGTCGACGTAGTCAGCGACAAAATCGGCGTGCCCCTCGTGTCAGGATTAGCCAACCATGCCAGCAGCGAGCCGACCCGGTCCCGTTCCGCATGCGCTCGGACCATGTATTCCCGGTAATCATGGCAGCGGAGCCTCTCCACCTGGGTGGCCACCCGCTCTCGAGCCGCTAGCACTTCTTCCCTATTGCCGCCCGCCTCATGGCCGTTCCTCTCCGCCTGCCGCAGAGCGGACTCCTCCCGTGCAACATCAGCCAGCAACGTCCGGCGAACCCCCGACGAGGACGAGAGGCACGCGCCTCCCACCACCACCTTGAAGGCGTCCCACTCGATTGCTCGAGTGAATGCAGTTCCCGAGTTCTCAAGGAAGTAACGTTCAATGCAGTCCTGCACTTCAGCGCGGAAAACCGGGTCCTCCAGCGTCAGCGGGTTCAACCGCCATGTGGGAACCGGCTGCCGCTGTCTGGTCCAGAGGACCGTAAGCAGGCAAGGGTTATGGTCCGATATGGTCCGCGCCAGGTACTCACAATCATGCGTAAGCTCCTGAGCCCCACTCGAGCAGAGGAAAGTGTCGAGACGCACATGCAAATCATGCGGTACCGAGTAGAACGAATAGTCCCTATCTGTGGGGTGACACGTCCGCCACGCGTCCTGGAGTCCCCAGCGGTCCTGCCAGTCCCTCCGAGCCTTGGCCACTCTGCACACCACCGACTGAGCAAGCGGTGGATGAGAACGGTCCATCTCAACATCAGCCACCGAGTTAAAGTCCCCTCCCATGTACACCGTGCCCACGAGCACATCCGGCAGCCGGCTTGACAACACGGAGAAGAACGCAGCCTGGTCAAAGTTAGGGGCGTAGACACAGCAAAACGCAACATCCCGGCCATCCAGCCTCCCCAACACTGCCACAAACCTCCCTTCCGGGTCCACCCTAGTGGTCAATGGCTGGAAGGGGACACCCGCCCGCACCCAAATTAGCACCCCCCTAGCGTGCGCAGAGTAAGTAGTATAGAAGAGTTGCCCTCTCCATCGCCGCTGCAGCGCCTGCCCTTCTGCTAACGTTAAATGCGTCTCCTGCAAAAAAGCCACCTGGACCCCCCTCCGGACTAAATATGCGTGTACCTTATACCTCTTCCTCATGGAGTTGAGCCCCCGCACATTCCAGGTAATGCACTTCAATTCTAATCTAGCCGCCATCAATGGGCACATAGCAAAGTCCAATCTCCCACAGTTTCATCGGCACACTGACAATACCCAAAAACTCAGCAATCCCAAAACAACCCCAACCAACTCCCATCCCACCCACCCCCAGAACAGGCATCAAACAGTTGTCACCCATCCAAACCCAACCCCCGAGTACGAGGGAAACTCTGTAAAATACCAGAGACTCACAAGTTATGTGAGATCGAGGAGGTGACCACCCACCAGCCGGCCGGACAGCCAAGACCTGTCACACCAGGAGAGGTTGATCCCGGCTAAGACTAGATCTCCCCCACCCCCTACCCGGCAGCACCACCACCCCCAGAGAAGGCCCGGGACCCAACACCTCCCACAGGGAGCAGAGTACAGCCACATTTCCATCCGCCTAGAAAGCAGGACCCCAACCGCCTATAATGTGCCCACCCCATTGGGCCAGCACACCCCCTTACTGTCCACTACTCAGCGTCCCGTAGTCACTCATCCAGTAGGCCATCAGCCGTCTGCGGGGTGATCTGAGGCGGCCCCCCAGTGTCTTTATCCGAAGCTCCATCCGAGCCTCCCGGTTCCGCCTCATCCGAGCCCAATCCGGAACCCGAGTCCACCACCTGGGTCTCAGGCGCTGCTCCGGAGATGTCCAACACCGCCTGTAGGGCAGCTCTCCTCTCCTGCTCAGTCTGTGAGGCCGAGGGGGACCTCCTGCCCTGTTCTCTCCTCCGATTACGCCTGCTCCTGCGCGGTCCCGGCTGGGCCTCAGCAGACCCCGTCCAGTTACCCGAACCATCCTTGCCCGCTCGATACCGCTCCAACCATTGCCAGGCGTCGTCCGGGGAATCACAGAACGTCGCCACTCCGTCCACCAGTACCCTCAGGCGGGCCGGGAACAGCAGAGAGTACTGCACCCCCTCATCGCGGAGAGCTCTCTTGACAGCGACGAAGGAAAAACGGCTGCGCTGGCCCTCCTGGGAGTAGTCTGGAAATATCGACACAGATGCGTTGTCCACCTTGTAAGGACCAGCCAGTCTGGCCTGCCGCAGTATAATGTCCCTGAAGTGGAGTAGCCGAGCTATCACCGGCCGGGGAGGCCGGCCCGGGGCAAGGGGGCGAGCCGGGACCCTATGAGCTCTTTCCAAGGTGTAGAAGTGCGTCAGGCCCTCAGGGACCACTACTTCCCGCAACCAGTACTCCAGGTATGCAACCATGTCGTCCCCTTCAATATTTTCGGTTAGACCCACCACGCGGATATTGTTGCGTCTGTTCCGCCCTTCCGCGTCAGCCGCCCTCCTTTCCAACTGCCGCACCCTGCGAGTTAAGTCCTCCAGTGTAGCGTCCGACGCCTTCTGGGCCGGTTCCAGTGTCTCTATTGCCAATTCAGCGGCCTTGACGCGGTCGGCAAGCTTGTCATGGTCCGCCTTCAAAAGCCCAAGGCTCGTGGAGACCTGGGCGATGTCCTGGCGCAGCGCCTCCCTCGTGTCCCCAATGGCCTTAAGGATTTGGTCCATCTGTTGCTGCTGCAACCCAGCCGCCCGATCGCCCGTCTGTTGCAGGTCATGGGCGTCAAGGGAATCTTCAACTTGGTCCGGCGGCGCTGCGCCCGTCCCCTTCCGCGGCTTCCCCATGGAGGCCAGTCAGCGACCGCGTCGATGCCAAACACTACAGGGTCACCCCAACGTGTTCTTCAAAGAGGGCCAAAGTTGTCAGCCCGCCGGCGAGCCTGGCGAGAAGGCAGGGTCTTGCACAATGAAGGGAAAAGAAAAAAGGGGGGGCAGCCAGCAGGCACAGCTGGACCTCGGCACCCGACACCCCCAATGGGACTCCCTCCGCTCCGGGTCCCCGCAGCCGACAGCCAAAAGCACCAGTAATCCCACGCCGCTCCCAGCCGCTCCCTGCCGGCAGGACCCAATGCAAAAGTCCAGGACGTCAGCAGAGTGGACCCAGGTCCCCCCCAGGGCCAGATGGCCACCCCGAGGAGGCCGCAGAGCCAAGGTCGCTGCCGCTAAGGTCCGCTGCGGGCCACAAGGGGCCCTCCCAGACAAACTCAAGCCCTCACAATCCTCGCGGCCGCCAGTCCATCCGCTATGCCGCCATTGCCCAGCAGCTCCTCCGCCGAATCGGCACCCCCGGCACCAGGCTGATGGCGCCTCACCAATGTCGCCGTAGGTTCAGGGCGCCGGTCGTCCACAGCGCCGCCCACCACTGCCAGGCGCCTTCGCTCCCGGTGCCCACTTCAAACCTCTCCTCAACACCAGCGTCCTGGCACTCCTCGCTCCGGTGCGTGGCCCGTCGGTTCCCGGCTTTCGGGCTCCCAGGGGGCGACCACTCACACCCGGGGTCAGGGTGCCCGCCAACACCGTCTTCCGGCCACCCGCAGCAGTTCAATCTCCGGCGGCCCCACAGAAATCGAGGCCGGGGATCGGCCGCGAGACGTAGGCCCAGGCAAAATGGCCGGCAGTCGCCTCCGCCGCTCCCTCTGAAGTGCCCAGTCCCCAGCAACCACGGGACCCAGCGCACTCCCGATCGGCGCTAGGGAGTCCCGCGGCGATCAGGGATCAATCCCGGGGGGTGGTGCCGCCAGGGGGGTCCTCCAACAGGATAATCTCCGAGACCGACCCGGATCTCAGGGCTCAGGCGTCCATGCTCGGCAGCGTCGTGGCCACGCCTTCATCCCCTTTTGTATCGCTTTGTAAAAAGAAGCCAACCTCTGAGAGTGTTTCTATTCCTTGTTTCGTAATATGCTCAGCTACTTAACAGACAATCTCCAGTGTTTATATTATAAATGGGAGCCTGTAATCCAAACACAAAAATACTTTCTAATTTCTCCATTACAGTCAAGTTGTGACGTTTCTAGTCACCTGTAATAAGAAAATAATTTAGCTTTTCTCCAGTAATATCTTTAATGTAAAAACATTGACTTCAATCAAACTACATGTGCCCAAAAACGATAACAGGCTTCTTTGGTCACTATATATGGTGTCATTATAGAACCTCAGGTGTGTGGATGCCAATAAGGGATTTTAACACAGGTGTTGAGAAACAGCATAGTAATGTATATAGCACTACAATGTGTAAATATAATTCGTTTCTGAAACTTCTAATTGTTTTTAAATTTAGCAATACACCAACAAGACTTTAGTCGCACAGCACTCACGGTATATAGGACAACAGTAATGTTTGTTGCCGTATAGAGAAAACAAAATACAAACATACCATCTAAGGGGTAATATCCATGTGGACTGTAGTCATTTTAACCAGCCTTCAATTCAAGCCCTTCATGCCAGTATTGCATCGCCATAGGAAGACGCGCTCCGATTCAGAAATCACTTCTTTAGACCCATATTTTTCTTCCATTTACAGGGAGAACCTTTTCCTTCTCCAGTCCATGCATTACTCGCAAATGCCTCTATCTAGAGTACTGTAATTGTCTCATTCCTGTTCTCTATACTGCATTCCGTCATCGGGTCTACATTGTATAGAATAATTTTTTCAAAAAAATTAGATAAGGTTATTTTTCATGTTCTGCCCGAAAATATCATTTTGGCTCTGAACTCCATTTTAACACCCTAAATATACATTGCTTGAGAAATGATTGCCTGCATTTAAATTTGATATTTAAGTAAAGAGGTTGGTTTTATAGCTTCAGCCATATCCTTGTCAGGTTAGGGGATATGACAAGGAAATCATATTGGGAACTCTTGGCACTATCTGGATTATTACCATAAATGAGCTGGCTATTGACCTCTATATTTCAGGGGCTCCCTGCAATCCACTAAACTTCTGTGGTGCTGGTAGTTTTAGAATTCTTCTGATGCATGGCGTTAGTTTTTGCCACTGCCTCAGATTTACAGATCCTTGTAAAAAACACCCATTGCACGCCCCTTTCACACAGATACCTGTGTGAAAGGGTACCATAATTACAAAGGGGCATTAAGCCACTCTGCGTGGCTTAAAGAACTAGTCCTTTTTAAAAAAAAAACGTTTTTTTAGTTGCCAAATCTCTTTATAACACCTGTTGCTACAAATTTGCTAGGGATTGTTAAATTGGTCGCTACCCAGTGTTTAAATGAGAGACCCATAATGGGGCTGGACATATGTAATAAATTAATAATAATAAATAAATAAAGAAATGGAAGTGGAAAAGTCATAACATTTGGACATCCCTAGGCCTTTAATTAAAAACAAGGAGCACTAACAAAGTCGCTTACAAAATGAGATCTGTGTGTCAGAAGAGAGCCTGGAAGAAGAAATCGCATTCGTAATTTAATATTTACAAAGAAAAGTGGAAACAATCGCTTTGGTAAAGTGGTGAAGATAAACTCAAACCTTCACAGACCAGCACTGAAATCAGCTATGTCAAAGCAGACCAGCAGGTGCGGGCTCATAGGTCATACGTTCCTATTGTTACTTTAAAAAAAAAAAAAAAACATTGCGGTCCTCCAAAAGTACCGAAATCTGAACAACAGATTATTGCCTCTGGTCTGTAATATCACACAAGTAGACGGAGGCAGTGTCACAGTCGTTCAAAGAATTTCGGTATTGCCTGCTCTGCTTCCACTATGTATGTTATACCAATTAATACCAAGAGGATCGGGTGTCATCTGACAACCTACTATCTATTCCCACAGAATCTGTGTAGTGCATATTTTAAAACTTAGTACGTTATACATGATCTTATATGTTATCTCTCACTCATCCACAGATCTTCAACACTGCTAATACTTTGAACCCTTTGTAGGGTCTGCATCCCAGCAACCACCTCTCCTCTCGACCACTGGGCCCTGCAGATGCGGTGGTCCCTCAGGTGTAGTCCCACTGACTACAGTTAAGAGGGTACGCAGTACGAATGTATGATGGAATTCCGCATGCGTTTTTCATGCATGCCTTAGGAACTCCGTCATTTGAACGAATGAGTCTTTAGCACAGATTTGTTCTGCACACAAGTCGTTTTAACAACTAGCCTTAGCGCGGGGCTGGATATTGGAATAGTTTAATTTACTATTCAAACTCCACTCTGCGCAACAGTAGGGAAGGTGTTGGACTTTAATTCGAACACCACCCAACCATTGCGCCCCCTAAAGCAAGTCGTTGTAACGACTTGCGTGCATAACAAATGCGTGCTAAAGATGCATTTGTTCTGGTGCCGGTGCTGTGAAGGCATAGCATGATTCCAGCTTCGTCCTAAAGGAGGTTTCCCGCACAGGACAGTGTGCTTGTTCGAATGGTTGTTTTTTTGGTTCGCATAGCATTGTGTTAATTTGTGCATTGTGCGTTTCTTCCTTCTTTTTTTCTGCTTATTTATTTCTTGTTTTTTGATTTTATTTTCCCTTTTTCCTCTCTTCTGTTTTACCTATTTCCCCCTACTCCCTCAGTAGACTGATAGTGGTACCTGACTAACCTCCCTGCCGGCCTAGTACCATTCATCACATTTAAACCCCCCCCTTTTGGTTCTCGCACACTTTACGTCTGTGCACATGCCCTGCATATTTTTTTCAAGAAAGTCAATGGTCTAACGCATTATATCAAACGCAAAAAGGTGCTCTCCTAGCTCAATTCCAAACACACTTATATAGCTCTCCTTTAGGAGACGCATCTCGTCGAGGCAGAGAAGCTACTGCGTGATTGCGTGGGCAAAGAGGTCCACGATTGCGGTCTTCTGCGAGTGGCAGATGACCCATTGGCACCCATGTAACGTGGTGCAGCCATTTAGATTCGGAAAACACTGCCCCATGTTGTGTTTAAAATTTGGATTGATCCGTAGGGTCGCTATGTATTTGTCAAACTAAAGATCAACAGAAAGGTATTATGTATATGTTCAGTGTATGCGCCCATGGGTTAGAAGCGAACCTTCCTTCTTCAACTCACCCGTGTAAGGACGAAAATAGATACAGCGAACATCTGGTCCGATTGATGTATTCAATAATGTGGACAGAGCCATCTTAGGAGATCTTGGGGCTGATCATGGCCTTCACGACACATGGTGTCTCTGACATCCAAAAGACAGGAAATACACGTACTTGTCCTTGTTTCATGGTATAGAATCACCGCTGGATTTTTTCTTGATGTCACACCCCTTGCTTTCCCTTCTTTGCAAGAATTCAATACTAGAGAAAGCACTCTGGATCACTCCCCTATTGTCGTGCAGGTTGATATGGGCCTGTCACTGCCAATTCTTAAGCTCTGGTGTCTTAATCTGTCCCGCTACAACTATCAAGTAGGTAAGAACTAGCTTAAAACCCACGTGCCTTCTTACCAGGAGAGCAGTGATGACTCAGTTGAGACTGCTTCGACATTATGGGCGGCGGCAAAGGCGTCCATCAGGGGGACAGCTGATGAGGGATGCAGCCCTGTCCAATAGGCACAGGGATAAGCGTCAAAAGGCACTGGAGGCGGACAAAGTCCACCTCACGAGCACTTACACAGCACACCCTTCTGCTATTGGCCAGGCGCAACCTTGAAAAGGCGCATATGGACCTCAATACTCTTTTATACTTCCAAAGCTGAGTATGCACTACAGAGGTTTAAATACCGGCACTACGAATAGGGAGAAAAGGTAGGACGGCAACTGGTGGCACAGCTCAGGCAGAGGGACGCGGGCATGGCTATTCCTAATAACATCACTGACAAAGGGGCATTAGTCACCAAGCCACAGGAAATTGCAGATGTTATATCCTACTGGGGTGAGTTTGTACTAGGCAATTCCTGGCGCTCACTAAATGCATCTTAACTATATAACTTAGGCCCACTTAACTGCGATGATCCAGGGGAAGAGAATCACCCTAAACCCTCCAAATCAAGTCCACTTCTGGGTCACTGACGACAACACTTTCGCGGGAGATATGTACACGAGTGTACTTGCTGACAGGACATTACACTGACATTTTTTAAAGTGCGGATTGCATTATACTCAACTGGACTGAAGTCATTTGGAAAAAAACACGTATTTTGGGGTTAAACCACACTGAAGCTTAATCAATACACGGGAGAGGACAATAATATATGAAAAGCCGCATTCTATGAAAAGACATTTACAACTTAATGGACAAAACAGATATATTTCTTCTCACGTGGTTTTCTTTTCTGTTGCAATCGACTGATGGCTCCATAGACCCTCAAAAAGAAGTTGGTACAACCAGTGGACACTGCACAACAGGAGATTGTCAAAATAAAAGTGAGACTATGCAACAAGGTGTGATTTCTCATGAATGATGAACTTGTAGAAACCACAGCTAAGGAGTGTATCACTTGCCAGGTGACAGGTTCTGTTGCTTCTTCTTATTTAAAAAGGTTATATAGCACTGGCTAGACCCGGAGGTATCAGAGCGCTTTACATGGGTATCAGACAATAAATTGCAGGTTACAGCTTTACAAAGGTTACACAGTTTTGAGAGCAAGGCAATTTTAGTTACAAGTAAGGTTGAGACAAACAGAAAGGAACATATAGGTAGGGGAAAAAGCTGTCAAGTGGAGATATTCTGGGGAGTGGGGGGGGGGGGTAAAAGCCAGGGAAGTAGACAGAGAGTGGAGGAGGGAAAGAGGAGGGGAGGGTTAGAGACACGGCATGGCAAGAGGAGGGGGGAGAGTGACAGGGACACAAACCGGTAAGCGAGTCAAAGCTGCGCTCAAAGTCCAGAAGCTGTGATCCCAGGGGGAGTGGTATCATTTCCACATCTCTGTTGCGAGAGGCTCCCTAAGCGCAGTGGACTCTCTCAGAGGGGTCTCTGAGACTCCAAGGCCTATTTACTGGATCCTTCCCCAAAAAGGGGAGAGGGAGTTCTTTGGCAAGGGGTGCCATACCGTACCTCAATTGTGAGTGGCTCCCTTGGCGCCGTGGACTCTCTCAGCGGGTATTCTGAGACTCCAGTGTATATAACTTGGATCTTTCCCCAAAAAGGTGAGAAGGAGTGCTTAGTCAAAGGGCAACAAAAGGACAGGGGGCTAGGTGGTGAAAGCAGGCAAGGGGAGATATTCCGGGGAATGGGGGAGGAGGAGCAGGGAAAGTAGACAGAGAGTGGTGGAGGGAAAGAGGAGTGAGGATTAGAGACACGGCAAGGCAAGAGGAGGGGGAGGGTGACAGGGACACAAACCGGTAGGCGTGTCAAAGCTGCGCCCAAAGTCCAGTAAGCTGTGAACCCAGGGGAAGTGGTATCATTTCTCCATCTTAATTGCGGTAGGCTCCCTAAGAGCAGTGGACTCTCTCAGAGGGGTCTCTGAAACTCCAAGGCCTACTTTACTGGATCCTTCCCCAAAAAGGGGAGAGGGAGTGCTTTGGCAAGGGGTGCCATACAATTCCTCAATTGTGAGTGGCTCCCTTGGCGCCGTGGACTCTCTCAGCGGGTATGCTGAGACTCCACCGTATATATTTTGGATCTTTCCCCAAAAAGGGGAGAAACAGGGCTTAGTCAAAGGGCACAAAAGGACAGGGTGCTAGGTGGTGAAGCGGGAAAGGGGAAAGAATCAGGTGAGAGGGGATAGGAGCAAGGAAGTAGACAAAGAATGAAAGAATGCTGAATATGAAAGTCCGGCTGGGTAGGTGACGGTTCGGGGATTAAGCAAGATCGATCTCCTCAATAGCTGAACAGAGCAGCTCCACCAGGCGTCAGACATAGTGCTCGGACTCAGCTGTCAGGATGGGGATCTGGGCTGGGCACTGCCAGAGCTGTTCCTGATCTTCGGTACGGGTGCCCACTGTTTTTTCAAGGTCATCTGCCCTCTCCCCCATGTCTGTTATCTCCTTTCTGATTTCCTTAATAAAAGTCTGGCCGTCAGATTTAAGAGATCCAATTTCAGTTTTAATTTCCTGCAGAAATTGCGTCATAATAGGTCAGGTGAGAGGATCGTCAGAGCTTTCTGATGAAGATGCCATAGATTCAGAGGCAGTGGGACCAGATTTGCTGCACAACGAGGGGACAGGATCCTCTTTTAGGGACAGTGTAGCCTCTTTGCCTGCCTTGTTGCGTGGCATGGCCCTCCAGGCAGCAGCGCTCCCAGAGAGGAGTTATGGTAGAGGGACCCAACCAACACCCTGCGTGCCCCAGAGCACAAAAGCAAGCCACTCACAAGAAGGATAAATAACACCACCAGGATGAGCAGAAGACGCCTCCAAATAGGAGTAGTGGCTGTGTAGGCATGAGGGGCGAGGCTACTACCCTACTAAGCGATGGTTGCAGAACCTGTAGCAAAGATATGGGCGAGAGCAGGCAAAGGGCCCGTCGCTTCTCAGGGCCTAATCAACTTTTAGCAGCCCCAGAACATCACTGACCTCAATGCGCAAGAACAAGGGGCCAGATTAATGCATGGAGAATGACCGCTCATAGGGGCCACATCTGAGTAGCAGTCTAAGTTGTGTGCTCTAGGCGATGAAGAAGATCGAGGGGGGATGGGGGATGAGCCCAGCCCTCCTACACCCCCCCACAAGAGTCTGCACCAGAATCCCACATCCCAGGTGTGCACAGTGCAGTAGACTCAAGCAGTGATGACTACTGCAGACTGCCCGAAGGGTGACATCACCTTATTATACTAGACGACTACTCAAAGAATGTGGTGGTCGAGATTCTCACTACCATGACTGCAGAAGAAGCCATTGCAAAGTTTGAAAAGATCTTAGCTACTCATGGTTTAATTAAAGACCTAATAATTGATCATGGCCATCCAATTCAGGAGCAAGAGTTTGCTGACTTGCATCTCTAAGTATCGAATATATCAAAATCACCCCAAGTGTACCACAAGCCAAAAGTGATGGCAAAAGGTCCATGCGAACCATCAACTACACTATCCACAATGCTCTATTAGCCATGTATGCTTTCTTAAGAGAATACCACCAAGCCCCTCATCTGAATTTTTTCTGGACTTTTGCCGAGATGTGCTTAGACTGTATTTTGGAAGGTACTATTTTCAACCATCATTACCGAGTCTCTCTACATAAGTCTGCCACACTATCCAAGTGTAAACGAAGCACAACAGCACCAGTGCCCATCACTGAGATGTTATCAAAGGAGATTTGGGACTAGTCAAGTATTCCAGTTTTGTCAGCTCATTATTTTTGCCTTTTTTAGTCTTCTCTCTGGCAAGTGGTGCATAAACAAGGCACCCTGATAACTGTGAGTAGGAGCGGGAAAGTAGTGAACCAGAACATTTACTTTTCCAAAAGGTTCAGTAAACCCTCAAGAACCTGTGAGGTGGAGTATGTAGAACTCTGTCCAACAATTTAGACAGGCCTTTAGGCACCTGGTCTCCAGTCCATTGGTTGAAGATGATCATTTAATGGTGACTGCCCTCTTTGATGAAATGACCCTACAGGTTTCCATCCAGAGTTTTTCAAATCTTAAGAAACTTCGATGAGCTGTCACCAATGCTGTCTGACTCCTCAGGCAGATCTAAACAGTCTTGTTACCAATTCAGGGTCTACTCTGCTCCTTCTCAGCAGTACAGAGACTTTGTGAAATAAAGGGTTTATTTATTTATTTATTCATTTAAATGTTTTATAGAGCACAAACTTGACCCGTGAGGGTATCAGAGCGCTTTACACAGTTGCACAGTAAACAGGCAACAACGCAAGATAAGAAAGCAACATAAAACTCAAGTGCAGAAATATAAGGGGTTTGGGGAGGGATAGGGAAGCTGAGGAGCATAGGATACAGTTATAGTTGTCCAGTAGAAGCAGAACCAAAAGCAACACGATTGCGTATCAGGGCGAGTTGGTAGGCAGCGGAGGAGGCAATAATTAAGTATTCGATAGGCACACTGTGGTAGGTGCAAGCATGTCATTAGCCTAGAAATTTGCCCATAAGAAAGGTTTTGGTCTCCTTCTTGAAACGTGATAGAATGGGGTTTTTTGGATGTCAGGCTGGAGAGAGTTCCAGATTCTTGGTGGTGCTCCGGAGAATGCCCTATTATAGGTTCTTTTCTTCTGAAAGCGAGCAGGTTGGAGCAGGAGGTTTCGAGCGGACCGGGAGTTCCTAGTTCCCCCAGACATCACCAGTTTCTGTGCCAGACAGGCAGGGGAGTTTGTGTAAAGGACCTTGTGAGTGATGCAAGCAATTTTCAGTTATATTCTGGCCTCCATAGGGAGCCAGTTTAGTGCTTTCAGATGTGGAGCAATGTGGTCAAATTTTCTGGTGCCAGTGAGTAATCTTGCGGCCACATTGAGGCAGGCATTTAGAGGAGCCAGGGAGATTTTGGATAAACCGGTGAGGGTTGAATACCCATATTCCAGTCTCGATATGACTAGTGCTTGGACTGCCATTTTTAAGTCTAGAGCATCTATGAAGGGTTTTAATTTCCACAGGTAGCTCAGGTGGAATCTGGCTGATTTAGCCATTGAGTTGATGTGGTCACGCATGTTCAGGTTACTGTCGGGGAGTATGCCCAGGGATTTGGCAGAGTTCACAATTGTCAGTGGGCAATTTATGGCTGTGATAGCTTTGATCCAAGTCTCGGTCTCAGGGTTGGCTTTGGAGGGGGAGATCAGGAGGAATTTGGTTTTCTTTGCATTCAGTTTCAGTTGGTTAGCGGCAAGCCATTGGACAGTGAGTTTCAGGGTCTCGTTCAAGGTAATGATCTCCTCAAGTGATGAGATATTGAAGTATATTTGAGTGTCGTCAGCGTACATATGGTAGGAGATGTTAGCGGTACGGAAAACTTCAGTGAGTGGCTCTAAATACAGGTTAAAGAGGGTGGGTGATAAGGTTGAGCCTTGGGGGACACCTACTGTGACTGGGGTGGGAGCTGAAAGTTTGCCATTTATGAGGAATCTTTGAGATCGGTTATGAAGGAAGGACCTAAACCAATCTAGGACAACACCATCGAGCCACATCCTGAGATTAAGACGTTCGAGTAGCTTATCATGGTTGACCGTATCGAAGGCGGAGGAAAGGTCTAGGAGGATTAGAAGGCAGGTTTTGCCTTGGTCAAGGGCTTGGAGAGCATCATCCACGATGTGCAGCATAGTGGTTTCCGTGCTGTGCCCCGTTCTGAAGCCAGTTTGAAGGTTGTCCAATAGGTAGAAGTTATTAATGTGCTGACTTAGTTGCTGTTGGACAAATTTTTCTAACACTTTAGCTAACAGAGGGATATTAGAGATAAGTCTGAAACTTTCGGGGGAAGCGGGGTCCAGTGATGGCTTTTTAGGATAGGAAGGACTTGACCAGCTTTCAGGGGGTCAGGGATAGAACCCTGTTGAAGTGAGGCATTGATTATCGTGGTCCAGCAGGGAATAAAGCATGTGTGACCGCGGTGAGGCAGTTAGATGGTAGAGGGTCATTGAAGTGGTTATTGGGGTTCAAGGTAGAGAGGATTTTGGAGATGGAGTCTTCATCGTGGTATTCCAAGTCAGTCCAGTGCGCTTGGTTTTTAGGTGGGGACAGAGTGGGTAGTGCAGAGAAGGGGGGGAGGTCAGGAAGGGACTGAGAGTAATCAGCTGTATTGAGTTCAGTTTCAAGAGCTTTGGTTTTATCAGTAAACAAAGAGGAGAATTCCTCAGAGGATATTAGTGATTTAGGGGATTCTTTCTGAGATTTAGCCATTTTATTAGATTGGTGTTTGATCAGCTCAAAGAGCTTGCGGGGTCTGTTTCTGGCATTCCCCAATTCCGATCTGAAGTATTCTTTTTTTGAGTTCAGGATGTGTTTGTTGTAAGAGTTTCTTGCCTGTCGGAGAAGTTTAAGGTGCTCAGCAGAGGGGTGCTGTCTCCAGATTCTTTCAGCTTGTCTTAGGTTCTCCTTTCCATGTTGAGGGAATCAGAAAACCAGGGGTTCTGTCTTTGATTTGTGACCTTTTAAGTTTTAGAGGGGCTAGATCGTCCAAGATGTTTGAAATGGATGCTGAATAATGATCAATGAGGCCACTGACCGCAGTAATATGCCGGGGGGGGGGAGATCAGAATTGCAGCGTGATTCCAATTTGATAAGGTCAAGGTTTTAGTGTCTCGGATCCAGCGCTTGGGGACCACTGACTGCGGTATCATTGACTTGCAGGTCCCTGGTAGGACAAAGAAGATGGTGTGGTGGTCGGACCAGTCGCATGGTTCTATGGAGACAAGTTTGACCGCAGCTTCTTTAGAGATGATCCAGTCCAGGGTGGCCCCTTTTAAGTGAGTAGGCAGCGAGCCGGCTTGGGACAGGGCTTGATCAGTGAGGAGGTCTTTGATAGCATTGACGTGGGGGTCTTTAAGGTCATTCCAATGTAGGTTGAAGGCACCAAGGAAGATTTCTTTCATGTTGGAGGGAATCTTGGTTGTGATGATATCCAAGAGGAGGTCTGTGAAAGAGTTATTCGAGCCAGGGGGGTGGTAGAAGATGTGTAAGTTGCAGAGGTGTAGTGAGTTGCTGGAAATGGAGAGGGCGAGGCAATCGCAGGATTCAGTGGAGTCAGCTAGGAGTTTCGTGACCGAGAGGGAGGAACGGTAGATGCAGGCGATGCCTCCACCTTTTTTGTTGGAGAGCCTGTCTAGCCTAGCAATGTTGTAGTTAGGGGCAGTCCAGCCAAGTATCACGCATTAGGCGTGATACTAACGCATTTCAGTGTGGTGCTCCGCATCACCGCACTGAAATGCATTGTCACGCATAATCTGTAAAGTGGCTCAGCTGTCGCTGCCTTAAACAGATATGAGCTAGTGTGGTAGCTGGCAGAACGCCGTCGGTGGCATGCGCAACTGAGTTGCTCCGGTAGGCTTGGGGCATGTTAGTTGAGCTAAAGCTGCTGCGTTGCTCTAATGTTTCCTTTGTTCATTCTCACGGCGCTGTGCGTCTATCAAACAGCCTGACGTCACGCCGAGTAGTTGCCCAATCATGGCTTTACTACCTAGATATCCGGGACGGACCAGTCCAGTTTTGTGAGACACATTGGCGCCGCTGGGGCCGGGGGAGGTCACGTTCTGCTGCGAGAGCGGAAAGTTGCAGTTGTGGGAGGATTAAGGCAGCTGGCTAAGGTTTGCGGTGGCGGCGCTGCAAACATGGTACTCGGCCTGCAAAGAAGAGCTTCAGCGCTGCGCACTGCTCGCACCGGCCCGGGCCTCAGTGTGCTGTCAGGAGTTATGTTAAAATTTTCTGACCCCCGGGCCGTGCCCAATTTAAATTATTGCCGAGAGAGAAGCCACGGCGAGTGTCCCTGTTGCAGCGGCCGCAGCGTGGGAGAGAGGCCCTGAAATAATGCTCCTGTGTTTTTTCAGTCGGAAACATCACGGATACCATCCCAAGCAGGTTAATTTGAAATGATTACCTTTTATGCGGCATTATTGTACGGATTGTTATTGCGTGACATTTCATCCTAAAATGACTTCGAATTTTCGGCTGTTTATCAGTACTGGAAATACTTCCCATAGTTCCTTTTTAGCAATAACCCTTCAAAGCTGCACTACCTTTGCAGCATTTCGGTACGCACCACACCCAGCAGTGGTCCACTCCGTTTTCGGAAAAAACTGGCATTTAGAAAAGAATAAGTTTTATAACTTGCTACTTAATGAGCGGTTTGACAAATGAAAACATTTTTTTAGCCAGAACTGCTTTCACACTCTGCTTGTCTTTCGCCAGCAAAACAGACACGCACTCGCTTCTGCTGCAGCCCTCCTGATTTTCTTGAGTTGATCATGTTGTTACACTCTGCATACCGGCCGTTTAACAGTCACTAGACTGGATGACAATAGCATTCAAGCCTTTCTGAGACGAACTTGCCGCACTCTGGGACCGAGGTTTGACACTCTTATTTAAAATACTCTTTTTGGGGGGGTGTTTAAATGAGGCCAATATTACAACAATAGTTGAGTGCATAAAATGAGACACAAAAAGACAATTCGTTGCATTTCCAGGCTAAACCCTGGATAGTTCATTTTTTTTAAAGCACACAGTTTTATTGTTTCAATTCAGCAGTCTGTTTTCCCCCATTTTATTACCCTGCCCACGGTTTTCGGTTTTGACAGAAAATTGTTCTTTTATGTCAAGGGGATTTGCTAGAGCACTATCGTTTCCAGCTGGTGGCATCCATACGTGTCCTACCTGAGTTCAATGGTGAATAGGAGTGTCTTTAAAGCCCCGTGAACTTGACATGTTCATTCATTCTTTCATTTTCCCGGGAGGAGTTTCAGGCCATAGTAGTTAAGAGGGAATCTTTTTAGGTCTCGCGACCTATCGATGCGCGCATGCGCATCGAGCGGAGCGAGAATTCAAGTGGCCAAAATCTTCGTGAAACCACCAGCTTTTTGCTGGCGGTTTTCATGAAGTTCACGTGAACCACGTGATCAAACACGAACGCTCATCAGCCTCCCTCCCTCCTAATTGCATTTGCCGCACAGCACATCAAAGGGCTTCGCCCAGCGTGCGCTCTGCGGCTTCTCGGCTTCTCCTCCCCTAATTATTCTTGGATGGCCGGCCGGCACACAGCCTTCCTTGCATTTCTCCTCCCCCTCCCCAGCCAGCTTCCCCCAGGCCGTGTTCCCTCCCCTCCTACCCCATCCTCACTCATCTCTCGCACCCCCTCCTCCTTCAGGCCCCCACCATTTGCTTCTGCTTGTTTGATCCAGCGCTCGTGAATGCACTCACACACAACTGACGTTTGCGCCCTTGATCGCGATCGATATCACTTTCACTTTTGCTGCCGGGCGGCCGTGTGCTTGTCTAATAGGGCGTGATATTTTCTAGACTGTGAACTGCAGCGCTCAACCCCCGTACTATGAGAGACGAATCATTACTTTTACGGCCCGTGCCGCCATTCCTCGTCTGCCTTCCAGCACTTTCCTGTAACTTAAGGAACCGGCTAGCAGCCACGGGCAGCCCACTCAGAACGCATCTTGACAAAAGGCTTGATGTTTGCTTTCGTGCATCTATATTTCAATCTGTAAGTATATGTACCTCCGAATACTAGCGTTTCCCCTCGTGCACAGTTTTGAGATCCTTGTTCTCATTCCCAGCCTTACGCAAATTAATTGATTGCCTTTACCCCTTGGTAACTTGTACACCTTTTCTACTACTGCCATTTGTTTACCCGATCAAACCTGACCCTGTATGGCCTCGGGCCCCTTTCTCTAGTGTAGCGACGCACTACCACCCCGGTTTTTTGCACCGCTCCCTGTCACTCACTGGTTCTGCCTCTCCCACCAACTCCTCCTTTGCTCAATCTCCTTTTACACTTTCCAGATATCCTACACCAACCGAACATGATTATCCTGGAAGTTGAACTCTGTTGGCAGTCCACAACTACCCCCTATCACTTTGATTGTTTACTGAGTGTACTTCCTGCGTAATAGCAATATCGATAATTATGCCCCTTGTATTACCTACGCTATCACAATGTCCAATTTTGCGTTACTGAATGTTACTCCTGTATAATAGCAATATCGTTAACTATGACCATTTGAACTTACCTGCGCAATCACTTGAATTACCCACGCTATCACAATGTCCAATTCTGCTTCACTGAGTGTTACTACTGTGTAATAGCAATATCATTAATTGTGACTATTTAAACTTACCTGCGCAATCACTATGTCCAATACTGCCTTGCCGTATGCGAGACTATACACTTCTGTTCTCTGGTGCTCTACAGTATATACATTACACAGGCCACTCACTACTGCGTTGATGCTACTGTTGTTTTTGTCCTGTCGAACTCATTATCGTTACATGACGTTTATGGAACTTCACCTACCAGTGAAGGTATTGACCACACCTTTAATGTGTCTCCATTCCTATGTGCCTCATGAATATGATACTTATTTATGCAGATTTTATTATAGATTTGTCGCTCTTTTTCACTTTTTTTCATGTGTTTGCAGGTACTGTGTTAGGTTTACTTTTATGACTAATATCTTAAATGACTGTATTATGATCTTTTGACATTTTGGATATGGCTCTGACCATCTGTGTCTCAATAATATGGCAATAATATTTTGGCTTATCTAAGGACTACATCTTTTTCCTGTAACTACTGTGTGCCATTTAATGTATACACTTATGACTTATGTTCACAAGCATTGGCATAGCCAATAGGTCTCGCCTTTGGGACCTTATAAGTGTTTAGCCATGCAACAGTTGATGTTGTTGCACCAAGGATATTGTGCTGCATAACTAAATACTTATAAGGTCCCAAAAGCGAGACCTATTGGCTATGCCAATGCTTGTTTACCAATGTAAGGATTGCTTGAAGACGTTGCTTTCTATTGTGATTGCACCATGCATATTTCTGCCCCAGGTGTGGAGTGAGATATAAGCTGGCAATAAAATTGTTTTAGAAGTAATTCTTTCAGCAAAGTGCTGCTAGTGGAGAAATGTAGTTTGTGTTTAAGCCATACGCTTAATCACATAGGCCATGCATGTCCTTTTTTAGAGACCCCACTTTTTTCATCCCACTTAAAACCCTGATGTCAAGCTCTTCCATTTCTGGTGCTTTGCAGCAGTTTTAAAACGTTGTTAGAGTTTCCCGTTGTTCAAATGGGCGTAAGTTCTAATATGTATATGTTTCCCTCATCTTCATTGCTTGATTTCGCACAAGAGAAAGTGTCACTCATACCCGTTGAAATGTCACTCAGAATTACACTGAATTTCTGAAAGTGTCACACATCGCAATCTGAAACCTTGGCAGCTATGTAGGGGGGACTAATAGGTCGAGGCAAGGGGACGAGCATTCATTGAGCCAGGATTCGGTTAGAATAGTTAGGTCTAAGTTTTTATTGAGGATAAGGTCAGCGATATCCGAGGCATGTTTAACTGCCAAACGGCAGTTAATTAAGAGGCCCGATAGAGAGGATTCCGGGGGAGTGTCAGGGGTCAGGGCAGATAGAAGCTCCGGCGCAAGGTTGATTTTAACTACAGCTCTGTTGTGAAGAGTAGCTGGTCTGTTGGGGTTGATGGAGACTGCGCAGATGTGCTGTTTAGGACTCTAATCTTGCGGGCAGGGGGAGTCTGGGGCAGGGTTATAGTCTTGGAGGATAGCTAGGATTTCTTCCCCCGTAAGGTCCGAGTGAGAGGAGGTGGCCGAGGTGGAGTTATGAGTGAGTGCAGGAGCTCTGGATTCTACCTCAGATAGTCGGCAGGGATGTTTGCGTGTATGAAGACGTCTTAGAGGAAGCGGAAGAGGGAGTATGAGCGGGTCGGCGGGCTTAGGGTGGGGGTATTGAGGTGAGATCAGGTTGTCGAGGGCGACCTTAGGGGGGAGGATTGGGGTGTTTTGAAGTTGGCGAGGGTGAGTTTGGCAAGGCTCAGCAGGTTCATAAGTTCCAGGATGGATCTGTGGATGCTTTGGGTTAAATTTGTCGCTCTGGAATGTAGAGTTTCGAGATCCGTAACGGCAGGGGGTGCTAGAGTGGTGGGGTGCGGGGGTTCGGGAGCAGTGTCGGTAGCACAAGGAGATGACAGAGGAGAAGGGTTTACTTGGGTCGGTTCGGGTGTCTTTGGAGGTGTTACCAGATCACGGTAATGGGAGAGGGTTAGCGGGGAGAAGAGCAGAGGTCTAGGGGCAATTCTATTGGAGGGGTTAGAATGCGAACTGTTGAGGCTAGGCTGATCCGTAAGGGAGTCAGGTGAGGGGCAGGTTAGAGCAGAGGTCGGTGTTATTGGGGGAGAGCCAGCTTCGCGGTTGGTGGGAGGTGTTAGCTGGGGGGGGGATCAGTGGAGTAGGGGAGGATCTCTGGCCAGGGTCAGTGGAAATGGTGGGGTGGGGGTAGGATGAACAGTGATGGAAGCCGTGGTGGTGGGGGTAGGAGGGATGATGGGCAGGGTAGACTGGTAGGAAGTAGGGCCTAAGGTGCGGGAGTTGGGTAACTTATCCGAGTTGTGTGCATGATTTCTAAGCAATGAGAAAAGATCGGCAAATTTATTGAGGTTATTGGGTGAGGCTTGGATCAGAATGATGCCATTTTTGTAGAGGGTAATGGTAATGTCAGCTCGGAGCGTGGAGGAGGGGGCGATTGAGATTTTGGTGCCATATGGAATGTTTCTCGATGAGCGAACGTTAAGGAGGTGAATAAAGGTTTTGCGCCAGGCTGCAATTCTTTTGGAATAGAAGATGAGGTTATTTATGCAAGTACCACTGTCCAAGTTGTATCGCAGGTCGGTTACCAGCATCTCCGGGTGGTTTTTTAAGGTGGCGTGCTTGAAAGATTTAGCCGCGGTTTTGGAGAGGTGGGGGGTAGAACAGGGTAATGGGGTTTTCCCCGGTCCAAGTCAAGGAGGGGTGTATCATGTTGATTTTGGGAGGGGCAAAGAAGTAGGTTAAAGGGTAGAGGGATGGCAGTGGAGGACGCTGTTTTTGAGACAGGCGAAGGGTTTAGGGCCAAGTTTACAAGCTGTGCCAATAATCCTAGGGCCAGAAAGGAATTCAGAAGGTCGAAATACACTTTTAAACTAGAGAAATTGTAGCGTAACCTCACTAGGGGAGAGGAAGGGGGAAGCTAGAAAGAAGGGAGAATAGGTAGGTGCAAGTAATCCTGGGACCAGAGAGAGTCTCGAGGGCAGAAATGCACTAGTAGATTAGTGCAATTGAAACGCAGCCTCACTGTGGGTGAGGATTCATCGGAGGAGGGGAGAGGCTAGGGGATAGGAAGAGCAGGTAGGGGCAGGTATTCTTAGGGCAGAGAGAGGTCAGGAGGCAGAAATACACTTAAATTAGTTAACAGGACTTTTAAATTAGTGCACTTGTATTGTAGCGCAACCTCACTGGGGGTGAGGATACATCAGCTGGGGCAGAGGGGAGAGGCTAGAGAATAGATAGAGGCAGAGCGCCGCCATTTTAGATTGGGAACCTAGCTCCAGGGTTAGCAGTTTGGCCAGGGCGGGGGGGGGGGGGGCAAGGTTTAAGGATAGATAGGGGGGCGCCGCCATTTTAGATTGGGAAAAGCAGATTGATAACGGTGTATCTTGAGCTCGAGGCATAAAGTAGTTCTCGAGAGCCTCCTGATGTGAGCCCCAGTAGGTGAGTGTTATGCTCAAGTCAAATCTAGGGGCTGCAGTTCGGGGTGAGAGCACGCCCTCACCAGCGCTGGGAAATGAGACCGCCCTCCTCTTCCCAGGGCGGGAGGACGCCACTCACCGTGTGACATTTCTGTCTGTTCTAATGTATTTGTTAGAGTAATGTAATAATTGTGCCTGTGCACTCGCTGTCAGGTTGAGTCTGTGAAGTGACCATGAAAGACCATAAAAGCATGACGACACTCCTGGGTGGTGGTGAAGGGTTAATGTGTGTGCAAGAGTAAGACACAGATGCCTGACCTTTTGTTATTTGCTTATTTTGAGGGACATATGTCAACCCCCTTCTTCTGACAGGACAAGAAGAAGCAGGAGACGACTGCCCAAACCGGGAACACCCTGGAGAGAACGAACCACCCAGTGGGTGGTTCGGGCACCCAGGTGTACAGTGAGGAAACCGGCACTGCTAAGGCTGTTCCTTCCCCATTTGTGTTTAGAGATATACCTCCCAGGACTGTGCCCCATCACATTGTTTTTTTGAACTATTAAACATACAGTAACTCCACTCTCCGCCTGAGCGTCCTATATGACCGAATGACCACAGAGACGCTCTTTTTAAATAGAGGTGCCATCCCAGAAGGCGGTGCCCTCAAGCATGCACCACGTGCTGGAAAAGACACAACTAATGAGTAATCGGAGTCAGCACGAACAAATGAGTAACAGATTGAAGCCTATTACTGGCATGAGTGTTAAAGTAAACAAAACATCACTGGGTGGAAAGAGCGACAGAGAGGAAGAGGCAGGAAGAGAGGTTCTGATAGAGAAAACAATAAAAGTGAGACAGCATAAGAGAAACTGAGAAAAAGGTCACTTTACACAGGGGCCCCAGAAAGTGGGAGGCCTGGGCAATTGCCCAATTTGCCTCTACCTTAATACCTCTCTGGCTACACACAAGCCACAAGGTACTCAGACACTTTCTATAAATCCATGCACCAGGCTCTAATGCTTAAGTGTCCTATCTCACACCTTTTTGCTTGTATTCCCCAAGGTACAGAGACGAAACATAAGATCACAATTCTGTTCCTCAGCATGTCAAAACACCACCTGCATAGGTCACAAGCCACACACCTCCATCTAAAGCACTCCAGTAATGTATCATGCTACCCATCTGGAAATGAGCTTCAGCATCTCATTGGGGGTCGAATCTCCATATATAAATGTGACTACAGAATGCTACAATGTTAAAATAAAACAAGCACTGGCAAAGCCACTAGGTCGCGTTATTTCTAAATAAATGGTGGCATTCACATTTTCCTTCTCTTCAGTCGCTGCAATCACTGCTTTCCTACCTCCAGTACGAAATTCCTTAGGTCATTACTTGAGATCCCGCACATTTTTAGATTTTTTTTATTGTATTGTGCTGAGTAGTGTGTGTATGCTGGCTTTTGTTGGTGGATTTGATGTCATGCATCATGCAGTGCACATGACTCGCATATGTCCTGCTGGACCATATGAGATCAGGCTTATTTAGTGGGGCTGTCGCTGTGCTATCGAACGTCGGGTCTAAAAAGATGTTGAGGTCACCTCCTAAAAAAATGTGGTCAGCATCCACTAAATCTATCTGGGTTCGCAGGTGTTGATAAAACTCCTGACACTCCATATTTGGGGAGTATACATTAGTTATCAATATGCATTGCCCTAGGAGCAGACCTAGTATCAATAGATAGCGTCCCTCGGCGTCAGCAGTTGTGGACAAATATTGAAATGGCAAGGATTTGCATAGTAGAATGGACACCCCCCAAGAATAAGAGCTATAGTTGGAGAAGTAATTATGGGAGCTCCAGGTGGAGGCGAATGTAGAAGGGCACATGGGCGTTAAATGCTTTTCTTGCAAAAATACTATGTCAACCATATGCCTGCACACATATTGCAACACCTGTCTGCATTTACTCAGATTATTTAGTCCCCTAACAATACATTACATGAACGTGCTGTTCGCATGTGTTCAACATTAGCCTGCATTGACATATCGTGTAGGAATTTGTTTGAATTAGTATCTCACAGAGAGGGTCAGTTAAAAGTTCCTCACATAAAGAAAACACCCTATCTTTCCCTTCCCCCCTCCCATACTTGTCTGCTGTCCGCCAAGCACAGTCCCCAAATGTCGAACACCTCAACTGTAGTACTTTCCACAGCCAAAAACGGCTACAAGTTATCTGAAAAGTGAATATCACTGGGGGGTGGCAAGGCCACGGCATTCCCTGCGTCCTGTAGGAGTAAATGATTTTGACAAGGCAACCTCAGCTGCATCCCCATATCTTAATACCTATGCAACAATCAAAAGCAAAGAACAGTCTTATACATGCAATGCCAATTGCTCCAACAATTGAGGCAGGCGTTTTCACACATTTAACAATCAGCCAGATGGAAAAAGGTCCATGTTTGCACTGGAATGGATGTCTGGCTGTGATTCCCAGGGGATCCTCGAGGGGTTTCTTTTTTTTATCAGAGTATGTCTTACAAAAAGATTGGACTTCCATGAGATTGTCAAAGATTGGTGCCTCACCCTTTACATACACATGCAATCGGGCCGGGTATAGCATGCCATAGCGCAAGCATAGATTTCGAAGAGTAGCTTTCACTCCCATGTATCTACGCCGAGCCTCTTGCGTAAGGATAGTAAAGTCCAGAATTATGGATATGGACGATCCTTGCCATGTCACTGGGCTTTTCTCCCTTGCAAGTCTCACGGCCATGTCCCTGTCTCTGAAATTCAACACTATCGCAAATATTGGCCTGGGGGAGCAACCAGGTTAGGATGTGGTTCAAGCGACTAGTGGGCACTTGCCACCACAAATGTTGACATGAACTAGTACTCGCCAAAAATGGCCCCTAGTACCCATTCAACAAATTCGTCCATGCCCCCAGTGTTTGTTGATTCTGGCACCCTCAGAATGCGTAGATTATTTCTTCTACTCCTTGCTTCTAAATCTTAATTTTTCATTTGTCGTGGTTTTCATCTGTTTTTCCAATGTGTCCAGTCTCTTTGCAGTTTGGGCCTCCCGTCCTCCAAATCCGATACTCTGCCCTCTGCTGTGTTGAGTCTGGCCTCATGGTTGTCTATGCACTCCCCAATTTTGTCTAGCCTTTTGTTCAGTGCATCGAACCGTCTGTGAGTGCTTTAAACACACTGTGAAGCGCCACCATTGCCGCATCAGTATCCAACAGCACTGCTTCTCCTCCCATCTCTTGCCCCATATCTTTAGCTATATCTTTATTCACTGCTGCAGGTTTATCCTTTACTGCATCAAAGGGCGATTCCCACTGTTTAGGGTCTCTTTGTGCCATTTCCGCCTACTTAAGGGTGTGCACCCCAGTTGCAACCAAGCTGGCCGCTAATCTTTTTTACTGTGGCCACTCACCACTCGGTTCAATACTGTCTACTCCCAAGCAAGAGGAGCCTCTGCTCTCTACAGCCGTATGGTCACACTGGAGGGTGGCGGTGGAGCGGACTCCTCTGATCTAATAATAGGGGAGGGATAGACTAGTTGCCCCAACCCCGGTCTTACACCTCCGCTCTATGCAGCCCCTGCGTCAGTAATGCAGATTTTAGTGGTCTTCAACCCCCCCCCTCCCCCAAGTGCCTACAGGCACTACTTCTACAGGTGTGTTGGTTGGGCCCCTCTTCCATTTGTCCTGTAACCGAGTGGGTCCCCCGATCGGGGCAGGCGAGCGTTTATATTAGGGAGGCACAGCTTGGAGAACAGGCAGAGATTCTGCAAGTTAGACATGAGTGGGTTCTTTAGTTGATTGCGGAACCTTAAGCCATTACTAAAGATCCCATAGGCATGATGTGCCTGTTTGTCATAAAACTGCAATTGTAGGTCACACATAAAGTATATAAACTGGGGAGGTAGAAGTAGATTAGATATGGTAGTTTAAGGATAGTAAGTATCTTAGGATAGATATGATGGGTTCAGGATAGCTATGGTGGGTTTGGATAGGTAAGATATGGTAGGTAAGGTAATGAAGGTAAGCTAGATTAGTGTGTCAGGTTTGCTATGTCAACTGTCATTTCTCGGAAGCCTCCCTTTTTAGGTCTCCGCCTGCCAGACAGTGCATGGCTATGCAAAAGATATGTTGGGGACTTTCAGAAAATTGACCTGGGAATGCATTCCGCCCATGGCTTGATATTGGCTTTGTGGTTTGCAACTCATATTTTCCGCCTTTCAATTTGCTGGCTTTATTTGCTTTAAGCTGTGCAGCTTGGGTTTGTACCTCCTCATGCTAAAGCTGTGTTTACAGTATTCTTCCACAAACTTGTTTCCTGTAATAAACAGGCCTTTAAATCTTGTTCTTATCTCGTTACATTTGCTGGGCATTCAAACATGGAGGTAAAATGTCAAGCTGTATTTTCATGGGAGCCTGGCGTTTATTTGCTTTTGGCTGACTTCAAAGGGAGAGCATTTATAAGAAAGAGGAAACAGCATACTTTCTCCATGGGGCACGCTTGTGCCCTTTTTAAAAAAAAATGTATTTTAGACATAACCATTTCAAAAGGTATCTAATTTTTCATCTGCACAAAACATTTACAAGTTTTTTGAAAAACTCCTCTTCTTTGGTGAGTCCATTAAGTTTGTGAAACTGCCTTTGTAGGAACAAAATACAAAACCCCATTTCAGTCTCACCATCAACCTAAGATATGGTGATCTTGGCCAATTTACACTGTTTATGGCCCATTCACTAAATCACAGGATAAGATTTTTTTACAGCAAAGAGCCAGCAACACTGTACCACAATTTAACAATGCATGGTTTTCACTTTGCTGTGTAAAGCATATGCTTTATTTAGGACATCTGTGGCAACTTGTTTTAGGGAGTTTGATAAGTTTAAAGGCACTTTTCATGAAAGCTTTTCTGTATATGTGTAGATACACAATAATGATTTACTCTGTCTGCAACTGTGCCTTTTTCGGAAACACATGTATTACTGGATATAAAGGATTTTCTCATTTGCCCTTGTAGGCACTAGGGTCATGATTTGAATAGTTCAGCAGGCGTAGTGGCACAGGGGCCAAAAGGTCTAGGAAACCCACTGAACACCGATTATTGCTATATTTTACTACTAAGCAATCAGCCAAGTAGACCTACTTTGCAGGCACTTAGGTCATGATTTGAATTGTGCAGCAGGTGCAATGGCACAGGGGCGAAAAGCTCTTGGAAACCCACTGAAAACCAATTATTGCTATATTTTTCTACTAAACAAGCCGTCAGGAGTACTTTTTTGTAACCGTTGCACCCAAAGTAACATGTAGACCAAAACATCACTGTAATAAAAGCTGTAACCTATTGGGCTTTTCTGTCTACCTACAAGTTATGTTACATTTAGCACCTTTATATGACAAATTTTCAGATTTTTTGTATGGTCCTAAAATACTTCTGAATCTGAACACACTAACACCTTGGCAAAGACATTCTTCAATCTATAACATTAACACTTCACCTGTTGTAAACACTATATAAATACTTATAACTTACCGTATGACATTCCATGCAAAGCATTGGCAAAGCCAATGGGTCTCGCCCATGCGAGAGCTATTGGCTTTATTAGTGTTTTTTTAGCCATATTACACAACATCGCTAGTTTCAGTGCAGCATAACTGAAAATAAAAAAGCGCTATATCGCGGACACGCTGGCTGCATCATACAACATTCTCCGATCTATAACATTAGCACTTCAACCGTTGTAAACACTACATAAATAGTTGTAACTTACCGCATGACATTCCATGCAAAGCATTGGCAAAGCAAATGGGTTTCGCCCATGCGAGAGCTATTGGCTTTATTAATGTTTTTTTAGCCATATTACACAACAGCGCTAGTTTCAATGCAGCATAACTGAAAATAAAAAAGCGCTATAACGCGGACAACGCTGGCTGCATCATACAACTTTTTAACATTACTTTCAGCCATTTGCAGCATAGCAAAAATAATAGCAAAGCCAACAAATCTCACAAAGGCAGGACCTATTGGCTTTGCCAATGTTTGTTCAAAGAAGCTGTTAAAGCTACTGATCTCTATTGATCTGCATTGTGCGGGGTGGTAACGCAGCAGCGAATCGTGTGTTGCCTGCGCCTAGGCAAGGCACGTATTGCGATGCACAATTGGCAGCCCCCAAGAATTTTGCGCCCGGGGCAACAGCCCCTGTGGCCCCACGCGGCGCCACTTTGGTAACGTAATGGGTAGAGCATTAGTGCAAGAGCAAAGGGGTTAAAATACCGGTTAGTATATCTGGTGTAACCTGATCACTATAAACTGGCTGTTGTGGTTGTGTCAATTCCACAGTAAAAGCTACCTGTGCATATAGCTGTGGTAGGGGTTGTTTGTTGTAACTTGTCGATGTAAAAACAGTTAAAAAAATACTGAATCTGCTCTTTGGAAACTCTAAACATGCCCTGAAGGGTAATTACATAAAAGAAAACATGAAGAATCTTTAATAATATTGTTAATTAAAATCATCACCATTTTAATTGCAACTCAAAGGGTATTAAAATATTCACAGACTTTCATTTAATCGGAATACTCATTATGCAAGTTAAAAATATGAATATAAAATATCAAATAAGGGATCACTTTGATTCCGCAGAGTCAAACGTCTGATATTAATTAAAAGTTTCATAAGTGTTCTTATGCATCCAATTCCGATAAGAAAACTAAACCTCATCACACAAACCAGCCTTGAGGATACAAAAATTAAAACAATGTTATTCAAGGGCTGAGTGAGCCTTCTATGATCCATGTAAATTCAGCCGTTTATGCTGCATTATAATTGCGTATATATGTCAAGAAGCTGTGTGCCACTGGGATAGTTGGTTACGAAAAGGTTATGGATGAAAGTACGCCGAAGACTGAACCAGTATACGTACAATTGTATGTACTGTTATAGCACAAATGCCAATAAAATATGGTTGAAAAAAAAGCTGTACGCCACTACAGTTAAAATAATTTTCAATTGCAAGTTCTCAGGGCGAGTCTACGAAACGATGTTTTTCAAAAGTGTTGTCTTTTTTTGTGAATCAGGGCTCGTAAGGCGTAAAGAACAATTTATAACACAGGTAAAACAATTATCAAGGGCTCTCTTGTTTAACCGCCTCGGTACAGCTTCACTGGAACTGAACAGCCTGAACTGAATTCGCCAAAAATCAACTTTAAGAGTTGTTTTTAAAGCATATGTAAAATAAGGTTGCATACCCGAGTCAGAATAAAATACCCCCCACTAGGCTAACCACCTTTTGCCACTAAATGTGGTGAGATCAAAGACATTTCACTTATATATTACCACCTTTTTCAGGACACTTTGCCAACACCAAAAACTAAGCCCTTTTTTAATATTGCTCGATTCCAAGATCAGTGCTGTGTTCAGTGTAAGAGGCAAAGTAACTTCTGCACTTGTCTCTAGAAATGTTTAGTTCCTCCCATAAAAGAGCTCTTAGATTTCCAAGACTAGAGATTCTGTTCCTGTACCAGCACTTAACTAGTGCAGCTTTTCCTGCTCATCGGTAGTTAGGAGGCTGAACTGCAGTCATATGTGAGCCTGACATGTTGAATAAGACAAGCTGAGTACACCCCTGAATGCATCACACTGTGACTGATCTACCCAAGGGGATCACGCGCCCTGATCCGCCTCATTACCATAGCTAATAGCTGGTAAGAATCTGCCATTCATTATTTCAAAAACAGATTTCAGAGTCAGGCTTGTTAAGTCTGTAGACAGATGTGATATAGCAAAAAAATAAAAACAGCTTTTAGCTTTAAGTTGGCGAGATGATGTTAACGCCTCCTCTCTCTCGAGCAGCCAAAATCCCAAATATCCATATTAAGCAGCTCTTGTGATAGGCTATCCCTTAAGCGAGCAGTTGCTTTTTTTTGGGGGGGGGGGGGGCTTTTACATTCGTTTTTGAGAGGTTGAATACCAAAAAATAGTTTTTGCAATATGTCTCTAAACCAGAAGGTAAATGCTGCTGACCATCATCTGTCTTGTCTAGCAACACTGTTGTCCGCGAACAGCTCTGTGTTGACAGAGAATTGCTGAAGAATTGCCACTGCATGCCCCCTTAGGGTTTGCAGGTGGGAGTTTTGTTTACCCCATATTTGCAACAGACAAATTAAAAGGTGGTGGGGGGGCTTCAAGCCTTTATTAATATATATACTTTTTGATGTAAAACTGTTCATTCTTAGATTAACACAGACCCAGATATAATGGTGTAGCCGATAGACTTACTTGGAGACATCAAGTGCGGTTCCCCAAAGATATAACTTACGCCAAGGAACATTTTTGTTTATGCCGTCAACGCTGCTTGGAAGTCCACAAATCAGGTATGTAACAGGGTGCCGCACGGACTGCTGTGAGTTTCACTCACCATCAGCATTGCTCACCCATTGAAACCTCAATAATGATTGATGTTTGTTAACCCAACTTCTTACACCCTATAGCATTGAGTCAACGTCAATTAAGGTGAGCACCATTCTATCGCTCTTGGAGTCTGCCCGGCTGGCCTTCTGCAATAAAGGATGTACCACCTCACCTTGCCAAGGATCTGGAGTACCTGCTTCCTTATGCCAGTTGTTGAACAAGGAGCTTAGGCATCCTACCAAAATGAAGTAGCATGTTTAAAAAGAGCTGTAGGTAAGCCATTGGGGCCGGAGCCAGGATCCATCCTACTATTTTTAAAAATCTTCTTAACTCTTTTGCTAGAAGCCTAGACCCTGGTGTCATCATGGCCTTCAGTTTGAGGCAGTTCAGGTCCTTTATCCGCTTTTATGTGCAGTGAAATAATATCCGCGTCAAAATGGTTTGCTCACAAATGATTGCCTGATTTTATGACCTGCCGTTGGTCCAACTGATGTATGACACCTCTCTGGATCTTTAGATGTTAATATTGCATGCATACAAGCCACACCATTTTCCATCCCCCGCTTGCAAACAAGAAATTGTGGAATAGATTGCAAACTTTGTCGATCGGGTGCTGAAAAGACTCATTAAATCCTAACATGCTGATGTCCAAGGGTTTCCTTCGTATTCCCTTTCAATCAAGAAAGAAAGAAAATTGATCAGTAAAATTTTCACCTAAACAGTTAAAAAAAAAAATATATATAGATATAGATATATAATTGTCTTTATTGATTTTTGAAATGCAAACAAGGAGACATTAGACAATTGCAAATTATTACCCGTTCACAACTCTAAGCTTCATAAACTTATCAACGCATGGTATTAGAGCCATTCCACACATTAGCAATATGGTGGACTAGTGGGTGTGAGTCTGACCCACAAATAGATTAAATGGAAGGGGGCTGCCTACCTGTGGGTGACCCGGGGGTTGGGGATCGATCAGTAGTATTATGTGCTAGTGTGTGGGTAAAACTTGATATTAAAAATGTAAGTGTGCAGTGTATGGGAAATTGCAGGAGTGGCATGGCACCTAGGAGCGTGGGATGCGAAGACGGTCACGCAGGACTTTTGAAGACTTTAATAACAGGGCTGAAGTAGAAGAAATTATCCTTGGCATGTCTTTGCTAACATATGACATCACAGAATAGAGGAGGACAATTCCAGTGAATAAATAATTAACTTTTTATTTCAGGAAAAAACCAGACTTTCCAAATAACTTCTTTAGTCCTAAAGCTGGACACCTTTCACAAAGTTCAGTGAGCAATGCAGTGGAACAAAAGTGATTCAAATCACACCCGAAGTCCTGCAAAGTAAGCTGTGCAGGCAGCAGTTACCCCCATGGCAAGCTGGAAGCCTCAATTGTTCATGCATCCCTAAAGCTGTGCTCTCCACAAACTAAGATCTCTAAAACCCAAAACCCAAAATCATAAAATGTTTGTCAAACCTTGGACCACTTGCATACATGCCAACATTTTTTAATTAGAAAGAGGGACAGTATGAAAAAAATGGAGGACTATATTTAACCCAATAGATGTTCATGGAAGCATGGTTCGATTTCAGGTTGGAGACTGCTAAAATAAAGTAGTTTTTGGCTAACAAATTGTGAGTCTTCCACCTGAATCGGGTCTGTGGGCATGTATGCACTTGCCCTGTGCCCCCCATGGGGGTAGGAAGGGTGGGCGACAGAGGGGAGATTCCTCCACCCAGATATTGGAGTGGGGGGATACAGGGGACAAGGTGGAGACACGAGGGGTATAAAAACAATCTCCAGAGCTCCTTCAGGGCTAACAAGACCATTTCCTCTGTCCCTCTCCTCTTATATCACTGCAGCGAAAGAAGGTAATTGTCTTACAGTTGTTATATAGACCCCCATGCTGCAGTGTCTCATGATGTAGAGAGAGGCAGATCAGCATCCATGAGATTTCCCCTTAGCTTCAAAACAAATTTTGGAAAAGGAGAGAGGTTACTTAATGAAACTATTTTCATTTGAATTGTAATAGAATTTGACAAAACATTGATGACATTTCAAGTTTTTAAAAAAGGCCACGTGTTATTTTCTGTTCTATATTGTTGACAAGGCACTTTTTTATGGATCCTTGTGCTTCTTGCCACCACCATCCCTTCTGTCTTGTAGACACATATTTACACTTATCAAGTCCTGGTTTTATAATTTGCTTTTAAGAACTTTCATTTCTATTTCTACTTTCACGGCTGCAAATCATCAAGTCATAGAATGCAACCGAACTGAACGTATAAGGTGGGCAAGCCACTCAAAGCTTGAGCCTGGGTTTAGCCAGATGCCTGGCTCAGGCTCAGCTTGAGGTCCTCTTGGAACCTCCGGCCCAAAACAAGCCTAGCATTCAAGGCTACAGCTGCTCACCAGGTAATATGGGGAACCAAGTTTGAATACTGAAAAAGATTATGACCCTCTGCACACCTGAAAGCTTATGTACAATAAACCCACTGTTTCGTTTAATCCTAATGTTTGTATGGTGCTACCGCTCAAACTGACTGGCTCACGTCAGTGCAAAACACAAAATAAGCAAACAGAGACTGTTTGGGAGCGGCGCACTATTCACAAGCCCCCGAAGGATGCTCCTAATATAACACAATTTTTGCTCTGTTCAATGTATGTATACACCTTTGTAAATCAAAATATGTTTTCCAAACTTATTGTCCATGCAACTCTCAGTTGTTGCCACAAAAACAAAAGTTCAAATGATTGAAGACGTCATCTTATTTAATGACAATTTTCTTTCTGGTATTTTCTTCTTGGAGTACATTACATCATGTATATGACTTCATCTCAACATCATCTTGCTGTCAATCCCAATGCATTTCGGTATCGATATACCTTCATCAGGGGAATGCTGTGGTGGTGAATCAGTAACTAGCCTCTCAGTTGGATATGTCGAGTTTCAAACTTAGGAGTCTTCCTGTGTTGAACTGTCTCCTCGCTTCGGTCTCTACGTAAATCCTGCAGCTTTCCTTCAGTTCTAACTCCTTCTGCTTTCAACCCGCCTCTCACCGTCACAAAAATTGTGTTATATTAGAAGCATCCCTCGGGGGCTTGTGAATAGTGCGCCGCTCCCAAACAGTCTCTGTTTGCTTATTTTGAACCAAGTTTGAATACCAGCCTTGACTCAGCATCCTGTGAACCCTGGCAAGTCTGTCTTGTGTAGGACTCGTATGCCCTTTGGCAAGGTTTGTACTATTTAAAACTGACCAAAATTAAATGTGAATTCTGCCTTTCACCCGCTCTCCAATCTCATTCTCTAAAAATTACGAACATTACATCAACCTTTGATGTCGGAAAGGGACACCCAACAAGTGGTTGATTTTTAAAAAAAATATATTTTTATTGCAGATATTCATTTATAGATATACATCGGTCATCAACTGTACAATCATCATATGTAACGACGAGTCTATATTATTCTAATTACACAGCCATTGATCCCACAACCCTGAGGTCGGGCGGCAAGTATCAATCCTGTTTCGTACATTTGTACTGTGCATTGCTAGCCATGACTGGTTATTAAAACGGCTTGTATCTGCTTTTCCTTTATAACCTGTACCCCAACCAACCCAACTAACCAGCCCCTAAGGTCCATCAGCAAGCCATCAATCTCGGGACTTATAAAAGTTTTTATGAAGCTTGAAAGTCCCCCCTTCCCCCTCCCTCTCCCCCCCCCTCCGCCATCGGTGCATCATAGTAGGACAGACAGTATGAAGCAGGAGTCTAGCAGTCAGCAGTTGGGGAAACATGCAGTGTACCTGTCGTGCTACGGGGATATAGTCAGATCATTGCCTTCGATGTCTATGTCACTTTGCGTGTCGTGGTCGCGTAAAGCCTGCACCAAAGCCTCCCATGCATGCGCAGATTCCAGTGCCTTCTCATTCTGCTGTCGCCGCGCTAGCTGGTATCTCAAGGTACTTTCTCCTTCAGCCCATTTAAGGAACTCGCTGCGCCATCTAGCACCCGTTGGACCCACTCGTGCCTTCCAGCGCCGCGTGATTTCTCGTTTCGCTAGGAGTAATCCCATATCTATAAATTTGCTGGTGATTTTCGTTTTAGGGGTATGCGGAAACCAATGAAGGATCCCCACCGCCATGTCGTACTGCAGTGTTCGTTCTGTCACCTCATTAAGAGTATCTCCTACCATTCTCCAGTAAGAGGTCAGGCCAGGGCAGGTCCATAGCATGTGGCCCAGTTCCGCACCACTCGCCTGACATCTAGGGCAGGCCGCAGTATCTGAAGCAAAATATTTTTGTATCTTGCCTGGGGTCAGATACGCCCGGTGTAGGATGTAGAAATGGACCAATTGGAACTGCGCATTGCGCGTGCTCTTCCAGGCCCGGCGCATCAGGTGAGCCCATGTGGTCTCCGGAATTTCCCTCTCTATGTCCGCTTCCCACTTGGCCCTGAGCACCTCCAGTGGAGGTAGTCTCTCGTTAATCATCCTAGAATATAGACATGTCACTGCTTTGATCGTTCCCGCTGCCATCATGACATATTGGCATGCCATTGTCGTCTGCGGTTGTTCAAGTCCCCCCTTCCAGTGCGCCTGTATTGCCCTCGTGATCGCCGCGTGTAGTAAAAAATCACCTCTGGGTATGTCGAAACGGTCCGAAATTGCCTGGAAGGGCAGCAACGCTCCATCCTCGTATAGATCGCCTATTATTTGTATCCCTGCCTCCTCCCAATTTTGTAATTGCGACCAATCCCCACCATGTGGTAATGCTGTGAGCATTCCCAGCGGTATTTCAGGGGCATAGGGGTGGTTTACTCCTGCTCTACGCTGTGTGCGGTTCCAACACAACCTAATTGTACGTTCTTCTTGTGTGAGGTCGCGCAGGGCCAGTCTCTGCTGCATTGCGATATAGGAGAGTACGTGTCTAGGTATTCCCAGTCCTTGCTCTTCCTCAGGTCCCCGGAATTCCTGTGCTATTTCCTGAGTATAGACCTGTAGTTGGGCTGCCAAGTAGTACACTTCGAAGTCAGGTACAGCCATCCCCCCCTCCGCCTTAGGTCTCATCAAAGTCGTAAGCGCCACTCTGCGACGGCCTGATCCCCAGAGGAAAGACACGATCAGTGACTTCAAGTTCCGGAATACAGCGGGAGGGATCCAAATCGGGAGCATCCTAAAATAGTACAGGAGCCTGGGGAGCGCCACCATCTTAAGTAGTGCAATTCGTCCCGCCACCGACAGTGGGAGGGTGGCCCAAAAGGACATGCTGCCCTTCAGTGCTCTGACACTACGGGAGATATTTCCTTCCAGTACATCTGTTGGGTTGTGATAAATGTAGACCCCCAGGTATTTCAAGCAATTGGGTTCCCATCTAATTGCCCTGAATGTGGTAGGTTGGGGTTCCCCCTTACGGACTGGGAATAGGCATGTTTTGGACCAGTTTACCCTGAGGCCTGATATTTCACCAAAGGTAGTCAAAACGGCATCGGCACCAGCCAAGGCCCCATCAGCATCCTCAAGGAAGAGCAACAGGTCATCGGCGTAAAGGGAAATAAATTGTTGCCCCGTTAGGGTCCTCAGCCCTCTATAGTGGGCCCCTGTGCGGATTGACAGTGCAAGGGGCTCTACCGCCAATGCAAAAAGCAATGGCGACAGTGAGCATCCCTGTCTCGTTCCTCTCTCCACCGGATAATGTGGGGAGATTAGCGCGCCCGACCTCACTCTTGCCTTCGCTGAAGAGTATAGCACTGCAGTCCACCGCAGATAGTCCTCTCCTATCCCATAACAACTGAGCGCCTTACGAAGGTACTCCCATTCCAGACTATCAAGCGCTTTTTCCAGGTCGATCGATAATATCATGGGGTGAGGGGCCTCCTCGTGGTCCTCCTCCAGCAGGCGAACTAGTCGGCGTATATTCATGGTGGTATTATGTTTGGGTATGAACCCCGCTTGATCCTTATGAACTAAAGTGTCCATGTGTTCCAGTAGTCTGGACGCCAGGATCCTACTCAAGATTTTATAATCTACTGTGAGCATCGATAACGGTCTGTACGACGCCCGGTCACCGCTCTCTTTGTCCGGTTTAAGCAGGGGGATCACCAACGCTTCGCGCATCGTGCTCGGGAGATACCCCAGTCGTTTCGCCTCTTTATACACTATCAGTAGTCGTGGAGCCAACGAGTCTACATAAGCAGCGTAGAATTCAACGGGTAGTCCGTCTAGTCCTGGGGTTTTGTTGCGCGCCATACGTTTTATGGCACTACGGATTTACCCTATTTCTATGTCTTTGCCCAAGTCCTGCGCCTGTTCGGGTCCTAGTTTCGGGATGGGTAGCTCTCTTAAAAAATCATCTATGGGGGTGATATCCACCATCAACCTGCTCTGATAGAGAGTTTCATAATAGCATGTGAAACTGTGGAGATTTTCGGGTTGGGTATAGACCTCCACACCCTCAGTGTTGCGCATGGAGACTGTGGGGTAGCTGCGCCTCGTGGGGTTGGCAAGCCAAGCCAGCAACGCTCCCGACTTGTCTCCCTCCACGAGAGACCTCGTTACATAAGCCTTATGGTCGAAACTGCGCAGTCTCTCCACTTCGACCGCCACCGCTTCTTTGGCCGCAGCGGTCTGCTGTTGCAGCTCTGGGCGACCGAGCCGCAAGAGCTCCAGTTCACGGAGTTTACGATCCGCTTTATCGAGATCATCTAGTAGTACCCTGCGCATGCCCACCTTCTTAGCTATACAATAGCCTCTCACTACTACCTTAAAGGCATCCCATTCTGTTGCCCTCTCTCCAGTCGTGCCTTTATTCTCAGCGAAATAATTAGTGATCCTTTTCCCCAGTTCCCTTCGGAATATTGGGTCTTCTAACATTTCAGGGCGCAGTCTCCAAGTTGGAACACAGGAGGCGCCCGGGAACCACCTGAGGTCGGCCAGTAGCGGGTTGTGGTCAGAGATCGTCCTTGCCAGATATTCGGCTCTCGTGACCGCGGGTGTCATTTCCGCGGAGCACAAGATCACATCTAGCCTCACGTGTAATTCGTGCATGCCCGAGAAATGAGAGTAATCCCGGGTGTGCAGGTGTTGGGCTCGCCAGATGTCTGTCAATCCCCATTTTGTTTGCCATTCCAGTCTACCCTTGGCTATACGGCATGTTGGGGAATCTGCTAGTGGGGGATGCGACCTATCGAGGGCTATATCCACCACCGAGTTAAAGTCACCTCCCATCAGTAGTGGCCCCACCAGATAGTGGGCCAGGGAACCTGACAGTGTCGCGAAGAAGGCAAACTGGTCCACATTGGGTGCGTAAATGCTGCAGATATTTACGTCCTTACCTCCCAGTTTACCCGCTATGGCCACAAACCGCCCTTCCGGATCTATTGTGTGTTTTGTCACCTGGAGAGGGACTCCAGCTCTTATCCAAATCAGCGCGCCTCTAGCATGCGCTGAGTATGTAGTATTGTATAGTTGTCCCCTCCATCTGCGCTGCAATGCCAACCCCTCTGCTTTCGTGAGGTGTGTTTCCTGTAATAACGCTATTTACACACCCCTGCGCACTAAGTAAGCATGTACCTTGTGTCGCCTCGTCATAGTATGGAGCCTGCGCACATTCCAGGTAATACATTTTAAATTAGATAGTTCAACCATTGTCCCACCATGCCCTGCTTCTTCTCCTCCGCCCGAGCTCTATTTGGGCCAAACATAGTAGTTGCCCTGCACCGATGGCGTACCCTCCCCCCAACAAAATAACATCCCCAATTCCCTCCTCCTCCCCCGCCCCCCCAGAACAGGACCCAAAGACCATGATCTAGTTCCCATCAAAACTGTCCCCAAAGAAAAGTAGAAAATCCTGACGGTAGCCACCGCTGGTTTGCCTTAAGGGCAATGTGGGGGTCGAGCACCGGCAGGAAGCCGCCTTCTGCTCAAGCTTCCTTTATGCAATCGAGCCCAAGTAGCACAGGGCCAATTTAGGACTTACCCCTCAACCCATCTGTCGGCAGGCTATCAATCTCCCCCCTGTTATACACCGCCCTCACTCCCATTGTCTGTTCCTTTTGTGGAATCAGCTCACCCGGTGTCATCCTTGTCCGTCTAGCAGACCTTCTGCCATCTCTGGGGTGATCGTTGGCAGGGGTACACTGTCAGTCTCAGAGTCCTCTGTGTCCGTGCGGTCTTCTCCTCCGCCAGGCTCCGTGTCCTCCGTTATGGGCGTCTCCTGCGAGCCCGACATACTGGACACCACTTCCAAAACCCCTCGCCGTTCCGCTGTTGACTCCAGAGCTGAAGGCTGCCCAAGCCTACTTCGACCATTTCGGATCCTCCTAGATCTCCGCTGCGGTCTCTCCTCTGGTACTGTTGGAAAAAGTGATCCAGGGCTGTCCTTACCGGCTCTATACAGTTCCAGCCAGCTGCACGCTTCGTCAGGGGTGTCAAAAAATGTTGTCGTACCGTCCAGTATTATTCGGAGCCTCGCCGGGAACAGTAAGGAGTACTGTATGCTCTCGCTTCTCAGCTCTCTCTTTATCGCTAGGAATGAGGTTCTCTTGCGCTGAGTTTCATAGGTATAATCCGGGAAGATGTTGACCCTACTGTTCTCCACCTGGAAGGGACCGTTCAGCCGGGCATTGTTAAGCAGTAAGTCTCTGTCCCGGTAGTGTAACAAACGCGCAACCACCGGGCGCAGGGGGCGGCCCTGCTGCGGCGGCCTGGATGGAACTCTATGCGCCCGCTCCAGGGTATAGAATGAGGATAATCCCTCTGGCGCCACCACCATCCGGAGCCACTCTTCCAGGTAACAAACCATGTCCCCACCTTTAATTTTTTCCGGCAGCCCCACTATATGGATGTTGTTCCGTCTATTGCGCCCTTCAGCGTCCTCTGCCCTCTTCTCAAGTGCGTCAATCCGGCCCAAGACATCTTTCATGGCGGCAGACAGTGCTTTTTGTGCTGGTTCCAGAGTGCCAATCGAGCACTCCACCTCCTTAACCCTGTCCGAGAGCTTACCGTGGTCGGCCCTGAGTAGTCCCAGGCTCGTCGCGACTTGTGCTATGTCCTGTTGGAGCGCCGATCTTGTATCCGTTATCGCCGTCAGGATCTTGTCTAGTTGGTGTTGAAGGTGCGAGTCCCGCGGCGACTCCGGGTCCAGTTGGTCGCCTTTGTCCGGCAACTCCGCGTCTGATGTAGCCTGCGCGTTGCCCTTGGCTCCCTTCGGTTTCCCCATGGTGCCCGTGGTGTTAAATACTGATCCAGGCCAGCGGAGGACAAGCCGAGAAACAGGGACCAAGCCTTGAGAATCCCCACTTCAGTTCGTTAAGCATCTCACTTCAATCAGTACCCTCCTCGGCCCTCCTCCGATCTGGTCCCGGTAAAGCGGCGCGGGGGGGGGTCCAACCACCAGGTCACTCCACTCGTGCCTCAGAGACGACAGGCCAGGACAGCACCAACCGAAGCCACTCCGTCCCCAGCTACATTCGGTTTCCACGGCTCGTTCACTGGTTTAAAAAAAAAGGTTCCACTGGGGTTTCAGACCGGTTAGCGGCGGAACACCACGTACCCCGGGCCTTCCGTGGATCGTCCTTATGGCGGACCGCGCCGCCGGGAAACCAAGCGCAGGATATCTTCAGCCATTCGTGGACCGGACTCGGGCGGGGGGGGGGAAAGGGTCGTCACCGACCAGCAATGTCTCTCCTGGGACCACGACCCCCCCGCTCCACCTCCAGCTCTACCTCTAGCGCTGCAGGTACTTTCCGCTTTCTCCGTGGGCCCTCACAGGCCCCAGGGGTCAGGCCGACCGTTCTCTCCGTTCCTTTTGGTTTCCAGCCCTCTGTTTCGGACCCAGAAGTCTGGTAGCGCGTCCACAGTGGCCCCAGCACACCTCCCGGGTCACACCTTCAATGGGGGCCGCCAGCAAGTGCCCATGTGCTGCTTCGGGCAAGGTTCGCGGCCGGGATCCCAGCGCCAGCTCCGCCACTCGGGCGCCTCAGCAATCGTCCCCCCGGGGGACCACAGGAAGAGTCCTCCGGCCCCCGGCCGCCCCGCAGCGCCCGGTGGGGCGGAACAACTCGACCAGATCTCGGGCCGGCAGAGGCCGGGTTCCCCAGGGGTTCGATGGGGCTCCGGTCGGCCCCCTCTACCTCTCCCTTCAGCGCAACACCCAGCGCCCCAGGGGCCGGGCTGGGCGGAACCTCCGATGGGTGCCGCGTGGCCGGCGTGCTCCGGAGCCGCCGCGTGGGAAAGCAGCAAACGCTGTCGGCCCCCCAGGCAGCCGGTATCCCCTGCATCCCACAATGGGGGGGGGGGGAAATCCACTCAGGTCCCCAGCGTCCCAAGTCCGCAGGGCGCCTCCGATCAATTAACATCGGAGCGGGCGCCATTTTGATCCCGGCACGAACCGAGCCGTCGGAACTCTCCTGACTCCGCTCGCCTCACCCAGGCTCCGCCGGGACCCTTCGATGTTGCCTCTTAGCCCAGTGCTCCTTCCCACACAGTAGCTCGTGGGTTGGGGAGCCTCTAGCGCCCGGCTTGCAGGATTAAAGGCGGCTCGATCGCGGAGCTGAACGCTCAGGCAACCTCCGCCATCGGCGCTCTAGCCACGCCCCCCCAGACACCCAACAAGTGGTTGATTTGCTCAGTGTGAAACTGGCAATTCTGGGTTCCAGCTTTCCTGCTTGACCAAACTATGTGATTCTAGGCAAATACTTTAGTACACCAGATCTCTCTGTTGTTCATTCTGTCCCTTAATCATTCAAAATTGTAGTCCTGCTTCTCTGTTTGTCAAATATTCCAATATTTGTTTTTCAAAATGTGGTCACCGTAACCTATGATGTCTTTGGTTTTGACTTTTTGACCTGAACCTGGTACTTGTGATCCCCTCGCACACGAGTCAACTGTCTCGAAGGCCCCCCCACCCTACACCCTTCCTTTTTATTTAGAATATAGGACTTTGCCCAATCTTTGTGTGCTCCCCTGCCTTCTTGTCTACAGCTTCAAAGTGTTCTGTGATGGTGAGGCCAAAGAAAAAGAGGAAGCTGTTTGCTGCCTTCTGTTTTCTGCCCACAGCCTGCCCGGACGAGAACCAGAATCTTTGTGTGCTTCAAACTGGCTGGCAGGCTCAGGCTCTGGGTTGTCTAGGTTCCCCGGCAGTCCTCAGCAACAGCCCTGCCAAGTTTCCTAGGTTCATACATTATGAGTTGCTCCAGTTCATGCTTTTTTCTTTGAATTCTGGGACTTGTAGTTTTGTTTATTCATTATTAAACCAAGGGCCAGAGGTACGAGATTGCGTGCTTGCAATTTCCTTATAGAGAATGTTAGCAAATCGCATTAAGAAATTGCAAACTGTGTTGTACAATAGTTTGTTTGACACTGTTAGCAATTCGTAGTGGACAAAATGAAGCTGCCTCATCAAGATTGAAGAGGCAGGTCGCAAATTACGACCCGTTGCGAATGGCTACAATCACAGAGATTGGGGCCTGGAGGGTCAGCAGCCAACCATGTCTGTGATTGCTTATTAAATAAAGCAATATTTTTTTGTAATGCAGCCTGTTTTCCTTAAAGGTAAAGGGGATGCATTTCAAAAATTAAATTAAAAAGCTACCTTTTTGATTTTTTAAGAATAGGCAGTGGTCCGTGGGACCACTGCCTGCTCCTAAAAAAAGTTGGCTCCCACATTCACGAAGGTGCAAGGGTCTCTTGGGGATACCTTCCCATTTGCGAACAGGTTACCATCAACTTCAAGTTGGTGGTAACTGCAAATGTTTTGTGACCGCATTCCAAGTAAAAAAACATTCATACATACCAGTGCTATTTGGAATTAGGAAGGGACGCCCTAAACATGCCCCTTCCTAGAATCGAATCGCAAAAGCAATTTGCGATTTGGTAACAAGTTACTGAGTCACATTTTACCTTCTGTACATAGCAAAATGCATTTTAGCTGTCGCAAACTGACCAATGGGGACTGTTTGCAACCGGTAAAATGCTTTGTACAAGTCCCAGAATTCAAAGGCAAAAAATCTCAACTGGAGTAGCTCATCCTGCATGGACCTGGGAAACTTGGCAGCTTTGCATCCCTACCTCACTTGCCGCTTGCAAGATGAGCTTCACGCTGAAAAAAAGGACGATCAATGTGCCACCTAGACTATGCTTGCAGACTGCTACTGCCAGGTAAGAGATTATTGCTAGAGTGTAACAATGTACAGCCACAAAACATGTGAAGTTTAAACAGGCAGAAATTAAATCCCTAGTCAAACTTCACTCATTTTGTAGTGCATAAAACGCATTTGAACTGTGATTCTGACCACAATGAAAGCAGGGGTAGAAATGTGCCAAAAAAACAACAAAATATTATTTAATTATTTTGCGGCATTTGACATGCAGATAACCTGTGAATAGATTTTTACTTACAGACCCAGCAGACTTTGCACCCAATGTTAAGGGTCTGTCATTTTCTGCGTTATGAAATATTAAATAATCATATTCAGGTTAAAAAATTGAGAAGCCCATGCTGAAAAAAATCAGTGAATTAATCGTTCATTTCTGACTTAAATTCAGCATGACCGTTTTCAAGAAGAGGCTGCAAGTGCATCTTAAGCAATATCTCAATCATATGTTAGGACCGCACAGCCAGAAGTGGAGTTACTTATGTAAATTAATCCAGTCCCTGAAATAATATATGTTTGAATGTCGGGTGGTAGGACCTTCAGGACTTCTGTCTTGAACCTTTACCTTTTAGTTACCTTTCAGGGGCTATTTTTCCTGTTCTCCATTTCCTTATAGTTACTGTTCAAAAATGCATTTTAAAATTCAGGACGGGTCACCTGATGATGACTGCGTTTCACGTCAGACTGAACACAGCCAATATTGCTTTCATTGTGTGTTGCGTGACCCAACTTCTGACTTTTCTTAATACCCTGTCGAGCAGTTCACCATGAGCAGGGCCACTGGAATAATGTGATTCTATAGCTGTTGCATTTTCTGCATAAATATGGATTTGCCGCATTTGTCGCATACTTCCAACAAATATATGGTTAACCCTGGTACTTGAAACAAAAATATTAGAGACTTCATTTCTATTTTCTTGCGGATTTGGTCAGGATAGGGTTGAACAGGTTAATTTGTAATGTCTTCCTTCTTCTTTTCCAAGTTTTTCAGGATGGTGCCACCAACTCCCCTCGAAGAAAGAAGAATGCCTAGGTAAGTGTTTGGTAAAAGTTTTTTATGATCACTCCTCTCTCTCTTTACAATGCATCTTTTCCACTGTGTCCTGAAAATTCTGCCAGGTCAGGTAAGTATTCTCAGATGAAGCTCTCTCCACAAGTACCGATTGCCTAATAAAGGGTGTGGTGCTTGGGCGGGGCTTTTATACGTTTCTGTTCCAAAATGGCCGACAAGATTTGCATCTTTCTGGAGGTCTTTGTTGGAATCTTCTGGATCCAATCAGATTGTTCGTTCAGGAAAGATTGTGTTTGTCTTGGTACGCTTCCTGGAAATAGCAAGCATATAATTACATAATGCCTTTGCTTATGTTTTCTGATGTAACTACTGGGTATTAACGTTCTTTGGCATTTATCAGGTACATATCATCTGACACTTGGTATCCATCATTCCAATCCACACCCGTCTGGGTGTTTTGATCACAGTTGGTACAGCCACACTTGCATCTCTAGTGCCCTGGGTTTGTGCTTTGGGACTGGTGGGTGGTTTAGAGTGGCAAACCACGCCCTACTCTGAGTGACCATGACAGAAACTGGCTGTTAGGCAGACAGCAGCCTTCAGAGTACTCTGTGGCGCACTCCCTTCCTTGTTCGTAGAATACGTGGAACAGGAACAACAAAGAGGGATGGTGGGTTCCGCTTTTATACACAACTGGCGGACAAGAGATGTGGATTTACTGTCTCAAACTGTAGAACTGGTTTGTGGTGGTTCTTTTTTCAAGTGTCCTTTCCAGGCTGTTCCCCAGACAGCTCCTTTGTGGAGAATTATGGTTTGCACAGCAGGGTTGCCTCTATCGTTGAGCATCCACAACAAAGGCACAAAGAGCTGTGAGATTTTCCACCACTGTCATTAGCTCCACTGAAGGAGAACAGGAAAAAACAAAAGGGCACATCTAAAGGCTTCCTCATCTTTCACAACAAAGTCTGCAGCCCCACCCCTCACCCCTAGTATCCAATGAATGGCAGAGCTAAGGAAGACTAAAGAGCAGCGCCTTGCAAACCAAAAGGCAAAAGAAAATATCTAGAAGAGACCTGTCTCCACTCCGCTCATTTCACTGTTTAGGTACCTTACCTGCAACTACAGAAATGTGAGCAAGACACTTTCACTGTCTGGAAGTACAGTGCTTGCCTTCCATATTGTGTAGGACTAGGCCAGAGGCATCGAAAATGGATCCCACTGGCCCTCGTTAATTTTGCTCACTCACACAAACCATGCATGTACCAACAGGCAGCACACACCAATGTGCTTAGTATGCACTGTGAATGTTAGGAGAGGGACTGGGTAAGTTAATAGAAGCAGACCTTTACACTAGTGGGCCAATAGGCCCCCACTCCAGTAACCCACATAAAAAAGGCCAAGTTACACTACTTGTGAGAGAATGGGGCGTATTTATTTGGTGTAGTTGTGCAACCTCACTGTGTAATACATTTACTAACCCCTTTAGGACCCTTAGATTTTGTTTGTCAAACCTTCAGCTCAAACCCGGGTAGCTGTGGCTCTGATCAGCAAGGCTTACACAGAGGAACAATTGTAAAGTATTTAAAGAGCATCAAAACAATTGAAGAAGAAATCAACAAGACAGTGAAGACATCGACAAGACAGCAAAGTGTACATGTAAGTGTAAGCAAATGTATAGAAATAGGCTCTATTATGTTTTTTAGACTCCTCAATGAAAAAGATCCACTGGAAGGTTCCAAAGATATAGGATTTACAAGGTATAGTAAATCAAAGCATTTCACTCAAACACAACAAGTACTGTCAACTTCAACAAATTTGACACTTAGAAACATTTTGGTCAAGTTGCAATGCAGTCGTTTAGAGGTACTTGAGGTGACCAACTCCAGAAGAGAGACAGTCAGGGAGACAATCAAGGCCTTCAAAAACAGTTACCTCCGAAGAAGAAGCCTTCTTCCAGCAATCCCATTTACTTTATCCTCGTTTAATGGTTTGCTATGGAAGTGATCCTAATGCTAAGGATGCTTGAAGATGCTCAAGGATGCTGTGGATGCGACGCGGTCACCAGCGATCTTCCTGCAGGGACTCCTCGGTCTACGAAGGTGATGAGGAGGTCCTGGGCGCAGGGTTCAATGTCCCAAGAGGTCATCGCCGGTCTGGAGATTAAATCGTCACTGGACTTCATCTCCAATCACGTGTTTGACAGTATCTTTGTTTTGATGGTGTAAAATACTCCCTTGCTTTTGGGTAATGCCACATACCAAAATACATACACACATAGATACATTTGAGAACAAGTAAGAATCACTTTTAGAAATATATATATATATATTTAATTTTCCCATTTATTTCCATTGAGTGGATGCCGTTTTAAGAGGGTGGAGGCTGAAATAACATTATTTCTTGCTTTTAAAGAGAGGACTCTTTTGCCTTATTTAGGAGTATGTACAAATCGTGTGAAGCAGTTAATCCTACTCTCAGAGTGGCGATGAAATTTATCAGGTGCTGTGGTGTTAAATATGTTCGCCTTCCCTTTACTCTGGTGAGCATTGTCATCGGGGAGAGGGAAAGATGAACGCATGGGCAGCCTAAGCTGAAATATTTTACTATAAAGACTAGCTGTGTAAAAAGCAGGACTTGTGTTTCATTTGTAGAAAAGTTACACGTCATCACTCCAGATTTTATGTGTTTATATGGTATTTCTATGGTGAAATCTATTCACAAGTCAGCAAACTACTGTACATGGTCAATGGAAAGCATAAAGTCAGTTAGTACGTGGAGGTGGAGCTGGGTTGAGGATAGTTAAGGCATTTGGATTTAATATTCGTTAAAGAAGTACATCTTGAACGCTTCCCTAAATTGGCGAAGCGTTGATAAGGGAATGTTGTTCCAGATCCTGGGTGCATAGATGGAAAAGCCCTGCTTGGTGGTGTTTTCTTTTTTTACACTGCTTAGCCTGCAGTCTGACTGTGTCCTTGCTGTGGGTGTGCCAAGAACTACCAGAAATGGTTAGCTCGACTGCTAGATATGCAGAGCTGCTTGTTGTGATGGCTTTGTGTAAATGATGCAGCTGGTTTTGAAGATGGTGCGGATCAGCTAGGGAAGCGAATGGAGTTCCATCAGGATTTAGGTGCAGACTTCTGATTTTTATAGAAACTTTATGCAATGTTAGCTTTCTCGCATATACAACTTCCTTCAATGTATGTTCATGAGAAACTACCCCCACCCCCAGCTCCCAATTTTCCCTATATTGTCTTTTTAGGTGTCCCCATGTTTGCATGCATGGAAAAGCACTGAGATTGAGGGCAGATGTAAGAAAAACAGACTAGCCTTTAAATCTGTTCTTCATAAAAAGAGCTTAAGATCAATAATTAGTTTGTCCCGCCTTATGTTCAGCACCCAATTCCACAACGGGAACTAAGATTCTTCATCCTCTCTGTCATGCAAGAGCTTTATACTACCTAGAGTTGCAAACTTACCCAATGGTTTACCACCTGGATGATGTATTTGTGCCAAGACAGGTAAATTACACAGATCATAAAATCTGGAATGTGTTTCCCAGTGAAATATAAACTTAACCAAGAAATGCTAAATATAACTGCATCACAAGTATCCTAGGGTTGTCTAAACAATTTTTACATTATTTTAGTGCATGTAGAACAAAACTGCAATGTTAAAAAAGATAACCCATTTTAGATAGTTTATTTAAATACTATATTCTAGCCCTTCCAATACTTCAAAACATGCCAAAAACCCCCATTTTTTTCACTAGGAACAGTGGCAGCCCTAATACTACCTTGATTTTAAAACTTGCAAAGAGAACCAATTTGAAGACAAATACTGGTGTGTTAAACTTCCTATTTTAATACAATTAAGTGGTATTTAAAAAGAGTAGTTTTGTGTGCTAAGCAGAGGTGGCTACCTACAGAAGAGGATACTTTAGGCACACAATTCATTTCCTCTCTTGGTTCCTGTCCCCGGGGCTCCGGGATGGGAGGAGTCTCGACCACAGGTCCGGAACTGACTAGGGGAGTCTGGGTGAACAGAAACACGGGTGCCTTCAATAAGGGTTTCAGAGACGACTTTATTGGAATGTAAGTCTTTTTCATCGGTACAGGGGCTATGACTCTGCAAAAGGATGTAGGGTTCAAATTAAAGATAGCTTTCTCCAGCTGGGTCGGGATCCGGGCGATCTTTGTCCTGGAGGGGACGTCTCTCCGCTCCTTGATCCTCTCCGGTACCAAAAAAAAGAAAGGAAACTCGGGTCATACACAAGAACCACTCTGGGTTCGCTTGTAAGGGCCGGGGGTGAGGGATTACCACCTCCGCCCAACCCAACCCGCGACCCGGCCCCGTACCTCTTGAAGCCACGCCCCTCCCGTGGGAGCGTGGCGGGGCGAAGCGTCCAACCGTGGGCCTCCTGGCTTGTCGTTCTCGGTCTCTCGGTCCTCAGGATACCGCCTTCCGTCCTCTTCGTTCAGCACCGCCGCCAGGGAATCGCCGTCCGTCCTCTCCACGTTGCTTCCGCCTTTTGACGTCACTCCGCTCGCGAGGGGCGGGGTCTCGGCCCTTGAGTCCGTTTCCTTAAAGGAGCCGAACTTAGTATCCTCATCCGGCCATCCTGACTCGGGTTCCTCGTTCCACGTACCAGGTGGGAGCTGTGGGGAAAACGTGCAAGGTGAGAGGGGGGTGGCGGACCACCAGTCCAAGGGGATAGACACTTCCTGTCCGCCTGACCCGTTACATTCCTCCCCCCCTGGTTTCTCCCGTTCGGGGAGAGGGAACACCCGGGAAAGGAAGTCCGCATTGCCATTGTCCTTCCCTTTTCGGTGGTGTACCGTAAAGGAATATGGTTGTAAAGACAGAAACCAATACCCGAGGGTTCTGGCTGCTGTATCCATTTCAGGGGGGCATGGTCAGTATGTAGGATGAATGGTTTGCCCTCCAAATAGTACCTCAGTTTCTCTATAGCCCACCTTATGGCCAGTGCCTCTTTCTCAATGGTGGAATATTTACACTCCCGGGGAAATAGCTTCCTGCTGACATATAACACCGGGTGTTCTATCCCTTCCTTGCTGACCTGGGACAACACGGCGCCTATCCCCTGATTGGAGGCGTCTGTGGCTAACACGAAGGGTTTGGAGTGATCGGGAGATACCAGAACGGGGGCAGTAGTCATGGTGGTTTTCAGGTCATGAAAAGCATTCAAGGCTTCCGGAGAGGGATGACTATATTCCCGGGTCTTCGTGTCTTTTCGGAGAAGGTCTGTTAAGGGGGCTGCCACTTCGGAAAAACCTGGAATGAACCGGCGGTAGTATCCTACCAGCCCGAGAAAGGCCCGGAGGTCTCTTTTAGAGGTGGGAAAGGGGACTGATGCTATTGCCCGCACTTTCTCGCTTTGGGGAGCTATAGTGCCTTCCCCTAGCACGTACCCCAGGTAGTTCACACTCCGGAAAGCGGCTCGTGATTTTTTCGCGTTGATGTGGAGTCCCGCTCTCCTCAGGGCTGTAAGTATGGTTTGCAAATGCAGAAGATGCACCTCGCATTGCTGGCTGTTATATGACGATGTCGTCTAAGTAGGCCGAGCTAAATGCTGTTTAGGGTTGTGATACCCGGTTCATAAGGGGTTGAAAAGTTGCCGGGGCGCCATGGAGGCCAAACGGAAGTACTGTGAACTCATAGGCCCCTTTGTCCGTCACGAAGGCGTTTTTCTTTCTATCCTCCTCACGAAGAGGCACCTGCCAATACCCCTTCGTGAGGTCTATGGTAGTGATGTATTTGGCGTCGCCTATCTTTTCGATTAAATCGTCCACCCTAGGGATAGGGTATGTATCGAAGTGAGACACCGCGTTCAACGCCCGGAAGTCCATACAGAAGCGTTTGGTCCCATCGGGTTTAGGTATCATCACAATCGGGGACGACCAATGACTCTGGGAGGGCCGAATGACTCCCAACTCGAGCATGTCGTGGACTTCCTGTCGGACGGCTTCTTTCCGGGCCGCTGGTATCCTGTAAGGTCTTTGTTTTACCACTTCTCCCGGAAGTGTTTCGATACGGTGTTCGGCCAGGTTTGTTCTTCCTGGTAAGTCGGAAAAGACGTCGGCGTAGGGTTTCAGGGCGTCTGCCAATTCGCTCTTCTCCTGGGGCGTCAACCCCTGGTTGACTACCAGTTGCTCCAAGGTCGAGGCGTTAGGGTTGATGGTCTGTCCTACGAAATGACCTGCTCTGGGTATTGGTCCCAACCATTCCTTCAAGAGGTTGATGTGGTACGTTTGTGTTTTAGTGGGCGAGAGGCGTAATCGGTAAGTGGTTCTTCCGATGGAGTTGATTATCCGAAAGGGGCCTTGCCACTCGTGTTTGGTCTTGTTACTCAGGGAGGGTAACAGCACAAGAGCCCACTTCCCGACGTCAAGGGTTCTTAGTTTCTTTCCTTTGTCGTACGTCTTTTTGTATCTCTCGTGATGGTGCTCCAGGTTGGAGTATGCTAGTTCTCGTAGCTTCCCCAGGCGGGTTCTCAGCTGCGTGGTGTATTCCAACATACTCTTCTGTTCTTGGGATTCCTCGTTTTCCCACATTTCTCTCGTGATGTCTAGGAGGGACCGGGCAGTCTTCCATACAAGAGCTCGAAGGAGGAACATCCCAGGCTGCTTTGTTTCTGAGCCCGTATGACATACAGGGCGAGGGGCAGGAGACGGTCCCAGGTGGGTCCTTCGGCGGTCAGCATTTTCTTCAGGGTTTGCTTGAGCGTCTGGTTGTACCGCTCAACGAGACCATCGGTTTGGGGATGGTACACCGATGTCTTCAGATGTTTGATATCCAAAGAGGCACAAACTTCCTTCATCACTTTTGAAGTAAAAGGGGTCCCCTGATCCGTCAGCACTTCTTTGGGGAACCCCACTCGAGAAAACAGCTCCACGAATCTCTCGGCTATCGCTGCGGTTGTGGTCATACGTAAAGGAAAAGCTTCCACAAACCGGGTCGCGTAGTCGACAATCACCAGGGCATACAAATGTCCGCGACCTGACTTCGGCAAGGGCCCAGTTATATCCATGCCGACCCGTTCAAAGGGGACGCCTATGATGGGCATCCTTTGGAGGGGCGCAGCGGATGGTCGGTGGGTGTTTCGTCTTTGGCATACTTCGCATTTAGCGCAGAATTCCTGTACGTCCCTATATATCCCCGGCCAAAAGAAGTGCCTGATGATGCTGTCTGTAGTTTTCTCCTTGCCTGCATGGCCGGCCGTTAAATGAGCATGAGCGAAGAAGAGCACCTGTTCCCGGAAGGACTGGGGTACCAACAGTTGTAGATCTCCCTCTTCTCTGTTCTGTCGGTATAGCAACTCATTCTTAATCAGAAAACGGGGGTATGACTGGGGGTGGAGCCCATCCAAGTTGTGGGCGTTTTCCCAGGCGTGAAATAGGGTCCTGTCTTCTCCCTGGGCAAAGCGAAAACTCCTGTCGATAACCCAGGGTTCAGGGGACAGGTAAGAAGGTAGGGCCTCACTTTTCCCCGGTTGGGACAGGGATTCCCTAAAGAGAGAAAGGAATTCGGGGTTGTCTGTCCCTAAGATCATGTCCTCGGGTAGGGAATCCACCACCCCCACCGGACTGTACATGGTTCTCTATGGGGTAGCTTTATGGTGATGGAAGCAACCGGGTAGGGCTTCACATCCCCGTGCACACACCGAATATACACAGGACTCTGATGATTCATGGGTTCGGTTTTGACAAAACGCGTCTGGATGACTGACTGTCTGCACCCGGAATCTAGTAGGGCCTTTACTTTACAACCATTCATCCACATACTCACATAGAATGTGCTGCCCATTTCCGCTGAGTACATCACTGTCCGCGGAAGGTAACCGACTTCCATGGGTTCTTCTTGATTCTTTCTTTTGGGACACATTCTCGCTATGTGGCCCCACTCCCCGCATTCAAAGCACTGGGGTCCTTTATTCATGGCGGACATCATTCCTGTAGGTTTAAACAATCGGGGAACCTCGGTCACGAGTTTAGGTCTTTTATCCAGCTTCGACGGAGGCATTGTCTTATGCGTCTTCTCCTGTTCCCAGGGAGTGGTCTTAGACTGGGCTCTGGCGTACTGAGAGGCCATTTCTATGGCTTGTTCCACAGTGATCCCTACATGTTGGCGTAGCCATCTTTGGGTAGCATATGGCAACGCCTCCATGAATTGTTCTAGATATACCTTATTTATAATGTCCTCTTTGCTACACAGGTCCAGACGCAGCCATTTGTCAGCCGCCATCTTCAATCTGAAGAACAGAGTCTTTGGGTTCTCCCCTTGAACCCCTCTTTCCTTTCGGAAGCGTACTCTATAGGCCTCTTGATCTAGGCCTAGGTGATCCAAGATGACCATTTTAATGGTCGCATAGGGGGTAGTACCCAAGGGGTTGGCTGCTTGATAGGCGGATTGGGCTTCGGCTGTGAGGAGAGGAGCTAAGAAAACCGGCCATTTATCCTCGGGCCAGCTCATAGCGCGAGTGGCCCTTTCAAAATTTAATAGAAAAGCGTCTGGGTCTTCGCCGTGTACGTATTTCTGGAGGGCCATCCCGGTGGGATGGGGGCTGTGCATGCGGGCCACTTTGGGCGAGGACTGGGTGGTATGCGGCACGTTTTGGATGCCTTCCAACTGGGCGGTTATGGTCTTTGTGAACAGTTCTCGGTCCGCCTGGGCCATTGTAAGCTGGCTTTCCACGGCCCATTCGAGCTTTTCTTGGCCTTTAATGATGTGGTCGATAAGGGCCTCCATCTTTTCCGAGCAGATGGATGGTGGAGGAGATCCCACTTCTGACACCAGTTGTCCCGGGGGCTCCGGGATGGGAGGAGTCTCGACCACAGGTCCGGAACTGACTTGGGGAGTCTGGGTGAACAGAAACACGGGTGCCTTCAATAAGGGTTTCAGAGACGTCTTTATTGGAATGTAAGTCTTTTTCATCGGTACAGGGGCTATGACTCTGCAAAAGGATGTAGGGTTCAAATTAAAGATAGCTTTCTCCAGCTGGGTCGGGATCCGGGCGATCTTTGTCCTGGAGGGGACGTCTCTCCGCTCCTTGATCCTCTCCGGTACCAAAAAAAGAAAGGAAACTCGGGTCATACACAAGAACCACTCTGGGTTCGCTTGTAAGGGCCGGGGGTGAGGGATTACCACCTCCGCCCAACCCAACCCGCGACCTGGCCCCGTACCTCTTGAAGCCATGCCCCTCCTGTGGGAGCGTGGCGGGGCGAAGCGTCCAACCGTGGGCCTCCTGGCTTGTCGTTCTCGGTCTCTCGGTCCTCAGAATACCGCCTTCCGTCCTCTTCGTTCAGCACCGCCGCCAGGGAATCGCCGTCCGTCCTCTCCACGTTGCTTCCGCCTTTTGACGTCACTCTGCTCGCGAGGGGCGGGGTCTCGGCCCTTGAGTCCGTTTCCTTAAAGGAGCCGAACTTAGTATCCTCATCCGGCCATCCTGACTCGGGTTCCTCGTTCCACGTACCAGGTGGGAGCTGTGGGGAAAACCTGCAAGGTGAGAGGGGGGTGGCGGACCACCAGTCCAAGGGGATAGACACTTCCTGTCCGCCTGACCCGTTACAGATCCTTTATTTTTTGCCTCCATTCATATAATTGCAACAAAGCAAAATTATATTTACCTGAATATGAATGCAGAAACTGATATAGAAATGTTTTTGAAAAAAATGTATATTGTGGCTGCAACTTCTGTTTTCTTAACAACTAAATGAAAATATTGCATATGTCAGCGGTTACATAGTTTGTGCTTTGATAACATTAGATTTCTCACGTTTTCCAGGAATATGTTTGAGTAACTGATCCATTCCTGGTTTTTGATATGCATTATTTGACTTGTAGTTGTGATTGTATAATGTAAAATACACAGTTCTGGAATTGGAAAATGATTCACTGCTGGAACCCCTAAATAGGGAGTCAAGGTAAAGGGGGTGGAGTACGAGGGTCAGAGCTTGAAAAGCAGAGTCTGACAATGAACTATTGCATTTATTTTAAAAAAGATGGTGCAAAGACAGTGGCAAAAAGGACAAATGTGTTCTAGTTTAGTCAATTGGTCACAATGAGGCTGCATTTTAAATATCTTATAGATTTAAGACACCTGGTGACGAGATGCTGGTGTGCCCAACAATTTTGAGGAGATAATATCTACAAATATGGATGATATATATATATGATTCCTACACCTCAGAACACGAATTGTCGTATGAAACATCTCCTGTACATTTATTTACACATTTGTATGATTTATTGTTTCTGTGTATGATGTATGTTTACAATCCTATACTGGGATGAGAATCGCTATAAAAGAATAAAAATAAAAAAATTAGTAGGTACCATTTAAATTAATATTTCTGTAATAGCTAATACACACACATAAATCTTGCAATCTTACAGTTCATGCATATTTCCTACATGGGTGATGAACAAAGTACAAAACCTGCCTCCAAGTCATAGTTTCGCTAAAGTACTTGTGAAGTGATAAGCTGTGTAAAAAAACAGAGGGGGAGGTAGAGCAAAGGGGAATGGATTCTTGCTCCACAGGAATACTAAATAAACAAGGAGAATCCAACCCGCAGGTGGAGTGAAGTGTTCAACGTGTGTTGAAGCACTTAGTGTTGTGTTAAATACCCCTCACATACCAACAGGCCCCTTGGTGTCGACCAAAGAGGAACATCAGGCCATCAGGGACTTGTCAGTGGACAGGAATATCATAATAAAACCAGCAGACAAGGGCGGAGCCATTGTTGTACAGACTACAGAGGCATATGACAATGAATGCATGAGACTACTGTCTGACAGACGCAATTACATGATTCTCCAGCAAGATCCAACTGAGAACCTACGAATTAAAATCGGCGCCATGATTGAGGAAGGTTTGGCGCATGATTGGCTGAGTAAGAAGGAAGGGGAGTTCTTGGAGCAGAAAAAACCTCGCATCCCCTACTTCTACTGCATCCCTAAAATTCACAAAAACATCACCAACCCACCGGGGAGACCAATAGTTTCCGGCATCGGCTCCATATTGGAACCTCTGTCAAAATTCGCAGACGACTTCCTACGACCGTTAGTACAATCAACAAACACTTACTTAAGAGACACGAAGTCCGTCTTACAATTACTGCAGGATGCGACGTTTGACCCTCTGACCCAACTCTTAATCAGCTTTGACGTGGAAAGCCTCTACACGAGCCTGCCCCACGACGAGACACTCCAAATCATCGAGGAAATTCTATTTTCCACTCCATGGAAATACCAAACTCCAAGAGGTTTGGTATTAGAATGCATTTCACTGGCACTGCAGAAAAACTTTTTTCAATACAAAACAACGATCTATCAGCAGTGCCATGGTACCAGCATGGGCAGCACTTTTGCCCCAAGCCTAGCGGGGCTCTATGTGCACCACCTCGAAACTACAAAGATCCTTCACAACCAGAACCCTTACAGATCCAAGATTAAGTGTTGGAGAAGATACATAGATGATATCCTGGTCATCTGGGAAGGTGACCGACAATCTGCACAAGATTTTGAAGTATGGCTAAACAACCAGAATGCCTTTTTGAATTTCACGAGCTCGGTCTCCGACCATACGTTGGTTTTCCTGGACCTAAACATACATGCAGAGGCAGGACGTTTGAAAACCACCACCCATTTCAAACCGACATCCAGGAATTGCCTGCTAAGGTTTGATAGTTTCCATCCCCGGCACCTGCGAGAAAACCTACCCTACGGACAATTTTTACGCTTAAGGCGCAACTGCACTGATGTATCGGATTTCAAACTGCAGGCCAATGATCTGAAAGACAAACTTAAACTACGCGAATATCCGATCAGAATCATTGACAAAGCAATGAAGAGAGCAAAAAATAATAACAGAGAGGCACTACTGGAAGAGCGACAAAAAGAACCTAGTGAAGGCAGACGACCAATTTGCGTGACGACCTACAACACCATGTCTAACGAAGTGTCCAAAATCGTCAACAAACATTGGAACATACTGACATGTGGCAAACTGAATTTGGAGAAACCTATGTTCGCTCACCGCAGAGGACGCAATCTCAGAGATATGTTGGTTCACACTAGACCAAAACCTACAACCTTGGCTATACACCATCCATAGGAGTGCAAGGTAATTTTCCCTGCGGCAATTGTAGCAGTTGCCACCTCACCCAGAAGAGAACCAAACTGACGTTCCGGAATGGCACGACCTGGGAACAAAGGAGGATGACAAACTGTAACTTAAAAAACGTGGTCTACCTCATTACCTGCCCATGTAATCTTGAGTATGTAGGCATGACCACAAGGGCAATAAAAACACGAATGAATGAGCACAAAAGCAACGTGCGCTGTAAGAAAAGCACCACAAAGATGGCGACACATTACCTGACGGCACAACATTGTGTCAATGACCTTAAATGGACAGTCATTGAGCAACTACCTTCAGAGGACGGTCTCTTTTTGAAGGAACAAAGATGGGTATTCCGCCTTGGCACCCAGCTTACAGGGTTGAATGATGAGGTGCCTTGGGGGCAATTATCCAACTAAAATACCACCTCCATTAACTTCAACCTGATGCCTAAATACATTATCCTTATCATTAGTGTTCTCTCAATAACCCTCTAATACCGCCCTAACTGAGGCCCATAACATCCTTGTTATGATATCTATTACGTATTTGATCTATTTTTAATACAGAGTGTAATACATCGCCTGGGTACATGAGCCCGGTATCAGGACGCATGCGCTAACAAGCACTGCCGCCCGACAATGAATACCAATCCAACGCGCATGCGCGAAGGATTACCACTAGATCCTAGCACATGCGCACAAAACACACGCTCGTGTGTAGCGACGCTCACCTATCGCAAGCCCCTGCTGACACATCAGGCGATCATATGTATGGCTTACGATCGGACCTTCCAAACATGGGCATCCAATTAACTTTTGACATCGGAACACCCATGTTTGGCCATGTAACCAGTTCCGCCCAATTAAATACAAGGTATAAATAGCGTAAGTCTTGTGATCACCTCACTTCAGCGGAGCAGCGTATGGGGAAAGACGGTGATTACTATGTCCCGAGCCAGTGAGTATAGAACTAAAAAACGACCATATGAGAAGACTTCCTTAGTAAGTGAGAATGTATTTTTACACCTGTATTACTTCTCACTACAGATTGCAAATTAAGCAACAAAAAACCCCAGACGTTCCTATTTGCTCATGAAGCAAGCAAGCAAGCTTTATAAGTATGACCACTGATGCCAGTAACTCCTAGTGTTTTTCTATGTTTTTCTATGTTGTATGTGTTGTTAGTACCTTTTCTTTTACAGGGCTTATTATAAGCAAATGGTGAGGTTCCAGGTGACTGCACCTGCTTGAACTACCCGGTACATGGGTAACCATTAATTGCTATTACCTTTTTGTCTCTCTACAGGTCATTGAGCTTGTAGGAGACCGCTGTAGGCACATTTAGCTTTATATTTCACTTTTTTATAAATAATTCTTGATATTATCTAGAAATACGTGAGTAAGGTGGGAAGTTGTGCCCCCGTCCTGAAGAAGGAGCTTGACTCCGAAACATGTCGACGCACACCAGAGGTCCTGTTCATTAATATTACAGATTTGACCTCACACTGCACCCTTTTTAATAGTACCAGCCAGAGTTAGAATAAATTTTTTTTCCAATTATACTCATGTGCCAGGTACTTTTTAATCCTTCACCACGTCCCACCACTCACTTATAAATACACCCCACACACATGCACCACACATAGTCATTAACTATAAGTGCTCCCGCGTAGTCGTAGGTCGCAGCACGCCGCATCCCGATAGAGGGGTGCGAAGACCCCGATGATGAAGCATGACACCAAGGGGCCTGTTGGTGTGTGAGGGGTATTTAACACAACACTAAGTGCTTCAACACACGTTGAACACTTCACTCCACCTGCGGGTTGGATTCTCCTTGTTTATTTTGTGATAAGCTGTGTGCCTTTGTTTCCGTCCATTACATTGGGATAGAGGTGTTGGATGTAGCAATCTAGTGTTTCTGTCCTCGGGCAGAAGACAGGAAGCACCCCCAAACAATGTTTCACTCTCTGGCCAGGCGTGGCCAGAGGGCTTAAATAAACGGGCCGGGGTCGCTCGTGGCTTCCGGTCCCGAGCAGCGCAGCACTGTGTCGTTGCCCTTTCATTGCCTCCCCTAACCACGTTCTTCCCTAGGTTGCCCCATTCATGATCTGGCCCCCCCACACTGGCGACGAGGGTGGGATCACCCTGAAGACCCAGCGCAGAAGAAGAAGAGCGCTGTCGATAGAGGTGCGGAAGACCGCAGCGTATTGCGGTGAGGAGCCGGCCGTGTGTGCCCCCAAAGTGCGAGAGAACGAGCCGGACCGGAAAGCGGGGAAAGGTGAGCGGCGCCACAACCAAGCGCGCGAACAACTGAGGCTCACCAGCAGCTACTGCAGGCGCCCGGACAACGCGGCGAGGCCTACAGCCAAAGAGCTGGCGAGCGCATGCGCACTAGCTAACAGGACCCCAGCGCGACTCCAGAAACACACGGGAGCCGTGCCCATACCTCAACAACGTGCCTGCAAGACAGTCACCGCGAGAATCCGCCAAGAAACAGCCCCACGAGCTCCAAAACGAAGAAGGGGACAGAAAGGACCTGTTTCCAGCCAGTGCAAAACAAACAAGCACTGGCAAAAAGGCAAAACTGACTGGAAAAGACCTGCATCCAGCCAGCATAAGACACACAAGCACTGAGAAGTCAAAGACTGACGCCACTGGAAGCCGCAGGGCCAAGCCTCAGCAGGCAGTGTAGGCAGCACACAGCCAACAGCAGTCTGGATGTCGGGGCACCCGCTGCCGGGGGACAAGACGCGCTGTCCGTCAACAAGCACTGGCGAGTGCAACAGAACTCGCTCCTCAAATGACCAACATGTCAAATAACCCGCCAGCAGCCGCAGTGCCTCAACAACAGGTGGTACAGCTGGCGCAACCGCCCCCACCACCAGCACACTCTCAAATTCAAGCATTACCACCTTTCAGAGAGTTGATGTTGCCGTCAACTGCATCACCGAGGTGGGCAGTATGGATTGGGCGCTTAAACAACTACTTCATCGCCACTCGTGAAACCGATGGAGCGGTCAAGAGGTCATTGTTGTTACATTTTGGAGGAGACGAAATCTATAAACTATTTGCGCATCTGCCAGACACCGGCGCGCAAGACGATTATGACGCTGCTGTGAGAGCATTAAACGCTCACTTTGACCCCCAACTCAACCCTCACTATGAGCGGTTCAAATTCCGGCAATCCAGACAAAGAGAAGGAGAAACCATGGACGCCTTCCGCGCAAGACTGAGAGAATTGGTGAGCACGTGCACCGAAGACGATCAGACGAAGGAAGTCACGGCGCAGCTCATCCAAGGCTGTCTGAACAAGCTGCTGAGGACGCTCATACTCTGGCAACCACGCATCACCTTGGAGGAGATCCTGTTACTCGCACGCTCGCATGAGTTCTCCGATGTGAGGGCGACAGCGATGGAGGCCGCACTCAATCCGCAAGCTGAGGCGCAGGCGCACGTGAAGACTGAGCGAGTAGACGCTGTCCGCACACCAACTCGAAGCGGACGCGGGAGGTGGCCTGCCAAACCAACACGATGTGCCCCATGTGGGTACTGCGGGAGAGAGGAGCACAACCAGGATGGGTGCCCAGCGAGACGTGCTCCAAGTGCGGAATTCCAAACCACTTCGCCAGCGCATGCCGAGGAGGATTTTGAGGCAAAACCACGACTGGAAAGAGATCAATAGCCGGCGCAGTACGGCATCTATCATTAGAAGAACCGACAACTTCCCACACAGCCAAAGCATTATCTCGCAGTCAGCACCGGTTGGATGACACCTCGACGGACGAGGACGAGGAATGCTATTTCGTGTCCTTCGCGAGTGACCTTAAGCAAAGAAGGAGGCCGCAACCAAAATGCAACATTGAAATAGACGGATCCTCAGTGACCGGGGTGATCGACACCGGAGCAGCGATCAACCTGATGGGCATCCAGCACTACAAAAGTCTGAACCCAAGACTGCAGCTCACCCCGTCTAGGGTTCGAATTCTCACTTATGGAAGCCAGAAGCCTCTTCCTCTCTGAGGAAAAATGGTTGTCCAAGTCAAAGCTGAAGACAAGGAGGTGACAACAACGTTTCACATCGTCGATAAGGAGACAGACTTGCTAGTTGGTAGTCACACCCCTGAAGACCTTCAACTAATAGCGTTTGCAAACGCAGTGAAGACACTCCAGACAGAGGATATCTTGACTCTGTTTCCGCAACTGTTCAAGGGGCTAGGGACCATCAAGAAAGAACCGATAAGGCTCCACATTGACAAAACTGTGCAGCCCGTAGCACTGCAACACCGACGAATCCCGTTTCATCTGAGGCCCCTGGTGGAACAGGAACTACTGAAGTTGGAACGCCAAGGCGTCATCGAAGAGGTGTCAGGCCCCACCCCGTGGGTATCACCCATGGTCATAGCCGAGAAACCAAAGCAACCTGGCCAAATTAGGATCTGCATAGACATGAGGATGCCTAATTGAGCTATTAAACAGGAAAGACATCTCACGCCTACCGTTGATGACATCCTAGCTGACCTAAACGGGTCACAATGGTTTTCCAAACTCGACCTCAATGCTGGGTACCACCAATTATGGCTAGCGGAGGAAAGCAGATACATAACGACATTCTCGACTCATCTGGGACTCCGCCGGTACAAGCGGCTCAATTTTGGCATATCATCTGCCGCCGAAATTTTCCAGAATGCTGTGATGGAAATTTTGTCAGGACTCCAAGGAGTCCTTAACGTCAGTGATGACATCTTGATCCATTCCCGAACAGTCGAAGAACATCACCGGAGAATTAGGGCCACGCTACAACGGTTGGCGGAACACGGCGTAACTCTCCACAAAGAGAAGTGCCAATTCTTCCAGAAGACGATTGGTTTCTTTGGGTACGTGTTTAGCTCCGAAGGAGTCCAGGTGGACCCCCGAAAGTCACAAGCCACTCAGGGCGCTCCTGCCCCGACAAATGCATCTGAGGTCAGAAGCTTCTGGGGGATGGCAACGTATTGCGCAAGGTTCTTTCCGAACTTGGCGACCATTGCCGAACCACTATGGAATCTTACGAAAAAGGAAACCATTTGGAGATGGACAGCTGCTGAAGACCGAGCTTTCACCCAAGTGAAAACAGCGCTGTTAGACAGCACCACAATGGCTTATTTCGACACCGCCAAATCTACCGAGATACTAGTAGACGCCAGTCCCGTTGGACTAGGGGCATAACTCACCCAGGAAACACAGCCAGGCATATGGGGCCCTCTCGCGTTTGCCAGCAAAGCCCTGACCTCCGTAGAATCCTGTTACTCACAGATCGAGAGAGAGGCGTTGGCGGTGAAATGGGCCTGCAACCATTTCCACCTATATGTGAGTGGGCACCCCTTCCGGGTGGTGACCGACCATCAACCACTACTCCCTCTATTCAAGGGAACAGCTCCGTCCCCACGGATAGAAAGGTGGGCCATACAAATTCAACAATACCAGATGGACCTGGTGTACCGTCCCGGAGCCAAGAACCCGGCGGACTTCCTATCCCGTCATCCTGCACCCGCAAGCGAACCCGAAATGACACACGTCGAGAAAACTGAAGAATTCGTCAACATGGTCGCTCAGGGGTCGTGCCCCCGGGCAATGTCACTCGACGAGATCAAGGCAAATATCGACACCGATCCGGTGCTCAGCCGAGTCGTTCAGGCCCTGACAAGTGGGTCGTGGGGAGGATTCCTCAAGAGTGTCGAAGGCTGGAGCGAGGATGAAAGGGCCCGGCTAGGGCAAGTTTGGAGAGTACACAGAGAGCTGAGCGTTGCTGACAGCCGGATCATCCTAAGAGGGTCGCGGATCGTAATCCCGAAAGATCTGCAGGAACAAGCGACCATCCTCGCCCATCAAGGACACCAAGGCACGAAAAGAATGAAGTCCAGAATGAGGGAGAAGGTGTGGTTCCCCAATCTCGAGGAAAGCGTAGACACCATGGTTCGCAACTGCAGATCCTGCCAGCTCACCAGCAGTTCAGAAGCCCCTGCTCCAGTCATCACTGAAGACCCAGCACCGTCACCATGGTCGTGGGTCAGCCTTGACTTTGGAAGTTTACCTGACTGTAGGATCACTGTGGTTCTGGTTGACAGCTAAACCAAGTACCCCGTAGTGGAGGTAGCCCCATCGACAAGCTTCACCAACGTACAACCAGTTCTGGCCAAAGCATTTGCATTGTTTGGTCTGGCCCACGTCATTAAAACGGACAATGGACAGCCCTTCCAGGGCAGCGAGTTAAAGGACTTTCTGAAAGAGCTCGGAATCCGACATCACCGGATCACACCACAATGGCCGCAAGCGAACAGAGAAGTTGAGCGCTTCATGCGAACAATCAACAAAGTGCTCTGCATAGCCACAGCGGAGGGAAGAGATCCAGAAGCAGCCCTCCAACACTTTCTGGGAGAGTACAGGAGCACCCCACACAGCACCTCGCAAAGATCTCCGTGGTCATTCATGCTAACTGGTCCACGACGAGACATGCTAACCATGGCTGACACCTGGGCTCCTGAGCCCTATGACCCGCAAGCAACTCAAAAACAGAGGCGCATCAATAATGACATTTAGGAAGAACATTAAAACATGGCTTTTTAATCTATAGGGACTAACATCGTATGGAGAAAGCATATCATTTCAGCGCCAGGACACCTGCCCGGTAACAGTGCGCTTAATAAATGGTAAAAATAAATAAATAAATAAATAAATCAATAATGACCGAGCCAGCCAGCGACGGAGAGCTCACTCCCAGATACTAGTCCCAGGGGACTCTGTGCTAATACGAATGAGGCGACCTGGAGGGAAGTTCCGCACCCCCCTATGAGGCAGATGCTTGGGTTGTGAAGTCTACAAAGGGCACGTCTGTCACCGCGGAAAAAGGTGGAGAAGTGATCACACGCAATGTGTCCTGGTTTAAACAAATACCACCGACAACTGATGCAGATCAACAACTGGAGGTACCGATGCCCATGGAAGCAGAGTCCACCCTGGTAACCGCTGACCCCAGTGGATCACCGGCCACCAGACCTGTGCCGCCATCAACATCACGCAGGGCAGGAAGTTCTGGTCACGAAGGCGGAAGCCATCAGCGACCATATAACCTAAGGCCAAACCCTCGGCCCAACCAGAGACTTGCTGATTTTGTATGTTAAGAGACACTGATCGTTTTGTTTGAAAAAGAACTGATTATGAATGGGATGTAGCAGTCTAGTGCATTTGCCCTCGGGCAGAAGACATGAAGCACCCCCAAACAATGTTTCACTCTCTGGCCAGGCGTGGCCAGAGGGCTTAAATAAACAGGCCGGGGTCGCTCGTGGCTTCCGGTACTGAGCAGCACAGCACTGTGTCGTTCTCCTTTCATTGCCTCCCCTAACCACGTTCTTCCCTAGGTTGCCCCATTCATGATCTGGCCCCCCACATTGGGCTCTAACTGGCTTCCAGTCCGGTGGTACTCGAAAAACTGACAGGCTGATGACCTCTTATTTCAAGCCTTTGATTTGTGCCCGGCTGGAAGGGGGAAAAAAAGCAAGCCCCTTCACCGCCTGCAGGTTGCTACTCTGAACGGAAAATGACACCTGGACAAATTCAGCATAATTCCTTCGGTCAGCCTGATCCAAGATCCATCCCAGAAACAACTGCAGGAACCGGGATCTGGTGTTTCCCCTTCCTGTCCAGCCCTGGATTTATAGAACTACAAGCCTCAGAATCCAAAGCAAAAACCTAGGTAGGATGAGATACTCAAGAATAAAGCTGGAAAAGGTCAGAGTTCTGTAACTTTTAAGTCTACCTGTGGATCTCAAAGTTCAATTAATTATTAATTTTGCTGTCCATTAGCTGAAAACTGTTTAACAAAAAAAAATTGTAATAAATATGTTGCTACCCAATGTTATATTAAAAGAGAAAACTAACATAGTCGAGATTTGCTTACTATTTAATAGACTAAAAAGACTGTACATGTTTGAATACAATAGAAAATGTTATTGAGGGTCTTAGCCTAGGGCAGGTGCTCACTCTGACATAGAAAGCATTCAATTAACAGTTTTTTCATCATCACAGAGGTCTTGAATTGGGTCAATCCGACAGTAGCGTTGCTCGCTAGTTGTTTCCTTCAACTGTTGGAAGAGTCACCATCCCAAGATGGCCGAAGAGCTGCGGCAGTACATTGTGTTTACGCTTGTCCTCTTTCTATGTCTTCCTGCAAGAATGTCCTGCCTGTGCCTCGGCAGTGAGGTTTGAGTGCGTTTCTTCATAGGCTGGAAGGGAACAGTAGCTGCTCCGGGAGCCGCACCGATGCAAGGCTGGTGCTGTGGCCGCGGGAGAAGGGACGGAGGAAGGGCGACTCTTCCCCCTCCGTATTTTCTTCGGGAGAGGCGGCAGTGATTTCTCGCCTCTCATCACCCTCGGTGGTTGGGGTGAGTGCCGCACTTTGTTTGAAAGGCGGGGGGCCTCTTGCAGCCTGTGGGCTCTTTAGACATATGTCACAGGGGTGTAGGATGGGGTTTTGTGCGAAATAGACCGTAAAAAAAGCAGCGCACAGCACCGGCCAGAGCGTAAAATGTATTTCTTTGGCCATTGGTGCTTCTTTCAAAAAGAAGCTGCTTCTAACCGAGTATTCAAATGTGTGCTCGCTGCAAGCAGCTGACAGGTGCTCACACTGATTTAGAAGTTTTATGGCATCCTTTTTTCTTTGGGTTTAATCCCATTCTTTAATCTATGGAAACGGAATGATGTTTAGTGCGAGCAGCGATAACACTATTAGTTAGGGTAATAAAGATGCGTTTTTTTTACACCACCTGTGGTGCGCGCACAGTAGTAAGGAGATACTGTTAATGAGCAGATGTGGATTAACATGGAAGTGAGAGCAAAGATGTGGACAGAGGGAATTGGGATGGATTGCGAGGAGAGATGGGTGATGGAGAGTCAATGGGAATGAACAAAAGAGCATGAGGAGAAATGCCACACATTGGGAGGGAGACTATTTAAACAAATGTAACTTTCCGCAGATTTTATTTATTTTATTTTTATTTTTAAAGTTTTATATAGCGCTAGCTTGACCCGTAGGTATCATCAGAGCGTTTTACACACGCACTGTAAAAACAGAACGAAATTGCATTTGAATGTAGTGTGCTTGAAGGACAACCCAGCCGCCCAACAGCAAAGCATGAAAAGTACCTGAAAGGCAGTGGTTGAAAAGTGCTAATCCAAAGCGAATTCTCTCTGTGATATATACTGTACTGTAAAGCGGTGGTGAACCACTGAACGCTCGAGCCATATGTCTTGTTTTAGCTCAGCTCGGGGACTTCTTCAGCACTCCAGCCCAAAATGAGCTGAGCTTTCACGTAGCTTCTGCCTGCCTCCCACGCTCTAATCTTGTGTGCCAAGAATTAAAGGAAAATTATGAACCTTTGTTTAAAAAAAAAAAAGTAGAGATAATGAGATGCACATCTAGTTGCTGAATTTCAGCAGTGTGAAACTAGAACACCTGCGATATGCCCTGGCTTCCCTGCTTACTTGTGTGATCCTAGGGAATTATTCTACTTCAGTCTTATTTTTTTTTCCACTTCAAAATGTTATTGTCAACAGCCAAAAGACACCTGATGGGGCGTTACACCAAAGCAGCGATGGGTAAATAATACAAATATTGATGTTGACATTTTGTATAAAGCTAAAGATGGGAGGATCATGCACATAACAACAGTTAATTGTTGTTTTAACAAGAAGTGTCATCAATCCACTATAAAGTATAAGGCACATAAGTTCCATCCATACCTGCAGAGTCCACATTACCACAATCTGTATATCCCACCACATAGCAACTACGTTTAAATCAGTCTGTTGTTGGATCAGGAATTGGCTCTAAGTAGATCCCACTGAAATCTGCCCATCTCTTCCATATTTTTGGATGTTTCAGAAGGCAGCCCCCTGCAGCAAAGATAGGGATCTCCAGCCCCATACAGAAATAGAGGCCCTTTTTCCAAACTCCAAGAGAGGGCGGGGAGGTGTCTTTCTATTGTTTTTTCGAAATTTCTTGCTTTGCGAGTGTGAGGCCCAATAACAGTAGGTGGCATTTGTAAATATTTCCTCCCAATGTCATCAGTGATGTGTAAGAGAGACAGTCTGGTAGAGTGGAGGATATCCCAACCCAAAACCCACGGCAGACATGTAATATCGCCGTGCCAGAACTTCGAAAGTGATACACATGACCATACTGTGTGGAGGAAAGTACCCTCGGCCGTACGGCACCTAAAGCAAAGCGGAGAGGCAATGAGTCCCGCTCGCCAGAGCCGGTGTCTAGTGTAATACACCCGGTGTAGGTTTTTAAACTTTATGAACCGGAGCCGTGTTGCTATTAGCACAGTCTTGTTTTTATGGTCTGGCTTCACAGCGCAGCTGTGGCTTGACAGTTATGTGAGGAACACTAGAGAGGGGCTTTGGCTCCGCCCACATGTCTGGAGCCGGGAGTACATGTTTTGTTTGGCAGAGGTTGTGTGCCTTTGTTTATTTATCCATCTGGCTGAGAATGAACTTTAAGGGGCACAAGTGACATTGGAAAGCTATTAAAGCATTTTAGATAACTTGAATCTTTATGGTATTTTTCTCAGGCAGCAGCACAGTTGGGAGTTGAGCAGTCATTAACCTTCATGGATGTTTAGATGTTGCTTGAACGTTGAACTGTCACCTCATTGTTTAACCTTAACCAATATCATTCTACAGTTCTTTACTTCCACACAAATATATAATAATTCTTGTGCTATTTACTTCTATGCGTTCAGATTACTATTCAGCATTCCTTTAAAGCCAGACCTATTGGCATTTTCATAGCTTGTTCTTAACTTTCACATTTGAGGTCACCTTCAAATATGTGAGTTCCGAAAGTGCACTGTAGAAAATTCAGCTTTGTTTGATTTCATACACTACGTTGCTCCATCTATAATAAGAATCTAGTGGGTGTCTCTGCATCACTGCACTAAAATGCATTGTCACATATATTTAGCTCTTCTTTGTTGCTGGAGGCTCTATAATCACAGTGTAGCGTGTGTAAAGCCAGCGGTAGTTTGGTCGATATTTAAATGTACCCCAGGCTCTGTGAGCTGGGCTCAAAGAAGTGACTGTGGTTGCCATGGAAACCAACATAGCTTTTTGTCCAGGGCGGGTGAACTGTGCGTGAGAATAGCAGTGACACAGCAGAAGCCCGGCTGGCGCTCATAGACTGCAGCACGGACTCAGCCAGTGCCGCCCAGATTGAGTACTCAACAATGACTGTAAACCAGAGGTCTTCAAACTTTTTTGCTCTGAGCACCCCTAAGCAAAATGTTTTAATGTCAGGCCCCCCCCACTCCAAAACTTTATGGCAAGGATTGGATGAGTGGGAGGGAAAGGGCTGAGCGTATAGGGCATGGATTATGAAATCATTTCAGGAGTACTTTTTCTATAGCTCATAAACCACACTAAATATGAGACTTCTAAAACAGCAAATGAATCAAACAAAAACAGTTATTGACCCTAAAATACTGCCCTCTATAATTGATGTTTCGTGAGCCCCTCGCACTACTGGTCCTCAACGTAACTAAACTTACTGCATAAATGATGACTTCAGTCATGAGTAGCAGGCTATCTCCTCTGCCTCTTATACCCCTTCGCCCCCATGCTGGACCATCACTCTAATCTTAAAACAGGATCTTTCAGAAAAAAAGAGCTCCCACATGTTGTCTTCCTTTATCTGCAATGGTGCCCTTGGTCCTAGTGTTAGAACATTAGCTCCCATGCACCTTTTTTAAAGTGAATCAGTCATAATTGTGATGCAGTGGCCCCCTCTGGCCCCAGTGCGGCTGAACCTGCTTCACTAATGTTAGCTACTGCCTTGCAAAGAAGGTAGTCTCATCTGCTGTTTTTAAAAACATGGACTCCCATCTAGCCACACATCCTTCTCTGCCATCTCTCTGAGGCCAAACAAAGGTGTCTCCAGTGTATTGATTTTCCCCTACCATGGGCTATTGCTCTGAGGCCCAAATCAACACTGACAAGTGTGCAGTGGGCCTTAATGCTAAGAAGGAAGGATTGTAAACAGCCATAATTACGTTTAACTGGCTACTCACATCCCTGGATCCTGGTGCCACTGTACCTGCAGTACCAGTGATTCTTTCTGCACCTTTATGTTAAAAAGCAACAAGGGTAACCTGGGCTCTGATAAAGCAAGGAAACTGGGCACCCACTCCACTTCGTGGTAAGACGGCCATAATTGAGCAGCAGTGGCCACTTACACACCTGTTGGCATTACCTGCTGCACTAATGGATGGCCCTTTTTTTTTTTTTTCAAAACCAGATTTTATTGACATTTTCAAATATGGATTGCGGAAACATTCACAGCACTCCAGACACTGGAGAGGCTGTACGCAAAGAACCAAAATCATATTGGCAGCAATCAGCAGATAATCTATATAAGACGTATGGCATTAACCTCCTGGATCCCTCCCTCCAACCCCACACCAACCCCCCACCCGGTTCCCACCCTCGTCCTGTCCACGATGGTCACCAGTATCTAAATCAACATGAGCTGTACAGAAGCATGCAGGTACTCTCACTCCCGCCCCGGTACACATGACTGTTGGTCCACCAAGGTGTCCTGCTGAGGCGGCGGCTCCAGCCACAGTCCCCTATATTCTGCCCATCTCTTCCATATTTTATAATGTTTTCTGGGGCAGCCCCGGGCCTCAAAGACTGGGCGTTCCAGTCCCATACAATAGTCCATGCCCCGTTTCCAGACTCCAATCGGGGGCGCCCCCTGATCCTTCCAGGCGCGGGCCACATCCCGCTTAGCAATTGTCAGGCCCAAGAGCAAGAGATGTCTCTTATAGGTGTTGCCGCCCACCTGCTCCAAGACATGCAGAAGCCCCAGCTGTGACGTGCGCGGGAGCTGCCAGCCCAGGACCTCATCCAAACAGTCCCAAACACGCTTCCAATAGCGGGCTATAACCCCACAACCCCACACCGTGTGCAGAAACGTGCCCATCTCCCCACCACACCTCAGACAGTCAGGGGAGGCAATCAGTCCAGCCCGCCACAGCCTCTCTCTCGTGTAGTATGCCCTGTGTAGGTACTTAAATTGGATAAAGCGCAGCCGCACGGCGACAGCCGCCTCCCTCGGGGCCGCAAGAGCCTCCCTCCACCCTTCCTCATCAATCTCACCAACATCGCTCTCCCATTTAGACCGCAGGCCATCCAAGGAGGACGCACAGTGTGTGACTAGGGACTGGTATATACACGATATCTTCTTCTCCGTCAATTCGCCCATGCACAGTTTAGCTTCTATGGGACTAAATTCCGGAAGGGAGTCCAACCCCTCCAAAGCGGGGGAAATAGCATGGCGGAACTGCAGGTATTGGAAGAACTGGGTACTCGGCATGTCAAATTCGTCTCTCAGTTCCTGGAAGGACTTCAGGGTCGCGCCCCTCATAACATGTCCCAATGCTGAGATGCCTATCAGGTCCCAGCCGCGAAACCCCGACAGGGTCGATAAGGCCGGCAGGCGGCCATTCTGCCACAACGGGGTCTCCCCGTCAACTTATTCCACCACCCCATACGACCAAGCGCCCGACGCCAGACCTGAAAGACAGTTTGCGTAACAACCGAAAGTTTCTTCCTCTTTCCGGCCGAGTAGAGGAGCGTGTGCAGGGTATCGGGTTCCATTAAGTACCTCTCCAGAGCATACGCCGGGTCGCTCCGATCCCCATACCACCATTCATTAAGTATCAGGAGATGGGATGCCTGATAGTAGGATAGTATGTCCGAAGACGCCAGGCCTCCGCAGTACGAGGACAAGAAGCAGGTACGTAGGGCCACGCGCACCGCTCCCCCAGCCCAGAGGAAGCGGCCCAGGGCCGAGTTGACCTGGCGGAACCAATGTGGCGATATAGGATATGGGTGGTTCTGCAGTTGATAGAGTAAGCGCGGGAGGGCGACCATCTTAAAGATGGCCGATCGGCCATATAGATTCAAGGGCATACGGGACCACGTCTTCATGTCTGATCGGACTCGGTCCCAGACCGGGACAATGTTACGCTCCCACGATACCCCAGGGATGTCGGTCAGGAACACTCCTAGGTACTTAAGGCCTCCCGTCGCTATTTGTAGAGCCGACGCCCAGGCACCGGGAGCTACCCCACCGCACAGGGTCCACAGAACAGACTTCCTCACATTGAGATGCAGCCCTGATACCTCACCAAACACTCTCATGATCTCCAGAACTCTGGGGCCCGACCTGTCCAGGTCTGTAAGAAAAAACAGGACGTCGTCCGCGTATAGTGCGATGCGGTCTGACGGTCCTGCTTCCCACTCGAACCCCCTCATATGCGCGTCAATTCTCACCCATGCCGCAAGGGGTTCCATTGCAAGAGCAAATAGGTACGGCGAGAGCGGGCAGCCCTGCCGGGTGCCCCGTCCAATAGCAAATGCGTCGGAAATCGCGCCCGCCACCCGCACGGACGCCGTCAGATCGGTATATAGCAGTCGCACATACGAAAGAAAGCAGGGGCCAAGATTCAAGCGAGGCAGAAGCGCCTGTAGGTATGTCCAGCTCAGGGAATCGAAGGCCCTATCTATGTCCGCTAACAGGAGCGCCGCCTGGGAGCCAGTGGCTTTCATCATTTCCAGAGCTACTTGGGCCCGTCTGATGTTGTGCCTAGTGGCTCTATGGGGCATGAAGCCAGCCTGATCCGGATGGGCCAGAGTGGTAATAAGAGGCAGGAGACGATTGGCCAGTGCCTTCGCCAGTATCTTCACCTCTATATTGAGGAGAGAGATAGGGCGGTAAGATTCGTGTCTATCCGGCGGCCTCCCCGGCTTACAGAACACCACTATCTCGGCATGTCTCCAATCCGGCGGCATCCGACCTCGCTCCCTTGCTTCGTCCAACGCCTTCTTGAAGTGGGGCCCTAACTGAAGGTGGTATTTCCGTACAAACTAGCACGGGAAACCGTTCGGCCCAGGGGCCTTCCCGGTATTCAACTCGCCCAACGCCTTACCCAGTTCCTCCGCGGACAGAGGTAGCTCTAGATCAACACGCTCCTCATCGGAGATCCCCAGCGGCGGGAGATCCGCCAGAAATTTGTCCACCTCCGCTGCCAAAAGGGAATCCCTGGGGGCGTACTGCGCCTCATAGTAACGCGCAAAACTGGCGGCCATGGTCCCAGGGTCAGTAATAGGGGGCCCCGGCATCATCTACCAGTGCAGGCAGTGTTTGAGCCTGGAACGCGCCCTGGCATAGCCTGTACAGCATGGAGCTGGATTTATCGCCTCACTGGTATATTCTACTCTGCGTGGCCAGCCATATATTGCGCGACTCCTCAAGCAATATAGAGGCAGCATCATTCCGCGCCTGCAGGAGCCGTCGCGTATCTTCCTCCGCCCCCGTCTCCGTAGACCGCGCTTCCAGAGTGCGGACGCAATCCTCCGCCTTCTCTAGATCTTCCTTCCGAATTCTACGGTTCCTCGCGCACCAGGCTATGTCCACGCCTCTGAGCGTTGGCTTCATAGCTTCCCATAGGGTCACCGCATCCGTGTCTGGCCCCTCATTCTCCTCCCAGTAGTGAGCTATAGCCTCACGCATGCGGGATTGGTAGTCATCCCGTTGTAAATGCCAGGTAGAGAGGCGCCATCGAAACGGCTGCCGCCGCCTGTCGAGAAGGATGTCAACCGTGATCGGGGAATGGTCCGAAAGCCCCCTAGACAAAATGGCGGACGAGGCCACCCTACTCATGGCGGCGGGCGGAACAAACAGTCCAGCCGCGAGAATGAGCGATGCACTGCCGACACGTATGTGAATTCTCTACTGTGCGGGTGTTGGCAGCGCCAGGCATCCATCCATCCCATACCTCTGACCATATCACTCAGTTTCGTAGGTGCAGCCGCCAGCGGTCCGCCATTAGGCCTGAAGCGATCTGCAGAGGCATCCATGACATCATTCCAGTCTCCGCCAATCACCGATAATACATCCGGCACCTCAGCCCAGATCGCAAACAGCTTCTCCACGAGAGACCATTGCAAGGGGGGGGGGAGCATACACACTACCAAACACCACTTGTTCCTCACCAATCATTCCCTTGATGACGACATACCTTCCCTGAGCGTCAATCCACTGCGAGGAATGGGTATAAGAAACCCTACGATGGACTAAGACCGCCACCCCCCGGGACCCCCGGGCAAACCCCGCATGGTACACCTGGTGATACCCATATCGTTGCAGACTCAGAGTCTTCGTGCCTAGCAGATGGGTTTCTTGTAGTAGGAGGACATCCACCTTTTCCCTTGACGCAGCAAAGCCCCACGTTTGATTTTGTCGAGCATACCTCTTACGTTCCAACTCACAACTTTCAACATAGCTCTGGGGGGTTCCAAAGTATGACCCCTACCCGCCATTAGAAGCATATGGGCGCAGCCGCCCGGGCATAGGAGAGCGCATCTGCTCATGTGACAAGAGTCGAACCTGGCGAACCATCCTGCGTGAACAAGTTATCCCTGTGGACCCAAACATTGTGTATCCCCCCGCCACCACCCCCCTCCCCTATACCTCAACAACATTGAAGTACCTGTCGCGGCGTAGGAGCGCCCCAGCCCCCAACGGGAGGTCAGCGGCCACCCACTCCAATGGATCCCCATGAAGCTCTCCCCCAACAGTCCCAACTACCCACCCAACTTATCAACTCCCTCCCCAGCATCTCCCACTCTAGTAGGAGGCAAAGCCCCTATATATGGGCTATCCGAACCCCTCTCGCCCCCCACACCGTCCCATGACTGATAAGATAACTGGCAAGCAGCAATGACACAGTTCTAGTAGCGTGCCGCAGTCCAAACAGACATAGGAAACCCCTTCTCCCAACGGGAGTTTGTAATCATCACAAAGAAAATCAGTCCCCTGAGGTACCACCATCCTTGCCAGAGTGGTCAGAGTCTGCGGGCGCGCCATCTCGCTTCCCACCCCGTGAAGGGGAGCGTTTTCGTGACCTTGACCTTCTATGTCTCCTGCCCTTTACAGCTGAATCCTCACTCTCCGGCGACTGGCCCCTCGAGTGGCCCGGGTTCAATCCTGGCTGATCATGCGGCCGGACCCTCATTGTCTCATCTGTCCATTTAAAGACATCCTCCGGAGTGTCAAAAAAGTGTGTGCGCGACTGGAATATTACCCGTAGGCGGGCCGGATAAAGGAGGGAGTATTGGATCTTCAGGCCTCGCAGCTTTGCCTTGGCTGCGATGAACGAGTGGCGCTGTTGTTGCACTATCCTAGTATAATCCGGGAAGATCATTATCTTCTGGTTTTCAAATAAAAGCGAGTCCTTGGTCCTTGCCTCCCGTAGGATTGTGTCCCTGTCATGGAAGTTTAGAATCCTTGCGATCACTGGTCTGGGCCGCTCCCCCGCCGGCGGTTTCTGCGTCAGGGCCCTATGTGCACGCTCAATCACAAAACATCGTGACAGCACTTCAGGGGGAAGCCAGGACTCCAACCATTGGGACAAGAACAGTTCCATGTTACCCTTCTCGCAACCTTCCGGGAAGCCCACGAAGCGTAGGTTGTTTCTGCGCGCCCGTCCTTCCGCGTCCTCCACCCGGAGCGCAAGGCCTCTCTGAACATTTTCCATCGCCGCCATTTTCCGCTTCAGGGTCACCACGTCGTCCTCCACCCCCGATATTCTGGATTCGGCTTCGGTAATGCGCACCACAGCGTTCCTCAGGTCCTGACGCAGGAGGGTCACATCCGCGCCAACTGCCCCGATCTTGGCGTCCAGCATGTCCCTTGACTGGGTAATTGCCGCCATCAAAGCTGCATTGTCAGGGCCCGAACCATGGCCGCCGCCCGAGGCTCCCGACGCCCCACTCGTCCCGGTAAACTTATCCAGGGTCCCTTGTTTAGCGGATCCGCTGCCGCCCCCACCCCTGGTCATGGCCACAGCCCCCCTGGGTCCAATCAATGTCCGAGCAGCTGTGGCTAGATTCGGGGCCTACCCCGTACCCCAGACCAGAGGCACGCGCACACCACAGGATGATTTCCAGGCTCACAAGTCCTCAAACACCGTCCGCCACCAGGGGGGGGGGGAGGGGGGCCGCCGGGGGGCTCTCCTTTTGTCGTCTCCCGTGCTCCACTAGACAGTCCCGGGGGTATGGGTGCACCACAGGGCACCGGCCGGGCCCAGGCTCCGCTCCGCTTCACCCTACTGTCTTTCCAAGCACAAGCGGGGGGTCCCGTGGGGCCACTTCAGTCCACACCGCAAGCCACCACCTGTATCTAGTCTGGGAGCCCCCCCGCCCTGCCAGCCAACTGTCTCGGGCACTCACCGGTGTTCCTCAGCGCACCCCCCCGCCTACCAGTGCCACCAACCAGGATATTGTCCAGCCAGGCGCCTCCACCGGGTCCTCTCTGGATCGAGTCGAAGGGAGCACCTCCGACCACTGGGCACTGTCTCTGCTGTTGCTCCAGTCGGCCCCGCCGCCTCCGCACTGCCTCTGTGATTGCTGCTGGGGACATCGAAAATCGAGGTCCCGGTCTCTCGGCCCCGACGTAGGCCGCGGCGTCCCCCAGCAGCCTCCTGAAGCCTGGACGATGCACCCACCACTGCAGATGGGTCCGCCTAGCCGCTCTGTGTTCCGGTTGTGGGGAGAGCCCCGCTGGCCCCGAGGAAGCAGAGGCCCAGCCGGCCGGCGCGAAGACCCTCCGACCGGGAGGCGCCAAACTCGAGGTCCCGGCTTTCCCTCGGGGACAAGGCCGCAGACTGCCACCGCTGTTTTCGGCTCTGCCAATGATCCGGGAGCACCGCAAAGTACACCGGACAACACCTCCTGCCCTCCGTTGCTCTCACCGCCGGTGTGGGCGACTAAACGGGTCCGGAAGCCAGGATAATATGTCTGATAAAGAACGGGCCGGTGGGAGCTCTAACAAGCTGCGTCCACCATCGTCGCCCGCGTAGCCACGCCCCCATGGATGGCCCTTTTTTATATATAAAAAAGGCTCCCTTCCATCATCCTCTTCCTTGGGGTATTTTCTGGGAAAACGGTCTCTGGCCATTTGTAACCATACAAGTGAAGCGCCCACACAGTGCTTTCTCTTCTGGGCCATCTTGTTAACTATATTTATGAATCTCACTCTTTTCCTCTTTTTCCTGGACCATTACTCTGAGGTCCTAGGGGTCAAGAGGACCGGAGCTCTGCATCTGAATGGAACCCTGCTGACTTCCTCCCTGCTACCCCTGAACTCACTGTTTACAAAACCAACTGCCCCATAATCGTTAGTGCTGATTTTGAGGTGCTTCTGCTTGAAAGCAAGGGTGGGGTGGTAGTGCAAATAGTTTAAGAAGAAACCAGGCTTTTTTTGTGTGCATTTTTATATAGTGTGTATTTGACCCGAAGGTATCCGAGCACTTTACATGAGCACCAGTTGCATTACAGACGGACACGTTAATTTATTTTCAGGTGCAGGGAGATTAAGTGATTACCCAGAAACACAGGATTCTTGAGCCTCCTGTCAGGACTTGACCCTTGGTCCCAAGCTTCAAGGTCAGCCACTATGGCCGCTAAACTAAAAGCCAGGGCCACTGCAATTATGTTTCGGAGGCATAAACGTTTTCTGCATTGTTATCGATTTACCGCATTTGCTACATAATCCATCATCTGTTGCATAACCTGCAGATTTTAACAAAAAAAGTGATTCTAGTTCAAAGGGATCAAAACTTACTCAAAACGTGGCTGGTTACATGTGTTCCAGAGCAGTGGAAGGTCCTTCATAAAGGTTGATTGGCCATCTTGCAGCAGCTTATTGATGTTTTTGGTGTTAAATTCGTGCTAATGAGGTAGAATATTTCACCTGACAGTATTACCATGACTAACAAGCATTAAAAATGCAATAGGTCTCGCCTTTGATTAAGTTAAAGCTACTTGCTTTTCTATACAATACCATTAGCAAAGCAAATGGCTTTAACTTAATCAACTTAATTTGCAATGCAATAGGTCTTGCATTTATCAGAGTTTGAGCTATTGACATTGCAAATAACAATGCCTTTTATTTTTGTTTTAAAAACATAAATAAAAGGCATTGTCATTCACAATGCCATTAGCTTAAACTCGAGTAACTGCGAGACCTATTGCATTGCAAATGCTTGTTGCTCTTTTCATAGACTCCCATGTATAGCCCACTGCACACAGCCCACTTGTGAACATCTGTCATGCTGTAAGGGATTCAGAAGGCAGTCAGCACTTCCATGGTTAAATCAAAAATCTCCGACTACCTTGTGACGTAAGCAAGCGACGCGAGGAACTGTGGTGTCAAGAAACATGCCATTTGCTGAGATATTTCATGAAAACCAGACAGTAATATCTCCTTTGACTAAAAATGATATACAATTTATGTGGACGATAGTAAGGACATACGCTTTCAAAAGCTGGACATTTCGCCTTAATATTCAGATACAAGGGGCACCAGTGTGTTTTCGAAAATTAACTCAGCCCTTTACATATTTATTAAAGGGGTCTTATTCCGGGTTCCAAGGCCACAACGCCTGTATGTACAGGCCTGCAAAACTCAGAAAGAATGAGACAACCCACTAGTAGATTTATTGAAGTGAGGATGCTATTTAAGCAGGGGCGTGGCTTTAAGTGGTGCAGCATGTGCAGTGGCACCGGGGCCTAGAGGACCGGAAAGCGCACTGAATCCTGATTACTGATGTACTTTGCAATTCTAACCTTAGCCAGGAGGAAAAGTTTCTTCCTTAGCACTAGAGCCCATGACACACTCACTGGCTACGTCACTGTGTGTGAGATGAAAAGATGTTGACGGAGACTCTATGAAGGTATGTTACATTACTCTGTTTGAAGCATTAAGCTTTTGAAGTGTGCATAAACAGTATCTGTATGGTCCCTACGTGCCTGTCTTAGAGATGAGGACCAGAAAAGACAGAAGGGTATTAAAGGTAACACACTATGACTTTGTAGATAGGAACACATCATTAGAAGGAATATAGAATGCAGGGGTGAAGATGGAAATGAAATAAATACATCTCTTAAATAGGGTGTTTTTGAAAGCAGTGATAACATACTTTCCTATAGAAGAAAACGATTCAGCTCAACAATAGTTAAAACTTGGCCAGAATGTTTTTCTCCTACTTATTTTAGTACTTAACTACTTTTTTTTCTTAGAGGAGGGTAACATAAATAAAAAAAAAGTAAACTCCCTAGATATTTTGTTTTGGAAACAAACCGAGGATTCAGCCAAATATGCATTGCCTCAGAGTAGAAATTAATAGTTTCAATTACCGTTTGAATCTACAGAAGGCGGCAGAGACATTGTTAGGCAGTGGTATCCTCGAAGGAGTGTCATGGGGAATCTATTTTTCTATCCATATCACCTGTATTTCTACCTCTCAGCCTGTCTTCTCCCTGCTTATCTATATTTCATGCTCTGGCATGTCTGTGTAAGGGTTTTGAGATCCACCCAAGAAATGTTGCAACTGTTTTTAAGTGACCCCAACTCTAAAAATGTAATGTATAATTATTACTTAACACCATGCAGGTTTTGAACTAGTAGAAGATTAGTAATTACATTTAAAAAAAAGTTGCTCAGATCATGGGGACCCAAATTATGTGTTGCCAGGGTCTCAAAAATCTAGATAAGACTTGAGAGTATTAACAGCAAGTATACTGTGATGATTAGAGGGCGGTTCATATGAATGTAAGTCAGTTGTAATTTACACCCCCTAAACCCATTAGTTCATTATTAGGTTTGACCCACTGGCCACTTCAGGGCACTGAATCCCCCATCTATGTACATTTTAGAGCCTTGGTCACACATTATCTTTCAAGGCACAAACTGAGATTCCTGTATAATGGTTCACAGAGGCCCTGGGCATGTGCTTTATTTCACAAGGTTCACCTCTACAGTAAGCCAGGAGGTACCCGCAGCTTCCAAGGTTTGAACCGGGTCATCGCGCCTTGACTCCTGCTGCAAACGAGAGATGCTCTGGGCAAACTTGACCTTTGACCTGTGAAGATTTTAGCCGCTCAGACCTTTGTGCGGCTGTTACTCTCGAAAACGCAATTCTCCGATGTGAACCATTATAGAATATAAGTGTCATAATAAAACGTGTAATCTTATAAAGCAGAAAGGATGAGAAATACGAGGCAGCGATAACCCTATTTCCAATGAAATGCGATTGTCTAGTTTTTAATGAGAAACAGGCACATTCTGATTTAAACGTTTTCAAGAATATAAACGAAAACGCAACAGGCAGATCTTGCACGTGATTCTGACGTAAAGGTCACGTTAAATGTTTATGTTTACTGAAATCAATGTATGTGAGGAGTGTATATAAATGTACAGTCTCACTTAATCCAAGGAGAGAAAAGTACTGCACATGTGCGGTTTACTCTTACGAAATGGAAAACGCACCTTTTAATTCACACGAGTAAGTCGGGCTTATTACCAGGTAATAATAATAAACAACTCTACGTTCTCAGGTTCTTACCTGTAAAAACGCCCATCCACTCACATTACGCAAATTATTAAATGTGCGTTATTGGCTCTATACTAGTCGGATAATCTGATGAAATTTCACAATCCGTCTGGGTGCCGGCTGTTTTACAAACCTGTCCCCTAAATTCCGCACGTGCTGGCCCGTTACAGCCTTCAGTCACCAGTCCCCAGCTCCCCGGCCTGTGCACACCCACGGTTTTACAAGGGAATCTGCAGCGAGGCCTCACGCACGAATTAGTCAGCCTGTCAATCTAGGGGCAAAATCCATTTTTTGGTGCATTTTTATAAATCCGACATGTACAGCCCCTCTGCCACCTCTTGCACATGTGAAAGAGTAAATTTTGACACTGCATTACAACTATTACATGAAACATAACTTTTGTTGAATTTGTGCAATCCAAAACTATGTGTCACAGTATTTCCTTATGGTAAAGCACAAACTTCTTAGATGGAGAAACCCAGTGAACGTGGCGGAGCCTTACTTCATTGGTGTAGCCCAGACTGCCCTTCCATTTAAGACAAGGAAAGGCGGGGGAGGGAGGGCAGGACCGGAAGTGGGAGGAAAGAGTTGAAGGGGCGGGCGAGAGACATGGCAGTTGGAGGGCTGGGCTAGGGGGAGGAAAAGCGACAAAGACAGAAACAGGGCGGGTGTCAAAGACACGAGATGACGAAAGCTTGGACTGAAGGGGAAGGCGAGCTGAGGAGCAGAGGTAGCGACCATTGCAGTGAAACAAAACCAACTGAGTGCGACCCAAACCGAAAGTGGAAGGTGTTCGTGGCGAGCGGCGGAGAAAGGGCGGTCGAAATAAATGATGAACCACTTTGCGACTGAGAGCAGCACACTGTAAAATGAGAGGAATAAAGCATAAGAGTTTAGAATGGCGGTAAGTGGGGCGGGGGGCGCTTGTATGTAGGCGGCGGCGGCGGGGGGGGTGCTTGTATGTATGCGGCGGCGGCGGGGGGTGGGGGGGTGTCTCTATATGTGTGTGTGCGTCTCTGTATGTGTGTGTGCGTGTGTGTAGGTGCGCTCCTGCGTGTGTGCGGCGGGGGGGGTGCCAGTGAGTGGGGAGAAGTAGGGGGGGTGCGCGCGTGTCTGTGTGTGTGTGTGTGTGTGTGTGTGTGTGTGTGTGTGTGTGTGTGTGCCTTCCTGGCTGCGTGTGCATGTGTGTGTTTAGGGAATCTGTGGCAGGGGACGTGCACGGCGCCGGGCTGGGCGTGCGCGCTCACGAGGTCAAATCTCGGCCAGAAAAAGCGCGTGGCACTTTGCTGTCCACATTTCCCCAAAAGTAACAACATTAGTTGTCTCGCCCTAGACAGCAAAGCTTCACTTTGCTTTCGTCTAGGCGAGACCTAAAAATGAAACACAATGAATTAAGAGCTAACCATAAAATTTGTCAGATTATGCTGCAAAATTTACCTTTTCGTCAATTAACCTTGTTGCATAATTTGGTCCTCTCTTGCCACATAATTCCAGTGGCCCTGGCTAATGCGTCTAAGTGACAAGGTAATGTAGGGGTGTTATACTTATAAAAATGCTTACATTAGGTACAGTCTGATCACTTATTACTAAAGGCTATATTTTGTAGCAAAGTGTTCTTATTTCAAACACTGCATCATTTTGCAGAAGCCTATGTTCGACTGTGTAACGCAACTTGAGTTTATTTTTTAGTGAATCTGTTTGCTCATTATTTTATATGCAGTTAGCTGACGGGGAAAAAACAAAATACTCAGACTAGTTATTTTCTTTTATCCAACTTCTTGATGCTCAATGACCTACCTTTACAGCACTCCGGGATGCGTGTAAATGAAGACAGCCAGGAAATGCAGCAAATAAATAAGGCTGCAGTTCCAGGTCATCTTCATTTACATATAATTGCAGAGTCATTTGCGTCCCCCTTGGAAACCATCCAGGGGGGTGGAGGGTGGGCGCCCCGATATTTGAAGACCGCTGCTGTAAACCCTTAAAGGGATCCATGTCAACGGTGCAAGTTGAGTCCCTGTTTACATTTCACATTTTTATCTGTAGTTTTTTTACTTGTGACATGTGCCTTGTGTATAGTGAGTTTTTTAACGTGCGACTTGTGCCTTGTGTATAGTGAGTTTTTTAACGTGCGACTTGTGACTTGTGTATAGTGAATTCTATGAAGTGAGTTGCCATTAGGTCTTTAAGTAGCTTCAGTTAAGAGGTGAGTGCACATGACTGGGAATGATGGACAGCTTTGACTTTAAGCGGAAGGCAGTGAGAATTTCTTAAAGGGTATGCTGGTGGGTCATAAAGGCTACATGTTCATCCAATCCTTGCCATTGTTGTGTGATTTTCACGCCAGATGTTTACACGGCTCAGCTTGTTCTTTGGCTTTTAACCACTTCAGTGCTAAGTACGAGGTGGTCTCATCCTCAGCAGAACCAGCTTTGTTGTGACATAGGTTTGGCTTACAAATTGCTCACTGGCACGGGATTCAGGCAAAATCCCTGGCCCCTGCTTTGGTATTTTGGTTTATGCACATTGTTGGCTGCTGCCATTGGGCAGGCTTGAGCTACATATAACATTACCACCATCATGACTGAACCCTGCTGACACCCTTTACTGCACCATCTTCTAAACCAGCGGCATAATTTACAAAGCTATTATGTCCAGCACCCCCACTTATCTTGAAGACAAGCTCACCATCTGTGGTAGATCTCAGCACACCCGTAACCAGGATACCATCAGAATGCAGACTAAGAAGTGTAAAAAGAAAAAAAACAAGATGGCATACCGTTTACTGCTATGCACCCAGGATTGGGACCAACATCCCTTTATCTATCAGGACCACCTCAAAGCTGCTCCAATTTAGGAAAGAGTTTTAGACTCACCTTTTCAAAGAACACTACATCACGATGTGTTTAAATACCCACAACACAGCTTCCTTTTCTCTAACTTGTTAACTTTGTGCTTTTCTGTGACCTTGTGCAGTACTCCACTGCCTTTTGGGTAGGTTTGCGATGTAGAAATACCATATGATTAAGTCCATGTTTATTTAGGTTTTGGAATGAGCAGAAGACGGTATTTAAATAAGTCTGTGTAAAAGCGTCTTAATTATTTTATAACGAATCAATACTGCCTCAGTTTGTAGTTTCAATGTTTTTTTATTTTGTATAATACATCTTGGACAAACAAGGTCACTTCTTGTAGTAACACCCATCTGTAATAAAACCTCCAATAACCTCCTCCCTCCGACCAAATCCCACCCCCAACCTGGGTCTCTCGCTGATATAACGCAACATTCTAGTATATTTCACTCTGCCATGATCAATGATGCATCAAATCAGGATAAAATTGCATATTTGACCAAACCCAAGGTCCTTGGGGATTGCGGACAGGTTAGGCCTCTAAAATCTTAACTTGAGTAGGACAGGACTGGGGCTGATAATCTAGTGATGAGTCGAGAATTTTCTGTAAAATCATATGCTAGTTTGTCGTGCCCCAGTACATTCCATAGTTTTATGTATATAGATTCATTTTTTTTTTTTAAAACAAATTTTTATTGTCACAGTTGCAGATGCAGCACAGGGCCCTGACACCCAGGGGAGCCTGTCACAAGAAACATCACAAGATCATCAGCATTTGACTTTTCCACTGTATAGACAAACACTACAAAGAAAACGTGAAACCCCCCCAACCAACCCCACTGTACCCCACCCACTCCCCCCTCCCAGCTTCCCCCCACACCCCAACTCCCTTTCCCACCCCTCTCGCAGCCCTCCCCCCCCTCCCCCCCCCTCCCCACAGTCGCACAGCTTTCAATAGGACCAGGGAAAAATAACAAAGAAAATAAGTCCACACCGAACATATATTACGCCATATATAGAATCGAACCCATATAGTCCATGCATCCTGTCTGCACCATATTCCAGACTCTTTAACACAACCCCCCTCACTCATCCAGAGGGAGAACATCCTGCTCCACCGGAGGCTCCAACCACACCCCCCTGTAATCTGCCCAGCGTTTCCAAATTTTAAATTGCTTCCGAGAGCTGTGGAAAAGTAATTTTTGCCATGTTACATGTGCCTACGTGTTCCCCATATTAAGCTATATGTGCATGATCGATATGCATGTATCCCCCTATGATCGATTAAAGACGCAATCATAGTTGTGTCCAACTCTAGTGTGCCAGTTTCCAGTTCTCGTGAAAACAACGAGTATTAGGCCTAAGTTGCCACCTTTTTCGGTGTGCACGTTAATTCACCGCATTGTCCCCGTTTCTAGGCCTCAAAAGGGCCCGGACACCAGATTCAAGCTCCAGTCTTCTGAACCCGCTCGGAGGAGCTATGCAGCCCCCACCTGCATCCCTGACCCTTCACTTACTTCCTGCCTTGCGGTGCCCGGCCCGGCCTGGCCTGGCTCTGCCTCCCAGTCTGCCAAGAGTATGTTATGCTTCTAGTTATCAGTCCAGCCCTCCTTCTCTGCATTCCTAAGCTACTGAATCGCATCAATAGTTCCAGCTATGGTCTAGCCTTTCTGTCTCCATGTAAGAGAAATACTGTATTAATGTTCATAGAATATTCCTAGCACACGCAATACATGTAGAATTATGCATGCACCAGTCTTAGAGTCAAGTAGCCTTTGCCCTGATAACTTTTGGATTCTATCAACATATATTCCAAACACAAGATACCAGATATGATATAGGTACAAGTCGTTCTGACACTGCAGACTTTAGTCTCCTCTTCCAGCGTAGAAGTCATAGCCCCAGTTCTCCCTGGTAACACGTCATTGCCCGTTTGCGCGCACCACTAGGTTAAAGGTCCCAGCTGCTCAGGTAGCCCCCTCCATGTTTCCGCCCACTCATGACACTTCCATGACGTCTACATCACATGTCTATGTATACGCCCTGTACACGCCTTCTTGTTACACCCATTTTACTCTTATCTTTCGCGACTGCTACGAGTTACGCCTACTGCTACGCCTACTGTATTGAATGTAATGTAATTGTTTAGTATATATACTGTGTACTGTTACTGAAAGTTACCCACACACCCTTATCCCCTTACCCATTCTCTGGCAGCTGCCATCCTTTCTATTTCCGTGCAGGCTATCCCGTTCCTGTCCCTTCCCTTATGCCTGATTAAAGCCTGTAAGACTCAAGATACCTCGAATCCTGTCTCTTATTTATTGAGCTATCTGTTTTATTCAATGTATTCAAAAATAGTACCGGTAATTAATTATTTATTTACCACATAATGGCGCCCGAATAGGGACCTGCCCTTTCCCCACGCGCCGGCGAAGCCACGCAGGCCCCCTGACCCTCTGCAGCCGGGACGGAACCATACCGTGCACGTGCAGATATTTCTGCTTCAAGTATCCCTCCGGCCTACGGAGGAGACGGAGGTTGCGGTCCAGCATCCAGACGAGGCGGTGAGGAACGCGGCGAGTCCCGACCAGAGCCCAAGCCGAGAGTCCAAGGTCCGAGGTATCCAGAGGCCCACCTGTAACTGAAGTCCGAAGTGTCCGAAGTTCGTAGTCCGACGTCGTAGCAGTCCAGTCCGAGGCCTTCCGTTCTTGCTGCCCGGTGAGTACCGTTGCTGGGGTAGTATCTAGACAGGGTCAATTAATTTGTCTCTGGTCCGTGGGTTTGGGTACGCAGATCCAGTCCGAAGTGTCCACCTAGGTGGATGCGGTTCCTGACGTGTCTCTTTAGGGGACCGGTATGTTTCGTACTGTTTTAGCAATGCATCTAGTAATTCTAGTAAGTTCCGTTCTCGAGAAATTCAAGTCTTTGTTTTCAGTATACCAGGTAATATTTCTGTCCGAACTGTTATATTAAATGTTAGTTAATGTGTCATGTCGTGGTATGAGTGATTTGTTTTTCTAGTCATTATTGTGTTTATCGTGTATTGTATTGTGTTCAGAATCAAGTACAGAATGCCTCTATTCTCTAAGTTACGTCAGTTAAAAACCCGAAAAGGGTTGCTCGAGGAAGCAGTTCCTGTCCCGCCTAGGGACAGTCCAGGTCATTTTATGTATCATAAGCATGGCTTAAGTGCCATATTGTATTTAGATTTATGGGTGGACTATACCAAGGATCTAGAAGAGAAATATAGATGGCCCATATCAGGTACATGGGATGCCGAGTGCATCATGCGAGTAGAAGAGACATTATGGAAAAAGAAAGCCCGACAGTCCCAGAAAGATGCCATCGAGTTATGGCGTAAAGAATCTCATAAAAGAACCGAAAAAGAATTCAGAAAAACAGAATTAAGTAGGGAATCCGCAGAAAAAGCCCAAGAAAGGGAACTTCTAGAAGAAGGTGAACGAGTTAGAGCAGAACAGTCAGACAGACAGAGAAATGCTCTGATAAGGGGCATGTATCCTCTTCTTGCCGAGGGCTTGCCCAAGGCAACCCCGGAAGCGTCCAGTAATTTTCCGCCACCATTAGTCCCGACTAAGCTACGTCATAAACCGACCGCAGCTGAAATTTTTCTCTCGTCCTATTTGGACGATACAGTCCCAGAATATGCAAATCCTGTTCCGCCTGCTCCCGTAAATAATGTAATTCCTGTTCCTCCAGCCACCAGGGCCGTGGGTACAGTTCACGTTACCGCACCCGTTACAACATCTGTTACAGCACCCCCGGCCCAGCATACAGTACATGTTCCAGCTACATCAGTCACTCTACCAACACGTACAGTACCCACCGACGATTCCAGTTTAGGAGCCGCGGGGGGAAGTCCTCCTGGTACCCCGCCTCAACACAGACGTATGACGCTACATGAACTAGCGTTACAGCGTACGCCAAAAGTTCATACATTTACAGATATCAAGCGAGCACTTACCGAATGTCGTTATGATCCAGTTCCAGGCGATGGTACTATGGTCATATATTCATTACGTTTAAGACGGGTGACCGACTATTTGGACACCCTGCCCGATATGAGAGAACATCTAGACAGAATATATCGTTTTATCCGTACAGGAGTGGATCCAGAAAGTGTTCGCGACGCCATGATTCAAAGAAAAGTCGAGACCCAGCTTATGCTTTTAAAGTTTTTAATTAACTGTTTAATAAGAGAACAAGATTGTCCAGGAAAAGATCAAGAAGAAATGAAAGTCCTGACCAGGTGGAGTGACCATATAGCAGAGGGAAGACACAAGACACAGAATTGTATAGAGAGTATGTACAAGAAAATTCGTAGGGAAATAATAAAGTTACACGAGAAACGAGAAGCAGCACAAGTAACCGAGAAAGAAGACGACTCTCCTACCGAAGAGGTAGACGACGAGAATCCCTCCAGAATAGCGTATGTAGGTAGAACTAGACTTTCCGACAGACATTCACGCCTAGATTACAAGAAAAGTTTTCCTCCTCCAGTGCCAGAACAAGGTTCTCTTGAGCAAGTATTCCAAGCTACCGATAAAATTCTGAAATCACGAATAGGTTATAGTGAGCTTAGTACCATGCATGAACAAGAACTAGCCCGATCAGTCCGGTGGACTACTGATTCTACCACTTTTCCAGACGAAATAGTGGCACAAATGTTTCTGAAACTGCCCCCAGCCGAGCAACGTCTGGTAGGTATGTATATGATCCAACACCTCATTACACTGTATGAGGTTCAGCATTCCGATCCAGGTCCTTTACATGATGTATTGAACGAGTTACTCCAGTATAGATGGAGAGGTCTAGGTACCGATTTAATTAGTGTCATTCTAGAACAACGCCACAAATACCGAACGTTTCTGAATCCACATTTTGTTCACGTCTCACCTCCAGAAAGTCAACCATTTTACATAGATAGACAGAATCCGTTACGAGAAGTACACCCAGTTAGGACAACGGGTGGTGATCTAGAACGAGTATTTGTTTACACCCCTATCACAAAGATGGAACTCTTAGAGATGAAAAAGTTAATTCCCTGTCACGACAAAGATCCAGCAGGGTTCCACCGTGAATTAAAAGACATGCTCCGTATGGGAGAATACACGTATCCTGATATCATTAAAATGTTAAAAGTCCTGTTGCCTGCGGGCATATATGAAAAACTCAAGGAAAAAGAATGGGAGGTGGGAGAGAAAAAGATAGATTGGACAGCTTTAGAAGCTGAAGATGGTTTACGAGTACCAGGTACCGGTCTTGGGGCGAAAGCCAAAGAATTGCCCGAGTTATTGATACAAGTTTTGCCAAGATTACTAGCCACGAAAAAGGAAGATTGGGATGCCATCTCAGCCTGTAAACAGAAACAAGATGAAGACACTAGTGATTTTTATTCTAGATTTGAAAAATGTTTCATTATTAATAGTGGTCTGAAAACAAGTAGTGAATCGTACCCTCATCTTTTTGTTACCAAACTAGTCGAGAATTCAAGTCCACAAGTCAAAAATCGAGTATTGAAAGTCGAAAGTACCTGGCAAGCTAATACTCCGTCACAGATGCTCCAGATGCTCCAGTATCACCAGAACAGAATCAGGGAAGAGCAGGAACACGAAAGGAGACGTATGAAAGACACGAAAATGAAAGTATTAGTTGCACAATCTGTTCCACAAGACAGTCCGAAGAGGGGTCCGAATCAAGCCAGTCATCCTACAGTTCCCGTCAAAGGGACCTGCAATTATTGTAAACAGCCAGGTCATTTTATAAACGAATGTGCAGTTCTGAAACATAACATAGCTACTGGTAAGACTAAAGAAAAACCACGTCCGCCGAGACAAGAACAAGTTTCACAGACTTCCCAGCCACCGCAGAATGCACAACAGACAGTTACAGTACCGCAGCCTATAGCTGCAACACAGCATGTTACACAGCAGATGTACCAGTATGCACAGTCAGAGTATCCAGATTATCAGCCATATTCATGAAACAGCCTAGAGAGGGAGGTAGGCTTGCCTCTCATCGAGATTCCTGTAGATCAAGAGGGTCCCTATGTACATAGTCAAGTATTAGGGAAAGACAGAAAGTTTCTGATTGATACAGGGGCAAGTAGGACTACCATCAGTCATGACGAGGTTCCAGGGGCTCCGCTCTCAGGCTCAAGAAATGTTTCCCTTGGATTTTCAGGAAAGCCCATTGTTAATGAAATATCGAAACCAGTTACTCTAGAAGTCGGTCCATTGTCCCGAACTACTGATTTGTTACTCACGAAATCTTGTCCAGAAAATTTGTTAGGCATTAAGACATTAAAAGAATTAGGAGCAGTTATTTGCTGTTCCCCAGAGGGGGTCCGCCTGTTTTTGAGAGACTTCAAAGGTCATTATGTATTACGTGATTTTGATCCAAGATTATTGAATGTACCACAGCATTTATGGGCGCAAGGTCCAACTGATGTAGGTTGTATGCATATCACACCCCATCGTGTGACTCTGAAGCAAGGTGTAGTATTACCACGAATCAGACAGTACAAATTGCCACCCGAGGCTGTAGCAGCCTTATCCAAAATTATTGACGAACTTATTGCTCAAGGAGTGGTTGTAGAAACTGACTCCAATGTATGTAATTCTCCTATCATTCCAGTCTTGAAACGTACTGATCCAAATGCACCCCAGTATATCGATTAGTGATTGATCTTCGAGAACTTAATAAATGTATCATACCCCAGTACCCAGTAGTCCCAGATATTTCATCACTCTTGACAGCCATTGATTCTGAAGCTACGTTCTTCACAGTTATCGATCTCAAGAACGCATTCTTTAGTGTCCCTATTCATCCAGACAGCCAGTTCCTTTTTGGTTTTTGTTTAAATGGAAGAAGCTATAAATTCACACGAGCTCCTCAAGGCTTTACAGAAAGCCCTAGTATTTACAGTCAAGCACTTAAAAGACAACTAGACAATATTCACATGCCAACTGACACTGCCCTGCTCCAGTATGTCGATGATCTGTTAATTACAGCCCGTTCTGAACGTGACAGCGAGCGTCACTTACGGTTCTGTATTTTCTAGCCGAGATGGGGCACAAGGTGTCCCCTTCTAAATTACAATTCTGTGTCCAGCAAGTGGTATACTTGGGACACTTACTGTCCAAGAGGGGTAGGCAGTTGACACCTGACCGTATCCAGTTAATAGCACATCTTCCACAACCCAAGACACAGAAGGAGGTACGAGCTTTTATTGGCCTCACTTCTTACTGCAGACAATGGATTCCTCAGTATGCATTTCTAGCCAAGCCACTGATACAGTTAACAACACAGGAGGCAGCCGTATCGACTGTCCTCCCTTGGACCCAGGAACATACACTTGTTTTTAATGAATTAAAGAAAGCCTTATGCCAAGCACCTGTTCTAGCAACACCGAACTACAGTAAGCCTTTTACACTTTTTGTCACAGAACGTGATGGTACTGCATTATCTGTTCTCACACAAGATCAAGCAGGACAATACAAGCCCTGTGCTTATTTTTCTAGCACATTAGATCCAGTGGCCCAGGCTCTACCTGCGTGCCTCAAGTCAGTTGCAGCCACAGCTCTAGCTATCAGACAAAGTGATTCCATAGTGTTAGGACACTCTCTGACAGTACAAGTTCCACACTCTGTGGAAGTTCTTTTAAACAGAACCCAGACTCAGCACTTGACAATTGCACGTTTAACAGGTTATGAATTGACACTGTTTCAGCCACACATAGAAATCCGACGCTGCAACATTCTAAATCCAGCTACACTGTTACCGTCAGTTACTTCAAATCCTGCCACACATGACTGTGTGGAAATTGTTAACACCATGACAAAGCCAAGACAAGACTTGACAGATATTGCATTACCTGATCCCGACCTGACACTTTATGTGGATGGTTCATGTATGAGAACAAGTACAGGAGAACTAGTAGCCGCGTATGCAGTGACTACTGACACCGAAGTTATAGAAACACATCGTATTGACACCCTGTCTGCTCAAGCACCAGAGCTAGTCGCTCTGACCCAAGCCTGCATACGTGCCAAGAACCTGAAAGTTAACATATATACAGATACACGTTATGCATTCGGAGTCGTACACGACTTCGGAGTGCTCTGGCAAGAACGAGGTTTTATGACTTCTCATGGAACCAAGATCCAGCATGGTCGCCTCATTCAAGCTCTGTTAGATGCAATACATTTGCCGACAGCTATCGCTATCATGAAGTGCAAGGCACATACGAAAATCACTGACATCATTTCCCAAGGTAACGATCTAGCAGATCGAACAGCCAAGTTCACATCTCAAACTCCAGACATTCCAGTTAACACGACACAGACACTTACTACAGATCAGACTACTTGTATGACAGTTAAGGACCCTACACAAGATGTCATAGACATACAGTCACATGCTACTCCCGAAGAAATCAAGAAATGGTCCGAACAAGGAGGGGTCCAGACAGATCAAGGATGGTTGACGAAGGGAAAAGCCACATGGTTTCTCCCCGACTCTATGGTTCAAGTCATTATTAATACCGCACATAGTCCAGCACATCTAGGAGAAAAAGCTATGTTAGACAGTATCCAGAACCTTTGGTTCAACAAGCATTTACGAGCTGCAGCCAAGCAGAAAGTACGTACCTGTATGATATGTTGTCAGTTCAATCCAGGTAAAAGTGTCCCGGTGGAACAAGGGGGATTCCATCCTCCTGACCACCCTTTTGAAGTCCTCCAGATGGATTATATTCAGATGGAGAGATGTCGAGGTTTCAAGTATGTCCTCGTAGTTGTATGTGCTTTGTCCAGATGGACAGAAGCGTATCCGGTTCCAGATTACACAGCTGCGACCACTGCCAAGCAGTTGGTTCGTGAGTATTTTCCCCGCTTTGGATTGCCAAGGGTCGTGTATTCAGACAACGGCCAGCCATTCTCATCCGAACTCATGAAACAAGTTTCCCTTCTGTTAGGATACCAGTGGAAGTTCCATTGTGTACGCCATCCTGAAGCAGCCGGTCTCGTAGAGAGACATAACCAGACTTTGAAAATCCGAATTGCTAAAGTATGTAGAGAAAAAGGTGTAGATTGGTTAGTTGCCCTGCCAGTTGCTCTGTTCTACATGAGAATGGTTGCACATTCCAGATCAGGTCTGTCCCCGTACGAGGTCGTATTCGGCCGTCCTCCAAACATGTGGGGTACACCTAGACCCCGTAGTATTACAGACGTTTCCAGTAATATGCTGACAGATTACCTAGCTTCCTTGATGTCTGCCCTACACTCTTGTCGTTCACAGGTTGCCGCTGCATTTCCAGACAACACTGAGGTGAAACCGCATGAGGTCGTTCCGGGAGAATATGTCCTGGTGCGCAATTTCGATCGTTCAAGTCCGCTGGAGCCCCGTTGGAAGGAGCCCCAAATGGTGTTGTTAACTACAAGGACCGCAGTCAAGCTAGAAGGACGCCGAGGATGGGTCCACATCAGTCATATCAAGAAATTCCATGGACTGCGACGAAAGACATTGATTAAAGACTGCCTTATTCCTAAGGACTGCCCAAAAACAGACTCAGTATTCAAACTTCCCCTGTTAGAGAAAACTCCGCAGCAGGAGTATAAAGATAAACTCCGGTCTAGTAAAATAAGTCAGCCAGTTTAATTGTTTAAGTCCCTCTCGGGTGAAACGGTTAGACAGGTTCCTGACATGTATGAGTTAGACCCACACAGTGAGAGAGTTAGTCAAAACTCTAAAAGATGTATTATCGTTCTATTCTTTTTGTTATTTTTGAGTCTTATGGTTACATGCATAAGTTATGCTTTACATTTATGTTTTCCAATTTCACATGTACATATGCTTTCTAATGTTACAGTAGAGCACACATTTAGTGATCTGCCTCCTCACGAGCTATCCTATCGTCTTGCTATGCGTAACAATACATTCATTCGAATGTTGCACTATTCACACCAGACCAGCAATGCCACTAATTGTTGGGTGTGTGGTCGACTCCCCCCTTTCCAGACACCGAAGGGAGTTCTGCCACTTTTTCCTTATCCGTTTTCACATAATGGTTCGTGTGGAGCATGGTCCACGTTAACGTCATCCTCAACGGATATGTCCTTTCTGAATAGAACATGTTTCCCAGACAAGGAAGGTCTTTCCCATAGAACAGGGTTAGATCTAGAAAACGAAGTATATGATTTAGGTAATTATTCCTCGAATTTCATGGTCCTGAATGTTCAGTCCGATACTACTCCAGATTTGCCTGCTATTTCAGTACTACCCGTCAAAGGCGAATTATGTGTCAGAAAGAATGGTTCCGCACATGTAGGACATAGTGATTGTACTACTATTGTCGAGTATGGTGACAGTGGGAAATCTATTCTCAAAGCCTCACGTCATTCTTATTTTGTTTGTGGTCGGACCGCATATGTTCGTCTGCCCCTTGATTGGGATGGAACATGTTATATTGCCTTCCTACTGCCACCAGTTTTTCTAGCCCCATCTGATTATCACAGAAACACACATCTAGTACACGTTAGACATAGAAGGGAGACCGAGTCCCCAATTGTCGATCAAACTGAAACTACTCTAGAACAATACCAAGACTTCAATAAAGGTTTCTTCTTCTTTATAGGCCCTGTCCAGAATAGTAAGTTAATACGTAGGTTAACCAGAACCCTTGAAGCAGTAGTGAATGAGACTACTTCCGCTCTAGGTAACTTAACCGAAGAGCAATCTGCTATGCGTTTTGTTGTGCTCCAAAATCGTCTCGTCCTTGACGTCATACTGGCCGATAGAGGAGGAGCTTGTAGAGTCATCGGATCTAGTTGCTGCATTTTCATTCCTAATAACGCGCCGTCTGTTTATTCAGCTATAACCAGACTTCATAAAATTGCCCATCAGTTACACCAAGATCCAGGCACCTGGACATGGTCCGGTTGGCTCTGGAGTATTATATCTGCCTGGGGATGGAAAGTATTGTCATTCCTAGGTATAGCAGTAATGATCATATTCAGTTGCTGCCTCTGTTTACAATGTGGCCCTGCGATTTGCGGCTTGTGTGCTACCTCTTGTATTCCTAGTTCTAAATCCCGTTCCAAGACAATTCGAGACGAGCAAATGATGCTATATGAACAGATAGATGGTATCATGAATATTGATGTTTCCTGATGGAAACGTAGGGCACAAGGAGGGAATGTGGAAAAGTAAATTTTGCCATGTTACATGTGCCTACGTGTTCCCCATATTAAGCTATATGTGCATGATCGATATGCATGTATCCCCCTATGATCGATTAAAGACGCAATCATAGTTGTGTCCAACTCTAGTATGCCAGTTTCCAGTTCTCGTGAAAACAACGAGTATTAGGCCTAAGTTGCCCCCTTTTTCGGTGTGCACGTTAATTCACCGCATTGTCCCCGTTTCTAGGCCTCAAAAGGGCCCGGACACCAGATTCAAGCTCCAGTCTTCTGAACCCGCTCCGAGGAGCGATGCAGCCCCCACCTGCATCCCTGACCCTTCACTTACTTCCTGCCTTGCGGTGCCCGGCCCGGCCTGGCTCTGCCTCCCAGTCTGCCAAGAGTATGTTATGCTTCTAGTTATCAGTCCAGCCCTCCTTCTCTGCATTCCTAAGCTACTGAATCGCATCAATAGTTCCAGCTATGGTCTAGCCTTTCTGTCTCCATGTAAGAGAAATACTGTATTAATGTTCATAGAATATTCCTAGCACACGCAATACATGTAGAATTATGCATGCACCAGTCTTAGAGTCAAGTAGCCTTTGCCCTGATAACTTTTGGATTCTATCAACATATATTCCAAACACAAGATACCAGATATGATATAGGTACAAGTCGTTCTGACACTGCAGACTTTAGTCTCCTCTTCCAGCGTAGAAGTCATAGCCCCAGTTCTCCCTGGTAACACGTCATTGCCCGTTTGCGCGCACCACTAGGTTAAAGGTCCCAGCTGCTCAGGTAGCCCCCTCCATGTTTCCGCCCACTCATGACACTTCCATGACGTCTACATCACATGTCTATGTATACGCCCTGTACACGCCTTCTTGTTACACCCATTTTACTCTTATCTTTCGCGACTGCTACGAGTTACGCCTACTGCTACGCCTACTGTATTGAATGTAATGTAATTGTTTAGTATATATACTGTGTACTGTTACTGAAAGTTACCCACACACCCTTATCCCCTTACCCATTCTCTGGCAGCTGCCATCCTTTCTATTTCCGTGCAGGCTATCCCGTTCCTGTCCCTTCCCTTATGCCTGATTAAAGCCTGTAAGACTCAAGATACCTCGAATCCTGTCTCTTATTTATTGAGCTATCTGTTTTATTCAATGTATTCAAAAATAGTACCGGTAATTAATTATTTATTTACCACAGAGCAACCCCTAGCAATATAAATCGGGCGCTCCAGACCCATATAAAAATTAAGGCCCCTCTTCCAGATCGTCATCTTAGGGGCACGGGGGTCCTTCCACCCTTTGGCTATGTCTCTCTTAGTAGTGGTGAGGCCTAGTAACATCAGGTGTCTCTTATACAAGTTGCCCCCCACCCCATCCATAACATGCAATAAGGCAAACTGCGGCGTATGTGGGAGCTCGCACCCCAACACCTCCGCTAAACAGGCCAACACTCCCTTCTAGAAACGCGCTACAATCCCGCAACTCCATACCGTGTGGAGGAATGTCCCTTCCTCGCTCTGGCAGCGAAGACAAGCCGGCGAGGCTATCAGGCCCGCCCTAAACAGAATAACTCTTGTATAATAGACCCTTGCAGGAATTTGAACTGGACCAAGCGGAGGCGCATAGCAATAGCCGCGCCCCGAGGTGAAGCCAGCGCCTCCCTCCAGTCCTCCTCCTCCAAATCTCCCTCCCAGTGTTCCCTGAGTTTCTGAAGCATGGGAGAACTATGAATGACCAGTGTTTGGTATATGCGCGTAATTTTCTTTGTTACCAGGTCCCCCCATAAACACTTTCGACTCCAGGGGATTGAAGTCCGGCAATGTCTCCAGACCCACCAAGCCCATCAAGAAGCGCTCCATGGCATAAGCCGGATCCGCACGGTCACCATACCACCATTCATTCAACACCAACAAATGGGAGGCCTCATAGTAGGAAAGAACGTCCGACGTGGCCAGTCCACCACAATAGGTGGAGAGGAAGCATGTGCGCAATGCTACCCGAACCGCACCCCCATCCCATAAGAATTGTCCCAGGTGAGAATTGACCTGACGAAACCAGCTCGGAGGAATCGGATAGGGGTGGTTCTGGAGCTGATACAGCAGGCGCGGGAGCGCCACCATCTTAAAGATGGCCGATCTGCCATAAATGGTAAGTGGCATACGCACCCAGGTCTTTATGTCCGCACGTACCCGGTCCCACACTGGCACCAAGTTCCGTTCCCAAGACACAGCCGGGGCATCCGACAGGAAGACACCCAAATACTGGAACCCTCCAACCGCTACCTGAAGCGAAGCGGCCCAACTACCCACCACCGACGTCTGCTCGCCCAATACCCACAGGGTAGACTTGTGGGGATTCATATATAAGCCTGAGTTCTCACCAAAAATCGGTAGAATTTCGAGAAGGCGCGGCCCTGAGCTATGTAAGGCAGTAAGGAAGAAGAGGACGTCATCTGCGTAGAGCGCGATTCTGTCGGACGGACCCCCCTCCTAATCAAACCCACGCAGCTGACCGTCTATCCGCACCCACGCAGCGAGGGGCTCCATGGCCAGGGCAAACAGGTAAGGCGGTAACGGACACTCCTGTCGGGTGCCGCGCCGAATATGAAATGTGGAGGAGACCGCTTCCGCCACCCGAACCGAAGCTGTCAGGTCTGTATACAAGTGACGTACATAGGAGATGAAGCGGGGGCCCAAGTTAAGCCGCGGGAGTAATGAAAACAAGTATACCCAACTAAGGGAATCAAACGCTCTGTCGATATTGGCCAACAGAAGCCCCGCCTGCTGCCCCGTGTCCCTAATCGCCTCCATCGCCACGTGGGCCCGTCTAATGTTGTGTCTGGTTGCCCTTTGTGGCATAAAGCCAGCCTGATCGGGATGGACCAGGTCCAATATATATGGAAGGAGCCTATTGGCCAACGCCTTGGCCAGCACTTTGGCCTCCACGTTGAGAAGCGAGATGGGGCGATAAGAGGAATGCTGTTCTGGGGGTCGTCCCGGCTTGTGGAACACCACCACCTCCGCGTGCCGCCAGTCTGGGGGAAGCCTGCCCTGATCCCTAGCCTCCTCCAAGGCCGCCCGATAGTGAGGGGCCAGTTGGGTATTATATTTCTTAAAGAATTCACTGGGGAACCCATTGGACCAGGGGCCTTCCCGGGGTTTAGCTCTCCCAGTGCAGTGCCCAGTTCCTCAGCTGTCAGGGGAAGGTCTAACTTGTCGCGCACGTCATCCGTCACTGCCTTAGGAGGCAGATCCGACAGGAATTTATCAATCTGGGCAGGCAGGAGGCACTCCCGCGGGGCATAGAGCTCCGCATAATACTTCGTAAAGCTTTTGGCCAGACTACCGGGGTCCGTCAATTGTTCCCCTGCGTCGGCCAGCAGCCCTGGTAACTGCTGCGCATGAAAAACCCCTTGACAGAGCCTATGCATTATTTTGCTGGACTTATCTCCCCACTGGCAGATTCTACTATGCGTGGCTAGCCACACCGGACGAGCCTCGTCCATAAGCAGCGCAGCATAGGGCTGCTGCGCTAGCAGTAGTTGGCTCAAATCACAAGCCTCACCCGATCGTCTACTACTGCACTCCAAGGCCTCCACCTCAGCCTCTGCATGCACCAGTGCCTCCCGTTTCCGCCTCCGCGCCTCCACACACCAGGCGATATCCACACCCCTCAATGTGGGTTTCAGGGCTTCCCATAGCGTCGTGGCCCCTTCAACAGAGCCCACGTTAGATGTAAGGTAAGCTGACAGCGCCTCGCGCATATGTCGCCTGTAGTCCTCCTGCTGAAGATGCCACGCCGACATGCGCCACCGAAACTTCTGTCTCCCCCAACCCAGCTGTAGCTCCACCGACACCGGGGAATGATCCGATAGACCCTGGGGATAGATCGTCGCCGATTCTAGGCAGCTCACCCTCGGAATGAAAATGTAGTCAAGTCTCAAGAAGGACCCATGCACCTCTGAAACATACGTATATTCGCGCATAGCACAGTGAGTATGCCTCCATGAATCAATCCAGTACATACCAGCCACAAATCCCTGCAGCTTCCGCCGGAACCTGTCCCTATCAGCATCCATGACATCATTCCAGTCACCACCAATTGCCATCAGCACATCCGGGATATCAGCCCAAACAGTGTAAAGCTTCTCTATGAGGGACCATTGCAAAGGTGGTGGGGCATATACACAACCCAAGACTACAAGAGTCCCTCCCACCACCCCTTGTATCACTACATACCGCCCCTGCGCATCCTGCCAGAGTCTCGTGTGAGTGTAAGGGACCCTACGATGGACAAGGATAGCAATGCCCCTGGACCCCCGTGCAAACCCAGCATGGTAAACCTGTTGGTAGCCAAATCTCTGCAAGCACAGCACCTTTGTACCCAATAGGTGTGTTTCCTGGAGCAGAAGGATGTCAGCCCCTAGACGCTTCGCTAGCCGCAACACAGCCCCTCGCTTGATCTTATCCAAAAGACCCCGAACGTTCGAGCTAAGGACTCGCAGGGTGCTCGGGGCCCCAGGGGGCACATCAACGCAAGGCATCACCTGGGGGTCGCTTCAAGGAATACATGGACATTCGGACAGAACTCGAAATTCTGGCCCCCCCCAAGCGATTCAGTCTGTTTTAAAAGCATTTTGGAATGGTCTGGTCCAGTGGTTCTTAACCTCTGGTCCAAGGACCCCTGGGGGTCCGCTAGTCCTCCTCTGGAGTTCTGCGACTGTGTTATGAAGTTAATTAATACATTAAAATTAATAAAATATATACAAATAAAGGAGCACAATTGAAAATGTGAAAACCTTTTCTATATTAAATGTTGAATAAAACAAAATATATCAATATTTGGGCCTTCATTGATGTATACATGTTTTTGTATTATTGTGCGTTGTTTTGAAGTTAACATTTTTTAATTTGTTTATGCTGGTGGTCTTCAGCTTCCAATAAAGACTCAGTTGGGGTCCGCAGATTCCAGTAATGGTTCAGTGAATGTCTACAGAATAGCTGGTCTAGGAAGCTCTAAAATGTGTCTGGTGTGTTTTCGTCTTATTTGAGTTGCTGTAAAGGGGACGTCAAGTGAAAAGAGAAAAGCCCTTTTCTTTACGAGGCTGTATCACTAACAATTACGACCAATAGACATCCTAGAATGTTACTTTAGTTGGCATCTGCTTGGGTTTACAACTGTTGGGACATCATGAACCCCCTCCTTTCCCTCTGGGGCCAGAATTGGGGCCTAACAGGCAAACTACACAGAGACCTGTCATATAAAATGCAGCACGTGTAAAGATAATAGAAGATCCCAATTCATAAACAGATCATTTCTGCCATGTCTGGTTTGTTAGTGCAGCTGTTGCTGGACCTTATGTGATCAAAAGATTAAGTTTACATGATCAAGATCTAAAGAGCTACTACTGAGAGAGGGGCTTTGCGGACATGTTGATATGTCTTCTTGCAGCATTTAATTGGGCAGAAAAGAGAATCCCGTGGATTTTTATGCCTTGTTGGAATTCTTATGCTAAGTACAGTTGACCTGAGGCTGCTTTTGATACCACGTCAATGATGTCATGAGTTGGAACTATTTATTACGAAAAGATTTGACAAAACAGTAGACCTGGATTGCATATTATGAAAAGCATATGTTGAAGCCAGTTCTCTTTTAAGGGTTGATTGTTATTACTCTGTTAAAGCCTGTAAACAGGTTGTTACTCGGAATCTCGGTGGTTATCATTGTAGTCAAGGGTATTGGTGTCTGATGCTTCCTCTAACAAACCCTGGGTTGGGAGTAGACGAGTTACATTGTTTAAAATTATTGTTAGGCTCTATTCGAAGAGTTATGTATTGCTTAGCCAAGATTCGTTTTGTAGAGATTTGTACTTTTATGCCTAGTATTTAGTTGTGTGTGCATTAAAGTGCAATGAGAGAGAAGGGAACTTGCTTGTCTTCCCTGAACTGTATATCAACCAAACAAAAGGAATGAGCTCGCACCCAACCTAACAAATGGTACTGATGGGTCTCAGGCTAGGTCCCCTACAGCAGAGGTCTTCGAACTTTTGGATGCCAAGATCCCCCTGTCAACATTTTGAGGTGTAAGGATCCCCTCCTGACAAAAATTTCTAAACCTGCATGCAGGGCTACTGGAATTATGAGGCAGGTGAGGACCAAATTACGCGACAAGCTTGACTAAATTGTGTGGGAAGAAAATGTAAATGATGTTATGTGATGCCGCGTATTTTGGGATAGCATTGCTTCATTATTTTGAAATTAATTTTTTACACACATTAACACTGAGGAAAGATTTCACCCCATGTTTATAAGCAAAATACAGCAATTAACATCAGAAAGATTTCTAGTCAACCTTTGTGAAAGGCCTTCCACTCCGCGGAATACGTGCTGCCACATTAGAAGCTCCCCTGGCTGGGAGAAGCAGGGGTCCCATAAAACCCTGGCGGTTTTGTGCAGAGTTAAGCAGTTTACCAATGCAGTTTTCCTCTCACTCCCTCCCTTCCACCCCTCTCTCCTCTCCCAACCCCGGATCCCTCTCTCACTTTGCAGGCTATTTTCTTTCACCCTTTTTAACAACTTTTCCCCATTCAACCTCTCACTTCACCTTTAATCACCTGTTGCCATTCTGTCTTTTCACTGCCTTCATCTCTAACAGTCTCTCACATTTATCTCATGGCCTCTCTGGCCCCGTCACCTCCTGTGCCCCTCGGCACTTCTCGTTTCTCCATTCACATTTTTTTCTATTTGTATCTTACACCTCTCCGGTCCCCCCATTCATCTTTCACATCTCCCCTTTGTTCTAACAGATGCCCTCACCTTTGGCTCACACTCACTTCTGCGTGTCCACACTTCTCTTCAACAATTCACATTTCTCCTCATCCCTGACCTCTTCAATCAAATTCTCTCACTCCCTTGCTGTCCTCTCTCATCCTCTCATCTCTCCTCACCAAGCATACGGGTCGGACCCGTATGCTCCTCTCAGCCTGTGCCAATCTGCTTATTATTCTCTAATTCAAGAAGGCATGAGTTGTCCGTCTCGTTGTTTTGGTGCAGGCTGCGCAGTTATGGAAGTTGCACCCTTTTCTTCGCTCCACCAAGAATCTATTATCCTTTAGGAACATATAAAAACCTCTCTCTATGCTCTGTAGGTCACCCCATTTGGCTGGTTCTCCTCCTTCTGTGTGTTTCTCATTTGCCTTCAGGCAACAGATGGTTATTAGCCCCAGGACATCTTTTGATAACAGTAGCACACTACAAATGTAAATAATAATAATAGGCAGAAGCAGGGGAGCCACTAGACCAGAACTTCGGGAGGAGGGGGGGGGGGCTAACCCTCCCAGCCAGGGCTGGCCCCAACACTGGTTGCACACGGTGCAACAGTCTTTTTTTGGTGCCCCAGCCTGTTTCCTTTTTCTCCATGAATTCCCTCACTACCCCTCACCAACAATGCACCTCATCTCTATAGCACCTTTCTGACAAACATTTTTTTTATAGCGCTACTCATAGTTTACTCACACTAATTTCTGTGATCTGCATGGTACATATTCTTTGTAGCAGGCACATTAACCCTCTGCACGATGTGGGGGACAAGAGTGCCCATGTGAGTGCACGGTGAGCGAGGCAACAGTGTGAGAGTAGGGTGATAGGAGTGATTGCAGGGTGAGTGAGGTGGCCAAACGAATTTGGGTGCGGATGCAAGTTCAGAATGGGACGAATGAATGTATGACTACTGCTGGGCTTGTTTGAGTGAGCTGCATATTCATTAGTGAGGGGGACAGGTGAGTGAAGTGTCACATGAGTGCAGGATGAGTAGTGTGCTTGTGTGACTGCAGGGTGAGGTATAGGGTGAACAGCGCAAGTACATTGTGAGTGCAGAGTGATCACTGTGAGTGCAGGGTGAGCGGGTGAATGGTGTGAGTGCATGATGATCAGTGTGAGTGCATTGTGATCGCTGTGAGGGCAGGGTGAGCGTGAAAGTGAAGGGCGAGAATGAGGAGTGAGTTGTCTGAATGCAGGGTGCATTCCCAAACACTTGAAGTAACTAAGTTATTGACGGCGGCGTAGGGTTTAAGATCTAAATTAAACTATTGCTATTATGGCATTAATCAGGGATCGAGGGTGGATGAAATAATGTGCTGATCCTGCAACAAACTTTCAGTTTTATCATTAGGGTTGCCAGCAGATTATTTTGATGGCCCAGTCGGTACAAAAATAAGCAGTCACCTAAAGCTGTATTTTAAGCTCTTATCTGTGCATACCTCGAACAGCAAATATAAATAGAAAGCACTTTTAATTGTGTTCTAGGGCTGCCTCAATAATCCATGACTGATAATTAAAGAGAACAAAGTCAGAAAAGTCACATAATGAATGAATACATACTTTTTAATTTATAAGTCTATTTAGTGTCAACAGGAGGTCTCTGCAGGCTCTTTAAACAACACATGCAGGAATTTTGCCCACCCTACTTTGTATTCCTTTTCATGAAAAGCATTCTCACACTACAGCAGTAAATGTAAAATACAAATGTAAGGAATAGGCAGAGTGGGGACCCAGGGAGTACTGGAACCAGGAAAAAACACTAAGCCTCTGTAACCAGTTTACAAAGGCATGTAAATATGCAAATGGTCTTTAAAGACCTGTGAAAAACTCAAACGGGCGTGCCTGAGATAAGACTCCAGACACTGCCCCGCTGAACCCCCAGCAGCTTGAGTTGCAGTGCAGCAGCCCGGGCTGAGACACCGGACGAGGGAGGAGGGGGGCTGAAGCCCTTGAGCCTAGGCAGAAGTGTGACTGGGAATGCGCTACCCCCTTTGCATCGCTCCACGGCCCCCCTGGGGGTCACACCTCCCAGTTTGAAGACCCCTGCCCTACAGTAATGTTCACTAGGTGGCCATCTTGAAATAGTATTGTTCATCATATTTTACTTATTCGAGATCACTAATGCATTGCTTCTTATTGTGACTATGATAGTATTTCAACACAAGAATGCACAAAACCATGGCAAGATGACAACCTCTGCTTTAAAACATATTTTACTTGTTGTTTCTTACAAGTACTTGCTCATTTATGCTGCAACATTTTTAAACCTTTTTTAATCTTTTAATATATCTTGCATCTGCTTGCTGAGCTTGTATATGTGTTTGAGTATGGGTTACTGGGTGAGTGCATCAAACAGTCAGTGGGCAGATGAATGGATGCATGAGTGTGAGTGACAGAGTGCATGTATGATGCGTTATTGAAAGCCTGAACTCACCAATCACTACAAAGGTGCTTACAGCTGCAAGCCAGACCTATTGGTATTCCCAATGTTTTTTATACATTATGTGAAGGTTATAGCTTAGGTTAGAATATTGCATTAAATATTGTCAGAAAAACACTCCCAAAAGGTCAATTTAGAAAGATTTAAGAAGGAATTTCTTGACAATGGTGCTATGACTAAGCCAAGACATGGTTCAGTTTTTTGAGTATGCTATATAAATGATGTGTGTGTGTGTGTATGTATATATATATATATATATATATATATATATATATATATATATATTAGTTATAGACAAAACTGTGGGCTTATGTGGTTTTAAATGGTCCCACATCTAGCAGGCCTGGAAGGTACGGTCCAGTGAGCTCATGTCGTATGTCCAGCATCAAGGTTTTAGCTTTTTGTGGGATCTCTGATTGGCACACCGGTTTTCCAGTCACATACTCTACAGGTCAACCACAGGAATGATCTCCTGTACATAATTGTCCTACTAGACTAGAGTTTTAGTACAGTATTCACTTGTAAGGATTGAAATGTCCTGATAAATCTACCTTTCATTGTAAAGTCTTTGTAGGCAAAAGTTGGGTCAACCTGTACTCAAACTAAAAAGGGAATGATTTGGTGCAGTTCTAAAGCATTTCAGGGCACTGCAGAAAGTACAGAACATTCACCAAATGTAGCATGGAGCTTGCTCTAATGTTAAAGACTTGAACCAAGAAGTTCAACTAGCTGCAGTATATGCTGGAGATATTTTGACTTTCTCATTCGGTGTTTATTCTAAGCTGCAAGTTAAGTGCAAGGAGAAAACACAAATTTCAGTATCTGTTTAGGCTTCTGCATTATAAACACTCTTATTTTAAGGCTGCCTACCGCTTGTTTTCTCTTCCGCTTTGCACTACCATTGACCCATCCTTCATTTGGAACCACGATCCAGACATTTGGCAGATGCAGGTTTGCGTCCACTTTGGATCGCCCACCTATAACCCAGTGGCATAACAAAACTTGAGGGGAAACCCCTGCATTAGACATGGAAGGGTTCCCCACACTCTGAACCCAGTCAGGAGCTCTCTGGTCAGGACCTGCTGCCCATGCACATTGCCAAGGGGGGGCCCACACCACGGGGGCTAATGTCACACCACTGCCATAACTGTGATGTATCGTTGTACAACTGAATAGAGGGCATTTGATGCACAGCGGGAAAAAGATGTTTTAGCAACATGGATGATGAAGGGTCTGTTCTCACCTGTAACTATTTGGTCTGTCCAAACATCTTGTCGTCTTTCCGCTCTCACTTAGTCGCAGGTGAAGCAGAAGGTACAACAACAGTGAACAATATCTGGCATTGTCCAAACTAACAACCATCCCCATGAACCCCTCCACTTGGAATCTGAGCATCAAAATACCTCGGCCATCTGTCTTTTGTTGACAAAATGATTGTCCACATGTTGGTAATTGCCTCCAAACTGACTTGTACCTCCGGGTGGGTGGAATGACTAGGGTGAGTAAATGTTCTAGAGCCTTGGGCCTGACTGAATATCTAGAATTGTTTTAAAGTTTAGGACATATTATGGATAAACACTGTTTTATTTTTTATCTTGCGGTGTATATCCTTTGCTTGGGGATAGGATATGGCTTAATGGTTAGGGCGGTCCACCTTTAAGCTGGGGAACCGGGTTCGAGTCACGGCAAGGATGCTCAACATCCTGTGATTCTGGGCAAATCACCTAATCTCCTTGTGCCTAACAAAAAAAACAAAAAAAAAGAATGCGTCAGTCTGTAACGCAACTTGTGTTCATGTATAGCGCTCTGATACCTTTGGATCTAGTTTGCGCTATATGAAACTCCCTCCCCCTCCCCCTCGCCCCCCTTACCCCCCTAAAAAAAATGTGGTGCCAGTTTGCTGTGCACGTTTTTAGAAACGTATAATGGTGATAACTTAGTGAAATGGTAATCTAGGGCAGAGTAAACAAAGTAAAGTGCATTTCTTAAAGTGACCATTTGAAAGTAACATGGTGTTTATCATGAAGGGTAAAAGCATATTGATAAATCAACAGAAGAGTGACTAGAACGGTCAAAAAACAAAAAGGAAAAGAACAGGTAAAAGGTAGTGAAATCAAGATTGAAGAAATTACTACCAGCTAGGCCCGAGTGATAGACCCAAGAGGACAATACTGGAGTGAAAAAAGAAGAACCCTCAGGCACCAACTGAAAGTCGGTTGCCTGTTGTCTTCATTGGGTTCTTATTTGGAAAAGAATATCCAACAGTGATAAAAGAGTGATTTAAAAAGGAGTACGGGTTACTCCCCAAACTCTTTTAATGAAGGGGTAGCTCTGACTCTGTTAAAAACGGTGAAAAAAGAGAGACGGACATAAAGGAAATTAGTTTGAACCAAAATGTCTTATACAAATAAATATACAAAAATAGGTCGACATGTTTCTGCTATCTTGAGCCACAATTCAGCTCAGCATTCATCTTGACTATACTCGACCACTAAACGAGTGATCTTGGAGTTTAGTTTTTCACTACCTTTTACCTGTTCTTTTCCTTTTTCTATTTTGACCGTTCTAGTCACTCTTCTGTTGATTTGTATAATTATCTCTAGGGGTATAAGAGTGTCTTTCTGACCCTTCCTCTCTGGTTGATTTATTTAAAAGCATATTGAGTCAATGTCCTGAATTACCATGTTGTTAGTATATTCCCCTTTAGCACGTGGCTAGGGGATGATTCTGTAGGCTAGTTTTGAAAACCTCTAGGAAGTGACAAAGCATAACTTAGTTGGACTAGAGTTCAACAATTTTGCCACATCATGGTGGAGTTTTTCTTATACTTCGGGTATGTGAAGTCATGAGACTGATTTCCGTCTCGCTGCCCTGCGTCTTCCTAAGATGCCAAACTATTAAGCTGGGGAACATGAGGATGTCCAGATGTAATGCCTTGAAGGTGATACAGGCAGTCTAGTACTTGCTGCTTGCCTAAAAGGGGTATCAAGGTCTGAAGTCCAGGGCAGGTTAATTGTGATCATATGCCCCAGTTTTGTTGTAGATGAGTTGTGCAGGATGGTGGAGAGTTGCTTCCAGGGTGTGTCTTTGGAAGGCTGGCGAGTAATGTATTTCCTTATTAGACCATTGATGTGACCATCACTTGTACTACAAGTTTTAGATCAATTCAGAAGTTTGCTGCTCTTGATAATCGTTACATAATTCAGGTTTATGAGCTCGAGGTATGTTTTGTTCCATTGTAATATGAAAAATTCTTCAAAATGACATGCTTATTGTCTCTCTTAATGTATCGGCAAACATTTTTGCCAAACCAGTTTTAAAGCATCTGTACGGGTCGCACAAGATATGTTTAACCCATTTACTTAGAAAGCGATAGGAAAAACAGGTAAAGTGACCTATTTTTCTGTTTGGCGCATATAATGATTGGTCTGTAAGTTAAAACATATAATTGTTTTTTTTATTTAACAACATATACATTTATATGTAGGATGTTGTTTGTAACCCACAACAAAAAATGTAAATACCTATAAATGAACTGTACACCTGTTTTAGATTATATCAGCAGTTAGGATAGCAGAAATGAAGCACTTGTTTTGTAATTCTGAAGTGTGATCAAAACAAAGATTTTAATGGAATCAAAACAAATCATGACACTTTTTGTGATGTGCAAAATGATGAATATTCACTTAAACGCAATATCCGCACACCTTCCTGTATGTTTGTTTTTTGCTGCTGGGTTATTACTTCACAAAGTCATTTCAACTCTTAGTGTGCTCAGTATATGTAATCCTATATAATTTTCCCACTTATGTATGACCTTTACATATAAATTTAGAAATATAGACGTGGCCTAACAGTTAGGGCTGCAGATTTTGGATCAGAGGAACCAGGTACGAGTCCTGGCGTTGGCTCTGGGCAAATTGCTTATATATATATATATATATATATATATAATCACTACCGACAGAGAGAGCGGGCCCCTTCCCTGAGCTGTGGCCAGGTTGAGGTGTGGCTGCTTATCCAAGAATTTTGGGTACAACCAGTAACTATCAACATCCATTCATGGATGGATAACTGGTTTGATATCATTACAGTTAATATTTTTCACAAACACTGTGTGTATTTTGGCAGCAGCAACGTATTTTTGGTCCTGATGAAAACCCTGATACCCTGTGGATCTATGAGGGTTGAAACATGTAGACCTGTTTTTTGTCGAATACTGAGCAATTCTTAGTTCTATTGCTCACAACACTGTCTTTTATTTCATTTATAAGGTTGTAATCCTACTAGTAGGACTACATCATTAAAAATCATTTTAGATCCTTACTAGGTAGTTTTAATTGCATTAGTTCCCTAGTTATATTTTGTTTTTGCATTGCATCCCTACCACTTCTCTCATCATTAGGATTTAGTTTATCCTTCATAGTGTAGGTACACTTAAAACATCCCTGAGCTCCCTCTCCTCAAAGGAGGGGTTGTAGCCCTTAATGGGACTAGGTTTTCCCACTAAGAGGAGATACCCAAATGATGAGAATGCCACCTATGGTGGGTGAGGGTAATCGTCCTTAAAGGTATCTTTCCCCGTAAGATTCTGTGTGAGACTGTTGTCTGTTACTCTTCAGGCTGAGTTGTGTTGAATTTAGGCCCAAGGATGTTTCTGTGTTATTATTACTTACACATTGCGCCCATTCTGAAGTGGATCTGGGTCTTCCTTATGTGACCTTGTGTGGCTATTGAACACGTATTCGCAAAAAAACTAATAAAAAAGTCTCAAATGAGCAGCGTCAAATACATATGGAATGTATCTTCGAAATATTGCCAAAAATGTCTTTCATGTTTTGGTAAGACTGCATCCTTTTAACCTTGTAAGCTGCATAAATTGTCTGTGATGATTGAACTGAACTATGTGCGCACATTTCTAATTTTGGTCTTGAATGAGATGTGTGATGTGAATGCATAGTTTGTTTGAAATTCGAAATCGTTTTTTTTTTTATAACTTTTTATTAGTTTTTTGCCAATACATGAACAATTAGATAACTTGTTCAGTCATATAGCTAATCATTTTAAAATTTGAGCTCGGAAAGTACAGGCCACTGTGTTTCAGCATGTGAAATCTGCGATTACACGTGATTACAATATAACATAATTGGCAGCCCCACTCCCCTGGCTAGGGCAGTCAGTTTTACCTAATGTTGTAATCTATCAATCCAATTCTTTGTCTGTTGTGATCCCATATAGGTTGAGTCCACTTGAGGAAATTTGGTCTTGACGCTCTCACACTGCTGCTTTTAAAAGTATGCTATTGGTTCTCTTTAGGCACGGATCACAGTTGGGTTCACCTGTTCTTTTACGTTAAATTCCCTTGGAGGGACTCTAGACAGAGCAGCCCAGAAAGCCAGGCCTCCAGCTCCAAAACATTAATGTAGTTGAGATCCCCCCAGAAAGTTATGAGTTAAACCAGTTCTCTTCCCAGAATCAGGTTGGCCAAGAATCGAGGAATATGTTAATCAGTTAGCCCTAAATACAACCGTTACAATGCATGCTTTTACCCTGCATGCCATTACAACAAAAATGGCTTGCCGTAGGGGGTATAAGGTGTTGGATTTAACTCCAACACCTTCCCTACTGTTGCACAGACTAGAGTTGAAAAAGTAAATAATACTATTCCAAACTCCAGCGCACCCCCGATAGCCAGTCGGAGTGCAAAAAATTGCATTGTAACGGCAAGCGGGTAAAAGCATGCGTCGTAACATCATACAACCCTTACCAGAAGCTGTGAAGTACACACTCAAGATTTGTAAAAAGCGGGGGGCGTGGCTTGGCGCCCGGCGAGGACGGCAGCGCAGATGTAAGCGCTCCCGGTCGCTCGGGGATTCCGCCGCTTTCCTCACACCACTTCTGCCTGCAAACCCGATTTCACGGAAGCGGAGACTGCAGCCTACAAAGCGGTTCCGAGTTCAGTCTTCGCTGAGCGCCGGAATGGTGGTTTTCGGCGATATCTCGGCGGACGCGGCTGAGTGATAGTCGCGCCCGCCATTTTGTTTCTTGTCAGAGCGGACTTCGGCGCTCCTGTTGCTCGACCATGCGAGCTTGCTCACGAGACTTGGGACTTGCTAACTTTCTCTGGTGAGGTTTCTTTCTACATTTTTGTCTCACCGCTGCCCTAATTTCATATAAGCTGCTCTTCAATGAAGTTAAACGAGTTTCTTCAGAGTTCTGCGTGTCCTGGGCGGCCATTTTACGCAAATGGACTTTCCTTTTTTCAAATATCCTGCTGATGCCATCACTTTAAAATCAACCCTTTGCTGGGAGCGCTGTTTTCTCTAACGCTCCTACATTTAACGCTATCTGCATTTCGAAGCAGCTTTGAGCATGGCTCCTGTATGCTCTCCTTACCTGCTGTCTATATCTTTTTGACGTCCTCCACCTGAGGGACCTTCTCTGTTCTACAAAGCGAATTGGTTGCGGCTCTACCCATCTTTTTGACTCTTTGGCATTCTTATATTCAGTGCAGTTTTCTAGTCAAGAATTAGGGCTTATTGTTGGATTATCTCTTTATTTTCGCCTCACCAACGACTTCCTTCAACTTCATTTTTATGGAAAGGAAGACGTTCCCTCGGACCCCCAAAAATCCACGTCGTGTCTTCATCAAAAACTCCAGAGTCTTCTCTGCATTGGCACACCTTGAGGCCTCTCAAACTCTCGTTACTCAAATGTCGCAGTCATCTGCGGAGCGACCTATCCAGTCTTCAGGAACAGTCACGACGAAACGTCTTAAAAAACACCCTCCATCGCCAACGGGGTCCACATCGGCTGTCTCTATGGAGCTGTTATTGGAAGAGATCCGTGCTCTCAAGCCCTTCATGGAAGAAACCAATTCTAAGTTGCAGGTCCTTACCGACAACTGGTCCCAAATGGATGCCAGAGTGACTACAGTGGAACACTCTATAACTTCTCTCCAAGAGTCTTCCTCCAAGGTATCGCACATGCAGTCTCAAATTTCCTCTCTCCAAAAGCAAGTTGAGGAATTGGAAAATCGAAATAGGCGCAACAATCTTCGTCTCTACGGCCTGGCGGAGAATTGTGAGGGGGATGACCCTATTGCCTTCTTCAAATCATTTCTGCCCAAACTTCTTCATTTGCCTGAAGACACTAAGCTCAACATCCAACGTGCACATAGATTGGGTCGGCTCCCTTCTACTTCCTCTCCCTCTTCACGACCAAGAGGTGTCATCATGTACTTTTTAGAATATACTGACCTCCTCAAGGTTATTTCAGCAGCTCGTGCCTCACCTCGCTTACAATGGTCAGGCTCCAATCTTTTCTTTGCGCAGGATTATGCACGAGCCACAGCTAGTCGTCGCAAGGCCTTCTTGGACATGCGACCAGAACTTCGTGCAATTGGAGCAAGATATGGCCTTTTCCACCCTTGCCTATTCAGAGTGACCCACAACAACAAGACCACGACATATGAGGATCCTGTTCGACTCCGCAGCTTCTTGAATGCAACCCAAGCATCTGACATGGACTTTTCCAGCTCTTCGTCATCTTTCCCGCCATGATTCCAGCATGATGCAGCACCGGAATATCAATTAATTTGCACGCTTATTGTGCATTGTTGAATGTGTTACTGTTGGTTTGTGCCACGTTTCTTGATGGCTCCGGTTTTCTTGTTATCTCCCCCACATTTCGTCATTTTTTCTTGTATTCCAGTTCGTTAATTAATATTGTTCGCCACTATTTCTTCACGCACCCTTGTGTTATTTCCTGTTGTTTTGTTCCCATTTTCTCTTAATTGTCTCGCTCACTACTGGTTTTCTTCCCTTTTCCTTGCAGGTCTTTACATTTTATGTGGTGTCTCCCCCTCGACCTGTCGGTCCGCTTGCATTGGACGCTTGCTTCCTTTGCCTGGTGCTCCCCCCTCATTCATCTCCTCGTGTATCCTTCCCCTGATGATCGATCCTCCCCATCTCTACCCTTCGTAAGTATGTTTTCCTTTTCCTCCTGGATGTTCATTTCCCTTCTTGTTTCTTTTTCACTTTTAAGTTCACCAATTTCCTTCTGTTCACAGGTGTCTCTCCTTTTTGTTTCTCAAATTTTCTTCGTTCATCATCTTCTTCCTATTATTCTACTTCCCTCCTGGACTACCTTCACATTTTCTCCACAGCGACTGCTTTTATTCTCCTTTTCTTCACCTTATTTTCTCTTTCCTCGCTCTTTTACTCATTATCACACTGTTTTGACTTTCATCGACTTTCTTATTTTCCATGATTTTCTCATTCTTCTGGATCTTCTTTCCACCTTTTTCCTTTTCTCTGCTTTCTTCCTCTTCTCTGAAATGATATGTCTCTCAAGGTAATCACATGGAATGTTAAGGGCGTCAACTCCCCTATCAAACGTCAAAGAATTTTATCTCACCTCTCGCGTTTGAATGTGGACATTGCTTTTTTGCAAGAGACCCATTTATCTGATGAAGAATCTGTTAAATTGAAGAGAAGTTGGGTGGGTGATGTTTATTATTCTCCTGGGGATGGTAAACGTAATGGCGTTGCTATTTTATGTCACAAAGCTCTCTCTCACTCCCTGCTTGCTCAGGAATCGGATGCTGAGGGTCGATGGATATATGCCAAACTTTCTATTAAGAATGTTCCAATTTCTCTCCTGAACGTTTATGCCCCTACCACTGGTGATCCCACCTTCTGGCACTCATTTTCCCAGCACATCACCAGATTTATAGATGATAATTTTATACTGGCAGGAGACTGCAATCAACCCTTAGATCCCTTTCTAGATAGAAACTCCAAAGCACACTTCATTCCTAACAAAGCACATAAATCCTTCTCCCAAGCTATCTCTCAACACAAACTCACTGATGCTTGGCGCCTATGCAACCCAGAACTTCAGGAATTTACTTTTTATTCTCCATGTCACCATTCCCAATCTCGAATTGATTACGTTTTTGTCACTCACAACATCGCCCAAACTCTTACTCATGCGGAAATTGGCCCAATTTTACTTTCTGACCATGCCCCCACATTAGTCCAATTGGAAGTTTTACCCAGATCAACAGGCCCTAAACGCTGGCGTTTCAACAACTCTCTCCTCCTGGACCCTAAATTTACTACTTCCTTCACTTCCTTCTCCCACGAATTTTTCTCCCTAAATGATACCTCTCCTGTCCCCAAACACACCATTTGGGACGCTTTTAAAGCGGCAGCCAGAGACTTCATCATTGGCTTTGTTGCTAAAAAACGTAGAGCTGCTCGGCATTTTACTAAGGCTATTCTCCTGGATATTAAGAAATTGGAGCATTCTTACTTCACTTCTCGTTCACAGCATACTCTAAATGCCTTGGTGAGCGCTAAGATGAAATTCAACAAAAAATCTACGGATGACGCATCTCTGTATTTATTAAAATCTAGTGCCAAGTTTTATGGAGGCAAAAATAAGGCTGGCAAGATTTTAGCTAATTATCTCAAGGTGAAACACAATAAATTAAACATTGACTCAATTTACGACACCAACTCAAATCTCAAACACACAGATGCAGATATCCTCACTGAATTCTCTACTTTCTACAAGACTCTATACTCTTCTGAAACTCAGCCTTCTTCTCATTCCCTCCACACATTTTTCTCCTCCATTCAAAAACCATCTCACTTCCCACTTGATCTCTCCCATCTGGAACTTGATATATCCCAGCAAGAACTCCTTAAAGCGCTCAACACTCTTCAAAAGGACAAGGCCCCCGGGCCGGACGGCTTCACAGTAGAATTCTTTCTCCACTTTTCAAAACTCCTCATCCCCAGACTCCATTCCCTTATTGGCTCCTTCCTTTCCTTGGGTTCCTCATCAGGTTCTTTCTCAGACGCCCATATTTGCCTTATACCCAAGGAGGGAAAGGACCCTCAACACTGCAAAAACTACAGACCAATTTCTCTGGTCAATATTGATTATAAAATTTTTGCAAAGTCTCTTGCGGCACGTCTCGACCTTCTTCTTCCAGACCTACTGGGTGCGGAACAGTCGGGTTTTGTCAAAGGCCGTTTTATCACCGATAACACCAGGCTCCTCTTTAACGTTCTTTCTAAATCCCGCCTTTTACCCCACTCCCTTGCGGCCATTGCCTTAGACGCCGAAAAGGCATTTGATAGGGTTGAATGGACTTACCTATTTCACACCCTCCGGTGGTTTGGTTTTGGTCCTGTTTTTATATCCTTGATTTCACTACTTTATTCTAATCCCCGCGCTGCTGTTTGTGCCAATGGTCAAATATCTTCCTTTTTTGATTTAAAAAGAGGGGTTCGCCAAGGTTGTCCCTTATCTCCCTTTCTCTTTAATTTGGCCTTAGAACCCTTCCTCTCCAAACTCCGTCAAAACCCCTCCATCCATGGTTTTCAGACGTCGGACTTCCACATTAAGCTAGCCGCTTATGCAGATGATATTTTGCTCTTTGTCTCTAACCCCTCCGTTTCCATTCCTGCCTTTCTCACTGAAGTCCACACTTATTCCCAAATATCGGGCTATAAACTTAATAACGATAAGTGTGAGATCCTCCCCTTAACTAAATTCACATTCAAACCTGATTTTGACGCCTCTGGCTTTACATGGAAACCTTCCAATATTAAATACCTCGGAATGCATGTTACCCCTACCATCTCAGACACTGTTTCCCTGTGCCTCTCCAAATGTACTCAAAAATTAACAGATCTCACATCCAAGTGGCATCCCCTTTACTTATCCTGGTGGGGCCGCCTTGACACTATTAAAATGATGTGTTCCCCCATTGTTCTCTATACCCTCTCTAATATTCCGGTCCCTATCCCTTCCAAATTTTTCAAAAAGATCAACTCTATTCTCATGTCTTTTCTTTGGAATAAAAAGAAACCACGAATGTCTCTAGCACGTCTGATTCGTCCTAAATCAGAGGGTGGGGCTAACTTTCCTGATTTCCCAGCTTACCACAAGGCATTCCAGTTGAGGCAAGCCTCTTTTTGGCTACAAGACCCTGACACCCCATCTCCTCTATGGACCAAATTTGAACGCCTCCTTCTATCTCCCTTTTCCTTTGCTGAATACCTCTCCTTCTCCCGCAAACCCGTTTCAATCTCCACTCCAATTCATAAGTTTACCACAAAATTACTCTTCTCTCTCACTTCCGTGCCTCCTACCACCACTGCTGATTTCCTCTCCTCCCCCATATGGCACAACACATCCTTACTCATACGTGATAGACCCTTTTTTTGGAGCACCTGGCATGCTCAAGGTTTGCAATGGATCTCCCAACTTTTCTCTCGTTCCTCTTTCTTACCTTTTGACACCCTTCGCTCCCTCTATGACCTACCCACTTCCTTTGTGCGCAAATACCAACTGCTTAAAAACACAGTTCTAACGAAATACATTGACCTCTCTCAGCACCGCCCTTCTTCTCCTGCTCCCTCCACTCCCACCTCCGCACTTCATTCCTTTTTACGTACTATACCAAAAGCCTCTGCCATTTACAAGTACCTTCACGCTGGTGAGACTCCGAGACCCAAATCTAAAGTGGAAGAGTCTTGGGAGCTTGACTTGTCTGTCTCTTGGTCGGTCTCTTTCTGGGACAAAATCTGGACCAAACTACGCAAGTCCTCCAGAGCAGCGACCCTCACTCAGACTTTGTTTTTCATTTACAACAGACTTCTTTTTACACCCTCTATCCTTCACAAACGCTTTCCTAACACCCCCCACACATGCTGGTCCTGTTCATCACCACAAGCTGATTTGTTTCATATGTTATTTCTATGCACTCATGTTCGTAATTTTTGGCTGCAGGTGTGGGCTCAACTTAATTTAATCTTCCACACTACTATCCCACTTTCTTACACACACATTTTTATGGGCAGTCTCTCCCCTTGCTGGGATGCTGTTGATCTCAAACCTCAAATTGTCGATCTATTACTTGCCGCCGCCTTCCAACAGATAACGGTCAACTGGAAGGATTTCTCCAAAATTTCATTCAAAGCGTGGTGGTTTAATGTATGCCATAACCATAGACTTGACACCGCTCATGTCTTCCCGGCGAGTATGGCTACTAAACGCATGGACTTATGGACTCCTGTCACACTTTATCTGGACTCATGTAGTAAACGCTTGTTTCACCCTCCGCCTCTGCAACAGGAAGTCTCTAAACCTCCTTAAACGCCCGATACATTCTATTTATTCTCCATTGTACCATTATTCTTTTAATTCTTTCTGATGTTTTCATGGTTTTCATATTTTATGCTTAATATATTTTCCCTTTACCTCTTTCCTTTCTCTTATCTTGTATCCAGATTTCTTTCATTATAAGGATTGCATTTGTATAATTGCATTGTTCTGCTCAGAGTTTTTTCCTTGATATCATATTGTATTTTGCTTTGACACCTGGCTTTATTTCTTATTAATTTCAATAAAAAATTTCTTGAACTTAAAAAGATTTGTAAAAAGCCATTAATCCCTTCCCTAATCATGTAGCCTCAAGCCTGGCACTCTTCCTCTGTGGGTGCATCCTGAGAAGAGCAAATAATTCTAAATTCCCTGGCTATATGACAAGTGAAAGTGCAGTAATGCTCTAAGCTCATGAAACTGTGTGTTTTCCAGATATTACTCAGATTTCCAGTGGTGACGTCGGTATGTTTTTTACGAGTTTTCCAGCCAAGTTGGTGGCCTTGACTTCTTCACAGGGCTGGATAATGAACAATAGCAAATAGCCTTCTGTTACTCTTGTGTTTGGAACCCTTAACCAACTTGAGTATGCTATGTCTGTGAAATTGATCTCTGTTACTGGGTCAGTCACAAAAAGAAGAGCTGTAGTTTTCCTGAAATCTTTCCATTGAAGTATAGTCGTCTTTATATTGCAGAATTGGCTTCTCTAAATCTAATTGATTCTTAAAGATGATTATGATTTTTATGCAGATTCACACTCATTCTTGGTGGTTTCATATTCATTTTTGATGTTCTTTCGCGTGACTCAATTAAAAAAATATCCAGCATTTAGAACACAAAACACTTAAACGGCTTTCTCAGTAGCAGCCACTGTTATTTTCTCAAACTGGATAAATATGTGAAGATAAATAGATAGAGCTTTTCCAGTACACTTGCTGTCACACTGTTTAGGCCACGGGCAGGAAAAGGCCTTTGGGCCTCAAACATGGGAGATGAGATGGTTTGCCTCTGAAGTTCCAAAGTGCATCCTGCATCCTGCATCCTACAGACTTGCAGACTTGGCCAAGAACAACCCCTTCAGCATTAGACTCTCAGTGGTAGCGAAGGCGAGCAGTCGCAGGCTTCTCTGGAAGGTAGTGTAAGGATGCTTAAGTACAGTACTCGACCATCACACAACAGTGCAATAAAGTATTGTTCAACCCAGTACTTGTCTTTCAACAAAGAAAGTACATTAATGCAAAATAGAACAAAAAACCTAATACAGCCAAATTCAATTTAGTGACCATGAGTGATATCTGATCTAGCTAGTCCCTCTCATTGGGTAAGATGTATCAGTGTAATTAGAGCTCAGGTGCAGTTGTCACTACTTGACAGGCTTGCACTCTATCTTATGACTCAGTCCTACCTTTCTTACCATATACGGTGGACAAGTCCCTAAGGTAGCTGCCCAGCCTCTTGCTCAGTGCACGTGACCGACCCTCTCTCTTCTGAGAGGCGGCACACCAGCTGGCAGCTCCGTTAGTAAGCTCAGTGATAGCTGCTGGGCTGCTCGCCAGGCAGATGCAGAATCTGCAGTCTGGACTATGGCAACGCACTCTATGCAGGCACCACTGGAGAACTCATGAGAGGACTCAAGATAATCCAGAACGCGGGAGCCAGACGGATCCGCAACCTGCCCAAAAGACCAACATCTCCCAGCACCTGATAGACCTCCACTGGCTCCCCATCCAGAAGAGATGCCACTTCAAGCTTCTGTCCCACGCTTTCAAAGCCCTCCACAACCAAGGACTACAGTACATACCATCGCCTGAATTTTCACCAACCATCCAGAAACCTCCGCTCTGCTTACCTCGCCCTCACCCAGGCACCCCTTATCCACCGGTGCCGCACCAGAGATCGATCCTTCTCCCACCTTGCCACAAAATCCTGGAACTCCCTGTCCCTCCACTATCGACCGAAAACACAGTTGATAAATCTAATGCATTTCTTTGTTGCTTTCCAGATGGAACCTCAATGACAAGAAATATTTGATATGTTATTTTTTCTTTTTTCTGAAAATCATGTATGGCTTTCACAATTCAATAGGCAGCAAATTACATCAGTGACAAAAAGGTGTGAATTAGGTGACATAGGTGACTGGGTGAGATTTCAACTTGAGTGATACAAGATCTACAACTATATACACAATATACAGAAGACCACCTTAAAATGGAGTCTGTCTTTTTCAATTCTAAATATAGTGTCTCCGGTGCACATTAAATTAGTTTTTTAATTCTTGGAGCTGGTAGACCTAATGGACATAGACTGAAAAGTACGTTGAAGTTTCGACCCAGACCTAAAGAACAACCTGCAAGCGTGAGATAAAGGGTCAGGGAGCTCTTGGTGGTTAATTAAAGTGCCATAAGGTGTAATAATCCCTACACAGCCTTGATATTCAGCACACCAACTTTGACTAGTACCAGCCATTGGCTTCTAAGCAAAACGTTGGGCCCTAGCTCTTATTCTTTTACAAATTAAGCAATGGGTCTCTTCCTCCAGCCTTAGGCATGTCAGCAACACACTACCTATATCTGGGAAAACAATCTCACCTCCATGTTGTGCCAAAGACCAGGCCTGGGGTATCCAAAAATGGATCACATAGCCCTCCATTACTCTGGCTCGGTCACGCACATCATGCGTGTACCATGTGGGTTACACACACAAACACACACAGTATACACATGGGACATTATCTCTGGGACTTGGGTAAGCGTCTAGTAGCAGAACTTTACATAAGAGGGCCATTAGGCCTCCACTTTAATTACAAAGACAAAAAGAGCTGGTCACAGCTATGGATTCACAAAACATGCTACACTGCCTTTACTACTCTGTGTACTAAAATTATGACATGGACAGGAGTCCACTGTCTGTCAGTGAGGGCACGTTTGGCGCACCCCTCCTAGTCTCACAACAAGTCCAGTACTTTACTCATGCCAAGGAAAAGACCTAAGACTTTGTGAACATGATAGGCGGCATGATTATTAGTTATTATTGTTATTATTATTATTATTTTTAAATTTTTTTTTTATTGCAGAGCCAAATCACACATATATCATACAGTTATGAGCACTTCACAATACTGACAGCAGTACTAAACATTGCCTCGGGCGATCCATCTACACAGCCCATGAGTTCACAACCCAGGGGTCGGGCGGCGTTAGTCAATTATGCACTCGTTCTAGTAGCCCCCGAGTTCTCTTAATCTCAGTGCCAGTATGTTAGCAGTCTGCTTTTACATTTTCCACCCCTCCCCCTCCACCCAAACTTCTCTCCTATCCCAGTACCCCAACTCCCCCCCCCCTCCCCCCTCCTCCCAATGCCTGTGCCTGGACTCTCAAGTAGTGTATGTGGCCGGTCATTGCCAGGAGGAATGTACTATTCGCTAAGGGTGTGTTCCTGGTGCGCTAGCAGGGTCTTCAATTTCTGAGTCAGTGTGCCCTCCTTCCACCTCCCCCGTACCATCTCGGAGCGCTTGCACTAGGGCCTCCCATGCAGTCGCCATTTCGAGCGCCCTATCATCAGCAGTGCGTCGGGCCAGTTGATACCTCAATGTACTTTCGCTCGCCGCCCATCGAAGACATTCAGTATACCACCGCTTGTATGTGGGTCCCTTTCTTGATTTCCAGTTCCTAGTAATTTCTCGTTTGGCTAGTATTAGTCTCATATCTATCAACTTACTGGTAACCTTATTCTTGGTTGTGTGTGGAAACCAATGCAGCACTCCTACCGCTTTAGTGTAGTGAAGCTCCTTGTCCGTAGCGTTATTCAGTGCCTCTCCAATCTCCCGCCAGTAATCCCGTAATTGTGGGCAATCCCATAACATATGCCCCAAATCCGCCTCTGCTGTGTTACACCTGGGGCAAGCTGCGTTTTCCGCCCCAAAGTACTTCCCAAGTTTCCCCGGAGTGAGGTAGGCCCTATGATTATTATTATTATTATTATTATTATTATTATTATTATTACACACATTAGTCTGTGTACCTATCAGGGAAGGAAGCCCATACATTGGGCCATCTACAGCAGGACAAGGCCACACCATGATTGGGGGGAGGGGGACTGGCTGACTATTGTTCTGTCATTCCCAAACTTTAACTTAAGAGGCCAAGTTGACAGTGACTTCTGAGAGCAAGAATCCGGTTGATTGGATGGAGGTTTTGGGACTTTTTTTGTAAACTCATGGTTTTTTACCCTTTTTTTTTTTGTCAAAGACATGATGCGAAGGACAAAAGCCAGGATACCAGACACATGCAGTCAAGAACTTTGTAGGTGAACACAGCTGTCTACCATGCAGTGTTTTTTCCTGTCCTAACACTTTCCTTAATGTATCTATACCAATTAAATTTTTCTTTACCTACATAAAAATGTTATTGGTTGGATACACTTTTTGTATTAACGTGCACATATTTAAAATACGACCCAGTGTTATTTTTCTACATCATAAAGCATATCAATTAGTGGTTATATTTTTAATCCAGTCAATATAATATCTTGTAGATAAAGGGACTCTACGTGTGACAAGATGAATAGGCAAGGTACTTGAGCCAAACCAAATTAGTCTGTGTACCTATCAGGGAAGTAAGCCCATACATTGGGCCATCTACAGCAGGACAAGGCCACACCATGATTGGGGGGGGGAGGGGGACTGGCTGACTATTGTTCTGTCATTCCCAAACTTTAACTTAAGAGGCCAAGTTGACAGTGATTCCTGAGAGCAAGAATCCGGTTGATTGGATGGAGGTTTTGGGACTTTTTTTGTAAACGTGTGGTTTTTTACCCTTTTTTTTTTGGTCAAAGATATGTTTATTAGAAGTTTTAGTAGTAGACATTCCGCAGTCACTCATTGCATCGTCACATGGTCCCACGCAGGGGAACAACAAGTCTCAACAAAAATTTGGTGCATGAATTAAGTGTCGAAAACAAAGGAAGTTAAATTTGGGTAGCTAAAGGAGAGTTACAGCTGCTAGACAACCGGAGCGATTCCTCCCGTCTCAACAAAGCAAAGATATAAAAAAGTCATGCAACATTGTGAAGCAGTCCGGCAAGACAGCATGAGACTCAGCACATTTCTGTGACAGTCCCTTCTCCAGAATATGCATTTGGAATGCTGCAGGGAAAGGGAGAATAATAAATAAATAAATAGGAATAAAAAATCTCTGCTCAACGGAGCCTGTCCCAATGTGGGACATGCGTCAATATGACAACAAAAAGAACAAACCCCACCCCCACCCACCCACCCGTGGTGGCGGCAACAATCATATAATCAAAAAAGCGGATGATGCTAGCACAATATTCATAATTGAAAGAGATGGAGGGCTCTGATAGTAGAGGGACAAACTGCGGAAGGAAGGCCCAGAGAAAGGAAAGCAACCAGAGGACCCCATCTGAATTCGAAATTCTTATAATCGTCTCTGAAGATGTCTGCCATACGCTCAAGGCTCAGTAATCTCCAAAGACGAGAATGCCAAAGGTAAATAGCCAGAGCCTCCCTCTTCTTCCAGGCGGCTGCCAGAGTGACTTTGGCCGCGCCAATACAGAGCCACATGATCATCTTATCAGCTCAGGTTTGGTGTTCCAAGGAAGGGTCACGCAGCCCTAGGAGAACTCCCGCTATAATGGTGGGGATGGGATAGCCCAGCATTTCTTTCATGGGCTAAAATTTCTTCCCAATAAGGCAGAATAGTTGGGCAATCCCACCATATGTGTCGAAAGTCTCCCAGGAGCCCACATCCCCTCCAGCATCTATCCGAAGAAGAGGGGAAAATCTGCCAGAGCTTGGAAGGATGTAGGTACCAATCCATCAAGGTCTTGAGATGTGCATCTCTGAGGTCCATGGAGTGATTGAAACAGGCAATATCAGACCAGAGGTGTGTCCATTCCTCATCAGAAATCGGGCACTGAATCATGCCCTACCACACAGTCATATATCTGGGCCGTGGAGAGAGAGCAGTCTCAAGCAAGAAGTTATAGATAAATGAAATCACCCCTTTCATAGTGGACGTTTTGGAGAGGAAGGCTTCAAATTTTGTGAGGAGTCGAGTAGCAAACTCCTGAACCAGGGGATTGAGGGCCCAGTGCATCAATTGCGTGTGGTGATACCGTTCCGTGTTCTCTAAGTCAAACTCCCTTTTACATTCATCGACGGTGAGGGGCTCACAATCGTGGAATAAATGTATCAAAGCTAGACAGCCCCCCTTCTTCCATGCCTTAAAAGGTCCTTTGTGTAGTGCCGGGGAGAAAGCTGGATTGTGGTGGATTGGGATGAAGGGGGATGGGAAGGAAGTCCACCTGTCGTTGCCCGAAACCGTGTCCCAAACTTAAGAGTGGTGGTGTAGGCGTACTGAGGTATGTATTTGGGGGTCTGTCTTTACGAGGGCGCCACACCAAGTTCCATATAGTCTGACCTGTCACGCTACGGTCCATATGTAGCCAGTGTTTCTCGGATCCTTTGTGGGACCATTCAACCAGAACTCGCAACTGTGCTGCCTTATAATAGAGGTGGATGTCTGGTAGGCTAACTCCCCCCTCAGTACCGGAGCGACTGAGCAGAGAGTAAGGGAAGCGTGCCCATCCAAACTGCCAGACAAACTGCTGGATCATGGCCTTCATTCTTCGAAACAAATTGTGGTCTAGTTCAATAGGCAAGGCCTGAAATAGATAAAGAAGCTTGGGCAGAAGAGTCATCTTCACAGCATGAATGCGACCCAGCCATGATAGGAAGAGCGGCTTCCATTTTGTAATGAATTCTGTTTGAATGCGTGCAAGGAGGGGAGGGAAGTTAGCTGCATAGAGCCCCCGATTATTCGGCGGCAGATGGACCATTAAGTACTGAATGGTCGAGGAAGCCCAAGCCAGTGGGATGAGGGTTCGGAGACTAAGGACTGCCTCAGATGCAAGGGTAAGATTGAGTATAAAAGACTTACCAGAGTTAAAGCCGAGACTAACTCGTAGCGTTCGAGTTCGGACTGCAGACATGGTAGGGAAGTTTCAGGCTCGGACAGGGACAAAAGCACATCATCTGCGAAGAGGGATATTTTATGGGGATCTCCAGTAAACGGTATTCCCTTAATATCTGGGTTATTCCGGATCGCCATGGCCAGAGGTTCAATGCTGAGGGCAAAAAGTAAGGGAGAGAGGGGGCACCCCTGTCGGGTTCCTCTCGGGTTCCTCCCGAGTGAGGAAAGGTATGGGAGCGTACCCCGTTGACCACCACCCTGGAGTTGGAGAGACGATAGTTAGCTCGTATCATGTTGAGAAATTTGGGAGCAAAGCCAAATGCCGTGAGTGTGCGGAAGAGGAAGGACCAGTCCACCCTATCAAAGGCCTTCTTGGCATCTAGACCTATCAGAATCGCCGGGATATGGCACCTATTGGCCTTCTCTATGAGATAAATAATTCGGCGGGTGTTGTCGTGTGTTTGGCGGCCTTTAATGAAGCCTAACTGGTCTGGGTGGATAAGAATGGGCATGAGGTCATTTAGTCTTTTGGTAATGATTGTAGAGTATAGTTTAGCGTCCAGGTTTAACAGGGCAATTGAACGATAGGAGGCCCAGCATTGAGGATCCTTCCCCGGTTTGGGAATGACTGAGATCACTGCTTCCGACATAGTACCGGAAGTCCTACCATCTTCCGCCATCTTGTTAAACAGGGTTACTAGATAAGGAGAAAGATCGGGGGCAATTGTCTTCTAAAAAAGAGTGGTGTAACCGTCAGGCCCAGGAGCTTTATTAGGTTTCCAGGCCTTGATAGCTAGGGTGGCGTCTTCAATGGTGATGGGGGCAGTGAGCAGGTCATTCCACACCTCGGAGACCTGGGGCAAAGGCAATGACTGGAGGTAGTCCTGCTGCGCTACCCCATCTAGGGATTCCCCGGTGTAGAGGTCCCAGTAGAAAGACCCAAAGATGGCAGCCTTATCTTCATTTTTATGTGTTACCTTCCCTGCCGAGTCCAGAATGCCACCAATATACTCCCTCTCTCGTTTGTCCCGCAATTGTCGGGTTAGGTGCCTACCAACTTTGTTGCCTTGAGTATAGGAGAGGTGTCGTAATTTAAGAAGGGTGAATTCTGCCCTGTTAAAATAGATGGACCGAAGTTTACCTCCGAGGGCTGTGAGTTAACGCTGTTTTTTGTCTCGTGGGATTGGTTTTATGGGTGCGCTCAAGAGCGGACAGCTCGGTCTCAAGTGATTCACCCTCGCAGGCACGCTGTTTGTTCAGGGCGGCTTTGAGGGCAATGCATTCACCCCGGAGGACAGCCTTTAGAGTGTCCCAGGTAGTGAATTCTGAGGTGTCTTCTGGGGGGTTAGCCTTAAAGAAGTCCGTGATAGTGGTTCTTAATTTGGTACAGGATTCCTTATCACAAGCAAGGGAGGGTGGAAAGTACCATTTTGGCGTAGCTGGGGCATTCCCCCACCATTGAAGACAAACCGAATACAAGTTGTGGTCGGAAACTGATGGGGGAAAGATCTTAGCTTCCTGTAAGTCGCCCTGTAGCGACTGACTTATGAAAATGTAGTCCAACCCGGAGTATGTACGGTGAACATGGGAAAAGAACGTATAATCATGCGTCTGTGGATAAAGTGTGCGCCTGGTGTCTAAAAGGCCTAGGTCTCGTATGTGTTGTTGTGAGCCCGCATCTGCTCTCTGCGAATGTGTGCTGTCAAGATCTTTCTGCCAGATAAGATTAAAGTCACCCATGAGAATTAGTGGGCCTTCCGCAAAGTCTGTTAGTTTCCCCAAAAGTATGTGCAAGAAAGTCGTCTGACCTGCGTTGGGAGCATATAAAGCTACAAAGGTTTTTAGTCTCTTTCAGTCAATCAGCAAAGTAAATTCCACAATGAACAGGTCCGGACTTAAACAAAGTTAGCTTTCAATTCTTTATTGTAGTATTCAAAAGTAGATAAAATAGATCCAATTTTACAACAGATTTTTTTCTTTTTTTAGCCAACGCTTTTTTTGGTGCTGCTCCACGTTCGGTGATCGAGATACTTCAGGCTACCATGCCGTTTCCGTCTCTTCAGGACACAGATCTGAATTTACAGATCAACTAAATATTTGCTTGAACCAAGGAACCATCCTGTTTTACAGTAGTTTCATAAAGACAGTTTTATGAGCCCTGAAGTCTAATTTCTGAGACGAAACGCGTTGGCTAAAAAAAGAAAACAAATCTGGATGGATCTTTTTTTATCTACTTTTGAATACTACAATAAAGAATTCAAAGCTAACTTCGTTCAAGTCCGGACCTGTTCATTATGGAATTTACTTTGCTGATTGACTGAAAGAGACTAAAAACTGTTGAAGATACTTTTTGATGGGTGCTGATTCCATATCTTGTGTTTAGAATTTTGGGCTTTGCCCTTAAAGGAACAGACAGGGTTGTGTTCCTTGGTTTCTTGAGCACCATCGCCACACTTCAAGTCACAGATAATAACAGGTGCAGGTTTCTTTGCCTCAACCCTTGTGTGTATAAGTGTAAAGCTACAAAGGTGCAAATTGTTCCCCTTAAACGACCCTTGACCATGATCCAGCGGCCATCTTTATCCTTTTTTGTTTTTAAGAGCATCCATGACTACTAGTTTCTGTTACTTCAGACTACAGCCTTGAGTATATCTATTCTTGCCTGTATACCATCCATCAAAACCTTTTATTACCTGAAGGAGCCATGCGTTTGCAAATGTTGAATCGTCCGTCGCTTCTTCGTTAGGTTAACATTGATAATATGGTTCATTGTTGCAAAATTCTAGTGCCTCGCGTGAGGGAGCTGTAAAAACCTTTTGGGTAGGGGCTTAGCCTCAGAAGGTGCTAGGATATTCTGTTTTTGAAGTGTACACCAGTGGTAAACGGCCTGATGCCCACAGGGTGGTAGGGCCCTATAATTTAGGACTGATGCAGGAACCCAGGAAAAGATCCCACATTAATGATAAATCATTTTGGAACTACCTTTGTGACTGGTGTTTGAGTGAAATGTTAGTTTCCATTTTCTACTCATATTCAACTTAACGTGACTTCTATAAACAAAATAGAATAAATAAGGTTAATGTATTAAATGGAAGTTCCTTTGAAAGTTCAGAATTTAACTTGGTAATTAAACAGGCTATAGACCAGGAACCAATCAAGTGGCATTAGATGACTTAATATGACTTTCAATCTATCTTGTTTTCTTTATCTCTCATTTGTAATTTTATGTATGACGTAGCAAACTTTTTTGAAGCACTTTTGGTACGCTTCTGGCTGTAATATGTATAGTATTAAAAAAATAACGACTTGACCTGTGTGACTGAAACCTTTGAGAATTAATTAAGTGTTGGAAAATTGAGGGTCAAGGAGGTATGGAGCAGAAGGAAAAAGATTTAGCATAAGTGGGAGAGGCAGCAGAATCTTAAGGCAAATGCAATGATCTCTGTCTGATGCCAATCATAAGAAATTATTGATCTAGTGCATGATCATCAAAGTAATGTCTTGTATGTGGCAACATGGATGTAAGCCAAGAAGGGTCCCAGATATTGAGAATAGTAGTATGGTTAAGGGCAGGTCCCATAGCAAATGTGGTTGCATCAAAAGGGACCATGGAAAACTAAAGCAATAGGAACCGGTGTCGGTGTGAAATAGAGGGCAGCTTACTCCATTTAATTCTTAATTTTTTAAAGTATCATTTATATAGCACAACAGCTGCCTCTTAAGAGGCGTCCTCGTGCTTAGCAAGAATACGAGGCAACTGAATGTAATATATAAATTATATGAACAGCGTATAACCTCTTGGATTTCTGAATATTTGCTGTGCCTCTCTTTACAGGTGCCCCCTTACAGAGCAGTGCCAAGACCGAATTTTCCATCATGACTTCTGTAAGACAGAGAAAAGCGGACAGGCTTTGGGAGTCTGAAAAAGATCAACCAGCACAGGAGAAATCACCGATCCTTGATGCAGGGGTATCTTCTGGTAAGTGCTTGAAGTAACCACCATTAAGTGGCATCTTATCACAAACCACTCTTTGCCTACTAAGCCTTCACCTACAGTTGAGCTGCACATGTTTCAGTCTGTGAAGCTTTAGAAAATAATATTTAGAGATTTATAAAAAAAGTAAAAAAACTAAATTTGAAACCGCTGGTCTTATTTTGTATATGCAAGCTCCGGTCTTGTTAGTAATCTTCTAATTTCTTCTTCACTGAAAAGGCAAATTATGTATATGCTTCAAAATACTTTATAAGGGGTAATATACCTCTGCAAATTTTAAACTGAAATAAGTGGGATGAATTATTCATTCCTCACACTCTTTCCTCTCTCACCATAGGGGCAAAGTTCTACTATATTGAGGTTCATTGTAGTTTTCGGCTTTCCATTGTGTGCAGCATGATTAATTGCCACTGGGCATGCATTTCTCACTGCCCAGTTGTGTAGATCTTCACAAAGATGTATTTTGTTGCATCTTCTTTGAAAATCATAGACAGAATGATTTATCGAGAATATCAAGATTTTTAACATTTCATCTGAGACTGTCGTGGTGCTCTTTTCTCATTCATATAACATCTCTGGTTTGGGATCTTAATAACCATGGACTATCAATATGTGGAGTTCCCTTGGTACTCTTCCTGTATCGATATACCCATGTAATGAAGTGCTCTCTCACCATTTTTATTGGCCCCATCATTGTTATAGTATCAAAGTCATTGAATATTGCTGTTGCACTGCTTGTCTTTTCTTTAACAAGCTATCTGCAGTATTCAGCATACTTCTCTTAGGTTCCTTACTGCTTTATTTACACTTCCAGCAAAACTGTGGCCAATATACTGCATACCTGTCCCTGTGTGAATTCTCTTGTGTGTGAAATTAAAGCTGCTTTCGGAGCAGAAGACTTCGGCGTCGACCAGCTTGACCAATGTCTGTGCCAGCACAGTCAAACCTATCCTCCACAACCTGCAGGAGGTGGTCAATGAAAGGTGGAAACACCTGGTCATTTCCCCATATGGATCAGATCCTTCTGGGGTCTGCTGCTGTTTCAGCCTCGAAACGCCAACTGTCCTTCAAGGAAGCCTTGGACATTATGGTTTCACCAAAGCCGAGCAAGAAAACGGATGAGGCTACCAACCCCTTACCTCGTGCGCAACCATCCCTTCCCCATGCTCCTCAGCCTTCAAATATTACCATCTGCTTCTCCAGGAGACGCCCTTGACATCACACCTCGGGGGGTCTCTTCACCCTGACGTGGGTGGGCATGGGGGAAGGAACGACACACATGACAACCGTCCACAGGATGACCCACGTGACTCCTATGATGTAGACCCACTGGGGGATACCGACCCTGACCTGTACCCTGCCTATTCCTTCGCTCTGGACAATTCCATGTCCTATCAGGAACTCGTTGGAAGGTGACCTTATTCCACAAGGTGGATCTTTATGCAGGGCTCTTAAAGGAGAGCTTCCGTTTTTAAACCATCTCTTCCACTCACCGCTCTATTCAGTAACTCCCCATGCGTAAGGGCATGCTACGCCACAATTCCGACCTCTCTAAGGACCCTGTCCTAGCCAGGGTCATAAAACCTAGGGTAGATAAAAAATACATAGCTTTCCCTACTGACCCTATTTACATTTGTTGCCAACTCCCACCCGACTCTCTAGTGGTCACTACTACTCATATGCAGGCCAATTCCCAGACCAGTGGAGATGCCTCCCTGCCAGAAAAAGAAAGTAAGCGCATAGATGCTGTGGAAAAAAAGGTGTCTGCCCAGTTGCCCAACCAATGGTGTATCGCCAATTCAATCGCCTTTTTTTTTTACAATATGATCATACACACTGGGATGAACTTGAGGAGCTTCTCAATACTTGCCAGCCAGAGGAACACAGGAAGAGGGAACATGAAATAGTCTGAGGGCAAGCAGATCTCCAACACTACTATTTGCTGCGCCCTAGATGCGCAGACACCGCTGCTCGGGGGGTCTATTCAAGCCCCATCCTCCGCAGACAAACCTGGCTACATATCTTTGGCTTCAAGCTGCATGTTCAACAGAAGCTGTCAAACATCCTCTTTGATTAGCAGCATCTCTTTGGTCCACAAGTAGACCAATTGTTAGAAAAGATCAAAAAGGTTGAAGGAGACAGCCAAAGCGATGGGTGCACTTCAAACACCTCCTCCTTGTGGCTCCTTTCTCCGTACACCCTTTCGTCCGGGCGCAAAGACCACCTACCCTGAAGCCTCCTCATCTCACCTGTTCACTCAGGGACCGCAATCCTCTTACAGGGGTCAGTTTAGAGGGTCCTACAGGGGCAACAATTCTAGAGTCAGAGGTAAAGGTGGCTCCCCTAAAAGAGTTGTAACCACCACCAAACAGCCATGGGGTGCACCTCCAAGGCTTCTTAAATTCATGGTAGACTGCCGTCTCAGACCAGTGAGTGTTGGATATTATCCAACATTGTTATCGTCTGGATCCCACTTCCACGTCTCCCACCATTCCACCTCGCAAACACACTCACCCCAAAATGCCAAACTTAAAAAAAAAAAAAGAGTTCCAAGCACTCCTTATCAAAGGGGATATAGGGTCCGTCCTCTACCATCAGGAGGCCACAGGAGTATACTCTCTGTACTTCTTAATACCCAAAAAAGGTGGGTCCCTCAGACCCATTCTGGACATCAGGTCCCTAAACGAATAAATACTGTCTGAACACCTCCATATTTTTACTCTCCAGGATGCTTTTCTGCTTCCCCAGCAAGGCAACTTCATGGCCGCCCTCTACCTGAAGGATGCCTATTTCCACATACCACAACATCTGGCCTATCACCAATATCTCAGGTTTGTGGTCAGCGGAAAAAATTACCAATTCAAAGGGCTCCCCTTCAGGGTTACTACTGCACCTCAGGTGTTCACCAAGAGCCTTGTGGCCGTGGCCACACACCTGCTTAGACAAGGTGTCCACGTCTTCCCTTATCTGGACGACCGGCTGATCGAGAGTACCACTGACCAGCAATGCCACGAACAAACACAAATCACAATAGACCTTTTTCATCTGGAATCACACCTCCATCCCCTCCTGGTCCAACCCTACCTGGAGCCATTCTCAACTCAGAAGTAGGCATGGTCCATCCAAGCCCTGCCCAAATTCAGTCCTTTCAAGCTCTGCTCCCTCTTTTCCAACCATGTCAACAAGTCATGGTTTAAAAATTCATGCGCCTCCTAGGCATGATGGCCTCTGGCATTGTCACAGTACTCCATTCCAGGTTACACATGTCTGTTATAGAAATGCCTTGTGCAACAGTGGTCTCAGGTGGAGGGTCATTGGCAAGATCTAGTGTTAATCAACCACCACACTTGTCACTCTCTGAAGTGGTGGAACACCAACAACCCTGTTGGAAAAGACGTCCTTTCCTTGGCCCAGTTTCTCAGGGGATCATTGCAATGGACTCCTCCCTTATTGGATAAGGGGGCACACTTACAACACCTTACTGTTCTAATTCGATGGGAGCCCTCACACCAGGGACTCTATATCAACTTCCTGGAACTCCTAGCCATCTACATGGCATTGAAGACTTTCCTACCTACGCTGATAGTCAAGGTTGTTCTTGTCTGGATGGACAATATGACTGCCAAGCATTACCTTCAGAAACTGGTGTGCACACTCTCCACAACTCTCACAGTTATCCCAGAGCATTTGGTGGTGGGCTCTTCATCACAAAATTCATTTGCTAGCAGAGTATCTTTTGGGGTTGGACAACAACTTTTCCGACCTTCTCAGCAGGATGTGCAACAAGTCTACAAGTGGGAACTCCACCTGCAAGTGCTCCTCCGACACTTCCAGAGGTGGGTCTTCCCTGAAATAGACTTGTTTGCAACCGCAGAAAACTCCAAATGCCCAAACTTCTCCAGGTTCCCACACCCACTATGGATAAACTGGTTAGGGATATTTGCCTACGGTTTTCCGGCTCTCCATCTCCTTCCGTTTGTGGTTCGGAGGCTTCAGCAGACATCCCTCGCTTTCATCCTGGTGACTCTCACATGGGCCCGCCAACCTTGGTTCTGGACTCTGCTTGAACTCTCTCTGGTTCCACACAGGAGGCTCACCGCCTTGCGCAGAACTATGGAGAAATCAGGCACCCAGACACCAGGTTGCTCAACTTTGCGATCTGGCTCCTGAGGGGATAGAATTTGGAAACCATAATCTTCCACCTCAATGCATGAGCAGTCTCAAAAAAGCACGCAGACCTACTTCCAGGGCTTGATATGCAGCTAAGTGGGAGAGATGTGTGTACTACTGTCACTCAAGGGATATCGATCCTGTTCAAACCACAGTGCAGCACATTGTCTCTTACCTACTCCACATTCACCTCCATGCGACTACACGTGGCTGCCTACCTTCAGAATAGACAACACCTCTCTATTCAGAATTCGGGTCATTAAAGCTTCTGTGGATGGTCTCAAAATGGTCATTCTTCCTTGGATCCAACTGGCCTAGGCATGGAATCTCAACATTGTACTTTCAAGACTTATGGCCCTCCATTTGAGCCCCTTCACTCCTGCCTCCTTCAGTTCCTCTCTTGGAAGGTGGTATTTCTGGTTGCTATCACTTCACTCAGGCGTGTCAGTGAGCTACAGGCATTAACTCTGGAAGAACTCTTCTTCCAAGTTCTTTGGGAAAGGGTTGTCCTTCGCACCAACACCAAATTCCTCCCTAAGGTTCTCAGTTCCACCTTAGCCAACCAATCTATTGAACTGTCTGTTTTTTTCCCCATAACCCGATTCATTTGCGCTATGGACTCTCCATACTTTGGATGCCAAGTGAACTCTTGTGTATTAAGTTGACAGCACAAAACCATTTAGGAAGACCAAACAACTCAATGTTGCTTTCTACAGAACCCATAAAGAGAAGGCTGTATCCAAGTCAGACATTGCTAGATAGCTTGTCAGATGCATCCAGACATGCTGTGCTAAAACTAAAAGGACACTGCCCTCTCCTCCTAGATACCACCCCACTCGGAATAAAAGAGCCTCTATGGCCTTTCTGAAGAACCTCCCAATAGCCGACATATGCAAAGCAGCTACTTTCACAAAACATTACTGTGTGGATGTGCTGGCCAGCCAATAAGCTAATGTTGGCCAGGCATTGCTCTGTACGCTCTTTCAATTTACTGCAACACCACAGGCTAGCCACTGATTTTTGGGGGGGGGGGCTGCTTTACAGTCTATGTACAGCACCTGTATCTACTGCCACACATGTCTTGAATGGAAAATGTTACTTCACTGTAAGCATCTGTTTGTGGCATGTAGTGCTGAGATTCACATGTGCCCGCCTGTTTCCTTTACACTTTTGGCAGTTGCAGCATTCTTTGCTATGTGCTTTTCCCTCTTTCGCATGGACATGTCTATGTACATCACTTCACTTCACCTTGCATCATCACCTGCCGTGCGGAAAAACATCTAACAATGGAACCGAAGACCATGCGCATTACTTGCAAGAGGAAGAGTCACTTTACCTCGTGATATGAAAAACAACTTGAACACATCCGGGCCCAAAACTAGATTGCAGGGGTATGCAGAGCAGGTGTGTCTACAGCCTTACATGCCACAAACAGTTGCTTACAGAGTAAGTAACATTTTCCATCTGCTAACCAGTATTCTCAGGTATTTCAGTCAGGTGTGAAGTTTATCTGTGGAAGGGTTGTTTTCTTACAGAAGCGGACGTTGTGTATTAGGACATAGGTAGCGCCTCACTCTTGCTCTAATTTAGTTTTTTAACCTGCAGAAACAGAGAAGGAGGCAATCGTGAACATGAGGGCAGAAATAGATCACCCGGGTGATAAGATCGTAAGAATGTCATCCACATATTTTAAAAACTGCTCTTTTGGAGAGGCCCTTAATCTAAATTGAGCATGTGGCTACAGTCAAGGGTCCAATGCCGTAAAAAATAAGTGTGGAAAGGGCATCCTTGGCAAGTGCCCCTTCGGGTGTCATTTGATTGGACAGGATTCCATTGGAGGTAATGCAGGCAGTGTAACCTTTTATATAGCTGCTGTGTCATCGCGATACATTTAAAACCGATGCTCCATCTGGCTATAGTACAAACAAATATAACCTCACTTCAGTTGATCAAAGGCTTTCTCTGCTTCAAGGGAGGAGGCCATTTTGGTCCATATCATTCTTGCATTTCAATTGGAGGTGCAGAAGAGTGTGTAGATGATTTCGGGAAGAGTGGCCGGAGACAAAGTCCACATGTTTATTATGGATTAACGTAGGAATAACGTTTTTCAGGCACAAGGCCAGTACCGTAGCAAGGATGTTTACATCGCTATTGATAAGGGATATGGGCTGGTAGCTGCCACACACGAAGGGGTCTTTTCCTGGCTTGGGAATTAAGGAAATCAATGTTATGTTGAAGTCCGTGGGTTGGCACTCTAGCTTCACTACATCCTAAAAGACCTGTCCTAGTATGGGGATTGACACAGAAGCTATGATCATATAAAAATCCAAGGGGAATCCACCCTCCCCGAAGCAATCCCAGTTGACATTGATTTGATGGCATCTGTAATTTGCTTCTCAGTGATGGTATATTTCGTTCCTCACCTTATCTAGCAGTCGGGGAATAAATATTGCAGACATAAAGCTGTCCTCTCGGGTGCCATTGGGTGGAGTTTCAGCTGTGTATAAGGAAGCGTGGAACAAAGTAAATTCCTTTGTTATATCGGAACAATTAATCAGCTGTTTATTGCGGTGATTACAGGTTGCAGGAAAGGTGGGCGAGTTGCTCTTTATTTGAGCTGTAATGCCAGAAACCTGAAGAGAGCTTTAACAGGGAATCATCTGCATATAGTGAGATGACATGTGGTGTGTTCCCTATTGGTATGCCGTAGTCGTGCAAGTCTCTACACACCCAAATCGCCAAGGGCTCTCTTGCAAGCACAAATAATAGGGGGACAATGGGCAGACTGGTCGTGTACCACGGCCCAACCTCCATGGCTCCGAGCGGCACCTTCCCACGCATACCCTTGCAGTCGGTTCCGTATAAAGCAAAAAGATCCAGCCACAGAACTGTGGGCCAAAGCTCATAAGTCTCAGCACCTCGAGCAAGTAGCCCCAGTCCACTGTGTTGAAGGCTTTCTCCAGATAGATTGCAACTAGAACTAGCTCCTCACCTCCGTGTTCAACCTCTTGCAGATTATGAGTCAGTCGTCAAAGGTTCATCCTGGTGCTGTGAGCTGGGATGAAGCTGAACTGGTCCTTTTGGACCAACTGCGTCATATGAGGCGTTAATCGGTAAGCCAGTGATTTGGAAAGGACCTTCCAGAGCTAGTGACTCATCCAAGGCCTCTGTGTTGACCAGTCCCAGCCTAGGGAGGTCTAAACTTTCCAGGAATGGAGAGTATGTATGAGGGACTATAGTCTGGTCTGCGGCGAAGACTTTTTGTAAGTGTGTGCAAAACGTGGCTACAATACCCACCGTGAAGGTGACAAAACCACCTCCTGGGGTAGCCAATTCTTGTTGTTAGTGGCAGTGAATGTTCTCAGTGAAGGATCCAGGCCAGAAGCTACCCAGACTTCTCACCCGCCTAATGTAGTCATTCCCAATATTGTTTCAAGGTAGACTTATCGAGACAGTTCCAGATATTCGTTATGCGCCCACAAAGCATATGCTCCCCTCTGAGTGTGTCCGCCGTAGTTGGTGTCCCGTCTGTAACTCTGCCAGGGCTGACTCCTCCCTAGCCAATTCGGCCTGCAGTTGTCGCCGTACCCGGCATGTCAATCCCATGCAAGTACCCCGCAAGACTGCCTTAAGGGCCTCCCACTCCATGAATATACTCCTAGCAAAGCTCCAGCTAGTTTCAAAGTAGCCTGTCAAGGACTGCGAGAGTGCCTCTTGTCCCACCGAATCTTCAAGGACATCTGCTTGCAACCGCCAGGACCTCAGTCTCTGGGACCCGCCACCCATCGCAACAGTGCAGCTAACGGGAGAAAGATCTGACAAGAAACGTGCAAGATGAGTTATCCTGATGGCCCCCGGTCTAGGAAACCCCGCCGCCAACACCCTATTCAGTTTGCTATATGTATTATTTGTTTCTGAGTGGTAAGAATATACTAGAAGGCCAAAGGTTAGTTTGTGATGCTTCAGTCTTGGTCGTAAGGCAAGGACTTTTTTCCTGGAAATTGTTAGTCTTGAGGGAGAAATCTGCCATAGTTCAAACTGTGTGGCCTTGTAGTTGAATGGGCCATGGTATTTTTCTGATTGAATGATATTACGTACTCATTGGTGACTGAGGGGTATTGTATAATAGGTCGTTTCGCATTAGGTTTAGACAGTGGGCCATCGTGAATTCCAGTGGCAGGTTAAACTCTAGGTTGAGGAATGAAGGTAAGGAGTAAACCTGGTATGTCGTCCCCTGCTTCATTTCTGGAACTTTGTACAGACTTACATTATTTTGTATTCTGTAACCTGTTTTTGAAGGTTGCAGAGGTTATTACCCTAGTCGGGGGCGTAGAGCACCGTAGATTCTAGAGCCTCTAGTACCCTTTTAGAGCTATCCATCTGCAGTCGGAAAACTGTCATTTACTTATGGAGGACAGTCAGTTCCTTAGTCGTATCTGTTGATGATTGTTTGACTGCATTGATAGCTAACTATATTTCAGTTCCTACATTAATATGTCTTAAGGTTGCAGCCGTCATTGTGGTATCATCTTCCTTTGAGGGTGACTGTTTCAGGACAGACTTTATTGCATTAGAGAAAAAGAATTGTCTAGATGCTTTTGAGCCTGGCATTGAGTCTGTTAAATAATCTGGAAATTATAATAAGTTCTTGCCCAAAAGCGTAATGTACCTTCCCAAAGGTTTAATCTCCTGTGTTGTGATGAGAGAGGTGTGTTTTGTTTCAGTTCATATAATTATGTGCTTTTTGGAACCTTTTACCATGGGCTGTAGGTCGAAATCAGACATACAGATCTCCTGTGGTCGTGGGAGTGACCTGTTTGTCTGGTAGGTGGGAACAGGGCTGCTCAGTGCCCAATCCAAGATGGAGGTCGCCAAGTACTTTAGGTCCTTAAAGCGTCTCAATGGGTTGCAGACTGCAGCAAGACACCTCGGATAGGCGCTCAGGCAGTGTGTTATGTTGAAGGTAAATTGTTTCGTGACGGGGCGCTTCAGGCTGGGTTGGGGAGGCCCATGTTATATGTTTCCGGTGTGGTAGGAGGCTCTTACTGTATTCAATGGTAGCGCCAGCACCTGCTGCTACACTGCGTCTTGGTGATTCAATGGATTTCTATAGGAAAGTGTGCTGCAGCCCATGGTGCAGGTGCTGAAGTTACATCCCGATACCCATCCTTTAGGCAATGAGGCATTTAAGAAACGAGTTCCAGTCACCGACTCTAAGAATACTGTGGAATCTGCTTCAGGCATCCTATTCTACATAGGAGAGAGTAGTTTGTTGGTCACCCATTGTAATTGGGAGTAATCCCCCCTATGTATATGATAAAACAGGACATTCCTCATAGAGCTGACCAGAGCGGCCAAGCCTACCATCTCCACCAGGCACACATTCACAATGTTAAAATAATAGTCACATTGTGTTTTACAGGAAGGGAAAAACCCTTCTAGTCTATGCAATACATGGTTAAAGATTATCGAAACATTGATAATGTAATGTAATGGACTATTGTATGGCTATCATTCTCAGCTTTGTCTTCTGGAACTTTATTTTACTTAATCAAAATACTAGAATGGATTTGCATAAAATTGTGGAGGTCTGAACAATGTATTGTCTTATATTTATCCACTAGGGTGTGGCATATGAAATAATAAAAAAATGACATAGGACAGTTTAATTTCATGTGGTGCTCATATGTTGTCCATGAAAATGAAGTTTTGCATCAACAATTGGAACATAAAAGTCTGTTTGGGATTGATTTTCATGGTTTTGGTTCCCTTAAGGACATTGTATTGCCAATTTTGTGGAGTAATTATTGTATGATAAATTGAAATCGTGGAGAAAACCTACTTCATATAGTATTTCTCCAGTCTATTAAATAAAAGAAAAAAGTAGTTGTTCCATAAATAGCTTAAATAATGGGATTTTTTTTTATGGGATTCATTGAAGGCCACTGAAAAATATTGGAAGGATATTTAGTGAATTCTGGACATAAGAGTTACGCTGATCGCATTGAAACGTTTTGCCTATGTCTGTTGATGTCACATACATAGGCAATGTTTTTTTAATGCACACAAAAGTGATGGCCTCTTTATGTGAACAAGGCAGGTGAGGCCGAAATGCATGTATCTTTCTTCCACTACAGCAAATGCTACCAATATGTCACATTGAAACCATTAGAGAAATAGATGAAAGGAAATCTAAATATACATAAACACCACATCCGACCCCTTTAAAATTGAAACCGGACACCGACACAGGGGAGATTTTTGGTAATTGAGTTTTTCATTCATGATTTCGCTGCGAAACGTTTCGGCAAAAACTGCTTTGCTCAGTCATTGCTCCATGTTTTGCGTGCATTATATAAAAAACCACAGGGTGACCCGGTCACATAACCGAAAGCTTCACAATAGATATTGAAGACAGACGTTCGTGTAGGTACAATGGTGAAAATACATTCATTTTTCCTTTTTACCTTATAATCATTTGCTAAATGGGTTTATCATCACAATTGTACTATATTCATAATACAGAATAACAATTAAAATGTCATTGTTGTCTATTTACAAGGTGCAATCTTAAAGTGCACGTAGGCCATTATGTAGATTTTCCTAATTTCAATATAATTTAATAGGCTGGTGCCTAAGTTCCAATGTTAAAAATCCTCACATTGAAAACACTTCATAATAAAATGATACGCCTCATTCTATATAGTAGTCCGATATCGACTCCTACGAATACAAAATGTAATAATGACACTTTCATTAAAATCCATGGTGTCAGATCATTCCCCTAATTAATATTGAAGCCAGCTTAGACGAAAGTAGGAATCCTCCTATAACCCATACATTTTCTGCCCAAAGCAGTGACTAGTGGAAAGCATTATCATGATACAGTATTTTAAGCCTTTAACCAACACAATACAGTAAAGTGCCAATGTCTACTTTCTGCTGATTTCGAACCTCTGATTGCCTCCTAGGGGCATTTTGGATTTTCTCTCAATCTGAGTGTTCCCGGATCTGAAGGGAGAGTTAACATTTAATAATTTTAATGCCTAAAATGTGGTTTAAAATTATTGTTAGTCTTTCAGTGCAAAATTACGCAATAAAGTGCTAGTGCATGACAGTACCATAATGACAATCACATGTCGACCTGTATTCTAGTATTTAGTGCATGTGCATCACCTGACATGTTTATACTGGTTTTCATGAATACTGCAACTAATATTCCATAATAAAGTGCAAATGCAATACAGTACTTGAGATATTAACTAAAAGACCAATTCTTTTCTTTTTTATCTTATTTTTAAAAAAACACTGTTGGTACTTTCAAATTTTAGTTTACCTATTCTACTCCCCAAACAAACCGCAATATTCTCTTCTGATAATAAAAGCATAAATCGTAAAATGTAGGCTCCAGGGGGTTCAATTGATGACTTGTTATGGTAAGGCTCAACAATATTTTAATTATTTTTCCTATCTGTGTCACTTTTCCCCTAATTCACGTCCGTCTTAACCCATCAAGGTCTTGTCACTCTGCTTTAAAATAGTGAACATCTGAAACTGGATAACTGATTTAACATAGATGGACATACAGATCTTCCTCAACATTTAATCCATGCAGAGTCTTTGTGTTAAATCACATAATATATTTAGACTCCAATTGGCGAAGTTTGCCTTCTGTCACCTCCTCTTCTCAGTTTGGGGCCCTGATCAATTGCAAAATAGGACAACTCATTTAGATTGCCTTTGTGAACTTCATTTAGATGACCCGCTACCACATAGTTTTTGTCATTATTCTTGACAGCCCTTAAGTGTTGTAAAATGTGACTATGAACCATATGAATGGTGCTGCCCACATACATTTTGGGGCATGTACACTGCAAGATGTAAACAACATATTCGCTCCTACAATTCAGGAAGCACCTGATTTTCCATGGGCTGTACATTAGTGGTGACGTCACCTGTTTTTCATTGCGTCCAATCTTGCAGGCTTTGCATTTAGAACATCTATGAAATCTTGGGACACTCTCCAACCAACTCCTACTTTGCTGACATAAGGGATATTGACTACCAGAACACTTCTCATAGATTTCGCTTTGTTAAAAATGATCATGGGTTTTCGAGATACCATTTCATTCAGAACCAGGTCTCTTTGTACTAGGTGCCAGCGCCTACACAGACTATCTCTCACTCTGGAAAGGTAGGCACTGTAACCCGTTATCATCCTGATCTGATTCCCTGTGTTCAACTTTTTCACCTTAACCTTCCCGGCCTCAGGTTTCAGCAGTGTGTGTCTCTCTATTGAGGTGACTTTTTTCCTGGCTTGGTCTAAGATGACAGGATTGTAGCCTCCCTGTATGAATCTCTCAGTTAGAGAGTTCTGCGCTTCCATTAGCTCCTGAGTCTCACTACAATTGCGTTTCATCCTCAGGTGCTTAGCTTAAGGAATGCTCATTTTGAGCCTCTGAGGATGAAAACTCCCAGCGTGGAGGATCGTATTTCCTGCTGTTGGCTTTCTGAATGTTCTGGTGTGAATCACCCCCTGCTCAACATATGCCTCCAGATCTAAAAACGACACCGCTGTCTTACTGATGTTATCTGTAAATTTCAGGTTAAGATTGTTAACATTGATGTCTTGTGTAAATTTCTTCGCTGACTCCCAAGACACATCCCAGATCACAAATAAATAGTCAATGAACCAGATCCAGGTTTATGATGTTAGTGTCCCATCCTTTGGCATGTTTGACCCTTAGCACCTGCTCCTCCCACCAGCCCATATGCAAATTAGCATAGCTGGGGGCAAAGCAGGTGCCCTTCGCCGTTCCTTGTATCTGCCTGTATGTCTCACCCCAAACACAAAGTAGTTGTTCATTAGACATAACAAATATGAATTACAGAGCACAATCACTGATGTATCTTATTATCTGAGTTAGTAGTCAGTATGGTTTTAATAAACCCAAATGCAAAAACAGTGCTAGTAAAAGTTGATCAAAAACAACAAATGTCGGTAGCAATTTAGTAGACAAATGGAAGGTCCATTGGAGTCTTGATGTAGACGACTCAAAGTGCGAGTTGGAAGAACTGACAGCCGACACCTGTTTCGTCGTGTTAATACGACTTTTTCAAGGCGGTAGAGATAATGTACAAATGTTTGACTTTCCATACATGATATCCAAATTATAAGAATGCAAATCATAATACAAGTGTGTCGAAATTAGAAAAGTGCGACATCTGTTAAAGACCAGCTGAGACATGCCAAATTGAACAATGAATAGAGTCGGTGCAAAAGTAACCATTTTTCAAGTTATTTACATCATCTTCAACATAAGAAAAGTGTCTGTCACCCGCCATCTAAGAGGCATAGTTGGTATGAACAATCTTTTATAGAAAGTTGGAGGTTATTTGCAAGCAAGATTAATGTGAAAGAGCGTTAAGAAACATAGATAGAACGTGAAAAACCGTGCAAGAAAAATAAAAGAAAGCAGTAGAGAAATTAATGAAGTGAAGCAGTAGAACATTAATAAGTGTAGGATTTGTTTGACCAGGTAAGGATCCACCCATGTTTAAAGTAGAGAAACAAATCCTACACTTATTAACGTTCTACTTCTTCACTTCATTTATTTCTCTACTGCTTTCATTTATGTTTCTTGCACAGTTTTTCACGTTTTATCTGTTTCTTCATGCTCTTTCACATTGCTTGATCTTGCTTGCAAATTACCTCCAATTTTCTATAAAAGATTGTTCATACCAACTATGCCTCTTAGATGGCCTATGTTAGACTATTTTCTTATGTTGAAGATTATGTAAATACCTTGAGAAATGGTTACTTTTGCACCGACTCTCTATTCTTAGTTCAATTTGGCATGTCTCAGCTGGTCTTTAACAGATGTCGCACTTTTCTCATTTCGACACACTTGTATTATGATTTGCATTCTTATAATTTGGATGTCATGTATGGAAAGTCAAACATTTGTACATTATCTCTACAGCCTTGAAAAAGTCGTATTAACACGACGAAACACGCGTCTGTTCTTCCAACTTGCACTTTGAGTCATCTACATCAAGACTCCAATGGACCTTCTATTTGTCTACTAAATTGCTACCGACATTTGTTGTTTTCTATCAACTTTTACTTGCACTGTTTTTGCATTTGGGTTTATTAAAACCGTACTGACTACTAAGTCAGATAATAAGATACATCAGTGGTTGTGCTTTGTAATTAATATTTGTTTGCATTATATAAAGGAAAGCGAATTCCTTTTTGTATATAGGACGGACACTGTTAGATGGTACGGTGTTCTACATGGAGCACACCTATAAATTATGTATTGGCATAATGCTGGGATAAGACAGAGACGGAGGTGCTGACCTTTCCTGTAACCACTGCCATTTCTTTGTTCTATAGTTCATTAGACCTAGCCTGCACAGTTCTATAAGCATTCCTGAATGTTGGTAGAAGCTAATGACAAGTTGCACGAAGACCCATCATCATGTCCTATACTCGTGTACAAGCTAGTCACATCCAATGTTATCAGGTGGTAAGTTTCCCTCCAGCTCACATTCAAAATTTTGCTCAGGAAATCCCTGGTATCCTGAATGGAAGCTGGGAGTGCTTGGACAAATGGCTGCAAGAAGGTATCATGGTATCTAGAAGTGGGTTAAAACAGGCTCCCAATTGCGTATACTATGGGCCTGCCTGGAGGGGTTTCCCTGTCTTTGTGTATTTTTGGGATTAGGTAAAGGAAGGGGGTTAAGCAGGTTCTCTACCTTCATAAATAGATACTCAGATTGCATTAGCAACCCCATCCCTCTCCAACAGGCAAGATCCTTCAAGAATTTGAGTTTCACCTCCACTAGATTGCTTTGGGGTACTTTAGAATAACAGTGGTGGTCCCTTAGTTGGTTTTTAGCCTTCGCATTGTATGCATCAAGTGATCAAAGAACCACGTTCTCACCTTTGTCTGATTGTCGGACTATTATATCATTCCTGGACTTTATCTTTTTTACAATCTTTTGATATTTTTTCTCAAATTGGCCATACTCCTTTGGGAATGTTTTACTAGAGGTGAGTGCTAGATCTTTGATTACCAAATCAGAGAACATGTTGATTGCATCTCTCGGAGTATTGGGGGTGAAGGTTGATTTCGGTTTGAATCCTGACACTTCACTGCCAAATATATTTAAACCCATTAGGTCCACAGTTTTCTAGATTTCTTGCATCCTCTGTGCCTCGCTCGGTCCTCTCCGAAACCTGTCTTCTATTGCAGAAGAATGTTCTAAGTTTCAGTTTCCTGATATATTGAAGAAGTCAATACGTGTCTGCGTATAATTAAAATGTGTACGTATACAAAAAGATAAACCTAATAATAAAATATGGTTCTCTTCATCTGTTAACACAAGGTCCATTAGGTTAATGGTGATATTGCAATCTTCCATCATTGGCGGTGGTATGTCTCCTTTGTCTTTGTGCTTGAGCTCAGTTCCATGCCCATACCACCATTTTTTTCGCCTCCCTTGAATTCTTTTTTCTTTCTCCTTTGGGGATTTGGCCTTGAATTTTGTGTCCGTCCATGTATAAAAAAAAAAAACTCCTCAATGACTGAGGGCGGTTCACGCTGTTTTGGAATTAAGCTGCTTTGTTCCAATCCCATTTCCGCATCGGAGCTCACTACAGAACTTGCCTCTGAGCTCAAGTCCGTTAGTGACTCCTCATTCCTAGTTGTGTCAGAGCTGGTGACCCTGGATAGTCTCTGCCTCTGAATGTTATCAAATCTACGGGCAAAAGTATAGATCTGCCCCCGCTGGTAATCCATCCGGTCTCTTTGGAATTTGTTAGCTTTCCGTTCAGTTATTGTTTGCTCATGCTTTTTCAAGCGAATATACATATTCGATTCAAATTTGTTCAAAACATATTCCTTTGCCAACTTCTTAAGGTCAGTCTCAATCTCTTTAATCTCGCCCAATATTTTGTCACAGTCTTTGCTTGCATATTTCACAAGAATTTTCATCATGTTTTGTTACGATAATGCATTATTCATGTCCCACTCCCGAAGCAGCTCTGGGATTGGGTTTTCGTATGTGGGGGCTGTGAGGACTCTTAGCCCACGGGGGACTCTCCCCACATCCATACATTTGCTCAGCAATTTCACTTCCCACCACTTTGACACCTCATTGCGTTTTAGTTTCGCCAGTTTGCGCATATATTCTTATATTCTTCATGGCAGTAATGTGCGCAGGAAATCACCTGACATTTACTTTTAAAAGGACTGAAGCACTCCCATTGAATAATTAATCATGGATGGCAGAAACAAACTACCCTTCCTGCACGAAGTTTAAAGCCAGCATAACGCCATTGTAGTATGTAAAAAACCATTCCAAATTAGTCTCAATGACTGGGGTCGCTGGAGAGCCCGCTGCAAGATGGCCGCACTGTAATGCAGCTCTGCTGTCCAAGTTCAGAATCCTCCAACTATCCTGCACATCTATTCCAATATTGACCTAGAATTGTAATACAGGAGTGATCGTACTGCAGCGCGCCAGAGGTGTCGGCCAGAGATTGCAAATGTGGTTGCTGGTGACTGAGGCCTAGTGAGCGGCGATAATTCGAACGAGACTGCAGCAAGTGTAGCTGTGCACGGAAGACGGCTACGCGACTTGTATTTGCGCCCCCAGCGCTGGAGAGTTTGCTGGGGGCAACAGCCTGGTTGGAGCTGATTTGAAACTGGCTGTGAGATGGGATTATGCTCCCCTTTTACAAACTTAGACAAGGAGGGGGTCGAGCTCTGCTGGCGGAGGAGACCTAGAGGGTATCGCCCTGAATCGGGCAGCTGCGGTGAGACTGCTCCTGGCAGCTGTGGTGAGGTGGCCCCTGGCAGATGATTGCTGAAAGGAGGTAGGATGCAGCCTGGGTGTGGGGCGGTTCGGGTGGGCGACATTGGGGAAGCCCCCCACTGGTCTCCTGGCCCAGCCGAGGGAATCCTTAATTGAGAGAGGCTGGTGAGATTTTGACATGCTCTAGAGGCCAGGAGGAGGCATGGGACCTGGAGGAGCACCGACTTCCCCCCTATGACCTGACACTCAATCATAGAGGCAGCTCCTCGCTGCGACTGCTCATGGGAGGGCGGGCGGACTGGAGATCACAGTGACTTCTGCACTGACAATAAAGATCCTAGGGGCACAGACACTCTATTAATGAGGCACAGACTTGAATGATTGCCCGAGAGACACTGAGAGCTGCCTACGACTGCAAGTAGAGTGCTGCTTGGGCCAAAGGAGGGAATAGGCCCACACTTGTGGACCCGTATTGAGTATCTGTACGGGTGTTACATTAGCCAGTGGTTCCACCTGGTAGCGAAGACACACTACACACCTAGCCCCCACGGGGTGATAGCCTCAGGAAATATGAGGAAGGTGGACAGAACCCAATCCCGACTGACTTAAAAAAAAATTTGTGATGCAGTTCCCCCGGTGAAACATCAGCGATAGATGATACGCTGCAAGTTATGGAGCAGAGCCTGAAATCAACAGCTGGAAATATCGACACACTGAACACCTGAAAGGACGACCTCACTGCGACACTGGAGAAACACATGACTTGCCTAAATGAAACGGAACACTGTATATCCTTTACAGAAGATGAGATGCGCACTGTGAGTACCAAATGTCTCAATAGGGAATAAGTACTGGCTGTCCTACAAGCCAAAAATGAAGACTTGGAAGCCTGCTCCTGAACCAACAATGGTTCATCCTGGGGGTCCCGGAGTCCACAAATCAGATGGCAACCTATGCCGAAACTTTGTTAACAGACACCTTTACTGCTGATAGCTTTTCACATGTGCTGGTTGTGGAGTGGGCACACAGATCTCTTGAGGCCAGGCCACCACCACCGTGGACCCCCATCGCACTATTGTGGCAAAACTATTGAACTACTGGGACTGGGATACGGTTCTGAAAATGGCCAGAGATAGCCATGACATGCAGATCAAGGAAACACTGCAACTTTCTTCCCCGACTTTACAGCAAGTGTCCAGGAGGCGTAAAAGAAGTCCCTCCCAATAAAGAAAAAGCTTCAACTGGTTAAGATCCCCTATGCCACACTGTACCCATCTCGATTACAAATAGAACATCCCGGCAGCTCTGAGATCTTCACGTTGACCAAGTTGGCAATGGACTATGTGAAAAGGTTAACAGCACGGAAGCAGGACCATGGTGATGAAGACGAGGCACCCACCACAGAATGACGGCGACTATAATATGTCAATATCAGCAGCCAGCTAGCCCAAGGGGTTAAATGCAGTTTTGACATCCCACTTGCTTGGGGGAAGTGGACATGCCTGGTGGAATGCTTGTTGAGTGAGCTCTTGCCTCCTCTGTCACCCTGCTAAGGAGACTTCAAATGGTATGGTAAGCTGAGCTTACCTGAAGAAGGCAGGTGAATCTGCATGTACATTCTACTAACCACCCTATACATACTTGTGGAACTCGATGGGAAGCCATCATACTACACCTTTTATCATCTGTTCGGTAGAATCGGTCTACTGTCATCGATCATCATAAACCTTCTTGGCCACCTCTCTTACATTGGGAGGTTTGAAGTAACTCTAGCTGACCCACAATGGGTAATCCCCAAATGTTGGCCCAGTTACTGTTAGCCCAAGTACTACGGGCCTTGTTACTGAAGGTTTTGTTTGTACTACTGGGAATGTTCAATATAAGGGATGTCTTTAGCATGATTGGGATGCTGAAGTGAGAGGGAGTGGGAGTTTGGCAGATGCAGTGTTATGTACTGAACACACAGTGATCATGAATGAAGTGATCATGAATGAGGCTATCAGGAACACGTACAGGACACTCTTGGGGAACCACACATTACAACATTAGGTAACACTGTCAAAGTGACTGGGAATATGTTATCAAATCAGCTATCGCTCATCACATGGAATGTACGGCGTTTAAATAATCCTCATAAGATTCTGCAAGTACTGGCGTACATAGATCAGCACGCTATACAGATCGCACTCTTAATAGAAACACATCTTAATAAACATACAGAAGATATGGTAGTTGCAAGATGGGAATCGATAAGTGGCCTCCTCGTACTCTAGAGGAGTACTATTGTTGGTAAAGAAAGACACTTGAAAATAGACATGCAAGGCAGGAACATCGTTGTACAGGGTACACTGTGCGATATCTTAATAACCATAGTAAATACCTACGGTCCTGATACAGATGACCCCGAGTTGTTCATACAGATATGGTCCAAACTACACTCCTTAACCCCCCCCCGCCACTATATGGGGCGGGGACCTGAACATATGTCTTGACCCGGCCCTGGACAGGTCAGGGATCTCGGACCGTCCCAGGAAACAGGCATCACGTATAGTCTGGGACAGTATGACTGACAGCGGACTGCTGGCTCTCTAGAGAGTGCGCAACCCCAGTGGGAGGGAAGGACAATTCTCATCACCGACACATGACGTGTTCAAGATTAGACTACTGGTTGGCAACCCCTAAGGTAAATGCATGGATGAGAGACGTGTGCCATATGCCCAAGACGCTCTCAGACCATGCTCCGGTAAAGAGAATACTGGCGATCCCAGCTTGTGCTCAGAGGAGGATCAGCTGGAGATTCCCTGTGACGGCACTAGGGCACAGATAAATTGTAGGAGGCATTTAAGGTCACTATAAGAGAAGTCTGCATTAGCAAACAATGTAGAATACTGAGGGACATACGCCAGCAACTGCAAAGGTTGGAACAGGATATTCAAGGCTTAGAGAGACCGTATGAGGAGACACCAACACAAAAGATTCTGGCAGACATTAGAGAAAAAATGGCAGCATATCAGGAAAGCTGACCGTGAGATTAAATGTTTGAACCGGCGCCAGGAGGCGAGAGCCTACATCGAATGGAGGTTGACCCAGCTGCAACCTAGCTAATAAACTTACAACTTTTTGGGCACCCACACATATAGTACAGATAAAGGACACCCTCGGGAAACTACACTACGACACCCCCTCCATTACACAAACTTTCCAGGCATACTACACTGAACTGTATGCGACGCACGCGAACGCTACAGCACCGAAAATCACAGAATACCTGGATGATATAGCACTAGCTTGGCTATCCCTGGGTCAGTGGGAATATCTGACGCAGTCCTTCACTCCTGAAGAGATCAAAGAGGCAATTTGTTTGTTACCTAATGGCAGGGCTCCGGGAACAGACGGACTGACAGGAGAATTTTACAAAGCATTTAGTGATCTTCTGGCACCATATCTGCATAAAATGTATTTCGAAGCGCACACTAAAGTTCTACTATCCTCTTCATTGAGAGAGGACTTGCTCATTACACTGTTCAAACCGATAAGTCTCCAGAGCAATGTGGCTCCTATAGACCCCTTTCCTTGATAAATACTGATGCTAAAATACTAGCTAAGATTCTGGCTATTAGACGACAGCCGCTATTACATGTATTAATATATCAGACCAATTCGGTTCACACCAGCTAGATCGACAACACATAACCTCCGTACCATCTTCGCCCTTTTTCACCAACTGGAACCCTCAAAGTCAGCTGTGGCAGTGTCGCTTGACGCTGCCAAAGCTTTTTACATTATAGAGTGGGCATTGCTCTTCAGGGTATTGCAGCGCATGGGCGTCCCCCAAACATTTACAAAATGGATAAGGTTGTTATATACTGAACCAAGTGCGCAAATCTAAATAAATGGCACAGTTACATCCCCATTGAGCATAGGCACGAGTACACAGCAGAGATGCCCAATGTCTCCACTACTGTTTATCCCAACAATGGAGCCCTTAGCAAGCAAAAGTCGTAAGAAACACAAAGAATCGACTCTGAGATTTTGGCTTAGGTGGATTTAACATCTCTATATATGCGGACGACATGGTACTGTATGTCTGGGACCCTGTCACTCACCTAGCAGCGCTGATTAGAGTACGTCTGCTTCGAGTACTATGCTGAACTGTGCATCAATTGGACAAAGTCTGTTATTATACGGCTAACTCCTGCGACACAACAGTTTCCACTTGAGTTCCCTCTAGACTTGAGTGAAAACCATGTCAAATACCTGGGAGTCTGGTTTCATAGAGATCCAGACAAGGTCACCCGGGAGAACTATAGGCCTGCATGAGCACGGCTTGAAGAACAAGTCGCCACATGGATCAAGTTCTCCCCCTGTCACTCGCAGATAGGATAGCCCTCCTAAAGATGGTCATCCTCCCCAGGTTTCTTTATTTATTTGTAAATATCCTGATTGTGCTGCCCACACACCTGCTGAACACCATACGATCACACATGATAATATTTGTTTGGGCTGACAGGCAACCTTGGGTTCAGTGGTAGGCGCTCACTCTTGCATATGCCTAAGGGGTTTTCACCTTTACTACCTATGTCCCCAAGCACAGTTCGAACACTGTTAGTATCACCCTCATGACTACATACATACCACAAGTAGCGATTGAGGCCGATGATGCACACCCTCCCCTGGGGTTGGCTCTCCTACTTCAAAGTAGGTCCGGCATCTCCTGTGAGATCAACACAGTCAAGTGCACGACCCTGACTTGGTAAAAGTTGGGCACCAGGGCTCAAAAAACACCACTATATGCACCAGCGCTCCCACTTGCATGCCATCCAGTCCTATCGGTTTCATTTGACGCAGGCGCGTTAGCACTATTAAGGGACACCGGCTGCACAACTATGGGAGATGCATTTCCTGAGGGATCCTTTATCACATAGATGACTTCACAGCCGGACAACCCCAAACCCCCCTCTTGGTATTCACATATGCCCACCTACGGGGTGCTCTAAAACAACTTTTTGCTTCATTCCCTACAGAGCCAGAAACCCTGGGCTCCCTCCAGGCATTACCCACCACCACCACTCAAAAACGACTCATTACCACACTCTACAGTGCTGCACCCCTGGGCAGGGGAAGGGATGGAGAGATGGCCCTAGATAAGTGGAACAGGGTTCTAGGCAGTCCCCTTACGTGGGAGGAGTGGAGCTACTGTTGCACACTTACTGGCTAGCTTACCCCAAACTGTAATCTTCACATAGTACCCTGCAAGTACCTTCAACAAACATACTACACCCCGGCCAAACTATTCTATATGGTCTGCAGTCAGATGAGGTAGATGTAGAGGTGCTGGGAGGCGGATTTCCTTCACCTGGCGTGGTCCTGTCCCAAAATCAACCAGTACTGGGTGGAGGTCTCAGGGGCCCTCACTAACATGATATTGGAAACCGTCCACCACAAACCACAACTGTGCCCACTGGGATATACTAAACCGCTTCAGGCATCACGATGAAAATTTGTCGCAATTTTTTGTTTGCAAAAATTAGACTATCCATGGTTTGGGGACAAGGTTCTGTACCAAAGCTAACACAGTGGCTCAGAGATGTGTCATACTGAAAAGAATGTTTAGAGCTCTATGCTGTGGAGCTACCTGTGGCGTCATGCCCCAAAGACATTTGGGGGGAAATGGCGGCAGTCAAAACTCATAGCCTCCTGTTCGCAATGTGGTGAAGTAGGGTAGAAGCGTAGGTTTAACGGCTAAGGCGGTGGACCTCAAATCAAATCTGGGGAACCGGGTTCGAGTCTCTGCAAGGAAGCGCTACATCCTATGATTCTGGGCAAATCACTTAATCTCCCTGTGCCTACCAAAAATGAATGTGTATTTTAAAGCGCTCTGATACCCGATACCTTCTGATCAAGTTTGCGCTGTATAAAAGTCCGTAAAAAAACTGCACAATAGCCTGCTGAAATGTGTGCCCCCTTCGTGTATGTAAAGATGTCTAAGGTAACATGATCTGTAATGTACTTAGGTTGTGAAATGTCTGTTCTTTTTTTTTTCCTTTTTAGGTTTCGCCTCGCTGCTTTTGTTTACAAGTATGGGGCTTCGTCTAGCCTCTCTGTCCCATTGGCTAGCTCCATAAATGGAGGCTAGCCATTGGAACAGAGATGCGTCACTCATTCCCCGAGCAGATTCGTGGGCGTTCCGGCCATTTTTACTCATCCCGCCCCTTTTTTGCCGTCATGAACATGTGGGTGTTTACTTTTTTTTTTTTCCCCGGATGTTTTCGGCCGTCATTTTTTCAGGGAGCTGGGACGGGCAGGTCGCAAGTGCCTGCCGTTGCTTGTTTTTCTTCTGTTCAAATAGACAAAACGCATTATAGCAACTGATATTGCAATAAAATCCACCTCATTTACTGACTTCGCTGTATGGTGGCAAATGGGGTCACACCCTCCCTGGCTCAGGCTCTCCTTCCTGTTTGGGTCGTCTTTTGTTAGCTTTACTATCTCACCGCTGTTTGCATTCCTGTCTACCATGCTGGTGATCGCTGAGCCGTTGTGGGACCTCAGCTGTTTATCCTAGACTGTAAGAGATCTTCCTCAACAGATGTGTTTACATCGCACGGGCTCCTATTGGCTATTCCTCGTCACGTGCCAGACTGTCCAATCAGGAAGGAGCAGAGCCGGGCGGGCGGCAGCTACTTCCTGGTGCTGGCTCTACCGGTCCTTGCCAGGTGAGTAGGACCCCCCTATCCCTTCCAGTGCATCGCGAGTGGTCGGTGCCCCCCGCCCCTCTGGACTTGCTGAAACCCCGCCTGCTTAAAAGGTTGTTTATAACGCCGCTTTCACTATCGTCTTTCTGCTTTCCCAACTTATTATGTGGGGTCTACAATGCGTGGCAATTTACACTATGACTGTTTAACAATATTCATAGTTTCGCAACTTTCTTCAATCTCCCAACCCCCACAGCACACAAAATATCACCTCCATCCCATTTGAGCAAACGGACAAATGGAAATATTCCCAACCTTTAAGAGTTAAAATCTCCTTGCTGGCCTCTCCCTAGGGTAGCATGTAAATAACTGCCTGTTTGCTTTTAGTTAAACCCCTCCTACTTTGATAGGTCCGGTCTGCTGGCTTTACTGGTCTCTAATCACCGACGTCAACATTGTGCAATTTCTGGGGTCAAAGCCTGTTATCCCAGTCCGGTCGCCTCCTACCTTGCTCTCTGACATATCATGTCATCTCTGACATATCATGTCATCGTCATCATCCCCGTCCTTGTGAACCAGAACCCGCTTGCTTTCCTTGGCCCTGCTGCTTTCCCTGGGGCATCCAGACACTCCCTGGCACCTGCATGTGGGTAAGGAGGTCACCTTCGCCTTGCTGTCCGAGTCACGCTGCCTCTTCTCTGGGTTCAGAACAGAAGTCATATTGTGAGTGGCAACCAGAACTCTCACTCGTCCGTGCAATATCTTACCCACCAGTTTTTACTGTGCAATCTAAACCTGTAATTGTGGATTTAAAATTCAGTAAGCAGGACTTTAAGGACCAATAAGCCTGAACTCTTTGAGGCTCAACGTTTGAGCTACTCTCGTGTGGATCTCAGGAACTTGAAAGCTGAGGGATCAGAGTTTGGCTACTGTTTTTGATTTGAATAGTTTAACGACTAATATCCACCACTGAGATTACTTTCATATTTCACCATACTAATTCACCACTAATCCTTTATGGGCTTCCGGAGTAGCGTGCTTAAACACCCCATCAGGAGTAATAAGTGCTATATAAATACAAACCTAATTTCCTCCTATATCCTTTTACTATCATTCCAAATAACTGACTAACCTATCCACCACTTAAAATGTACGTTTCACTATACTAATTCAACACTAATCCTCTATGGGTCACGGAGTAGCGTGCTACTCGCTGAAAAAGCACTTTGATGCCTCGTCAGGGGTAGTAAGCGCTATATAAATGCAATAAAATACTTTCTAACGATTACTGTAGTTCTAGTACTGCTGCTGGCTGCTGTTAGTCGAGTCGTAAAACCTCACAACTGAGTGAATTTTGTTTTTCTCGAGATGATTCCCAAGTCACTCCCAAACTATTAACGTGGTCATCTGCACACTTCCCCAGCCATGGGCCTGCTTTCCCATGCCTCCATCTAGACTGTTAGTCTAGTAGTCACTCTGCTTAATTGCCTCATGTTTACCTTTTAAGATGATGCGTAGTACACCTCCTGCAGTGACCAGCTAAGACGAGCACCGTGCTTGCCAAACCACGACAACCTTTCTGTCTTCCGATTATCAAGTTATCAAATAAATCCATGTTAACAAGAGTGAACTGATCCAATCCCAGGTTATGAATCTACAGCCTATTATAGTTGTAGTCCAGATTTAGTTGCTTCGGTTGAACTAACATACCTGAAATTAATGTTTTGAAGAAGAAAAAAATAAGCCCAGGACTTGAGCATCGGGCCCTGGGGGACATGAAGCAGTTCGATAAACTTACTAAATCACCCTACATCTCATTCTGTACCCTACTACTGCCACCGATACCATCAAACTAAGAGCAGAATGTTGCTTTATGTAGTTAACCCTAATTAGTTAATTTCATGCTATTTTCACTGTATGGGCGAGAAACTTGTAGCTACGCTTTCAAAACTGTGGTCAGCGACATTTCGTGTGAATGGCTTCTCAGCACCGCTGCCCACTCTTGTTGTCGGGCTGAATGCCTGCAGGCGCATATAGGTCCATCCAAACTAGACGCCCCCTCCTTTTGACATCTCTTCACCTTTTCCCCAGTGATTGCATCTTCTGTCTGTCGCTTTCGTTAGTGACAGTTCTGCTTGGAGAAGCACTACAGTGTTCTGTATTGAAGAGTGAATCTGATGTGTGTATTATCTTCTCCTGGGCTGGGATCTTCATTCTATTGTTATTTGAGGTGGTACGTTGATGGCTGTACATGCAACCGTGAAGGTACAAGTTGTTTAGGTTACTTTTTTAGAGTTTCATTTTATTAATTGACATCACGGTTTTAACGTAAGGGTTACGAGCATATGTAGATAATCACTTTATTTTGTAGAGCTATTGCTTGATGCCACTAGTGGTTCCATTCTCTGCACTGATGCTTAGTTGGTAAGTTTTTGCCCATCCGTCTTTCCCCTTGTCTTTAAGTTTCTTTCCCCTACAGTAAATAAGGCTGGCACATAATCGGTGGTTGCCACACTTGATGTGTACCGGTATTGGGTCCATACTGCCGGGTTGTCACAACGTGAGATCAAGTTGAAGCGCTTGAATTATCTATCTGGGGTATTGTTTTCTGAAAATTTAATACATTTCTAATTTTTATCTTTATTAAAAGCTTACGTCTAGAATGCAATGTTTGTGTCTTGATGTATTAGCAGTGTTAGGTTGGCACTATTTAGCTGCCTCACCTTTCTGCGTTTCCAATGTGTGGGTGTTGGCAATTCTTAAGGTGCTTTTTGAATAGCCTGCCTCTCACTAAAACATCGTTTAACGTAGCAGGTTCACTACTACCCTGAATTACACTCTGTATGATCGCTGTTCTTTCTCGGGGCTTCCATTGGCTGGGCCTTCACTGTCATCACTTCCTGCACTGAAGGATTGTGGTTTTTAGGTTTCGCCTGGCGCTCGCCACACACACCACACCACACCACACACAGCTCACTACACACAGCTCACTCCATACATGCCAACATTTCAGAAGAGCAAAGTGTGTGTGTGTGGCTCTGGGTGTGTGTGGGTGTGTGTCGCTGGCTCTGGGTGTGTGTGTGTGTGGCTGGCTCTGGGTGTGTGTGTGTGTGTGTGTGGCTCTGGGTGTGTGTGTGTGTGTGTGTGGCTCTGGGTGTGTGTGTGTGGTTCTGGGTGTGTGTGTGTGGTAGTAATTGCTGTCTGCTGAGCTCGTCCGTAGGGTACAATAGGTCTCACATTTGCGAGAGATTAAGCTAATGGCAATGTAAATGACAATGCCATTTATTTATCTGTTTTCAAAACCAACACATAAATACAAAATTTGTCATTTACAATGCCAATAGCTCTAACCTTTCCAAAGGCGAAACCATTGCATTGTAAATGCTTGTTGATGCTGTTCCAGAAAAACGTTAAAAAAAGTCCCGATAACGACATCGTGAGCACACCTTCGCTTCAGCAGCTTTTCAAACCAAAATGTAGAATGGCCACACGGACAGTCCAAATATAAGAGGCCGACTTCCAGTCACATTGATTTCTCGGCAGATGTAATCTTCCTTACTGCACACTGCACCTTCTCGTTCCTACTAATGCCCTTCAGTGTAATCATCCTGAAGACATTAACTCGGTAGCACGTGTCTTTACATTCAGTAATGTCTCATTTCGGCAGGCAAGTCACTCTTCCTGGGCTGCGGCCATCCTGGCAGTTCTAAAACATCCCAAACAATCTTGACTGCCGAACACTGTTGGACGCCGTGATAGTGGTCAAATCATGCATTCATTTATAAACGGATCCCAAAGGAACAAAGCACTTATAGGTTAGTAGAAGATCAATTTATTTCATTAGCCAGTTGCGTTTTGGCAAGGGCGTTCTTTCTCAATGCCGGTAATGTGCTCAGGAAATCACATGACATTCACATTTAAAAGCACTGAAGCATATTGTCTATCTGTCTATCTGTCTGTCTGTCTGTCTATTTAGTGAGTAATAGTAATGGAGTCCTGTATTTGGAATGGTATGAAACAAATTCTAGTATTATGAATTATATGGTTATATATGTACCATATGAGCTCTGTGTGTATTCAAATTGTGGACACCATTGATTGCCCACTGGAGGGCTTTAAAATGAGGAATTCCATATGTAGGCTGAGTTCAGCAACATATTGAATTGATTAAATCAATATGGTTTCTATTCAACAGAAATGTTTATAAACAGTATGAATATCAATATACTAGATACTGAAATGATGTAATTGACCAATGTATTGATACACTGCAGGACATTGCACTTATGGTTTTTAGGTTTTATTAACATCTGTTTTTAGGAAAAACGCACATAAATAACTATAACACAAATGCAAAAATGAAAAGGAGTTTTAATAAAAAGGAACTTTAATCCGTATAAATTGTTTAAACAATAAATTAATCTACTATTTCCAGAATGCACAGCGGCACCATGCAGGAAGTGATGTGATGTCACAGGAACTGTTATGTTTAAAAAAGGAAAAAAGCTGTTGTGTACTTGTCATTTTACCCGTGAACAAGATCTCAGTGGAGATCGAAACACGTTGGGTGGCTGGCTCGCTTTGAAAATAAAATCGCTGGAGCAGTTAACATTTGAGTTTATTTGAATCAATTATGGCAACAGCGAGTGCTCGCGGAATTCCTGTGAAGCAAACAATGTAACATATATATATATATATATATATATATATATATATATATATATATATATATATATATATATCTCCAATCCTGTTTCATGTAGATCAAAAAACAGGCGCTGACACAGCCGACATATGACACTGGAATGTATTTCACACGAATGATATATTAATATATGAATGTATGTATGTATGTTTGTACTTTTATTGTGTAAAATGCAGAGATGTGAAAACCACGGTTGCCTGTGAAATATAGATTTCATCATCATGACGCCACCCTTCAAATCGCTCTGCAGGATCAAATTATGTGGCAAGGTTATTCAAATTAAGACACACACAGACACACCCATGAGACCCCCTGCCCCGTGTGATCTAGTTCACTATTACTATTGAGGGTTTCTGGTGATATCATAAAACAAAAGACCTGAGGCCAAGTGGTTTTATGTTGTCATCAGCACTCTAAGATTGCAATAAAGGACCAGAATACATACGGTACCCGTTTTCTTTTTTTACATTACATATTCTTTGTTGGCTTGATAAAGCTGTTTTTTTCAAAATTTGACTATCAATGAGCACTGATTGGAAATAGAATGTTTGGGATTTGTTTATCTTGTTTTAATAAATATTAATAAAACAACTGGTAATTTTCAGGGTCATTGGATTCAGGTGATTATGTTGCTGTAGTGTTTACTGCATAATTATGGATTTAATGCATTTACCAAATAATGTACAGTTTGTCTGAAATGGATCAAGATACCGTCAGAGAATGTGACACATACATTGCACTTTTTGCAGCATAGTTTAAATAACCTTGTCACATAATGTGGTACTACTTGCCCCATATTCATAGTAGACCTGACCGTGATAAAGCTCTGCAGAGTGGTATGAGGCAATCCCTATGATTACAAAATATGTATTTTACAGGCAACTGTAAAATGCATCGCATATTTCATAGTTTCCTGTCAAATATGGATTTTTGTATCATTGCATTTTGTTTGAAGGCACCAAAACACGTATAATATACAACTACGTGGTTCTTCACTTCTGAGCTAACATATGTGTGCCTTTTTTTATCAGACATATACATGCTTTATGTTTGAGCTTTTCAGACATTCAGATGTTAATGTTCTTAAATCTAGCATCACCATTGTTTGGCATCTAATACTTATGGTCATTCTCATTGTAGATGTCTCCACAGGTTTTGTGCTGAAGGAGATCCTGTCTTTGATATTTGGTGTAATTGCTGCTATTTCAGTTGGACTTTTCACTTACTTTTATGTTGCAACTCTACATGAAAACGATCTGTGGTTTTCCAGTATTAAGGTATGTCTAATCTGTTGACTTTCATTTCCTAAATTTGGGATTCTATGATACGTTATGCAATTTTGTGGATTCCGATAGTGCTTTACGATGAGTAAATAACTTAAGCCAATGATTTGAATATGTGTAGAGAGCAAAATATTTTTTCTTAATTAGTTGGTTTTCCATCATATAAAACAGCAAAAGCAACATACAAACCAACAACACACAATCTCTTGTGGCACAGTAGAGGATAGAATTTGACGTATCATAAATACTGCAGTTCACGTTACCTTTCTGCACCAAAGTTTGTGTAATCACGTATCCAATGTTAGTGCTGTGGCCTGCATACGTGTGCACCTCAGAGCATGGCCAGACTAGGCTGGTTGGATCCAAAGCCTGTAATTTTCTTTTTTTCTCTGATCCACATTTGCATACATATGTCTCTGGGGGGTGGGGAGGTGGCGGGGGGAGGGTTGTTTAGTCATTTTCCATTATTGCGCAACACATTCCCATTCCACATGTTCTCCCATAAGCTGCTTGCATGTGGGCTTCCAGGCTGCACTCTCTGTCTAGTAGCTGTTAGGTCTGTTCCAGCATGTGGGCTCCATTGCATCCCTCTCCACTAATCTGTCTGCCACACTTGTTTCAGCAATATGATTTGACTGCAGGGGGTGCCAGAAGTCTTTACGTCTTGCCTTACGATGTTGTATATTGACATATGTTTCGGCTCTGTTGTTGCACTTTACCATATCTTTATTCAAGACGTGGACCTGGATCTCTGAATCACGTCATCTCTATTTTGCATTTCATGAACTGTAGGGCTATCGCCACAAATCTTCTCACTGACTTTGGGGACAGGGCCAGCACATCTAAGCAATAGAGCATTATGGGCCTTTCTAGGGGACAGTCTATCATTTGCATTAACTCCTCGAAAACCTGTTCCTAATTTAGGCTAACCGGTGGGCAAAACCATGCTAGATGTATACATGTGGTGTGTGGTGCATTATTTTGTTTGTCCGGTGAATGGTAAACCCAGTGAAGGTATTTAAAATGTAGCAATTTGTGCCTGGAATTCATTTTTATAAGCACTATTTCTCCTCAGGATGTATGCCAACATTTATCATATACCAGGCCCATAGATCAACTTCCCAGTCAGTCCTTGACTTGGTTACTGTATTAGGCATCGCGGGCCAAGTTATATAACCTGAGTATCCATCAGCAGATACAGAGGGACACTATTATTTGGTCCAGGGTATGCAATTTTTGATGGCTGTTTTAGGAAATAAAGTACACATTCTCTCACAGTGTGCTTCAAGCGGTTGTAGGTGAATTTATGTAGTGGTGTAATAGTGTTGTTTGCTTTATAAGGGTCTAGAGTGTGGAACGCCCCTTTCCTAAGTTTCCAAAAGGTCACCCATCTCTAATATCTTGATTTTCTTAGTTGAGACTATAACCAATTTTTCTTCCATTAATCGTAACAAGAGTTTAGTGTTAATGGCAAATGTTATTATTTCTGGTATGATTGGGGATTCTTCCATTTTTTCCACAAATAGTAAAACGTCATCTGTGTACATTGATATTATGATGGTCAAACCAGAAGGTCATCCCCCATGCCATGTGCTTTTTGTCTTACCCAGCAGGTCAGATTCTTCATGGCTATAATGTATAGCATAGGTGAAAGGGAGCTCCCCTGTTTGGTTCCCCTGTCAATGTGCGATGAGGCCGGTTTATGCTAACCGTGGCTATGGGAGTGGAGTATAACAAGGAGGTCAATCTCCACATGTACGATCCCAGCCACAAACTTTGGAGAGTAATCTGGAGAAAAGACTATTGTAAAACATCTGAGGGTTTTGCAACATCCAAAAAGGCCACCACGGCCTCCAATTCATTGTTTAGTTTGTGCAGGAATGCAAATAAAGTTTGTAAGTTGTTTGATGTGGACCTAACTTGTACAAACCCTCACTGGTCTGCATGGGTTATGCCATCGATGAGAGAGGTGGTTATTGCTTTAAATAAGATTTATTATCTAGGTTCAGTAAGGACAACAGTCTATAGGACGAGCATTGCGTAGTTTGTTCATTTGGTTTTGGCAACACCGTAAAGCCTCATCAGTGTTTGCTTAAGTGTGCCTTTTTCCAAACCTTCAATGTATAGGGCCAGAAGTTGTAATGCTAGCAGATATTATTTTTTTTAAAATTTGAGTGATAGGCCTGTGCCTGGAGCTTGCCAGGCCATCTGTGGGCGCTAGTATTTTCTCCGGCATTAGTGGGATACATAGTGTTTCCCTGTGATGGCCTTCAAGTCATGCCATTGCTAGGTGTTGTTCTATAAGGCCATTCACATGTTTCATATAATTGGGTATAGTATTCTACAATTTCATTAAGACTGTCTTGACTCTCTCTGATATCCTTGGCAATAACATTTCGCAGTTTTGTCATCGTGTTTTGGAGGGGTTGAAGTTCTCTCTGTTTATTAGCCATGCTGTATCCTACCCAGCCTTTCCCCTTCTCCTTGATTTTTAACAAGGTGATGTTTACCTAGCAGGAAAACCTCTTCGATTCCAGTCTCCCAAAACTCTGTACCTGATAGATTGCGGTCAGCATTTTTTTCTTTTCTAATTGTGTACTGTTTTTCGGTCACTTATATATTTTTTCAAGATATGTGTGCTTTTATATATCTTTCCGAATACCAGATTGTTTGATGTAATTATTCTTGGTATATAGGCTTTGAAATCCTCCCAAAGTATTGCCTAGGTGGACACTAACCCTGTGTTTATTTCAAAGTAATACATTATAGCAGAGTGGATCTCGCAGCAGAGTACTGCATCTAACAGTGCATCCACTGAATCTCCAATTGGTGCTATGGGGTCTATCAGTGAGTATCTTAAAACTAAAAATACTGGGGAGTGGTCCAACAGATATCCGTTATCCAGTAGAGGGTTTCTGACGTAGATATCCAGTAATCAATATAGGACATGGAATCATGCAGCGAGAATGAGTATGCCCTCTCCTCACTGCGCATTGCTCCCCAGACCTTGGTTATGTTAATCATCTCTACAATGTGTGCATTTGTATTAACGCTGTACATATGAGGTTATTCAGGACTCTTACATTCCAAGACAACTGCAATACATTTCTATATCCATAACCAACATCAATCATTGGACACAAACTGTAAACTGTATGCATATTGGTGTCCACCCAGTTTGTTTCTTATATCTAACTTCACTTAAATTCAAACATGTGCAGTTCCCCCACCGTCGACCCCTATCCGCACTGAGATCCCCAGCCCGAGTGCAACAACCTCAACCAAAAGTTATCCCAACTACCTGCAGTCTGTGATGCACACAAAAGCATTGGATTGGCTCCCCTGGAACTGGGGCATACACTGGTGTATGTTGACTTTGAATGTATTGCCTCTCCTCACCTACGATCATGATTCTCACAAGATCAGCAACATACCTCCAGGTTGTGAACCTATACAGTTGGTATGATAACATGAGCAGGGGTACATCTCAGTGCCATTAATCAATGTCGCCATTTAAATCAGATCTCCAATTGTTGATGCTCCATTGTGGTTATTGCTTTTAGACCTCGCAACGTGCTCCTGGATGACATTCTGCACCAAGGAACGGTATGCCCATTCAACAGCAAATGTCATTGTGAAGTTAGTGTGGTTTAAAGTTCAGTGAGTAGTTCCTGAAAAAACAAATCGATGTGCTCATGTTTGCAGTCTCTGTAGGGCCGAGAATTTAAATATTATTGCGGCTCGGCTTTGCCTCTTAGTGTGGTTGAGGCCCAAGACCTTTTTCAAGTAGCTTTTCTTTGGAGGTATCAGCATCATGCTCCAGACCAGAAATGCACCATTTACCATTCTGCAGTGTCGGTGCAGTCTTTCTGCCATTCCATTCACTCCATTAGGCGGTCAAGGCTAATTATAATTGCATCAATCTTCCTATGTATGTACGATATGCCATTTTTTAAGTTCTTTTAAACAATAGGGAGGTAGGTCCTGGGACGTAAGGTCAGCTGGACCGTATGTAATATTTATAAGAAGACAAATGCTGACCATACAGTAAACTACTAATATCTCCTTGTTTGGAGTGACAAATCTGCTTGAATCCAAAATTTGTCTGGTATTTTATTTATACCTTTGAATTTTATTTTTCAGAAATTAGAAAATTGATTTGTTCGAAAAAGACATACCACATATATTACACATAAATCAACATATACTTAGTCACAATACTATCAACTCTGAACAACAATACATAAATGACAACATATCATATATACATTAGCACTACGGTTTGTGCTACAACAGCAATATTCCTTATTTGCACTATCTTTTTTTATGAGTGAAGTGTATTCACAAAAAGAAGAATCAAATGGAGAAAAAGCATTAATATTATAAACAATATTGGTGAAACTGAAAGAATTAATCAAAATTTCAGTCATTCAAGGAGTCAGTTATTCCTAGCTGTTCCAATACTTGTCTCCAATGGGCCGACGCGTTTCGAACTCGCTATTTCAATTCGCGTGTTCTCATCAGGGCTTTTTACTTTTTCCTGCATTGTGTGTGCAAAAATATGAAATAGAAATTCATCAGATTCTGTTTTATGCTTTTCGAGCCTCTTATTACCACTTTGAGTTTAGCTGCAACATGCATACCTTCAAAGGTCTTCGCAGTTACGTAGGGTTCAATTCATCTATGCGGAGGTCCCTGTCGCAATGTTTCTGAAATTTGAAGAAATCAAAATTATGGAATCAGTTTAAGGCAAGAGCCCGTCGCCTGATGCCAAAACACACACTCCATTTTCATACCTTTATTGGTGTTTGTGAAATCCAATCTTTAAACGAGGAGTTTGATAAGTCAGTAATCCCGCTTTTTGTCAGGGGTGCCCATGTGGGTCCCGTTTGTCTGCCTAAACAAAATGATCGTTTATTTAAAACAAGTCCTGAGCTGATAATCTAGTGGTTCTAGTGCCCATTGATACTGTATGCAAATAAGTACCTGCTATCGCCGCTCGGCGTTGTCCCTGCAAGCTTCTGATGGCGGAATTTGTTCGTTTATTAAATGCGGGCGCTCCGTTCCCTGGAGGGAAGACAGGCATTCGGTCACAAATAGCTTGCCAGTTTATGCGCATCTACACTAGTTCGTGGACATGGGAGGTTAACCTACCTAGTATCTGCTGTTCTCTGCTGCTCTGGGCTTCACTTCCCTTTCACAATCGATCTGCATCAATGCGCCATTTTGGAAGGGGACGTACTATTAAGATGCATCACATGGTGCGGGGCTTATGGGACATGTAGTCCACATCAGTTTTTAGAACTTATTATAGTCTTGAGATCTCCGACATGGAGTTCAATCCAGTCTGTAGACTGTTGAATCTTAAAATCAGATATGCTTCCTTTTTCAGTAAGGCATCATCCACATCTTGGACTCTTTTATTATGCCCTATTGTGTACAGGACAGTCCACCTGAAATCCGTTTCCAAGTGGCCATGATCTGTAAAGTGTTGGACCATGGGAGCAGACAGAACCTTATTTTTAATTCGCGATCTGTGTTGTGTGATGCGAATATTAATTTGCTGGTTCGTTTTTCCAATATACAGTTTTCCGCAACCGCAAATGATTGCATAAACCACATTCTTGGTTTTGCAGTTGCTGAAGTCTTCATTTGTCCATTTTACATTTCTGTGAGAAAATTCACTACCCTCAATTGTTGTATCACAGGATACACAATTACCACACCTATGGTGGCCTTTGATTTGTTTCAAACCCCATACTGAAAGTAGATCATGCTTGGGTTTTTCTATCCTTACATCTGCCCGGACAATCTGCTGGCCTATGCTGCGTTTTTTTTAAAAGCAAAGAGTGGTCTCGGAAATGGACACTCCAGCTCTTCCAATAAATGCCAGTTCTTCAATATAGTTTGGCGAACCTGATGGGAGTGAGGGCCAAACGTTGTGACACAGACCATTTTGTCTAGTTCTTTTTTCTCTTTACGGACAAGGAGGCACTCACGTGGAGTATAGCGTGCTTGCTTGCGTGCATGTTTCAATAACTTTTTAGGGTATCCCCTTGTGATCATTTCATCACAAAATTTTTGAGAGTGTAGATCGAATTCACCAATCTCCGAGCAGTTTCGTCTGATTCTGAGAAGCTGCCCATAGGGGAGATTGGTCCTCAGATTTCTGGGATGTGCGCTTTTATGATGGAGGATGGTGTTCCGATCTGTCCTCTTTTTGAAAAGAGATGATTTTAGACACCCATCAGTGAAGCACTTGAGGTAATGGAGCTGTACTTGGATATTGAATATTCCTTTGCAAAACATGTTTGCGTGGTATCATGCTTCGAGGCCTCTCCGCTCTTCATCGGCGCATCTTCTTGTGGTCCCGAGGTTCCATAGAGTGAGGATGGGTGGCCGCTCCTTTAGCGTTGCAGCGGCCAAACTTTGGAACTCTCTGCCACTCTCCTTGAGGAGTCACAAGGACTATTTTCCGTTTAGGAAAGCGTTAAAAACACACCTATTTCCAAAGACGGTCTGAGCGGTTAAAGTGTACGGTTTCTTGATCAAAGCGCCAGGATGCCCTCTGGGTGACAAGTTCTGCGCTCTATAAATATACTAAATAAATATGAGAACAAGACCACATAGGGTCCCGACTTCATTCATTCTAGAAATTGCGGAACTCACACTCAAGAAAAATTATTTTCGCTTCAATGACGAGTTCTTTGCGCAAATCAAGGGGACAGCCATGGGCTGTCCTTATGCGCCGGAGATGGCGATATTGTTTATGGCTGAATATGAGAACAAATTCGTGGAGAACAACAATCCCTACAAAAAACACATAAAACAATGGTTGAGATATATCGATGACGTGTGGCTCCTGTGGCAGGGGAGCCACACCGAACTGATAGAATTTCACAACCGGCTCAATAACCAACATCAGGATATCAAATTCTCCATGGAGCATAGCAAATCAAAAATGACCTTCCTAGATGTCGAAATCAGTTGCACTGATGGGTGTCTAAAATCATCTCTTTTCAAAAAGAGGACAGATCGGAACACCATCCTCCATCATAAAAGCGCACATCCCAGAAATCTGAGGACCAATCTCCCCTATGGGCAGCTTCTCAGAATCAGACGAAACTGCTCGGAGATTGGTGAATTCGATCTACACTCTCAAAAATTTTGTGATGAAATGATCACAAGGGGATACCCTAAAAAGTTATTGAAACATGCACGCAAGCGAGCACGCTATACTCCACGTGAGTGCCTCCTTGTCCGTAAAGAGAAAAAAGAACTAGACAAAATGGTCTGTGTCACAACGTTTGGCCCTCACTCCCATCAGGTTCGCCAAACTATATTGAAGAACTGGCATTTATTGGAAGAGCTGGAGTGTCCATTTCCGAGACCACTCTTTGCTTTAAAAAAAACCCGCAGCATAGGCCAGCAGATTGTCCGGGCAGATGTAAGGATAGAAAAACCCAAGCATGATCTACTTTCAGTATAGGGTTTGAAACAAATCAAAGGCCACCATAGGTGTGGAAATTGTGTATCCTGTGATACAACAATTGAGGGTAGTGAATTTTCTCACAGAAATGTAAAATGGACAAATGAAGACTTCAGCAACTGCAAAACCAAGAATGTGGTTTATGCAATCATTTGCGGTTGCGGAAAACTGTATATTGGAAAAACGAACCAGCAAATTAATATTCGCATCACACAACACAGATCGCGAATTAAAAATAAGGTTCTGTCTGCTCCCATGGTCCAACACTTTACAGATCATGGCTACTTGGAAACAGATTTCAGGTGGACTGTCCTGTACACAATAGGGCATAATAAAAGAGTCCAAGATGTGGATGATGCCTTACTGAAAAAGGAAGCATATCTGATTTTAAGATTCAACAGTCTACAGACTGGATTGAACTCCATGTCGGAGATCTCAAGACTATAATAAGTTCTAAAAACTAATGTGGACTACATATCCCATAAGCCCCGCACCATGTGATGCATCTTAATAGTACGTCCCCTTCCAAAATGGCGCATTGATGCAGATCGATTGCGAAAGGGAAGTGAAGCCCAGAGCAGCAGAGAACAGCAGATACTAGGTAGGTTAACCTCCCATGTCCACGAACTAGTGTAGATGCGCATAAACTGGCAAGCTATTTGTGACCGAATGCCTGTCTTCCCTCCAGGGAACGGAGCGCCCGCATTTAATAAACAAACAAATTCCGCCATCAGAAGCTTGCAGGGACAACGCCGAGCGGCGATAGCAGGTACTTATTTGCATACAGTATCAATGGGCACTAGAACCACTAGATTATCAGCTCAGGACTTGTTTTAAATAAACGATCATTTTGTTTAGGCAGACAAACGGGACCCACATGGGCGCCCCTGACAAAAAGCGGGATTACTGACTTATCAAACTCCTCGTTTAAAGATTGGATTTCACAAACACCAATAAAGGTATGAAAATGGAGTGTGTGTTTTGGCATCCGGCGACGGGCTCTTGCCTTAAACTGATTCCATAATTTTGATTTCTTCAAATTTCAGAAACATTGCGACAGGGACCTCCGCATAGATAAATTCAACCCTACGTAACTGCGAAGACCTTTGAAGGTATGCATGTTGCAGCTAAACTCAAAGTGGTAATAAGAGGCTCGAAAAGCATAAAACAGAATCTGATGAAATTCTATTTCATATTTTTGCACACACAATGCAGGAAAAAGTAAAAAGCCCTGATGAGAACACGCGAATTGAAATAGCGAGTTCGAAACGCGTCGGCCCATTGGAGACAAGTATTGGAACAGCTAGGAATAACTGACTCCTTGAATGACTGAAATTTTGATTAATTCTTTCAGTTTCACCAATATTGTTTATAATAATGCTTTTTCTCCATTTGATTCTTCTTTTTGTGAATACACTTCACTCATAAAAAAAGATAGTGCAAATAAGGAATATTGCTGTTGTAGCACAAACCGTAGTGCTAATGTATATATGATATGTTGTCATTTATGTATTGTTGTTTAGAGTTGATAGTATTGTGACTAAGTATATGTTGATTTATGTGTAATATATGTGGTATGTCTTTTTCGAACAAATCAATTTTCCAATTTCTGAAAAATAAAATTCAAAGGTATAAATAAAATACCGGACAAATTTTGGATTCAAGCACATTTGTCACTCCAAACAAGGAGATATTAGTAGTTTACTGTATGGTCAGCATTTGTCTTCTCATAAATATTACATACGGTCCAGCTGACCTTACGTCCCAGGACCTACCTCCCTATTGTTTAAAAGTCTAGGGCGGGTTTTGACCCGCGAGAGCGTAAAGGGCATTACGAATAAAACGTGCTCTTAACTCACGGTGATTATCCAAGCGGAGGGGCGTTTCGTTCCTCCTAGGTATGTCCGATAAAGATACCTTGTCATTCTCTGAGAATCACATCCAGTCCTTAATAGCCTCATCACCATTTTCTAACATCACTTTGAGCACCTCCGCCCAACAACAAAATGAATCTGACAAACTAATCAGATTAAGCAAAAAACACATTAGAACCGAGTTGCATGGCCACTTTCTACTGAGACACCTGAAGGGAGGTACTATCCCTTGGGGGTTACAGGTGAAAAATGTGCCAGTAATTTTCACGGAGGATGCGGAATATAAAAAGGGTTTTAGTTACATAAATACGAAATGCAGTAGGGACCTCATGGTCCATACCATTGAGACAGCGCAACGTTTGTGCATAAAAGAGCTAGAAGAGATCGAGGAAGTAACTAAAAGTATCCAGGAAAGTCAGCTTGTTCCTGATGCCAAAGCACTCCTTGAAAAAATCGAAAAAGAAATTCTATCCTTTAAAGACACTGCGATAAACAATAAAACTATCCAATACGAAAGGGACTCTAAATCTTTTACCCTTGAGAAAGCATATCCTTTCCTAAAAGACGATTACTACTCCCAGGCAGACTCGAGGGGGGCACTATATAATTACCAAGGACGCTCCCGCAATAGGTTTAAAACCTTTTCTGAGACATCATCCTCATCGGACTCGTCCGGTCCTGACACAAGAGGCAGTAACAACAAAAAGCAGGTCTCTTTTTTAGAGAAGAGCCAGCAAGGCAAACCCAGACAAAAGATACCATGGGAGATGCGCATATGGAAAAACAGCTACAAGTCGTAGCGGCTCCATCGACTATAGTCAATCTGTCGACCAGAATTTTAGCAACAGATGAGGAATCTGTGCTAAACTTGGGATTGAAATTTGTTCCAAATAAACGAACGGATTTCACAAAAATAAAAATGGAAATTATCTCTTTTTGCCGCAAAATACGATTGAAGGCCTTTTTTAACAATCAGCCATTCATTAGTGATAATGAAACAACAGGGTTGAGGAATAAATCCACATTCATCCCCCATCAGAATATCCCAAAAGAGATCTATGCCTTTGAGCAAGTGGTCCTATCCTGAATAAACAAACTTGAGAAAAACAATAAGTATGTCAAGCCAAATTTAAGTAGAAGCCAGCAGGCAGCGCTGAAGGACCTCAGCGAGGACCGCACAATTATAGTGAAACCAGCCGACAAGGGCGGAGCAACTGTGTTGTGGCCCAGGGATAAATACCTGATGGAAGGAGAACTACAGGTAAACAACCAAACCTGGTATAGGAAACTAGCAGTGGATCCAACCAAAGAAATACAATCTAAAATAGCGGCTTTGATTCAAAAGGGATTTGACGGGGGCTATGTGGGACAGAAAGAAAGGGATTTCCTTCTCAAGAAATTCCCCCGCACGCCTCTGTTGTACTTCCTCCCAAAGATTCACAAAAATCTGGCTGAGCCCCCTGGACGTCCTATCGTCTCAGGTGTGACTCGTGCTTGGAACCACTGTCTAAGTACGTGGACTACTTCCTTAAGCCTTTTGTGAACAAAGTAAGGTCCTATCTCCAGGACACTACTGACTTTTTAATTAAAATTAAAGGTAGGGAGTTTAATCCTTCTAATGAGATCATGGTCACCATGGATGTGACATCACTGTACACGCAAATTCCTCAAAGTGAAGCACTTGAGGTAATGGAGCTGTACTTGGATATGAGAACAAGACCACATAGGGTCCCGACTTCATTCATTCTGGAAATTGCGGAACTCACACTCAAGAAAAATTATTTTCGCTTCAATGACGAGTTCTTTGCGCAAATCAAGGGGACAGCCATGGGCTGTCCATATGCGCCGGAGATGGCGATATTGTTTATGGCTGAATATGAGAACAAATTCGTGGAGAACAATCCCTACAAAAAACACATAAAACAATGGTTGAGATATATCGATGACGTGTGGCTCCTGCTGCAGGGGAGCCACACCGAACTCATAGAATTTCACAACTGGCTCAATAACAAACATCAGGATATCAAATTCTCCATGGAGCATAGCAAATCAAAAATGACCTTCCTAGATGTCGAAATCAGTTGCACTGATGGGTGTCTAAAATCATCTCTTCAAAAAGAGGACCGATCGGAACACCATCCTCCATCATAAAAGCGCACATCCCAGAAATCTGAAGACCAATCTCCCCTATGGGCAGCTTCTCAGAATCAGACGAAACTGCTCGGAGATTGGTGAATTCGATCTACACTCTCAAAAATTTTGTGATGGAAATGATCACAAGGGGATACCCTAAAAAGTTATTGAAACATGCACGCAAGCGAGCACGCTATACTCCACGTGAGTGCCTCCTTGTCCGTAAAGAGAAAAAAGAACTAGACAAAATGGTCTGTGTCACAACGTTTGGCCCTCACTCCCATCAGGTTCGCCAAACTATATTGAAGAACTGGCATTTATTGGAAGAGCTGGAGTGTCCATTTCCGAGACCACTCTTTGCTTTTAAAAAAAACCGCAGCATAGGCCAGCAGATTGTCCGGGCAGATGTAAGGATAGAAAAACCCAAGCATGATCTACTTTCAGTATGGGGTTTGAAACAAATCAAAGGCCACCATAGGTGTGGTAATTGTGTATCCTGTGATACAACAATTGAGGGTAGTGAATTTTCTCACAGAAATGTAAAATGGACAAATGAAGACTTCAGCAACTGCAAAACCAAGAATGTGGTTTATGCAATCATTTGCGGTTGCGGAAAACTGTATATTGGAAAAACGAACCAGCAAATTAATATTCGCATCACACAACACAGATCGCGAATTAAAAATAAGGTTCTGTCTGCTCCCATGGTCCAACACTTTACAGATCATGGCCACTTGGAAACGGATTTCAGGTGGACTGTCCTGTACACAATAGGGCATAATAAAAGAGTCCAAGATGTGGATGATGCCTTACTGAAAAAGGAAGCATATCTGATTTTAAGATTCAACAGTCTACAGACTGGATTGAACTCCATGTCGGAGATCTCAAGACTATAATAAGTTCTAAAAACTGATGTGGACTACATGTCCCATAAGCCCTGCACCATGTGATGCATCTTAATAGTACGTCCCCTTCCAAAATGGCGCATTGATGCAGATCGATTGCGAAAGGGAAGTGAAGCCCAGAGCAGCAGAGAACAGCAGATACTAGGTAGGTTAACCTCCCATGTCCACGAACTAGTGTAGATGCGCATAAACTGGCAAGCTATTTGTGACCGAATGCCTGTCTTCCCTCCAGGGAACGGAGCGCCCGCATTTAATAAACAAACAAATTCCGCCATCAGAAGCTTGCAGGGACAACGCCGAGCGGCGATAGCAGGTACTTATTTGCATACAGTATCAATGGGCACTAGAACCACTAGATTATCAGCTCAGGACTTGTTTTAAATAAACGATCATTTTGATTAGGCAGACAAACGGGACCCACATGGGCGCCCCTGACAAAAAGCGGGATTACTGACTTATCAAACTCCTCGTTTAAAGATTGGATTTCACAAACACCAATAAAGGTATGAAAATGGAGTGTGTGTTTTGGCATCAGGCGACGGGCTCTTGCCTTAAACTGATTCCATAATTTTGATTTCTTCAAATTTCAGAAACATTGCGACAGGGACCTCCGCATAGATAAATTGAACCCTATGTAACTGCGAAGACCTTTGAAGGTATGCATGTTGCAGCTAAACTCAAAGTGGTAATAAGAGGCTCGAAAAGCATAAAACAGAATCTGATGAATTTCTATTTCATATTTTTGCACACACAATGCAGGAAAAAGTAAAAAGCCCTGATGAGAACACGCGAGTTCGAAACGCGTCGGCCCATTGGAGACAAGTATTGGAACAGCTAGGAATAACTGACTCCTTGAATGACTGAAATTTTTATTAATTCTTTCAGTTTCACCAATATTGTTTATAATATTAATGCTTTTTCTCCATTTGATTCTTCTTTTTGTGAATACACTTCACTCATAAAAAAAGATAGTGCAAATAAGGAATATTGCTGTTGTAGCACAAACCGTAGTGCTAATGTATATATATGTTGTCATTTATGTATTGTTGTTTAGAGTTGATAGTATTGTGACTAAGTATGTGTTGATTTATGTGTAATATATGTGGTATGTCTTTTTCGAACAAATCAATTTTCTAATTTCTGAAAAATAAAATTCAAAGGTATAAATAAAATACCAGACAAATTTTGGATTCAAGCAGATTTGTCACTCCAAACAAGGAGATATTAGTAGTTTACTGTATGGTCAGCATTTGTCCTCTCATATATATAGTTCTAGCAGCAGCGCTGTAGTGTCCAGAATGCTTTCGGTTTGAATAGCCGCGGTTGGCACTTATTGCTCTTTCAGCCCTGTTCTGTGTGGTTTTCATTGCTCAAATGAAATATTGCTTTGCTTCTTGCCTTCTTTCCCTATCCTTGCTCTGTCAACAGTAGGCAGGCAGTAAGGCATAAGTCTCTGTGGGAATATGTTATGTTTCTCAGCCCTTTGAGCTTTCTGTCTCTCAGTAATTTATTGCTGCAATTGGGTTTTATCCATTCTGTACGCCCATGGTTTTTTTTCTTTTTAGATCACCCAATTATTGACTTTTTACCATGGGTGAGTCTCACTACAGTTGTCTCACCCATGGTAATCACATGGCAAACTGACTGCGCATGTTTACTGGCAGCGTCTGCCTTTTAAGCTAAGGCCACTGCGACGCAACAAGGGCAGGGGGCAATTGGCTGGTTACACATGAACATTTGCTCACGTGTGTGGACTGTGCTTGGGAGGACTACTGTCGTGTACAGCCCAGTAGCTGCGTGCAGCTAGCCAGGCATCATGGAGAACTCTGCAGATTAGATATTGACGTGGGACAGGCCTTAGAAGTCTACACCATTAGGGAAAGTTAGTGTGATTTATTGTTTTGTCTATAGTGACAAATTATGATACACATGAGAAGAGAACTGCCCTGGAGTGCAGTTTCACCAACCTTTGGCCTGCAGAAACCAACTGACATCTTGAATCGGGGTGTAACCTGTGCGGGAAAATCAATTCTGTAATTTCCAAAATAATATCTGTACACTTCTGGACCTGAGGATGTCCTCACAAGAAAAAAGACTGCTTTGCTGCTGAAGGACTGCCACTCTGCTGGACTGCTGCTCTTGTAGAAATGCTTTATTTCTTTGCTGACCTGCCTGCTTTGCCTGGGTGAAAAGGACTGGACCTGCTCTATTGTTCCCAAAACCCAGAGTGACTCCAAGGGCTAATTGGCTGGTCTCCTGATCTGAAGTCTCCGGGACATAATAGATTTCCAACCACACTGCTCCTACGCCTGGACTGTTGGAAAAGGGCCTAAGGTGTTTCCTTAATCGGAACCAACACATCATTTGCTGTGAGAGCAGAATCAACACATCGCTTCCATTATGTTAGCAGAACCGGCGCATCACCTTCAGAACCAGCACATCCCCGTTGTTGCGTGGAGAATACCGATGCATAACCTTCACTGTGTGGGCCGGCTCATCACCTTGTCTGCAGGCCGCATGTCATCATTGTCCTCGACGCAACAAGGTACTTACTCAGCAGGGCAAGCCTGGTCCTTGTAGCCTGCCTGCGCTCCATTGCAGTCAGCCTGAACTTTTGACTTTATCCCTTTCTTGCACGATCAGATATCCCTAATAGGTGCTTATTGCTTCTCAACACTATTTTACAGGGTATACTTTAAAAATGTATATCTCAAGTTCTGCTTATTGGATTTTAGTCGTTTTGGTCTTGTTTTGTTCATTAACAATAGTATGCCTCTTTTTTGTGTGATGTTTTCACTGTTTTACTGTTTGTCGTGTTGCACAAATTCTTTCCACATTGCCTTTTATGTTAATCCTGACTGCTCTGTGCCAAGCTACCAGAGGGCGCACAGGTTAATTGAGGTTGTGTTTGTGACTTATCCTTATTAGGATTGTGATTTCTGTTTGGACAGGGTGCATACCTCTGCCAACTAGAAATGCGATCTATAACACATATGCTTGCAAAGAAGTGTGGCAAAGCCTCTGTCAAATTTTGAACAACACCTGTCTCGATCAGTGAAGGCCACAGGATGGCGCCCACAAAGAACTAAAATTATTATGGCAAATGTTTTCGAGAACAAAAGTGTTCCATGCTATGTTCCAGGGCCTGCACCCACCTCTGTCCTGTAGGAGCATCTGATTGGTTTCTCCAGTTTTCAACACTTACTGCTTCGCTATCATTCAACCTTGCAGAGATGCAGCTGGACCCCACCTCAGATCTCCATCTTGGGGGTGCGTTGATATGTGGTGTGGGGGCCTTTCCTCTATCCAAATGTACATGGCATACCTTCACCCATACGACCACCCAAAACTCAGATTCAGGCCTTGCAGCAGTCCATGGCACTCAGAGGCCGACGGGGTCTTTGGCGTCCAAAGCCCTGTCTGCGTCAGACATCCTTGCAATGCCTCACCACTGCCACACTGAGGTCAGTGCTGTCCCCCATATCTGACTACTCCTTCCGTCTTCTTGCTGCTGCAGCCAATCACAATGCCGCAGCTGGTGGCAGAGTTCTTCTCTGTTAGTCATGGCCCCTCACCACCATCTCCACAAGCTGGTAGGGTCTTAGAGTGCCGTCCTATCCAATAACTTGTTCCTGTGTCTTACATTGGCTGTCATATTTGGGCCCGGCAATGTTTGACTTCTCCAGGCTGTATCCCCAGTGCAGGATTAGTCCCAGCCTTAGGATTCATGACCGTGCTGATTTCTGCTCAAAAAGTTTATTCGTAACAGGAATATGGTGTAATTTGCTCCAAGCAGCTATCTCAGCAGCGTGTGTGTATATATATATATATATATATATATATATATATATATATATATATCTATATATCTATATATTCACTGAAAAAACCATAGGTTATAGACCATATATAGTTAGGAATTAGCATTTACAAAACCTTGAAAATTCACTGAAAAAACCATAGGTTATAGACCATATATAGTTAGGAATTAGCATTTACAAAACCTTATTTTATTCACACAAAACCATTGAAATTCCATATATAGTTAGTTGCACTAACTATATATTTCGCGCACCCGCAATCCACTGCTGATGATGTCACATATCACATCATTCATGACATGGTCAGTGACATCACTGATGACATCACTGATGACATCATCCAGTGACTGTGTGTTTCTGTAAAGTTTAAATATGTTTTACATATTGAAGAATGAGTAGATGTATAAGTGTCTGGATGAAGGATTTAGTAGGTGCGTGACTGACTGTATGAGTGAGTGATTAAATGTGTCTCACTGAGTGCATGGGTTAGTGACTAAACTGTCTTAATTTGTGCATCATTACGTCTATTGTTCTGTAAACTGCTGCATGTGTTGATCAGTAGCTATATGAGTAACTATATGGGTTATTGATTGATTGTCCAAGTATTTGTATGGGAGACTGAGTGTGTGTGTGGCTGGCTGGGAGATGTGTGACTGTGCAGATCAATGTGTACTTGTATCAATGATTGTATAAGAGAGTAAGTATGTGTTAGTATATGTTTGAAAATGTAAGGTACTCTATGTTTAACTGTATAGATTAGAAAATGGAAGTGTGATTGATTCTTTACAGGACTGACTAGGTGTGTGAGTAACTCCATGGATGAGTGGCAGAGTGTGAGTGTCTCTAGGTGTATGAGTGCATATGATAGTGTTGTAAAGATGAGTGATTGTATGTATGAATGATTGTATGGGTGAATGAGTGAATGTGTGTGTAGACATAGGAATCAGTGAGTGCGTATGTAGTAACTAGTATTGGTGTGCCAATGGTTTAAAAAATTATATTCTGTATTTAACACTGGGTGTAACAGAGGTTATATTAAAGTGTGAGGAGATGCATTGTATTGTCACATGAATGATATCATCAGTGATGTGACCATTGATGTCAAATGAGATGTCATCAGTGATGTCATTTGAGATGTCATCAGTGATGTCATCAGTGATGTCATTTGAGATGTTATCAGTGATGTCATCAGTGATGTCATCATTGATGTCATCAGTGATGTCACTGACCATGTCATGAATGATGTAATATGTGACATCATCAGCAGTGGATACACACAGTCACTGGATGATGTCATCAGTGATGTCATTTGAGATGTCATCAGTGATGTCATCAGTGATGTCACTGACCATGTCATGAATGATGTGATATGTGACATCATCAGCAGTGGATTGCGGGTGCGCGAAATATATAGTTAGTGCAACTAACTATATATGGAATTTCAATGGTTTTGTGTGAGTAAAATAAGGTTTTGTAAATGCTAATTCCTAACTATATATGGTCTATAACCTATGGTTTTTTCAGTGAATTTTCAAGGTTTTGTAAATGCTAATTCCTAACTATATATGGTCTATAACCTATGGTTTTTTCAGTGAATTTCAATGGTTTTTCAAAAGCTAATATCTATATCTGTAAAATATATTCTTTATTACGTGACGTATCACGTAGCCACGTGAGAGTCCTCATGACGCGTCGCATAACCGTGAGATATCGGCTCTGCAGCGCAAACAAAACCCGTAACGTAAGCGCGCCGGAGCACGCTTACAGATATATATATTTTTTTTAACCTTAATTAGACAAAATCCACACGTGCACATATCTTGAGGCCTTGCAAAGGCACATCAAACAAACAGTCCCTACAATTTTTCAAAGTTTTCTTGATAATCTATTCCATTAATTTTTTTTTTACTGTTTCTCTTGTTACGCTTACCGGGACGCTACCCGGTACGCGAACCGGACGCTCCAAAAACACAAGATGGCGGACTCCCGTTACGCTGCCAGTTAGCTGCCCGGTTCGCGTACCGGGACGCGCCTCTATGGCGAAAAATCGCAAAAAAATTTTTTTGCCCCGCGGGGCACTTTAATATCCCCCTCATCAATCCTAGGGGGTCAGGAGGGGTCTACCTTGCCCCCTTTCCTTCATTTCCCCCTTCGTTTTTCACCGCATCTTGTCTCTCGATCCTACCGAGAGACAAGATGGCGGCCGCTCCGGACTGTTTAGAATGTTGACAGACACCAGAGAGCCAATCAGCTTCGCTTCGCGAAGTTCCGTTACGCGTTAGGTACGCGAACCGGGGCGCTGCCTGGAGCGCGCTTACAGATATATATCTTTTTTTAAACGTTAATTTCTCAAAATCCACTGAAGCACATATATTGAGACCTAGCAAAGGCACATCGGGCTACCAGTCCCTACAATTTTGCCAAGTTTCGTGCAAATCCATTCAGCCGTTCGGGCTAAAAGTGAGGCCAACCGCCCTATGGAAAACTCAATGTTAAAAACACGTTTTGGGACCCCCCTTTTTTCTCGGCCCCCCCTTGACGAACCCCCCCCCAAATTTCCAGGGGCTGCTCAGAAACAAAATGTTCCATTTTCCAGAAAATTTCAGCCAATTCCGTCCACAAACGCCAAAGTTATTAGACATAGAATTTTCAAAAATCCCATAGGGAAAAAATCCTAACTATATATACCTACTGGCGACCGCCAGTAGGTAATATACATATATATATATATATATGTACAAAACCTTTTTCCTCCCGTTTTCGAAGAAATTCACAGGCTACTTTTGATGCTTAAGTGATTTTATTTAGAGGCACGAAATCAGCAGCTCCCTACCGACGCGTTTCGCCACTAAGGCTTGGTCACGGTAAATGTGATCATTTGCAAAGTGCTATTTACATATTCAACTCATAAACATGAAAAGAGGACTTTCCTTAGTCATTCCAGACCACTTTTGTAGTCGCCATCATGGAATGGTCAGAATTCAACAACATAAGTATTGCCACATTATGCCTTACAAACAATAATTATAGCACTACATCGGCTAATATTTTGATTCATGAATGAAACTTATTTGAATTTCGCCCAAGTGGGAAATCATATAAAACTAATGTACAATATATAACGAAAATAGACAACAAATTATGTAGAAAACATTTTCAACATAAATTTTGCTCATGTGGTCTCATTGAGCTACAATAGTTCATTCCTGAATTTATAGATCTGGCCCTAGTGGGCTATTTGTTCGTGGCTGTCCTTGTTCAGAAAACGATTTTTTAAGTCCTCCAGGTCTTATTTCATGTTCCTATATGAAAGAAAGATGTGTCTTTTAAAATCCAGTATACCTGACATATTTACATATTAAAATTTAAAAGGAGATGTCAAAACCGGTTACAATTCACAATTCATCCTAAGTGGACTGCCATTTCTTCACTACAGTTCATCCCAATTGGATGTAAGGTCTCAAAATCAATAATGAACTTCGATTCCAAAATTCTCAACTGTCGCAGTCTATCACCCCCTCTTACATTATCTTTGACTGCATCAAGTACCAAAAATTTCAATAAGTTGTCATTCTGGTTGTGGTGTGTCTTGAAATGGCGAGCAACAGGATACTGTTCGTTATTATTCCTGATAGCTCGTTTGTGCTCTAATATCCTAATTTTTGCCCTGTGTTTGGTGCTTCCGATGTAGAATTTCCCACAGGGACAAATTAAACAATACACACAGTATTCAGTATTGCAGTCAAAGTTACCCATGATGGAAAATTGCCTGGAACTATTGGGTATTTGCACTTTTTTACAGTTGGCACTTCCTTTACAAGCCTTACACTTCATACAGCACTCAAATCCAACTCTACTCTTGGTTTGCGTTCCCTTTTTGGATGAGATCATGTTTCTGCTCAGATTGTCTTTTAAAGATTTCCCCTTGCGGAAAGTGATCTGTGGATGTTCCGTTATATGTTTACTCAGAAACTTATCTGTGGTTAAGATTGGCCAATTTTTAGTCAATACTTTTCTCACCATGTGCGCTTGCCCAGAGTAGGTAGTGACAAATCTTACTTTCTCCTCTTCTTCATTCACAACTTTTTGCTTGGGCACCAGTAAGTCAGTTCTTGCTACTTTGTCTACTCTGGCAACAGCCTGATTGATAGTTTTTGCAGAGTATCCTCTTTCTTTGAACCTATCAATCATCAAATGTTTCTCGTTTTCAAAATTAATGCTGTCACTATTGTTTCGTTTAGCTCTTAGCAATTCACCGAAAGGGATGCTTTGGATAAGGCTGTAAGGGTGAGCACTGGTAGCAAACAACAAACTATTCCCAGCAGTTTCTTTTCTGTGAAGGCTGGTGGACAGTTTGTTGTTTTTGACCTCAACCTCAGTATCAAGAAAAATGACTTTCTCCCTGCTTATGTGAGAAGTCAATTTAATGTTAATCTCGTTGTAATTGAGATTGACAATGTATCTCTTGGCACTCGCTTCATCTCCCTTCTAAATGCAAAAAATGTCATCTATGAAGCGAGTCCAGAGTATCACCCTTTCCCCCTGGTCGCATTGGCTACTGGACACCTGCTCCTCCCACCAGCCCATGAATAAATTCGCGTAGCTGGGGGCAAAGCAGGTGCCCATCGCCGTCCCTTGCCTGTACAGTTGGTCGTTGAAGTAGAAAAAGTTGTTAGTTAGACAAAATTGTGTCATATCAATCAACATTTCACTGTGTCACAAAGTGCTGATCGATCTAGCTCTCAGGAAGTGCCTGATTGCTTGGATGCCAGTTTCGTGTTTAATAGATGTATATAAACTGGTCACATCCATGGTTATTAGCAAGTAATCAGGTTCCCAAGCTAGATCGTGAATCAGATTTAGGAAATGCATGGTGTCTCTGAGGTAAGCGGGTAAGGACATCACAAATGGTCTCAAGAAATAATCTATGTATTTAGATGTTGTTTCTAATTGTGACCCCATAGATGACACAATGGGTCTGCCTGGTGGAGCTAGTGGATCTTTGTGTAATTTTGGCAGTAGGTATAATACCGGTGTTTTCGGATACTTACATCTTAACCCCAAATATTCACCCTTTTCCAAAATACCATTCTCATACCAATTCAATAGCATTCCATCATATGTAACATGAGATGATTGTAATTCCTCTATAGTTGCTTTACAATAACATTGTGTGTCTCCTAGTTGTTTCAGGCCTTCACCTAAATATTCAGTCTTTCCCCACACCACAACATTCCCTCCTTTGTCCTATTGACGAATTACAATCGAATCATCATTCTTAAGGGAATCAAGTGCCTCCAATTGAAGTCTTGATAAGTTGTATTTGGCCAAGCCTTCAGTACAATAGCGTATCTTTTTCAAATCTCTAGTTACGCTGCGTTTAAAGACATCAATTGCATCACTTTGGACCATAGGTACAAATGTTGATTTGGGTTTAAAACCACTTTTGCATGGTAATGCTGTTGCCACTTCTTCATTGTCTATGTTTGAAGCATTATCACCCATTGCATCAACATTCTCTGTCACTTGTATATGTTCAGTATCAGGGGCAAGTGGATCTACTGCAGCAACAGATGTCATATTTGTAGACCCATTAAGTGTATGATATTGGAACCATTTTTTTAGTTTTAATTTGCGGATAAAGCAAAAAGTATCAATGCGTGTTTGTACATAATCCATTCTGCGCATCGGACAAAACGATAAACCCAAAGTTAATAAGTCAATTTTAGTGTTATTCAACTCACGTTTTGAAAGGTTGACTACTTTCATCTTGTCCCTTTTCTTGCTCTTGTCTGCATTGGTGCAGGTGCGGGTGTGTTGGAATCTCCTTTGTTTTCTCCTCCTCGCTTTTTGGTTCCTCTGAATCCTCCTGCTTTGCCTCGAAAGTTTCGTCCTCGGCCCCTGTGAAAATCCTGGTCCGCTTGTCCGCCTTGTTGATTCTGTTTGACTTTATTCAACATTTGGAATTGTGTCAGAAAATTGATCCTGCCTGTGGCCCCTCCTCGAATCGGTGTCCCTGAAGCACTTCCTGTCGCATCAGAGACATTGCCATTGGATACATCACTTTCTTCAGGGGCAGTGCTATCCCCTTCTATTGTAATGTTGGCTTTGCTTGCATCAATTGTGCTAGTATTTGCATTTGCATAGTTCATTCCTGAATTGTAGCTCAATGAGACCACATGAGCAAAATTTATGTTGAAAATGTTTTCTACATAATTTGTTGTCTATTTTCGTTATATATTGTGCATTAGTTTTATATGATTGCCCACTTGGGCGAAATTCAAATAAGTTTCATTCATGAATCAAAATATTAGCCGATGTAGTGCTATAATTATTGTTTGTAAGGCATAATGTGGCAATACTTATGTTGTTGAATTCTGACCATTCCATGATGGCGACTACAAAAGTGGTCTGGAATGACTAAGGAAAGTCCTCTTTTCATGTTTGAGTTGAATATGTAAATAGCACTTTGCAAATGATCACATTTACCGTGACCAAACCTTAGTGGCGAAACGCGTCGGTAGGGAGCTGCTGATTTCGTGCCTCTAAATAAAATCACTTAAGCATCAAAAGTAGCCTGTGAATTTCTTCGAAAACGGGAGGAAAAAGGTTTTGTACATATCGAGGGTGTCCGGCACCCGCACAGGCTCGCCGTGACAAGAGACGAGGAACAGCCGGGAATGGTTGTCAGTTTACGTTATTTAATGTTCCTGGTTTCCCGTAAATGAACTCCGCTCTGAGAACCTCGAAAGCAACTAAGTGGCAAACATTGCATCTGAGGCGGCGGAGTGCAAGTTCCGTGAGTAAATCCTTAATGCGGCAACGTTGATCTACAAACGTACCAGCAGAGCGGCTGCAGGAAAACCCGGAAGAGAATCCCTTTTCGACAACTCTGCGGGGAACAACGCGGTACGTGTTCTGACCGGGAAACTCGGGTCGGCTGCAAACTTGCACCAACTACGGTAACGGAGCAGACTTAAAGCGGGATCGCACACGTTTGAGTCTGTATTTGATGCTATACGCGCTGGGAGCAGCGCTAAAATTACAAACACGAAAATGATGGCAGCTCGCTTTGAAGCGAAAAAGGAGATGTCGGACCGATTATTTTTCACTGACCCTACGACTGGAACTGGCACTGTAGGTCAACAGCAAGGGGAACATATACTCCTAACGAATGAAGTGAAAATACAACAACTGTTTGATAAATTAGATAAACTGCACCGCAAAGAGGTGGCTAAATGGTGGGAAGCAGAGTCACTGCAGAAATACCTGGATGCACAACGTGCACCAAGAGGATTGAGAATCTACACTATTCCCACTTTTGAAAATCTGGACCCTGAGATGCTAGAGGAGTGGGCAGGTAATTCGAAAGACTGCTCAGCAACTATGATGCGCATCTTAATAAAATATGCCATAAAAGATAGAGCAAAATTATTAGAACAAATTGATGAAGTACTATCTGAATTGGCTATACTGACCACCCAAGAAAAAATTCAAGAGTTCATGATTAAACTTGAAGTGCGTCTCAAGAAACTTGAAGATAAAATAACAGCGAGGAAACAACGTAAATTTATAAGAGATTTCAAGGATTATCAAACAGGCAGAACCTTAACATTTCACAAGAAATATGATCACTTGTTTCAAAAAGCAAATACTAGCACAATTGATGCAAGCAAAGCCAACATTACAATAGAAGGGGATAGCACTGCCCCTGAAGAAAGTGATGTATCCAATGGCAATGTCTCTGATGCGACAGGAAGTGCTTCAGGGACACCGATTCGAGGAGGGGCCACAGGCAGGATCAATTTTCTGACACAATTCCAAATGTTGAATAAAGTCAAACAGAATCAACAAGGCGGACAAGCGGACCAGGATTTTCACAGGGGCCGAGGACGAAACTTTCGAGGCAAAGCAGGAGGATTCAGAGGAACCAAAAAGCGAAGAGGAGAAAACAAAGGAGATTCCAACACACCCGCACCTGCACCAATGCAGACAAGAGCAAGAAAAGGGACAAGATGACAGTAGTCAACCTTTCAAAATGTGAGTTGAATAACACTGAAATTGACTTATTAACTTTGGGTTTATCGTTTTGTCCGATGCGCAGAATGGATTATGTACAAACACGCATTGATACTTTTTGCTTTATCCGCAAATTAAAACTAAAAAAATGGTTCCAATATCATACACTTAATGGGTCTACAAATATGACATCTGTTGCTGCAGTAGATCCACTTGCCCCTGATACTGAACATATACAAGTGACAGAGAATGTTGATGCAATGGGTGATAATGCTTCAAACATAGACAATGAAGAAGTGGCAACAGCATTACCATGCAAAAGTGGTTTTAAACCCAAATCAACATTTGTACCTATGGTCCAAAGTGATGCAATTGATGTCTTTGAACGCAGCGTAACTAGAGATTTGAAAAAGATACGCTATTGTACTGAAGGCTTGGCCAAATACAACTTATCAAGACTTCAATTGGAGGCACTTGATTCCCTTAAGAATGATGATTCGATTGTAATTCGTCAATCGGACAAAGGAGGGAATGTTGTGGTGTGGGGAAAGACTGAATATTTAGGTGAAGGCCTGAAACAACTAGGAGACACACAATGTTATTGTAAAGCAACTATAGAGGAATTACAATCATCTCATGTTACATATGATGGAATGCTATTGAATTGGTATGAGAATGGTATTTTGGAAAAGGGTGAATATTTGGGGTTAAGATGTAAGTATCCGAAAACACCGGTATTATACCTACTGCCAAAATTACACAAAGATCCACTAGCTCCACCAGGCAGATCCATTGTGTCATCTATGGGGTCACAATTAGAAACAACATCTAAATACATAGATTATTTCTTGAGACCATTTGTGATGTCCTTACCCGCTTACCTCAGAGACACCATGCATTTCCTAAATCTGATTCACGATCTAGCTTGGGAACCTGATTACTTGCTAATAACCATGGATGTGACCAGTTTATATACATCTATTAAACACGAAACTGGCATCCAAGCAATCAGGCACTTCCTGAGAGCTAGATCGATCAGCACTTTGTGACACAGTGAAATGTTGATTGATATGACACAATTTTGTCTAACTAACAACTTTTTCTACTTCAACGACCAACTGTACAGGCAAACGCAAGGGACGGCGATGGGCACCTGCTTTGCCCCCAGCTACGCGAATTTATTCATGGGCTGGTGGGAGGAGCAGGTGTCCAGTAGCCAATGCGACCAGGGGGAAAGGGTGATACTCTGGACTCGCTTCATAGATGACATTTTTTGCATTTGGAAGGGAGATGAAGCGAGTGCCAAGAGATGCATTGTCAATCTCAATAACAACGAGATTAACATTAAATTGACTTCTCACATAAGCAGGGAGAAAGTCATTTTCCTTGATACTGAGGTTGAGGTCAAAACAACAAACTGTCCACCAGCCTTCACAGAAAAGAAATGCTGGGAATAGTTTGTTGTTTGCTACCAGTGCTCACCCTTACAGCCTTATCCAAAGCATCCCTTTCGGTGAATTGCTAAGAGCTAAACGAAACAATAGTGACAGCATTAATTTTGAAAACGAGAAACATTTGATGATTGATAGTTTTTGCAGAGTATCCTCTTTCTTTGAACCTATCAATCAGGCTGTTGCCAGAGTAGACAAAGTAGCAAGAACTGACTTACTGGTGCCCAAGCAAAAAGTTGTGAATGAAGAAGAGGAGAAAGTAAGATTTGTCACTACCTACTCTGGGCAAGCGCACATGGTGAGAAAAGTATTAACTAAAAATTGGCCAATCTTAACCACAGATAAGTTTCTGAGTAAACATATAACGGAACATCCACAGATCACTTTCCGCAAGGGGAAATCTTTAAAAGACAATCTGAGCAGAAACAGGATCTCATCCAAAAAGGGAACGCAAACCAAGAGTAGAGTTGGATTTGAGTGCTGTATGAAGTGTAAGGCTTGTAAAGGAAGTGCCAACTGTAAAAAAGTGCAAATACCCAATAGTTCCAGGCAATTTTCCATCATGGGTAACTTTGACTGCAATACTGAATACTGTGTGTATTGTTTAATTTGTCCCTGTGGGAAATTCTACATCGGAAGCACCAAACACAGGGCAAAAATTAGGATATTAGAGCACAAACGAGCTATCAGGAATAATAACGAACAGTATCCTGTTGCTCGCCATTTCAAGACACACCACAACCAGAATGACAACTTATTGAAATTTTTGGTACTTGATGCAGTCAAAGATAATGTAAGAGGGGGTGATAGACTGCGACAGTTGAGAATTTTGGAATCGAAGTTCATTATTGATTTTGAGACCTTACATCCAATTGGGATGAACTGTAGTGAAGAAATGGCAGTTCACTTAGGATGAATTGTGAATTGTAACCGGTTTTGACATCTCCTTTTAAATTTTAATATGTAAATATGTCAGGTATACTGGATTTTAAAAGACACATCTTTCTTTCATATAGGAACATGAAATAAGACCTGGAGGACTTAAAAAATCGTTTTCTGAACAAGGACAGCCACGAGCAAATAGCCCACTAGGGCAAGATCTATAAATTCAGGAATGAACTATTGTAGCTCAATGAGACCACATGAGCAAAATTTATGTTGAAAATGTTTTCTACATAATTTGTTGTCTATTTTCGTTATATATTGTGCATTAGTTTTATATGATTGCCCACTTGGGCGAAATTCAAATAAGTTTCATTCATGAATCAAAATATTAGCCGATGTAGTGCTATAATTATTGTTTGTAAGGCATAATGTGGCAATACTTATGTTGTTGAATTCTGACCATTCCATGATGGCGACTACAAAAGTGGTCGGGAATGACTAAGGAAAGTCCTCTTTTCATGTTTATGAGTTGAATATGTAAATAGCACTTTGCAAATGATCACATTTACCGTGACCAAGCCTTATTGGCGAAACGTGTCGGTAGGGAGCTGCTGATTTCGTGCCTCTAAATAAAATCACTTAAGCATCAAAAGTAGCCTGTGAATTTCTTCGAAAACGGGAGGAAAAAGGTTTTGTACATATCGAGGGTGTCCGGCACCCGCACAGGCTCGCCGTGACAAGAGACGAGGAACAGCCGGGAATGGTTGTCAGTATATATATATATATATATATATATATATATCTATCTATATCTATATATATATATATATATATATATATATATATATATATATATATATCCATATATATATATCCATATATATATATATATATATCCATATATATATATATATATATATATATATATATGATTATTCAGTACTTTCCAAAATAATCATCCAGCACTCCGGGTAGATCTTCAAAAACACTTGGGCTTTATTTATGACCGGATTTCAACATCTACGCGTTTCAGCAGACTCATGCTGCCTTGTTCACGATGTTAAAGCACCATTTTATTCTCATTAAAATACACAGTGAGTGACATTGAAAAAGGACACACATTCCGCAGGATAGGACTAAACCTTTCACAATGTGGCGGCCATATTTGATCATGTTCTCTTAACCATTATCGCATTAATTCTGACATGTGGTTACCTTGTTTTGAGTGGACATTTGTTTCCTCACAATCTTCTCCCAATATTTTCAATTAATTATAAAACCATATTCTTTTAAGGTTTCATTTTTTCCCAGCGACATTGCAACAGTTTTGAATAAAATGTATGATAATTCTAAAAATGTAAAGTACATATATATAGCGGGAGTATTAATTCCTCGCTCTTTTTTTATTTCACTACATTTTATCAAATAAAACAAATTTCAATTTCAATCCGTGCATGTCAGAAATTTAAAGTGCAAGTGCATAACAATATTGGGAATTTAACAAAAACATATTATCCCGGCAAGTGCCTATTTGAGTTGAGTGCAACTTCTGGCAATATATATATATATATATATATATCAGTAGAATCATTGTCTGCACTACTAAGCAGTCTAAGCTAGTAGATGTTGAGCCGTTTTTGGGTTTCACCTGCCGAAGGCTGCGCTCTGCGCAGCTTTTCGGCGCAGGTGAAATCCTTTGTTGACAATAAGGACTTCGGGAACGTCCCCCGGCTCTCATTGGCTAGCTCCATAAATGGAGGCTAGCCATTGAGTGCCGGATCTGTCCGTCAAGGCCGGACCAGATTCGGGGGCGTTCCCGAGATTTTTTCCCAGGGCGGAGTTACGTTTTTTCCCGTTCCCTCCCCTTTCACTGAAAGTCTGTCCATTCCCGCCCCCTCCGTGTGCCTTTCCGCCCCCCCCTCGCTGTCCTGTGCACGTTTCCCGCCGTCCGTGTCCTCTCCCGCCCCCTCCCGCCGTCCGTGTCCTCTCCCGCCCCCTCCCGCCGTCCGTGTCCTCTCCCGCCCCCTCCCGCCGTCCGTGTCCTCTCCCGCCCCCTCCCGCCCCCTCCCGCAGTCCGTGTCCTGCACCGGCTCTGAGTCACTGTGTTGTGCACCGAAATATGGATGCCGGCATGGAGAAGTCTCCGTGTCTGCACTTCCCCACACACACTGCAGCGGAGTGCAGCGCCCTCGGGGGGCTCTTCCCGACCATCATCAGCGACATGAAGGTAGGAGAGGCTCCTGCGCGCATCGAGAGGGGTCGGTGGGGGGAAGGGCGCCTCTCCGGGGACGGGATGCAAGGCAGTTCTCTTTGGAAGTGGCCCGCTCCGTGTCTGCACTTCCCCACACACACTGCGGCATAGGGCCTCTTAGCAAAGGTCCCTTCTTGATGCGGGGCCCGTGGGCGGTGTGGTTTAGAGGGAGTCTGCCCTCGGTGGGTGGTAGTTAGTCCCTCCTCCTGACTCCTGCTCGGGCAGTGCGTGCCTGTGTTTTCCTCCCGGCCTCGTTCGCTCAGGTCTGTATTTTCTACTGTTGCTACTGCAGCGTTTGCTGTGTAACAACAACATAGCGACTAGACTTCTCCGCCGCTGCGCTTCCTCGTGCCGGGAAGACGCGCTGCAGAGCCTAGAACAGCTTTTATGGCATAGACCCCTCCTCCGGTGCCTGCCTGGACCAGAGCTCCTAATCCTTTCTCCCCCTCACCCCTCTGACCCCCAGTGTTGTCTCGGCTATAACTGGGCCCCGGAAACAGACCGGGTGGCCAGAGAGCAGAACAGTCTCTCCCGAGCTCTCTGCGAGACAAGGGGGTAGCATGTGTGTAGTCTGTGTCCCCTTCACAGACTGCTTGACAGCAGACATAATCATTTATTGAGTGGGGAGATATGACGCCCGAATGACAGCCCAGCCTTCACCTCTGTCGAAACACTCCAGTCAGACACACAAACAGGCAGCCACATAATTACGTCTTAGAGGTATGCACACCGACAACACACAGACTGGCACACCGACAATGAGACACTCAGTCTAGTGTGCATACACTCACAGACTCAGGCAGACACACATCAAGAGTCGCTGACTAGCAGACCGTAAACAAACACACACAGCCATGATGCCACACAGACACAAACAAGCAGCCTCAGCCAGTCAAACTCACAAAGAATGGCACACACATTCAAGCACGCAGGCATATAACCACAGACACACTAACACACCATTAGACAGTTATGGAGATATGCGCATGCATACAGGAACGCAAATCAAGCATACTTACAGACACACACCAGCACTCACAGGCACACATAAATGCACTGTCAGTAAGACACTTCACAGACACACACATAAACACGGTCAGACACTAAGAGGAAACCACAGCCACATGTGCGCAGTGGTAGTCAAACAGAAGCGCATACCCGCGTGCACAGCAGCAAGCAAACATGCACACATCCAGCAGGACCTCCACAGTCACACTTACACCTCTCACCCTGCTCACACACATACTTGCGCGCACACAATGTAGACCTCAAAGTGGTGGGAACAATAATCTTTCTTGGGCACAAAATATGAACTGCACCTCTTGCAATTTGGTGGCACATTTTTTCAACAAAAATCACAGTTGCTACTTGCATCTGCCAGGGTGCTATAAACGTCCCTGCACTGCTTTCAGTTCTGCCCCAAACACATCACTGCGAACGTGCGGTGCAGGCTACAGCCAAAGTCCATACAGACCATCGCACAGTCAAAGACAAAGAATCAGTGCGAAGTCAGCGCCTCATCTCAGGTTACAGGGGCACAGGCATTGTAATAGAGGCGAGGCTGTACTTAATAACTTTAGAGCTGGGTCGATAGACGGGTAAATGGCTCAGTAGATAAGCAAACAAATGGGCTAAGGAGAAGGATGGACAGATAGATGGTGTAAGTCAAACAAGAAGGCTGGGTAGACAGATTGACTGACGAATGGGACATACAGGTATAGAGACAGTGTAAACAGAGAAACTGTTTTGTGAAAGGCAGCCATTAAATCGTTCAGCCCACTCTCCTGTACCACTCCAGATATATACTGCATTAAGACATGTGATTCACGGTGTATATATAGTGTGGCATAACTAGAGATCGATAATGTGATACGAATTTCTTCTCAGGGACATTGAGACGATAGGAAGTCATTCGAAAGAAACTAAGTGAACATTACAGTTTAGGGTGCTAGTGATTATCAATACGACTTAATATACTGAGCTCCAACTTTAGGGTTTTCTGAGTTTTCCCAACCCTGACAGCGCCTAGTTTGCACTCTCAGCCCAGGCAGACGTTGTGTGTTGCTTATTCTATCCTGTAGTTCCCACACGTTCGATTGTTCCTTAGTTCCTTTACCAGGTGCACAGCCATTGGTCCATAGAAATTGTCTTCAAATCTTATATTTTAAGTAATATGACCACAGAAAGCATTGATTCTATATTAAAAACACAGCTTTGAACTATACCATTTCCCGCTAAAAGGCAATATGTCTCTCCATGTGTTCCCATACCTGGCGTGTCACGTAGTTTGATGCTTACTTCCCTCCATATTGAAAAACGGTAGATGTTTCAGCACCCAGGCTAATATGCTGCATTCCTAAATACATATAACGTCCCAAAGGTGAAACCGATGCATTGCAAATGCTTGTTAGGTTTTGCTTGTGCTGTGCTTGTGACATCTAATGTATTTAATCTGAATCTTAATAAGGGCTTACATCCTGCCCTTACTTTTCATTTGTTTGTGTGCTTGCCACTTACTTTTCCTCTGTTTATTTTGGTTGTGGCATAGTATTTCCTGTTGTTCCTCACGTGTTTCTCTTATCAGTGTCCCAGGGCCCAAGTACTACTTTTATTCACTTTGGTGGAACCCCTTTTAAGCGAGTCAGCACCCCTGCTTACCACTACAAGATCTACTAACTTGCTTTGAAGCTACAGTGTTGCCTGAGTGCCGTGGGCTCGGCGTGCTGTGCTGGTCTCGGTGGCGACCACAGGAACCTAGTTCTGTTTGACTTGTAGGATGCCAATGTTCTGATTGCAATGCGCGCTCCCTCTTACCCCCGAGGAGCAGAAGTAGGGACCCATTCAAGTTCTCCTTTTTGTTAGCAAACTGAGCGACTCGTGAAGCATCAGCAGCAAGTGGGAGCACTGCATCAGAGGTCGCTGCTTGTTTAGATTACAGCAGCAAAGACAAAGTTCTGTAAGTAAAGTAACGAGTGGGATTGAACTCTCTTGTTTTTTTTTGCTGATGCAAAAGATGAGTCCATGGTGGGAACTGTTTTGACACGACATGCTCTTTGTCACTTTTTGCTGAATATTTCTTCAATCGACCACTTAAATATATCACAAAATAACAACTTTTACAGCGCTTTTCAATCTTGACACATGGTTTGGATGACATAACAAATTCTCCTGTCTTTGTTTTTAATTTGTAGTCATCCAAACCACGTACACACCTTTAATACACCTCAACCTACGACTTTTCTAGTCTCTGAAAACTATGGTGTAAACAATGTTTTTTGCCCACAAGACGGCACTCGAGTCAAGGTCTGAAATCAGATGCAATCATATTACAGCAATGCTGCCACCGGACCAGGAGCACTGGCAGTGTGAATGGTACACAGAGAAACATCGTACACAAATATTGCATTATTTATGATCAATGGGTGAAATATCAGGCCAACTTTTCAGAAAAATAGTACTAAATATGCAAAATTGCTTCGGCCAACGCAACCAAGGGTGCTTTTGGAACCCAGTGTGTTCCAACTCCAAGTATGCAGCATCTTTTCATGAGATACTACATCAATTGCATCTAATACTTGCAAACGATGTGACATGACTGTTGACATGCACACTTTCAAAGTCTTGGGCAGGTTCAAGATGGACGTGTGCTTTTACATATACACCCTTCTCATGGCTTCACTGTATGAACCAATAAACATGCCAACATGGAAGGTTTATTACTGCATACATCTCTGCCTGTAACCATATTGTTGGGCTGTAGTGCATTGAGACCCTCGCATGTGAGTAGTAGCGCTATTCAAACCCCTGATTGATTGACTAACCGCTCAATGACAGAAACTGTCCACTGCCCTGAAGCCACCGTCCGTGTTCTTAACGAACTGCCCCTCAGACATAGCTACTGCCCTTACACGCTACATCGCCGAGGACACATCTATGTCCAGTACTGGCACACCCGCCGTCCACTCATATTGTTGGCTTCTGAGTTCAAGACATCTCTATAGGGCCCCAAGTATCCCTATCTACTTGACATGAGGGCGCTCAAGACAACCCCTGCCTTCTATTGACGCAAAACACCTGCCACCCACTGTTCCTAATCCATTCACACACACCGCTGCAGGCCAGCAACAATGAGTTTGAAATCTCCAACCAGTCATCTACAGCACACACCAAAACAGACGCTCTCACATGTAAAAAAATAATAATTGACAAAGCCAATAGGTTACATAGACGAAACTATTGGCTTTGCCAATGCTTGTTTGTGGTTTGATGCCATTCAGTTGTAGTTTTACCACCTGCTTGCAAAATCTTGAGGAGCATTCTGATTTGAACAGATTTTAGAAGCAATGTTGTGAATTTAAATTCTGGTTGTTGCTTGACGTAGCATAAGTCATGCCAAAGGAAAGTCCGTCCCGCTTAGTCCGCATGTATGGCTTGAGATACTGCTGAATTTTCCTGCCAAGATGAGCTATTGTGTTATACTGGTGAGCTACTTCTTAATTTATATGACACTACCATCAAATTCGCTCCACGTTTAAACCTATTTCAGAGCTAGGCTTCAGCCCACACACTCTATGCAATCTTGTACCGGTGTGTAATGATGGGCCCAAGCTCTGTGCTACAGTGCAAACCTAATAAGTGCCACCTTTGAACTTTCTTTAACGTTCTATACAGTCCAACCACATGCCTATGATGCACTGTTTTTGCAACCCACCCTAGAAGGTCCTATACAAATAGAATACATTGACTCTTTTAGAATGTGACACTCTTGTCTGTGCCTTTATTAAATTGCCATTCACTCAATAAGCACCCATAGGAAAACTTTGACCTCTTGACTATCCATTTGTGGGAACTGGCTACTTCTTACAGAGATTTGGTAACAGGAGAAGGATAATTCCACCCTGGATAACGATGATCTTGAGGGCTACCAATGTACTTTTACAAATGGGACTGAGATATACGGAGGAGGTTTGGCTCAGATTTGTGTAAAGCATTAGGCTCTTACACCCATTACTTATATCTTTTTTTTTTTTTAAATCTTTTTATTATTTTCAAAATCAAGAAGAAGAAATAGACACATCCGGCGCCATACATTCATACACAATAATGGATTGGATAGTTACTTTGACAGGATAGACTTGGAGCAGCAGGAGGATCCCTGATGCGCCTGCGTTGATAAGTCCAAAACAGCTATTGCGACAATACAATCAAGAAACAACTTAAGCACCAGCCATCCAATCCCGCCCACATCATATAAACAGGTTAATAGAGAAAGCGAGGCCACCGGACATTGGAATTAAAAAAAATTATCAGGATATGTCACCAATTATTCTGAAAAGGGAAAGACCAAGGAAAGAGAAACTAAGAGAAGGACACACAAAGAAAATAATAAACCCATCACCTCACCCTGCACCCCTGCATATGGCTGTCGCCTAACCCCAACTAGCAGCGTGCCTGTCGCCCCAACTGACTAGGTTCCAAAGATGAAAAAAGAGAAAAAACATGGGGGAGGGCATATCCGTATAGGCTCCCAGCCCCTTCCCCCCCTGCCAGAGATCGGCACCCCCTAAAATGAAAATACAAGTGCATCAGAGACCACAGTAGAAGAAAATTAGGGGGGAGCCATAATACAACGCCCAGCCTCACGTAAGTCCAATAGTTGCAGTTCGAACACCCAATTGAGCCAAACCAATCGCCCGGTCAATCGATCTCAGCCTTGACCCCTCCAAACCATCCCGCGAACCCCTCCCAGCGTGACTAATATGCCAACAAGAGAGTCATAGAGGAAAAGGAATCCAACAGAAATCAGTTTGTTACTTCTCGCAGTCAATGAGTCCACGGGAACTTCAGCCACACAACAAAGCGCCCTCCTGGATGAATAGTGCCAATATAGTTTTTCCCGCAATCGTACAGTCACCAAGGAAGGAAAGGATGAAGACAAAGTGGAAGAACAGTCAACAACAAAAGTCTCCGGGAGGTGAACGTCAATCGATACATCCAAAGTCAGCAATGATGGAAGGCTTAGCGATATGCTCATGTCCTCGGGAATACAGTTCACCAAAGCACCAAACGAGGGTTTCAACTCTTGTTGCCTCACGGGGTCGTCGCACAGAATTAAAATGGCCGTTGCTTGAATCGCAGCCGGTTGTTGTTCCAGCAGTGGAGCAGGGTCTAGTTCCCAAGACACCATCTCAGATAGGCCCGTATCCATTTTGTGAATCAGGGCATCCATATACGAATGAAATGCCCCGAGCACGCCAGTACTGACCTCAGCGATGGCTCATGCTCCGTTCGGTCCGTTATCTCTCGCCCGGTACCAATCATAATCACCTCCCCCGGTGAATCCGGTATCTCCGAGGAAACAACAGGACCATGAACGGGCAGCGTCGGAGGGTGACTGTTCGTTATATGCGGCAGTAATCTGCCCGTCGACACCGTAGGCAAGCCCCCAAACCCCGGCGGGAGCCAAAACCTGGGCCCGCGGGACGGGGACCAAAACCCACAGTCGATATCGTACCAAGTCACTCCTCCCTCGTTGTTGAGTAGGCAAACGATCACCGACAAATCCGGGCGAAAAAGAAACCTCCACTTCGATGGACCGCACCCTGCTGGAATCACTCGGCCGATGTTGTTGAACTACAACCCGGCTATGCAGATACTCGAGGCCCCGGCTTCCCCGCTGGACTAGGCCACAAACTTAGACTCAACGCAACTCCGTCAAACAAGCCGATCAAAAGTTCAGGATTACACCATCAGAGTGCCGTACAGTTCATCTACACGGAGGTGGGGCGTTAAAACGGGATAATGGACCGGATCATCTGGCAGGATACGGAGGTCGGCGGAGCCGGGAGCCTAAGCAGCCATCTTGTTTGCCAGCGTAGCTCCTCCCGCATTACTTATATCTTGATACCTGAATGAGAAATCCTACTTTGTGCCATACAATTATCCCTCCTAAATTCAATCACCTTTGACGTAATTTTCAGGGCACTTAATTCTGATTCATTTAGAGATATTGTAGCTTGACTATAATAATGTAACAATAATGGGAGACTTCAGTCTCCATGTAGATGAGTGTTCAGATAGCCAGCCTGTACACCTTACCCAATGTCGTGAAGTGCTTAGGCTGCGGCAACTACTAGATGTACCAACACATAGGAAAGGAGACTCCGGGTCACCAATGTAAAGCCCATAGCAAAGTCCTATCATAATTTCAGTCTGTTTACTATACTTCATGAGAAGACGAAAAAAACACCACCTGCTATTTCCACTACACACATCTCACCAATGGCCCCCTTCATCGCTGATAAAAAACGAATACGGACATGGAGACCCCTCTCGGTCAAAGTGACAGTTTAATTGTATGTGATCTCAATAATATTCTATGCCCCCTTATTAATGGTCTGGTATGATTGTTGACAAAGCACTGGGAGCAATATGAAGATAGCCTAATGTAAGTGGAGGTCAAATTACTCTGATATGGACACAATTGCCATACACCACCACACGGTTCAAGTACAACCTCATCATGAAACAAACTAATCTAGACTTTCTTACCAAAAAAGCCTAAAGGCAGCCTCATTAAGTCAGACCTTTAAAGTAATATCTTTCTTCACTAAACAGGTTTGCCTCCATAGCAATATTTTGCAGTCCTCCGAATGTTGTAACTGACCTCATTCTTCATCACAGAAATAGAAAAAAGATCTATAATAGTATCAGTGACAAGGGGTAGCGTCCCCCATTACCTCACACCTGGGCGCTTCGGTTTTAAGCCCTGAAGCGCCCAGGGTTGAGTGTCAATCAGTGACACTTAATTCCAGAGTGAGGTGGGGTCAGCAGTCTCACTGACCCCATCCTACTCTGTGACGACGTAGGGACTGCTACCTTCCCTCATTGGCTGACTTTAGGTCAGCCAATAAGGGAAGGCAGTGGTCCCAAGCCTCCTGGGACCTCCGAGGCAGAGCTGGAGTTAAGTGTGATTTTGTAATTTCTTTGTATTAATGTTTGGTGCGTGTGTTTGTTTGAATATTTAGTAACAAGTGTTGTGAATGTATGTGTGCGAGTGTGCGCTAGTATAAATGCATGGTTATGAGTGTGTATGTGTGTCCCGTTTGCCTCCTCCCTCCTTAAATTACTAGCCGTATGGAGAAGGGGAAAGTGTGCATGACTGGTTTGGGCGGCCCAAGAGGGCCGACCAAGCAGTTATTGCGCTCTTGAGCAGGAAGCAGAACTAAAATGATAATAATGCAAAGTTATCATTTTAGGTGTCTGCTTCCCACTGCTTAAAAGCAGTGGGGGCGACGCTCCGCCGCGATAGCAGAGGTTCCACCCCTGGCAATAAAAACCTGTCTTTTTTTTTGTTAAATTCCCAAATTCTTGTTCATACTTCCCTTTTTTAGTTCCATTAACACCAAGAAACCTTTGGGTGACCGTTTGTGCGTAATAAATAATAAGTAAAATAACCTCTCCCTGGCCTTGTTGTAGTTAATTATTTCAGCCTGGTACAGTTATCTATATATTCAAGTGTTGGAAAGAGTTGTAGAGTAGGCCCAGAATACTGAGAGAGCCAGTATTTACAAACAAAAACTTACATCTAGTGACATTTCTGCAGAGCAGTAGTTTATTCTTTAGGGGTTTCTGCTTAAATAACATTGTACCAATATCAATTTTCTTTATATCAAGTTGTCCCCCACCCCAGTGCTCAGCCCTTGGTGGGGTAGTTTGTGTGGTTACTTTTTTTCCACATAAGGTATCTACACCAAATTTGTCATTTCTTCCCACTTTCTGGGGCTTCTAAAAGTACCCAGGTTTTATGGAATCCTCTAGAGGGGACTGAGAAAATAGGCAAATATAGTCATATTTTTGAGTTTTGGAAAAAAGTACTCTGGATACAAGTGTCTGTTTCCCTCCCCCCTAAAAATGGCATCAACAAACGGTTTGCTGTACCATCTTCCCAGCTGTCAAGAGCATGCTGAGCTGAATCCCTAAAACACTTTATTTCTACAGTTTTGGCATTTTTCAAAGATGTAGCCCATTTTCCTATTTTTTGTGCTGTGAACCTACTTCCAGTTTGTGGTGGAAACTGTGAAACCCATGGGTGATTCAAAAAAGCTATAGATTTCTGAAATGTAGACACAATTCCAAATTTAGCAAAGGGTCATTGTGTAGATCTTTCAAGGTTTTGAACTGTTGAAATAAAGAAATGCTGAAAATGAGTAGGAAATAACAGCCAGCTTTTCACCTGCAACTTTTTGTTACAATGGTTGATTTACAAAAGCAATGTACCATTACATCCACTTGACCCTTAAGGTTTCAGTGATATTTATGGTTTGTTGGTTCTCCAAGAACCCAAGGAGGCCAGAGCCAACAACTGAGCTGTGCAGTACAATGGTTTTACATTGTGTACTGAGCTGCAGTGGTTGCTACTGGACCCGGGTGGCGGCATGTGGGAGGTGAGGAAGGGAGGAAGGGAGGGAGATGACGAAAATAGAAGAAAACCCCCCACCTTTAATGGTCGGTTGGTGCCTCTCCTCTGTACTCCATATTCCATCTACCTGCAGTCCCGCCGGCAGCAGGAAGCACTCAAGCTCCCCATAGCCATTCACAACACTGCAATGCAGCGTTGTGATTGGTTGGAGTGCCGTGGTTCGGTGCTCAGACGAGTCATGGGAGGCTTTGCATGTTCCTCACCAGGCTGTGTAATGCAGCCTGGTGGGGAAGATGCAAAGTGTGCAGGACCGTTTGGCTGGCCCAAGAGGGCCTGCCAAGCAGTCATGCACTTTTAGGTAGTGTAAACCACTCCTCCCCCATCTCTGGTCAGCCCTGCCGTGCCCCGAGAGCCACTGACTAAAATTGGAAAACTATAATGATAGTAACAATAGTTATTATTATTTTATTTTTTCCTTTTGTTCAGTGGGGGTGACGCTCCTCCACCTTAGCGGGGAGCCGCTACTGGTACTTTGTATCGGTGTCTCCAACCAGTCAATCACGAGCTACCAGTAGCTGCAAGACCCCTTCAAATTAGCTCACAGCCTTGAGTTCATTTTTATATGAGCACAGGGTCACATTTTTGTTTTAGCATTAAGGGACGGCTGTGTTTACTTTACATTATTATCATCGGGCTGCAGATAGCAGGACCTGATAATGAACAGTGTTCACTCAGAATTATGGGCAAGGCTGGGTCTCAGAGGTGAAGAACTGAAGTATTTAACTCTTACATAAAAGTACTTGTCGACTCTATATTGGAATGTGAAAACAAAATGATGTTTCTGAATGCTTTTAAATGGGAGAAAATTTAAATGACAAGTTACCTTAATGATTAACTCTTCATTTTGATTTCCTCCCATTTCGTAGTGTCACATTTACAAGCAGCAGGCCTTTTGCTTCCAGTGACCAGTAAACATGTGCCCTCCTTATAATTGAAAAATAGTCATTTTTAGGTCGAGCATTCGAAACCTCTTGAATATACTTTACTATATACTTATATGTGTATGTACTTTGTGTGTTCTGGAGATCATCCCTAGGACTTGTCTGCTTCTGCTTTTGGACATTTTTTTTCTTTTCAGCTGCCTCTATTTAACTGTCTTAATAGAAAACGACCAGCAGAGGTAAGTAAACTACCAGAATGGCTTTCTGCTTAGGGACCTTCTTTTTTTAATTTTTCTGGCAACTGCCTCTATTTAACTTTCTTGATAGAAAATACCAGAAGAGTTCAGTAAAATACCAGAATATCTTTTGCATTCTTTAGATTCCAGTCCATAGAAATTGTCTTCCAAGAGCACCCGTAGACAATAAAAAAATTTCAAATCTTGTATTTTCAGTGATATGACAACCGAAGGCCCTAATTTTATATTAAAAACAGAGCGTTGGAATATTCCATTTCCCGCTGAAAGGCACTATTTCTCTCCATGTGTTTCCATACCTGGTGTGTCACAGAGTTTTGTGTTTATTTTCCCTCCAGGTTAAAGAACAGTAGATGTTTCAGCACCCAGGCTAATGTGCTGCATAGCTAAATACATATAAGGTCCCAAAGGCCAGACCGATTGCATTGCTAATGCTTGTTTTCCAAATGAGAAGAAATTAAAGTGAAGTAAACTTTTTCTATTTAACATAAGTATTAAAGTCTTTCTCTGCTTTCAGTGTAGCCAAATACCTCTTAATGTCTTATGAAGCATGTTTATTCACTTAAAGTTCCTTTCATTTAAACAAATACATTTTTCTGTTGTAAATATGGCACCATGTCTACAGTCTTCTGGGAGCAAGATGCTTGGAGTTTGTAAATGTGACACTTGGAAATGCGAGAAAATGTAAATGATGAGTTTTATGGAATCCACACAAAGTTAACCCTTCAGTTTAATTTTCTCGAAACCGTGCCATATGTATAATTAAAAATGCAGCTATTATTTTAAGCTTGGGAAATTTAAAGTGCAAAAAAAGTTTCATACTTTTTTGCAGAGCATTTTTTTTTGCATTTTAAATTTCACCCATTCGTGTTATACATGTAACAGTTTCCAAACTCGAAATGCTGCGCCATCATGCCCAGCCTCAAGCTGCACAGCCACACAGACATACGCTGTAACATCAAGCAACGTAATTCCAAGTAAACCGTTGTAATCCAATGTAATCCATTTTTATTCAACATTAATTTCTAAATATGCAATGGAGGCCATGTGGTTCCAAACTTTAAATGCAGAAGAAATGCCCATCCAGGCCTTTTACTACGGCTTGTTAGAATCCACTTTTCATCCTAAGTAACCATACGAGTGTTCAATGCATTTTGGGCAATTAGCTGTTCGTCAGGGGTAGCTTCAGTGTGAGAATAAGCCATCAGTATTCTTAAATGATTTCATAGAGTTTAACAACATACGCAAAAGTGATCTTAAATAATTTCATAGCGTTTAATAATATACGAATGCACCAAAAAGCCCTAAAGATACACAAATCCGATCTAATACATGTAACAGTGCCACAAGTTTATACAACACAGTCTCTGTCATCCATAAACCTATATCCCATTCATATGCACACATCTTCATAAATCCCTAAAGACCACGCTCTTACTAACACACATGGCAGTCCTGTCATTGTGCCCCAATCAAAGTATTTTGTTCAAACCATAGCATCTGGCTCTATGGAAATTAGGCTTGAAGCCAATTAAGCTGGGTGTGGGGGCATCTGGTAACAATGCGCGAGTTGCTTAGCCTTCAGTAACGCATGATGATTTTCACTGATCAGAATTCGCTCTCACTACAGAGAAGGTTGGAGATACCTAGACTATAGACCAATTCATATGGTGAAATATGTAGAGTGAAAAATTGGTATCAAGGAAACCTCTTTATTCCTGAAATGGGCCCAAGATATGGAGTTTAGCAGCAGTGGATATTTGTACATCTCTGAATTTGTGGGTACTAGTTCTAGCATATGATTTAGAGGGTATTTTTCAAAATGTCTTCTTTCTAACACACTGACGTACATGTGAAAGTCACAACATGGACACAAGAAGAAAAAATTCCCTCATGGCCCATATACTTTGTATGTTGTGACATTGTTCATATCATTTTCTATGTCCTTCAAGATATACCAATAACACTTTCTTTGCTTATATTTTCAAAACTTTATTTCTTTTTTTGTATATATATCAAAAACTTGTTTCTACTTTTTAAAAAAATCTTTCTTTTAAATTCATTATGTTCTTTTAGTCAGTTTAAACAGACATAACCGAGAGGAGAGGAGTTGGCCTAACGGCTAGGGCGCTCGACCTCGGACCTGGGGATCTGGGTTCGAGTCTCGGTAACGATGCCAAAAATCTCCTGTGATTCTGGGCAAATCACTTAATCTCCCCGTGCCTAAAATGAATGTGTGTCCGTCCTCATGTAACGTAACTGGTGCTATGTAAAGCGCTCTGATACCCGATTCGGTTCGGGTCTAGTTCGCGCTATATAAAACTCTGCAAAAAAAAAAAAATACATAACAACATGATTCATCATTTAGATACATTTAAGATTTTATACATAAAAAAGAGAGCAAACCTGATACCACACCACTATTCACACTCACAAACTACTCATACATACACTTACACACAAATCACTTCTCATCCAAGCAATCTTATTTCTGTATATAAGGGTATTGTCAGCAGAGAATAACTCTGTCTGAGTGAGAACCACAGAGTGTTTTGTGGGATTCCACGCCAGGTCGACGCGCGTTTCGGTGGGTTTGTACCACCTTCCTCAGGACCTCAACAGAAACACTTTCTTCTTTTTCGTGTGGGTAGAGGGTATCATCTGGGGACTATGATTGTAGGCATTAAAGCCTATCCATATCCAAGGAGGAACTTGTTCAGTTGTTTAATCCTAGTGAAGTAGCAGTTATTCGAAACTTGTTTTAGAAGGGTTCCTGTTTCCTTGACAAGTCACAGAGGTTGTCTTTTACAGGGATTTCTTATTTTACTCGATCAACTCGATTGTCTCTATATTCTTCTATTTATCCCAAACATGTAATCATTTTGATGGCCATACACGGAGTTTAAGAGACTCTTTTTGGAGTGCCATATATTGCAACAAAGTCTCCAGTAACAATCCGCCCGTAAGACAACGTAGTCACAACATGGATACATCACATTTTTCCACTCCAATCTTAACCGTTTTTTGCAAAGTGGGTACCTGTGGAGTTTGGGCCGGAGCTCAGCCTGCACCCAGAGATACCTAGCAAACCTGTACATTTTTTAAAGCTAGACATGTATGTATTAAGGCGCCTTTTCCCTGTTTACACCTGCTGCACCTTAAAATGGGTGCGCCGGGCGCAAACCGAGAAAGTGCACCCTTTTACATAGAATGCACTGCCCCAGGGCAGCGAGAACTCGTGCTGCCCAGGGGGCAGCGCATTCTAGTGAAATACGGAGCGGCTTTGAAGCAGCCTCTCTGTGTTTCACTGTGCAAGCTGCAACCCAGCTGCAATTTTAAGGGGGATAAGAGATCCCCTTGCAGGCGGTTGCAGTCAGTGACTGCACCCGCCTGCAAGAGGAATCTAGAAGGTTTGTCCGTAGGACCTCCTTTGCCCACTGCAGAGAGTTGCTCTCAGGGGGTGCACTGATAGTGCGCCTCCTGACAGCTTTTTTGCCTCTACGTCCGCGTCCGTAATACAGCACAGACACAAAGGCCCCCATGCAATTAAGGAACCCCTCCTATAGATTGCGCTGGCGCTTAATGAGCGCCAGCACTATCAGAATTACAGAAGGGGCTGCATAAGCCCCATCTGCTACAACCTTTTCCCTCCTGAGGCGGAAGCCGGGAGGTCTCCCATCTTTCCTTGCACATTTTATCTGTGTGTTTTGACTTGCCTGTTCAGTCATTTCATTTTGTGCAGTTTAGGCTTGCGCTTCGCGCTTGATTTAATAAGCGTTTGCTGCCTTGTAAGAGACTTCCCAGCGCTCTTAGGCGCTTCGTTTGCTCCCCTCCCCTTGCCTGGGTATTCAGACCGCCGTCGGCCGAGTATTGACGCCGAAGGCTGGGATCTGACTTTGGCCGCCATCTTGGGGGTAGGACTCGCCGCCCTCGCGCTCTAGTAGCGCTATAAAAGGGAATCTGTTCATTTACTCAGGGATTGCCATCTGCTACAACCTTTTCCCTCCTGAGGCGGAAGCCGGGAGGTCTCCCTTCTTTCCTTGCACATTTTATCTGTGTGTTTTGACTTGCCTGTTCAGTCATTTTATTTTGTGCAGTTTAGGCTTGCGCTTCGCGCTTGATTTAATAAGCGTTTGCTGCCTTGTAATAGACTTCCCAGCGCTCTTAGGCGCTTCGTTTGCTCCCCTCCCCTTGCCTGGGTATTCAGACCGCCCTCGGCCGAGTATTGACGCCGAGGGCTGGGATCTGACTTTGGCCGCCATCTTGGGGGTAGGACTCACCGCCCTCGCGCTCTAGTAGCGCTATAAAAGGGAATCTGTTCGTTTACTCAGGGATTACCATCTGCTACAACCTTTTCCCTCCTGAGGCGGAAGCCGGGAGGTCTCCCTTCTTTCCTTGCACATTTTATCTGTGTGTTTTGACTTGCCTGTTCAGTCATTTTATTTTGTGCAGTTTAGGCTTGCGCTTGATTTAATAAGCGTTTGCTGCCTTGTAATAGACTTCCCAGCGCTCTTAGGCGCTTCGTTTGCTCCCCTCCCCTTGCCTGGGTATTCAGACCGCCCTCGGCCGAGTATTGACGCCGAGGGCTGGGATCTGACTTTGGCCGCCATCTTGGGGGTAGGACTCGCCGCCCTCGCACTCTAGTAGCGCTATAAAATGTTCACCTCTTCCTCCGCGTAGCGGACGCGTACTGCGGACGCGCCGGACCTGCGCCTGAGTCGCGCCAGAGTCCTGCCCGTCTGCGCCCGTCAGCGTCCCGGAGGCGTACGGCGTGGCAGGCTCTTTTAGTCCTTATTCTTCCCTTACACATATCACCATGTTATCCTACACATCCCAGGAGCTCCACTCCATGAAAAAAGTTGCGGGGTCCTGTCACTCAGTTTTTCCCGGTCGCCATAGGGGTAAGCACAAATGCCCAGGGTGTAACTGGCAGCTCATTAGCGTACATCCGCCCACATCTCATACGAAGGAGCGTAAGACTAAACACCTTTGCCTACTCCTCAACACTAGGTCTATGCACAGACATGCTCAGGAGATCTTTGATCTCCTGACCACTGATAAACCTGCCTGTCTGATGCTCACTGAGACATGGCTCAATGAATCCTCCCACCCTGACATCGCTGCCGCCATTCCACCTGAGTACAACATCCTTAGACAAGACAGAGATAAGGGTAGAGGGGGAGGAGTGGCCCTCGTAGTGGAAAAAACTATCACGTGCTCGGTCATTCACACGGAAACCATCACGGGCACCGAATCCCTTGCCTTCTCCCTATCCCTGTCTCCTCAACATTCTGTCAAGGGGCTTTTAGTATATAGACCTCCGGGGCCTGCGGGGTCCTTTTTTGAGGAACTCCAGCAAGTCATGTCCACATTAGTATTAAGAACGGAGAGGTGTGTACTGGCCGGGGACTTCAACTTCCATATGGAAGATTGTTATGATCCGGATACTATTAAGATGCTAGATGTCACGTCCTCCCTGGGCCTGCTTCCCTATCTGTCTGGCCCGACCCACGACAAAGGTCACACCTTAGACCAGGTCTTTTCCACCTTTCCGGTTGAGGTGACTGCAGTGTCGCCGGTTCTATGGTCCGACCATCGACTAGCTCATTTCCAAATACCTGGCACTGAGAAACCAGCAGTCACCGCTCTGAGACAGCAGGGATATGCTTTTAGAGCATACCATCGGGTGACCCCAGACCTGCTTGCCCAGGCCCTTGTGAACCATCCCGTGTTTTATACCGGTGACCTGGACAATGACCTCGAAACCCTGCAGACCTGGCTCTTAGCCAGACTGAACGAGCTTGCCCCTGCACAGCACCCCCGTACCGCCATCAAACGGGTTTCGGCACCATGGTTTACTGCGGAACTGGCTCACTCCCGTAGACAATGTAAAGTCGCCGAATGGAAATGGAGAGCTCAGTATGACACCGAGGCAAAACTGACCTATAGATCTATGATTAAAACCTATCATAGACTAGTCCTTCAGGAAAAGAAATGCTACTTCGCTAAAAGAATCGAGGAAGCAGCAAATTCCTGTAAGGAGATCTTCTCGGTCGTTAGAGAATTTACCACCCAGCGATCTAACTCAGCACAGGATGCCCCCGCCGAGACCTGGGCTGATACCATAGCTAATTTCTTCACCACCAAAATTAGGCAGATACAGGATTCCTTTCCCCCGAGGCCGATAATTGTTTTCCCGTCCTCGCCGGAGGAGTCAGCCCATTTGCCTACTTCTGGCCCCGTGCTGGCGGTTTTCCCGCCTCTTATGGTATCATCATCACTAGCACTTATGATGAGTCTTAAATCTGGATCGCCACGGGACCCTTGCCCTGCCAAATTTTTAGCCAGAATGGCAGACGTTGTTAACCCTCTAGCTAACCCTATTTTAAACCTTTCATTGAGTCAGGGGGCCCTTCCACACCTGTGGAAACAGGCCATGGTCATTCCTCTTCTTAAAAAGCCTAGCCTTGCCCCAGAAGTCCCTGCCAATTACAGGCCTATCTTGCTCCTTCCGGCTCTCACTAAAATCTTGGAGAAACATGTTCATGGCGTGCTCTCCAATTTTTTGGAGTCCAACGAGCTTTTGCATGCGTCTCAATCAGGTTTTCGACCTAACCTTAGCACAGAAACCGCGCTCCTGGAGGTTTCAGAGATTAAGGAGTCGGTGGATGCCGGAGGCAGGGTGATGTTAGTCATGTTGGATCTGTCGGCGGCTTTCGACACCGTCCCCCATGAGGATCTCCTCATAAGACTGCATGACATCGGTATGAGGGGGACGGTGCTCAGTTGGTTTCGTTCCTTTCTAGCCAACCGCCGACAAACGGTCTGGGCCTCCCCTGGATCTGCCGAAATGTCGCCTTTGGGAGTCGGAGTTCCTCAGGGCTCAGTATTGAGCCCAACTCTTTTTAACATCTTTATGACCCCTCTGGCGACATTGGTGGAGTCCTATGGGGCCCAGATCGTTTCCTATGCTGACGACACCCAGCTTCTCTTCACCTGCCAGAAGGGCGAAGAATTCGAGGGTGAAAGTATCCGTGAGTGCCTTGGGGCTGTTTTTAACTGGTTCCAACTGAACAGCCTCAAGTGCAACTCGGATAAATCCGAGATACTTTTCTTTGGATGCCCCTCGGAACCGGACTGGCAAGGGTGGTGGCCAGCCGACATGTTCCCTCCAGCTAATTCTTCTGAGTCAGCCAAGAACCTGGGAATTAAAATAGACAATGGGCTTACGCTCAAATCCCAGGTGTTGACCCTCACAGGAACATGTTTCGGTATCCTCAGGACGTTGCGGAAGTTTTTTCCGCTGCTTTCTGAGGACCATAGGAGAATAATTGTTCAGGCCCTCATCGGGTCCAGACTCGATTATGCCAATATCCTGTCTCTGGGCCTGCCGGAATACCTCTTGCAGCGTATGCAGGTGGCCCAGAATGCAGCCGTTCGAGCCATCTTCGGCTTACATCGACGAGTGAGGGCGTCAAACTTACTGCGAACTCTACATTGGCTCCCCATCCGGAAGCGGATAATATTCAAGGCCATGACACTGGCTCACAAAGCCTTGCATGCCACGGGTGCCCAATACTTACAAAAGAGGCTGGCCTTCTATCTGCCGGCACGATCTTTAAGATCGGAGTCACTGGCATTAGCAGTAGTCCCCCGCATAAAGAAAGCCCGCATCGGAGGACGGTCTTTCAGGCTGCTAGCCCCTCAGCTTTGGAACTCCCTACCTTTGTCCTTGCGTTCCATGCCCAACTTATTCACTTTCAGGAAGAGCTTAAAGACCTGGCTCTTTACTGGCTAGAGTCTCATGGTTCCATCTTTGGTCCTGCTGTTTTGTCCTTTCACTGTTATGTTGTATCTGTTTACCTTCTTTTTCTGGTCTGAAGCACAAAGCGCCGGGACATTCCTTTGGAGTAGCCGTGCGCTATAGAAGACCTATAATAACATAACATAACATAAGCGTCTGCGGCACCTTCTGTAATACCAAAGTGCCCTGGGGGCACTCAGTAATACGCCCCCTAAGGTAATCTAGGATGGGTTGACTTACATGGCTCTCACCAGGTTATTTTACCCAGAATCCCTTGCAAACCTCAAACTTTGACTATACAAACAGAGTTTCCTCACATTTCTGTGATGGAAAGTTTTGGAGTCTGTGGGTAGCCATAAACTTTCTTCCACCAAGCATTTCCCTAAGTCTTCTGATACAAATGGTACCTCACATGTGTGGATAGGCTTCGTGCCCGCTAATGGAAACGGCCCAAAATGCAACACAGAGACATCACATTTTTCCATCTAAAGCTAAACCTGTGTTTTTTGCAAGGTGGGTAGTTATGGGTTTTGGGCCCTAACTCAGGGGCCATCTAGGGAAACCTAGCAAACTTGCACATTTTTAAAAACTAGGCAAGTAGGGGAGTCTGGGGTGGTGTGTCTTGTGTGGATTCCATGAGTTTTTTTGTTTTGCCCCTAATGCCACCCAAACCTCAAACTTTGCCTTAAATTATGCATTTTATTTAGTTTATTTATAAAGTTTTATATGGCACGAACATGACCCAAGCGGGTATCAGAGCACTTCACATAATGACGAGGATAACAGAGAGGGAGATAGGTGGGTAAACAACAATTTGACAGTGCAGGATAAATGGGTAAACAAGAGTACCGCAGTAGCAGAGCAGCACATAAATACAGTAAATGAGCAGACTTGTGAGGAGGGGGCCTCAGGGCATTGTTCCCTGGGGGATTAGGTACATTGCAGGTTCAGAACGTATTCATGCATAAGAAGTGCTTTGACTTCTTTTTTGAAAGAGGACATTGAGGGATTCAGTCTGATTTCCGAAGGCAGGGCCTGTTCCAGATCCTGGGAGCAATACTGGAGAAGGCTCAGTTATAGGTTTTCTCTCTTTGAAATTTGTGTGGTTTCAGTAGTAAAGTGCTAGAGCTCCTCAAGGATCTGCAACCACCCGAGAGTTCCAGTTTCCGAGTGAGGTACAGATGAGTGTTTAGGTGAAGGGCTTTGTGAGCCATGCAAGCAATTTTAAGATGAATCCTAGCCTCAAGAGGAAGCCAGTTTGACAATTTCAGATCTGGCGTGATGTGGTTATTTCTTTTAGATCCTGTGATGAGCCTAGCCGCCGAGTTCAGAGAGGCCCTCAGGGGTGCCATCTTGTAGCTCGGAAGCCCACAGAGAGTTGAACTTCCATACTCCAATCTGGAGAGGACTAGTACTTGAATAGCAGACTTCAGGTCTTCCGGAGAAAGAAAGGGTTTTAACTTTTAGTATGCTCATTTGGAAGTTCGCTCCTTTGGTGGCAGCGCTGATGTGCTGCTGCATTCTTAGGGCCTTATCAAGTATTAGTCCAAGAGATTTGGTAGAGTCAATGATGTGTGGAACACCGTTGAAAGCCGTAAGCTGCTTCATGTATTCAGTGATAGTAGAGATCTATTTGGGAGGAGAAATAAGGAGGAATTCTGTTTTTGATGGAGTTTAGTTTGCGATGGTTGGAAGTCAACCAGTGTTGGGTTTTGAGTAGGATCAATTGAGTGAATTGATGTCTTCGGGGGAGGAGATTTTCCAGTACAATTTGGTATGGTCAGCGTACATGTGATACAGTAAATTGGATGATTTGAGCATTTGCGGTAAGGGCTCCATGAACAAGTTGAAGAGTGTGGGTGAGAGCGAGGTCCCTTGTGGGACCCTGAGACTGATCGGAGAAGAGTTGGAGAGGGAGTGATTGACTTTAATTCTTTGCGATCTGTTATGAAGAAATGAGACAAACCAGATCAGAATTGATCCTGAGAGACCCATCCTGCATTCCAGTATATCCAGGAGGTTGTCAATTTTGACTGTATCAAAAGCTGACAAGAGATCAAGGAGGATTAGAAGGCAAGCTTCGTTCCGATCCAGCATTTTTAGAGCGTCATCCATTATGTGGGTAATGGCCGTTTCGGTGCTATGACCCTGGTGAAAGCCCGATTGGAATTGATCAATAAGCTGGAATTGATTAATGTGGCTACAAAGTTGGACATTAACACATTTCTCTAGCGGCTTCGATAGAGTAGGAATGGTAGTGATTGGGCAGAAGTTATGAAGGTCGTCTTGCTCAGCAGAGTGTTTTTTAAGAATCTGTGTAACCTGGTCAGCCTTTAGACAATTAGGAATCACACCTTGCTGTAGGGAGGCATTTACAGTCTTGGTCCAGATTGGACCTGGGGACCTTTTCATTGAAGAAAGTGGGTGGTAGCGGGTCGTTTAAGTGGTTGGAGGGTTTAACTGTAGTAAGTATTTTAAGTATAGAGATTTTGTCAAAGGGTGTGAAAAGGATCCAGGAGGCGCTATTTTTGGGAGTGTACCCTAGAGCAGGGGGTGGTTGGGGGGAGGTAGGGGAAGGGTCTGTCAGCTGGTTCATTGATGTCTGGAGATCAGTTTTAATCTTCTCCATCTTTCCAAGGAAGAAGTAAAACAAATCATCACAATTTGGCTGTATAACGGAGGCTGTTGGCGAAAAAATTGGAAGATTGTTGGATTGGAGTTTAATTCAATAAGCTTTTTTGACCTGTTTCTGGCTGTATCTAGTTGGCTTCTGAAGAAGATCGCTTTAGCGTTCTTAATGTGTTTATTGCACGTGCCTCTCCTAGATCTCAGGAGCATAAGGTGTTCGGAGAGCCTCTCCAGCTAGTCTCAGATTGCGTTTATCTGTATTTAACACCTCGTTGAACCAAGGTTTGGAGTCTTTGTTGGACCTTCTTTTTAGTTGCATGGGGGCCAATAGCGTCCAGAATGCTCGATATGGAGTGGTTGTAGTGCTCAGTGAGGTCATAAACCCCAGTCATGTGAGTAGGATGGGGTAAGGTCATGTTGCTAAGGGATATCATTTCATTCAAGTTTGCATTTCGGATGGATCGTTTCCAATGCCTAGGTTTCTTAGTCCAAGGTTCCATGATGCGGCAGGAGATGTAGTGATGATCAGTCCAGTCACAAGGGACAATGGAGTCAAGTTGAATGAAGTCGGGTTTAGCGATTATTAGGTCCAGGATCGTGCCCAGATTGTGAGTTGGGGATGTCACATATTTGAATCATGTTACGGTCAACTAGGAAGGTTTTGAGGCTATTCACTCTAGGGTCATTAACATCCTTCCAGTGAAGATTGAAGTCACAGAGGAAGATTTGTGGACAGTGATGATCCATATTTGAGGAGATGGTTTCCATAATTTGTTCAACAAAAGGGAAGTTTTTGTAAGTCATCCCTAAGTAGGTGAAGATCTCACGAGATATCAGCTAGGCAAGGAGCGGGGACGAGGTGATGCTCAAAAGACATAGCATGTATCCGGTGGTCCTTTTGTGGGGAGGGAAAGCTGATAGAGGCGTTCAGGTGATGCTAGACTGTGCGATCCAGCAAAGGGGAGGTTGAGTTGGAAGGATAATTAGGCTTGCCAGGGAGCGATGGAAGACTCCGGAGCTGATTGTTAAGAGATACCTGGGTTGTATGAGTACTGAAGATAACTAGGGGGAATGGGATCAGGATTCAGAGAGGTCACCTTGGGAGCCATGGGACATCTGAGGGACATATTAGTATCCAGTAGGCCGGGGCTATTGCAGGATGTGTGGCAGAGATGGGAAGGTGGGAACTGCTCGGGGGAGGGTGCGGAGGAGGGCGCGGGTAGGGGTGGGAAGGTGGGAGGAACTATGTAACGGGATCACTTGGGGGAGCTGTGAAGGGGAAGAGGGGCTAAGCCACCTATTTGCAGTATCGAGATCTCAGTTAGAAATAGACCTCCTGATGTGAAATGTTTCTTCAAAAGTACCTAGATGACAGTCAGCAGCTTGGATGAGGATTATCCCATTGTTATATATGGTGATGGTAACGTCGGCTTTGAAAGTGGCGGAGGGGATTACGAAAAGCCTTAGACCGTAGGCAAATTTTTGGGAGGAAGTGATCATGAGTTGTTTTCCTCCGTTTAGCTCTTCTCTTCAAGTAGAAGATGAGATCATTAATTGTGGAACCTCTTTTCAGGCAGAAGTAGGGATCTAATATTAAGGTTTCTGGATAAGCTTTAAGAATTTTGTGTTTGAGGCGTTTAGATGCATTTTTTGTTAGGTTAGGCAGGTATTTAATTGTAAAAGCATTGAGGCCCAGTGGCTCCAGCTTGGAGTGACCTCAGTGGGGTGGTATCCATGATTAAAAGAGACAGACGCTCAGAGTAGGCGTAGATGTAGGTAAACGTAGATGAGCTTGTTCCCAGAGTAAACAGATGGGAGTGCGAACAACTACTGTTGGTTAGTAACTCAATGCAGCAAAATAGAAAACCGCCACAATATGTAAATCCTATCAATGGCGATAAAGTATCCGGGTGGAAACCTCTAGCGGCCAGAGAGGGAGGGACAGAAGTATGGTCACTGTAGAAAATGAAGACCACCAAGCGCAGATGCAACAACCAGGCTCCTGCTAATATGGCCCCACTGAAGTTCTAATACAGATCAACTTTGCCAGATTAGAGCAGGAATGGTCGTGGTGCACTCCTTAGACATTAAAAGATGGCCTCCCCATAAACCATAAAGATCTGGATGCCAGCGAAGCAGTATTACTTTCTATTGCAGGAAGGGAGAGTCCTTTTGCCCTTGTGTGTGGAAGGGGAGAGGCAGCACAGGAAGCTCTATATCCCCAGATCCCTGACATGAAGTCGGGCCCCGCTCTCGCTGCTCGGGATCCACATCGAGAGAATCCCCCAACTTCCCCATCAACAGCACCAGATCACCTGTCGAAGATTCCCATCCGCTGGCCCAAGAACCAGTACAAGGTGCATTCCTTAGCCCTTACAAGATGGCCGCCCCATTATCCATAGCAGTCTGGATGACAGAGGAGTAGTCCTACCACAGTTTCAATTGCAGTAAGGGAGACTTTATTTTACCACAGTGCCCTCGTGTGTGGAAGGGGAGAAGAATCCAGAAGATGGAGGGTGGATCGATCCATAGAGCCCCTACCATGAAGACATACCAGCTCTCTCCCACGCCTCCGCTAGACACAAGGAGTGAGTAGGCCCCAGCTGACCCCACCAGCAGATTCATCTCACCTGTAGAAGAATTGTTCCAGGCTGAAAGATCTGCCACCAGGCCCGTGGAAGGCCGAAAAGGGGAGCAAGCCGAGCTCATCGGAAGAGTGCCCCCCCCAACCCCCCCTCCGGAGTGCTGGGGACGTGTCCATGACCTCCGCTGGACCCAGCACCTAGGCGGCCAGGAGCAGCGTGGCTGTCTTCGTACCTTCATCCCAAGATCTGCGATCATGAGGAGAAGTCCACTGCCCGGATACACTGCCTGTGTATGTGGTGGGTGTGGACCCCTGTTACCTGCAACAGCCTCGGGGGACGCAAGGGCGGAAACCGGCAGACCAGTGAGCTCTCCGGCCATGGCAGAGGGCGCGTCATGTCAACAGCAGGATAGCCTCCTTCAAAATGCAGTTCAAAGCAGGGCAACAGCCGGACAGTCGCCTCTTAATTTTAACGCAGCAACCCAACGATCAACGTCGATGTCCGCCAGCAAACAGTCCACAAACCAGCAAGATCTTCCAGTCCGCAGCAGTAGCCATCCACTGAGAGGCCAGATGTGACTCCTCAGAATGCCCCTGGAATCAGCGAGTAAGTAGAGGTTTCCGTCTTTAGTTTAATTTCCAGCGTGATCCTCAGATCCTCCGACGGATGCATGCAAACGCGTAGCTAGATGGTAGGCACAATCAGGGATATTAAAGAGATCCCAGGCCCATGCCCAGGAGCTTGTCTTAGGCACCTCCGGCGGCCATCTTGCCATAAAAATTGTCTTTACATTTCTGTGATGAAAACTTATGCAAGACTTTACAAAATACCAACAACCCAGCACTGGGGACTCCTATTGACCTCAGTTTGATCCATTCGTGTCATGGGCACTAGACCAAACCACACAAGTGGTGCAAGTGGGGAAAAGTTAGGAATTTTGTGTCTCCTCGCAGATTCCACAAGTTTTCCTTACATAAATGTGAGGAAAGTGTGTTGTTTATTCAACGCTTGAAGTTTACAGGGCAATGTGTGTAAGAAAATAGGGTGGGATGCATGCGAAGCACACCACCCTGGACTCCCCCCAAATGTCTAGTTTTCAGAAATGCCTTGTAGGTTTTTTCCAGGTTGCAGCCTACCCAAGCCCAAAAAGTGGAGAGCTGTTCACCATTGCAAGTGGAACAATATTGGAATTTAGCCACAGTCTCTTGCTGTCAGGTTTCAGAAAAACGGAGTTCATAAACTCAGTAGTTTCTGAAAGAAAGGTTCTGAAATGATCACCTGCTCGAAAGACATTGCGGGTGATCATAGCGCAAAATAAGGGCACCTGTCTTGTACTCCCAACAGGGAGCAATACGTAGACAGTTGCCAGTCTAGTTTCTCGCGCCTGGGCTTACTGGGGGGTGGAGGGGCTTGGTCATGCTGTATCCCTCTATATTAAAAAACAAAAAAAACATTCTCCCTGGCTTCCAGTGGGCTTCTTGTCCCCTGTCCTCCCCCACAAGGGGGTGGGGCAGATATGGGGAAATTACCCTCATCTATCTCTCTGGATGGGGTGGGGGGATGGCTATGCTCATGGTGGGCAGCCGCCACCTCAATAATTAAGAAAGATCAAAAATACATTCCAAGGTGTCATCATCATTCATCTTTATTTCGGCGATTGCCATAAAAGCACAAAATACATACATATAAAAATATAAAATGAGATATTCCATTTTTCCTTGATTAAAAAGTCTCCTTGGTTAAAATGTTCGAAACAAAAATAAGTCTTTAGACCATCAGCAGCAAATCTCCTAAAGTGAAAATGCAAATAACAGCAGAAGTCCAAGTGATCGCCACACTCCCTGCCGGAAATTCCTGACGGGTGGACATTGATGCTATTTGAAAAGGGACCATACCCAGTGAGCTGGACTAGGCTTTCCCCCCCCCCCCCCCCCCCCCCCGAGTACAATTTTCTTTAATTTTCACACTTGAATCAACTATTTTGATCTACATTTTGTAGGCTGGGCAGAAAAAAAGACCTGCATCTGATTCTTCGGCTTCACCACAGGCTGGACACCCTAGAGATTGGGTGCCTGCCCATTTATTGGTAAATGTGCGTAAAGGAAGTGACCTATTCCTAAATTGGACGTTCAGTTTCCTAGCTAAGGCTGGCCAAATTTTGTCTAGAAAGGGCTCTAAGCTATAGTTGTCTTTTACCCCAATGAAAGTTGCTGTCAGAGTGCCTAGTGTTGTGTTCCCATGAAGAAGAGCGAGTTTGTGCCCCCTTGTAGCTCCTGGCAAGTTCATTCCTAGATGTTGCAATGAGATCGCTCCACATATTGTTTTTGCCAGTGCTATGCAGTGTGTCCCTAATATAGGTAAACCAGGGTAGTTCCCCAAACCCAGGTAGCCTCAATACCTCCACCAGCTCTGAACTGAGGGTGGCGTGGTGAGCAAAATAATGATGGCTTAAACCCAGATCTGTGACTGGGGGTGAATGTCGTGCCAATGTGCAACAATATGTCCATTATCTTGTGTGTTTTGCTGTTCACCCTATGTGGGAAGGGTATGCCCAGACGTGAGTCTCGTGCTCACTACGCCACTGGAGTTAAGCTATCCTGGCTGATGATGGCTGATAGCCAGAAACCGGTCCTAGGATGCTTGATTCCGGTCCAGAGTAGACATGGCTTGGCAGTTCGGGCTGGACTGTTCCCATGAGGCACAGGGTCAAGACTGATTTGCATATGGCCATGTCTGAACTGGGGTGGCGTGGTGAGAAAAATAACGATGGATTTAACCCAGATCTGTGACTGGGGTGAATGTTTTGCCAATGGGCAACGTTCCGTCCATTATCTTGTGTGTTTTGCTAGTCTGTAGGAAATCAATTCTGGGTTGACCAAAGTTTATCACCAGAAAAAAAGGGCGGTCTAAGCTCCATTTCTTCTGAGATTGGTTTGACACCCAGGTAAAATTGAAGTGAAACAAGTGGGGTACTAGGGGAGAGACTGACTTAACTGCCTGATAAAGTTGTTTTCTATTTTGGTTATGTCTTTCGAGGAGCAATGCCCCCATAGTTCTGCCCCATACAAACTAGCACCCAGAGCTTGTGTTTTATAGATCTGAGCAGTGGGGCTGATGGGTTTGCAGAATTGTTTCCTATGCACTTTGGCCAAACCCCCTGATATCTGTGCTCACTTAAGGCTCGTTTTAGCAGTGTATGTCAACCAGTCCATGTGTTCAGTGAGGTTAAGCCCCAAGTATTGAAAAGTGGATACCCTCTCAAGGGGGGGATGCCATTCAGACAGGGATTAGAGCAGGTGGAATTTGCCGGATTGAAGACCATATATTTGGTCTTCATGATGTTAATTACTAGCCCTCTAGTGTTACAGAAAGTGTCAAAACTATCAAGGATCTTCTGTATAGGCAGAATAGAGTGGGGGCCAACTCACATCCTTGTCCGACACCTCTGTTAACCATGAATGGCCTAGAAAGCGTCCCATATTACCCATACCTGAGTAGGCCAAAATTTCCCATGTGAAGTCTCTTGATAATAAGACAAAAATATGGAGGGGGATCCCAATATCGTTTAATACAGACCACAGCTTGTTTCTAGGTACTAGGTCGAATTTTGTCTTGATCAACAAATATTAGGTAGAGGCTGCCACCCTCCAAAGTAACTGTTTCCCAATGTAGGAATTACAACCTGAATATTTGTTCTATTGTAGAGGTGCTTTGTCTGAATACTGCTTGGAAGGGGCTAAGGATATTGTGGTCCTCTATCCAGTGCTGTAGGCATATCAAACGTACCAGAGCAAAAACTTTCTGCATCACCTCAATTAGACTAATGTGTCTGTAGTTGTCTGGTAAAAGAGGAGAACCTTTCTTGTGGACTGGGACAATTTCCTCTCCAGGCCAAGTTTTGGGATTCGACATTTCCCCATCACAGCATTGAATATTGCCCACATAAACGGTCCCCAAATTGTTGGTTCCTAATGAAAGAGGTCCCTGGAAAGTTTATCCCTTGCGGCTGCTTTGTGTGGACCTATTTTATTGATGGCTCTGAGCATTTCAGGCAAGGTTATCTCTGGGTACTGCTGCTCAACACACAGGGGTGAATCCCAAGTTGGATAAGCTACATCTTCGTCTGCCTCAAGTGTGGCATACAGGGCCCGATAGTGGTCGTTCCATGCTTTAGCCGCAATGTTAGGCTCAAATGCTGCTTTACCTTCTCTGCAGCCCGCGTTAATTAAGTTCCGGAACAAGACCCCACAAAAGGAATCCCTTTTTTCCTGCTCCCAAGATCTATTATCTAGGGCAATCGTCTCTCTGTAAATGGTCCGCTTGAGTGAGATGTATCCCCTGCCCTTGGATTTTAAAGCTTTTAGCAAGGCCAATTTTCTTCAAGGCACCGCCGATTGAACCAAGAGTTTGGGGTGGCTTACTTTGGCCTCTAATCTGCACTTCTGGATGAAATAGACCCATTAGTTTGTCGGGGAGTACAGTGTGTAACTCAGCTACCCCTATTGGTGACGCAATTGTACCTTCCTCTGTGATAACTTTATTCAAGTCCAGTAAAGAGTAACCCATTGCCTCATATAGGGCTGTCATCACATCAGGGGATTGCTGCATTACCGGCGAACGTATTCTTCTCCTACTAGTTGTTAGTCTTGGCCTATCATCCAGCGTCACGCCTGCTAGCAGTCCGGCACACACTTTGAGTAGAGGAAGGTCCATGGTCAGTGCGCTGTGGTCACTGTCATGCCTAGGCAAGACAAACAAATCTGCGATCATTGGCCACATCCTGGTCTACCAGGATAACGTCAATTAAAGAAGAATGTCCCTCCTGATTAAATGTGTGCATCCCCGGAGTGTCAGATTTTGTACACCCTTTGCACGCCCTTACTTAGTGGTTCAAAGTGAGGTATTTAATCTGGAGGGCCAGCTGGGATCAAGTTTTGATAGGGGGTATGCTCCGCTCTGGAATAGCCCATAGCCTATCTTATTTGCAGGCAGCGTCACCATTGTTATCATCTAGGGTCTCAAATTGCCAATTGAAGTTGCCCCCCCTTGATTAGATAGAAACTGTCCGCAGCACAGGACAGAAGAGAGGCCAGTTGTTCCACAGCCGGGGATTCGTGGGTTATTCTTGTAGGTCTAGAATAGACATTAACCAGAGTTTTTGCGACCTTGGGGGCAAAAGTAAGTAATACAATCAAAATATCATTAGAAGGAAACTCCATCCTCTTGGCCGTACAGCCCAAGTGGGAGGCCACCCATATGGTAAGCCCACCAGATAATCTACACCTCCCCTTGGTAGTGGCAGCCATTAAGAAAGCCGAAAAGCCCAGCCGCCGTGCATCCTACCTACGCCATGTTTCCTAAAAGAGGCAAAGATCGAACTGGTCTACAAAAGACCCCCAATCAGTGGAGTCCAGTTTGTTCCTTAAGCCAGCAGCATTCTAGATTATCATCCTCCGAGAAGTTTGCACTTCCCGGGTGCCCGGTATTGCTGAATTAGACCCATTACTTTGGAGTAGCACCTCCATTTGCGGCAGTAATGACCCCCCTCCCTTCCCCCCCCTTATTTCTGGCAGTATGCTCCTATTGCCCGGAATGTTTCTGCCAGAGCTTGGTCCAGCTTTCTTCTCGGGCCTATTGACCATATAGGGCTCCACTAAGGTTGCATAGTTCGAGACCCTATAAAGGGCAGCGGCTCGTTCGGTAGCCCTTCTCCTCCACGTTCCTTGTTCACACAGGCCTTGGAAAGTTCTCCCTGTGGCTCTGTTCCTCCTTTCCGAGGCCCCAAGACACACTGTGCATTATATGTTTCTGGATCGTGTCTTATCTTCCCCATTAGTCCTCCTTCAGAGACTTTTGCTGGGTCGGGAGCATAGTGGTCAAGGAGTCAATCCATCCCCTCCAGAACCCTGTATCTATTTGTTATTGGTATTGTGAAGCACAGGATCCTAGGTATCTGATGTTGATGTCTACTCTGCCATTGGATTGTATTCTGGGTGGCCAATACACTGCTATTTTGATCCCTATTTGGTTGCTTGTGTGATGGCTTATAAAAATAGCCGAGTGGCAAGGACTTGATTGCTGTACCTAGGACCTGTTTAAGGAAATCACCTAACAAAAGACTATGGGCGGTCTTTGGGTTTCTGAAGTTGATCACAACGCAACCCTTTGCCTATTTTTAAGTCTGTTTCCTATCCAGTTAACTTTCACCTAGTAGGAGCCTCAAGGGGAAGAAAGGGATTGTACAGGCCGCCCCCCACTCAATACATCTTAAACAACAATTGGCCTGCCCTACTTCAATGTGGAATCAATGATCCCTGGTTTCTATACTTATGCCTATTCAACAGAGCGTATTCTACAACCTCCTGTCTACATGTGCTCAATAAAGTCACAGATAGCAAGAATAAAATTGTGTGCGTGACAAACGTGTAACTAAGCCCTCACCTCGCTGTGCCTTTCTGAACAGGTGTATCATTCAAAAAAGGGGGGAGGGGAGTTGGCAGAGCCTCACGGGAGCAACACCCGGGGAGGAGTTTACAGGCTGGTACTCGCCTGTATCCTCACGTTCTCATCATCCGCATCTGCCAACTGACAACATAAAGGGGACATAAACAGTGCAGAAAAAGAAAACCTGTACGTGTTATGTGTAAGTGACCCACTGCGGTATGCCAAAATCACACGTTGAGATCTGGTCCCACCACCTGTTAAAAAGAGCTAGGCTACACTGGCTCGTCTAATTTTATTCCATGCTGTGTGCCCACTCTGATTAAAAAACCAACATGTTTCATTGCCTAGTTTTATTTACCGGCAATTTCATCAGGGTTAAGGGTCAGCGTGATCTCTGGACGTCATGCTTCTCCGTATATTGTACCTGTGGTTGTACATAAAATAAAAGCACACACAAACATTTACTCACTGTGTCTTGCTAGGATACTCCCAGCGGCAATTGCAACCACACTGTCTAGTGTCTCAAGAATACATTACCAGGTGGCTGATGAATTCTCGCCTACCAGTGCCCCCGTAGAAGAATTAGGGTTGTGGACCCCTATATCTCAGATTAGGTTTCCGTGGACCGCCCTTGGTTAGTTTCTAAGGGGAAGGGAGACATACGATCAATGAAAACATTTAAAAGTCATGTCCCTTCATAACTGCCACTCGTTGCTGGCTACTCCGTATCTCTATGCTTGTATAGATTACTCTGCCCTTATGCGCATAACTGCACTGCTGGTCCCCCACAGATTCCTCCAATTATATACATCACCACCCGGTCCTATCCAGTTAACCCTGTGAGTCATAAAGATCTCTTTGGCTCTGTCATAAGGGAACTGCCTATGTCTCGCTAGCCAGTACAGGCATTTGTTGGTTAGCTCATTCTGGGTTTCTCTCTGATTCTTTTTTGCTCTGCAACAGCCGCAATGACTACAAGATATGGACATGAGGCAGGAGGTAGCTTGATAGTGGGGAAAATCACAGTGTTGGCACGTCTAGGTTCATTCCTCTCCACTATGTCCCTGGCCAAGCTCGTAGACGGGCAGTTGCTCGGCTGGACTCCGTTGGAATAGACCTCCCCTCCTGCCATGCCCCCGCTGTCATTGGCACTAGTGTGGCATTCCTGGACACACAGATTAGAAACCTTTGATGGTTCAGTAAAATGAGGGGAAACAGTCTGGCAGGTGGCATCTGTTCCATTTATGGTGCCCTCAGAGGCCCCGTGGTGTATCTTAATATTTATCAGTAACTTTGTCCAGGCATGCTACCAGGGGGGAAAGTTCTTCCCTCAAGGTGAGTTTAACCTTCTCACATTTATCTGTTAGTAGGTGTGCAGCCGACATAGGATGTACATTGCCCTCTCATGCTCCATCTGTGCTGCTAGAGTCCATTTCATCTAAACTTCGAAGAGGATTGTCAGGGGCTTCGTCAGCCAGTTTCCTACATTTAGTCATTACTCCTCTGTTTTTTTAAATCTTGTCAATCATAATAGATTTACCAGTTTCACCCCCTTTCTGTAGTTGCTCTTTGGGTGAGACCCTCTGTTGGTCATTGCCTCCTTGCAAAATAAGGGGTGGATTGAGCCCCGGCTGGTCAAAACGGCTGCTGGTTGAGACAGCAGGCCATCATCCATGGTACGCCTGATTAAGTCAGTGTCTGATATTCGAGCTGTTTCCGTCCCTTGATGTTTCTTGAATCAAAACTAGGAATCATTAAACCATGCTTGCTCTGCCGTTTCCATGAGCTGCTTATTGATATGCAGCTCCAAGATTTTAGTTGGAACTGGAAGCTAAGATATGAGACGGTAGTTTTTACAGTCTCCTGGATCTAGATTGTTTTTTTAGGAGCGGCCTAATAATGGCTTGTTTCCAACCGTGCGGAGATTCCGGATGGAATACATTGTTCATGAGTTTACAGAGGGGTTCTGCTATGGTGTTTGCTGCCATATGCTGCAAAAAGCATGTTCTACTGCTGTCCCGGACATCCGGCTAAGAGGTATCAGCATCATGGGCCCCGAAGTCCATTGCCACGATTCTTCAGCAAAAGTTTGAGTCGTCCATGTTTTTTGACATGTCTACAAATATAATGAGATGCACCCAGATGTGCCCACTGCTCCTTCCCTAAGCTGCAGCTTTGCAAAGCCTGCACAAAAAGGCATTTTCCAGGAAAGATTCCTCATCCGAGGATTTATGTGGCTGGGTGAGGCGGTGAAGTTTTACAAATTGACACCACTTTCCACTCTTTGCTGTTCGACTTTGATTGACATTTAATCCGAAGTGTAACCAGAGATACTTTTTCTAACCTTTTCACATCTATCCACCCACAACTTATTTTTTCAAAGATGTATCACACTTGTTATCACAGGCACGATGCACTTAACCTGTAGGTGATAATCAGTACTTGTAGATTCATGAGTGGCATTCAGTACTTGCAGATTCATGAGTGGCATTCAGTACTTGCAGATTCATGAGTGGCATTCAGTACTTGCAGATTCATGAGTGGCATTCAGTACTTGCAGATTCATGCGTGGCATTCAGTCCTTGTAGATTCATGAGTGGTATTCTGTACTTGTAGATGCAGGAGTGGTATTCATGAGTGGTATTCAGTCCTTGTAGATTCATGAGTGGTATTCAGTACTTGTAGATGCAGGAGTGGTATTCATGAGTGGTATTGAGTCCTTGTAAATGCATGAGTGGTATTCAGTACTTGTAAATGCATGAGTGGTATTCAGTACTTGTAAATGCATGAGTGGTATTCAGTACTTGCAGATTCATGAGTGGTATTCCGTACTTGCAGATTCATGAGTGGTATTCCGTACTTGCAGATTCACGAGTGGTATTCCGTACTTGCAGATTCACGAGTGGTATTCAGTACTTGCAGATTCACGAGTGGTATTCAGTACTTGCAGATTCACGAGTGGTATTCAGTATTTGCAGACTCATGAGTGGCATTCAGTACTTGCAGACTCATGAGTGGCATTCAGTACTTGCAGACTCATGAGTGGTATTCAGTACTTGCAGTTTCATGAGTGGCATTCAGTGCATTCAGTGCTTGTAGATTCATGAGTGGTATTCAGTACTTGCAGATTCATGAGTGGTATTCTCATGAGTGGTGTTCAGTGCTTGCAGATTCATGAGTGGCGTTCAGTGCTTGCAGATTCATGAGTGGCATTCAGTACTTGCAGATTCATGAGTGGTATTCAGTACTTGCAGATTCGTGAGTGGTATTCAGTACTTGCAGATTCGTGAGTGGCATTCAGTGCTTGTAGATTCGTGAGTGGTATTCAGTGCTTGTAGATTCGTGAGTGGTATTCAGTGCTTGTAGATTCGTGAGTGGTATTGAGTGCTTGTAGATTCATGAGTGGTATTCAGTACTTGTAGACTCATGAGTGGCATTCAGTACTTGTAGACTCATGAGTGGCATTCAGTACTTGCAGACTCATGAGTGGCATTCAGTACTTGCAGACTCATGAGTGGCATTCAGTACTTGCAGACTCATGAGTGGCATTCAGTACTTGCAGACTCATGAGTGGCATTCAGTACTTGCAGACTCATGAGTGGCATTCAGTACTTGCAGACTCATGAGTGGCATTCAGTACTTGCAGACTCATGAGTGGCATTCAGTACTTGCAGACTCATGAGTGGCATTCAGTACTTGCAGACTCATGAGTGGCATTCAGTGCATTCAGTGCTTGTAGATTCACGAGCGGCATTCAGTGCTTGCAGATTCATGAGTGGTATTCAGTACTTGCAGATTCATGAGTGGTATTCAGTACTTGCAGATTCATGAGTGGTATTCAGAACTTGCAGATTCATGAATGGTATTCAGTACTTGCAGATTTGTGAGTGGCATTCAGTACTTGCAGGTTCGTGAGTGGCATTCAGTGCTTGCAGATTAGTTAGTGGTATTCAGTACTTGCAGATTCATGAGTGGTATTCATTGCTTGTAGATTAATGAGTGGCATTCAGTGCTTGCAGATTAGTTAGTGGTATGCAGTTCTTGCAGATTCATGAGTGGTATTCTCATGAGTGGTATTCAGTGCTTGCAGATTCATGAGTGGTATTCAGTACTTGCAGATTCGTGAGTGGCATTCAGTGCTTGCAGATTTGTGAGTGGTATTCAGTACTTGTAGATTCGTGAGTGGCATTCAGTGCTTGTAGATTCATGAGTGGCATTCAGTGCTTGTAGATTCATGAGTGGCATTCAGTGCTTGTAGATTCATGAGTGGCATTCAGTGCTTGCAGATTCATGAGTGGTATTCAGTACTTGCAGATTCATGAGTGGTATTCAGTACTTGCAGATTTGGGAGTGGTATTCAGTACTTGCAGATTTGGGAGTGGTATTCAGTACTTGCAGATTCGGGGGTGGTATTCAGTACTTGCAGATTCGTGAGTGGCATTCAGTGCTTGCAGATTCGTGAGTGGCATTCAGTGCTTGTAGATTCATGAGTGGTATTCAGTGCTTGCAGATTTGTGAGTGGTATTCAGTACTTGTAGATTCGTGAGTGGCATTCAGTGCTTGTAGATTCATGAGTGGCATTCAGTGCTTGTAGATTCATGAGTGGTATTCAGTGCTTGTAGATTCATGAGTGGTATTCCGTACTTGTAGATGCATGAGTGGTATTCCGTACTTGTAGATGCATGAGTGGTATTCAGTACTTGTAGATTCGGGGGTGGTATTCAGTACTTGCACATTCGTGAGTGGCATTCAGTACTTGTAGATTCATGAGTGGTATTCAGTACTTGCAGATTCATGAGTGGCATTCAGTGCTTGTAGATTCGTGAGTGGTATTAAGTGCTTGTAGATTCGTGAGTGGCATTCAGTGCTTGTAGATTCATGAGTGGTATTCAGTGCTTGTATATTCATGAGTGGTATTCAGTACTTGTAGATTCATGAGTGGTATTCAGTACTTGTAGATTCATGAGTGGTATTCCGTACTTGTAGATGCATGAGTGGTATTCAGTACTTGCAGATTCAGGAGTGGTATTCAGTACTTGTAGATTCATGAGTGGTATTCAGTGCTTGTAGATTCATGAGTGGTATTCAGTGCTTGTATATTCATGAGTGGTATTCAGTACTTGTAGATTCATGAGTGGTATTCAGTACTTGTAGATTCATGAGTGGTATTCCGTACTTGTAGATGCATGAGTGGTATTCAGTACTTGCAGATTCAGGAGTGGTATTCAGTACTTGTAGATTCATGAGTGGTATTCCGTACTTGTAGATGCAGGAGTGGTATTCATGAGTGGTATTCAGTCCTTGTAGATTAGATTCATGAGTGGTATTCTGTACTTGTAGGTTCGTGAGTGGTATTCATGAGTGGTATTCAGTCCTTGTAGATTCATGAGTGGTATTCAGTACTTGTAGCTGCAGGAGTGGTATTCATGAGTGGTAATTAGTCCTTGTAGATGCATGAGTGGTATTCAGTACTTGTAAATGCATGAGTGGTATTCAGTACTTGCAGATTCAGGAGTGGTATTCAGTACTTGCAGATTCAGGAGTGGTATTCAGTACTTGTAGATTCATGAGTGGTATTCAGTACTTGTAGATTCATGAGTGGTATTCCGTACTTGTAGATTCATGAGTGGTATTCAGTACTTGTAGATTCATGAGTGGTATTCAGTACTTGTAGATTCATTAATGGTATTCAGTACTTGTAGATTCATGAGTGGTATTCCGTACTTGCAGATTCATGAGTGGTATTCAGTACTTGTAGATTCATGAGTGGTATTCAGTACTTGTAGATTCATGAGTGGTATTCAGTACTTGTAGATTCATGAGTGGTATTCAGTACTTGTAGATTCATGAGTGGTATTCTGTACTTGTAGATTCATGAGTGGTATTCTGTACTTGTAGATTCATGAGTGGTATTCAGTACTTGTAGATTCATGAGTGGTATTCAGTACTTGTAGATTCATGAGTGGTATTCAGTACTTGTAGATTCATGAGTGGTATTCAGTACTTGTAGATTCATGAGTGGTATTCAGTACTTGTAGATTCATGAGTGGTATTCTGTACTTGTAGATTCATGAGTGGTATTCAGTACTTATAGATTCTGAGTGGTATTCCTCTCTACGAATCATCCCCGGGTTTTGTGCTAAATGGACAACAAAAAATTAACCCATAATGTAGTGTGACTCGCAACATTACATTCCTTTTGGGAAAAAACAATAAAGAATAAATGATATTGGAGTATAACCACAATGGATGGATGGTTCAATTTGTAAACTTCACCACAGGAGTGCCAAGTGGGGGACGTTTTGGCCTTTCAAGAAAACGCTTCAGTTATTATTTAAGTACCTGCACACGTTGAGCAGGAGGCGATACCCACAGGCGCACCCACTATAAAAATGTTAATAAATATGTTCATGTTAATTTTGTGTGACACCCAAAGGAGTGCGACTGCCACTTTGCTATTTCTTCTCAGCTAAATGAGGGGGGACAGGTCAGAGAATCATTTGTGTGGCATACGTTTTCTAGGCATTAGGAGCCTTAGTCTCGCCGCATTGTTACTGGTGTGTTCTTGTCGTCATCACAAAGTAGTGCAGCGGCTGTGGCACAGGACCACCTTCTAACCTTGAGCCAGGAACCCAGAGCTGTGGCTGGCACACCTGTGCGGCTTATTATTCGCCCAGGCTTCTATTTCTGAGTCCTGGCACTGTGTACCTCGTAACAAAATTGGAAAGCTTGTTTAAAATTCTATTTTATTTGGCAATTACTTTTTTTTAATATGACACTCTTCTCTGTTCGGTTTCGCACATTGTAATATGTCCAACATTTTTCGCCACTGAGAAAGAAAACAGCCGCCCTTAAAAAAGTGATGTAACACCTGGGTGGGGCGTTTGTTCCTCAGGTGGGTGTGACCCAGGGAAGGACAAATATATTTTGCTCACTTTTCGGCCCTCCTGCGCCTAGGATGATTGCGGACTTTGTGCGGGTCTGGCACTTCGCTTCTGATTGTATTTGGACTCGTCCACTCCATGACACCTGTCTAGCTCGACAAGTGAAAAGAAACCATTTAAAACAGCGTGAGAAGGAAGCAAGGGAAGAACTCTTCCCAGAATAATTTCTATCTGGGTGCCATGATGACTATTCGAAGGCGGCAAAGTGCGTTGGCAGCTGTTAGACTTTCTGGGGAGGACTGCGGTAACCAAAACAGCAACCGACGGCCCAGGAAAGGCCCGGCTCCGAGGGCCCAGCTCTGCCCAGCTGCCCTGCAGCTAGCCCTGCAGCTAGCCCAGTTAACCCTGGGCCTGCTCCTTGCAGGGTTTCATTGTTGGAGTACATACTCCGTGCATGAAAATCTGCTTTGGTTCTCCAACCTAAGGGTGAGACACTTTTACTTATTTAATACTTATGTTTCATTTTGCGTTTTTTCAATAATCTTCTCTCTCCTCTGTTTTCTCTTCTCTGTTTTCTCTTTTCTCTTTTCTCTTTTCTTTTCTCTTTTCTCTTCTCTTTATTTCAGTTTTTGATTTTAGAACACTAAAGCAATATATAGTAATCTGACGAGGAAACCCGTTTTACAGATATACAGAGTGCGATTCACAAAGCATACTAAAGTAGTACTACTGATGTGCTTCAAAGTCCAACTCACAGACCTAGGGCTGGAAACCTCTCTGCATCCCCTATCTGCTCGCAGGTATACATGTTGGTAGTCATTTACTACAGCCTTAAAAGTGTCCGAATAGGCTCTTAAGTAAGTCGAACACCACACACTGCCAGCCACGGCAATACACTTATAATGGAGACGGAGGGGAGGGGGGTGTGGGGGTATGGGGGGGGGGGAACCTTGGCATAGCCAATAGGTCTTGCCTATGCAAAAGCTATTGACTTTGCCAATGTGTTGCAATGTTGCGCACTAGTGTGACTGCTGTTCATTATGGCTAAAAGTTCTGGCGTAGAAGAGTCTCGTGGACTGTCTTACAGTTGAATGGCAAAGAGTAGAATGGAGTGACAGAGACTGTTGTGTATTGGAGTGGCATAGTGTGGAGTCGCATAGAGTATCATACACTGGAGTGCCATAGGGTAGTGTGGACTGATGTAGAGTGTTGCAGAGTATAGTGGTGTAGTGTGCAAGGACATTGAAATCAGCCACATTGAATGTAGCATCGTAGAATGCAGTAGTGAAGATTGAAGTTGGATAGAGTTGAGTGGAATGGTGCAGGGGTGTGTGGTCCAGGGTTGAGTTGTGCAGGATGGAGCGCCCAGATTGGAGTGGCGCAGAGTAGAGCAGTGCAGAGGCGTAGAGTAGTGCTGCGTAGTTGAGTAATGCATTGGTGTAGAGTTGAGTGGCATAGAGTGTAGTGGTGTGGAGTGCAGAGTAGATTTGAGTGGCATAGAGTTCAGTGGTGTAGAGTGATGTAGAGCTGAGTATGGTGCCTTAAAGTGAAGTAGCGTAGAGTGGAGTAGTGTTGCATAGAGTTCAGTGGCGGAGAGTGCAGTGTTGCAGAGTAGAGTGCAGTGGCATAGAGTGCATTGGCATAGAATTCAGTGGTTAATAGTAGAGTGGCATAGAGTGCAGTGGTTAAGAGTAGAGTGGCATAGATTGGAGTAGAGAGGCGCAGAGTGCAGTGGCATAGAGAAGTATGTACCTGAGTATAATGAAGTTGCTTACAGTGGAGTGGTGCAGGGTAGAGTGCAGTTGCATAGAGTGTAATGGCATAGAGTAAAATGGTGTAGAGTGCAGTGGAGCAGAGTAGATTAGAGTGGCATACGTTGGATGGATGCAGAGCGCAGGGCATAGAGTTGAGTGCTACAGAATAAAGTGTGTTGCCTTAGAGTGTATTGGCATAAAGTGCAGAGTGGAGTTGTGCAGAGTAGATTGGTGTGGCCTAGACTGGAGTGGTGTAGAGTGCAGTGGCGAGGAGTAGAGTGGCAAATAGTGCATTTCACTAGAGTAGAGTGGTACAGGGTAGAGAAGAGAGATTTAGCGTGCCGTTGCGTAGAGTGGAGTGGTGCCGAGTAGAGTGCAGTGGTGTGAAGTGGTGCAGAGTACAGTTGAGTAGAGTAGAGCAGAAGAGTATGCATGATATGGTAGCACACTCCCATCGCAGACCACACATTTCCAATTGAAATGACCATTGCATTTGCACAGACATACAGTTTTACTAATAAAACTATAAAGTGCACAAAAGAGAATGTGGAAATTGATTCACCTAGTGTAATCAATTTACTATTTTTTTTTGTTTTCAACACACTTCAGAAATAACAATACGTGCTTAATTTGTTTTTCTAATTCTGATATATTCTGAAATATTACACAGTTCATTTAAATGTTGTTGTTTGCAAGCGTCCTCGAAGACAGCGCCTCACATTTGACCTCAGTCTCTAAATACTCAGCAATTTTGACAAGATAAGAACAAGATTTAAAGGCCTGTGTACAGAAAGGGAGTTTGTGGAATAATACAGTAAATACGGTTTAGGCAACAGGAGGGACAAACTGAACCTGGAGAGGCTAAAACAAATGAAGCCGGCAAATAAAAAGCCGAAAAATGTGAGTTACAAAGCCAGTGGTAATCAGCAGGCGGAATGCATTCCTAGGTCAACTTTCTGATAGTCCGCAAGATGTCGTTAGCAAACCAGTCAGCTGTACTGTCTGGTAGGCTGCGACCTAAAATCAGCCCACTGGAACTAATGGTAAATAAATTGTTAGACATATAAAAAAAAATAGTATTAATAAAACAATTTATATCATTATTTATCTATAATGGTATTTATATTTTTAATAATAAGCCTAATTAATATAGAATACATTTTATTTTGAAAAGGTAAAAATCATTTAAATTAAGCACAACTCGTAACGAAATATACTAATTATTAATTAAAAAAAATAATAGGATTGAGTATTTTTTAAAATTGTAAAAAAATTATTTATAAATTTATTTAAATTCATTCTGTAGTCCACATTTAATGTGATGAGATAATGTGCTTCAACTTTTTAGTTAATTATAGGTTAACTATAAATATTTCAAATTAATTACATTTCTATTATATAGCAACGTATTAATATTTTGACAGCATAATACAATTCAAATTTTCCCTATACTTTTCCATAGGTAGAGCTTCACCTTGATGGCGGACATCTCCAAGAGGTGCAAAGTTACTAGTAGTAATGCTACCCTCGTAAATGATGTGGAGGCTACGCCCTCTGATTTGCAGGGAAGGACATATGTTACTCTGTACCAAGGTGTAACCGTCCACTTGAAAAAACAAGCATTGGCATAGCCAATAGGTCTTGCTTTTGGGACCTTGTAAGTATTTAGTTATGCAGCACAATATCCTTGGTGCAATAACATCAACCGTTACATGGCTAAAAACTTATAAGGTTCTAAAAGCAAGACCTATTGGCTATGCCAATGCTTGTTTTCTTATCCCTTAAGTCTATGGACTCTTTGCTGAGGGTGATTTTCTTTGCTAGTTAATTGTGATTTAAGGCAATTTACACATTTAGTGTAGTGATCTCTTACAATAACCAGGTCACATAATTAGTGACAAGGCCATGCTCAATTTCCGCAGGAATTTACGGTGGTGTACATTTGCTGATCTTTTATGCTACCTCTCACTTTCACAATCGTGTTTAATAATGCTGTACCACTCATGAACACTGTGAAAATTCATATTCAGACGTTTTTTTTTTGTTGGGCACAAGAAGAATAAGTAGTGTTCTGTGGCAGAGCATGTACTCCAAGAACCATAGTATGTCTTATTGCATTGCAGACCCAGTATAGCACTTTATACCCCTTGCAGTGCCTCGAAGCACTCTTAATTTGCATTGCGTTCTCCGGACCCCTTTTGGAGTGCATGGTTCAATTGGCATGATGTCGTTTGACGTAGAGGGGAGTGCGGTCTGCAAAGTTCAAAAGTGTGCTTCAAACATGGTGCCAGAAAGGTTGCTGCCAGAAAAGAAAGTGCTTCAGATAAATGGAGGATAAATGTCCTTCCCCACAAGTCTGCTTATTTCACATAGCTCAAAATACAGGAAACGCAAAATGTTGGAAGTTATGCGATTAAATGGCGTAAACGAAATTTCGCCTGGACCTATTTTCAATCTGAGTGTTTTATAAATACCATAAAGATTTCAAAACTTTAGCCCGCCCGTCGCCTCGGTTCTCCACAGCAGCCTCCATCACCGGAAGTCCCGGTTGGCTGTTGCCAATGGAGTGGAAATCTGGGATGCAGGAACTGTTTGAATAAGTAGTGCGCAATCGCCCACAGGGCCGTGGGAACTGAATGCAGGTAACAAGCCCCCCTTCAGCACTTGGTAGTGATGCAATGTACTGCCGTCGGTAAACTGAGCCCGGGTTCAAAAGGACGCCCGTCCCTGACCTCTGCAGTCAGCGACTCTGGAAACCTGAGCGCCGCAGGCTGCTGTTGCTGGACCCGGGCACGATGCTGCCCTGTGCCAGGACGGCTGCTCTGTGTGGCCCACTGAGACAATGGTGAGTTTCACTGGAACCCTGGGATGCAGCGAGGGTAACCTAAGTGTGTATTTTTATTTTTAAGTTAGCAAAACTTCTCATGTACAAAAAGCATTAGCAACGCCAACATGTCTGGCTTGCACTATGAATCCTGACTGGAATATTATTTTTTTAAATGCCTGGTGTGCTGAATAAATAAAACAAAACAAAAATATTTTTTTTTAAACACATCTGTGAGATAAAGAATTTGCTGTGTGAAGATCCAGATTACGTTTGAGCGGTGATTGAAGATAGAAATATATATGCGGAGCTCTTCCATATCCAAGAGATCTTAAGACTGGTGAGTGCTGGCACTCTCTCGTTCAAAGTAAACAAATGCAGTTACTCTGTATCCGTCAGTTTAAAGCACCGCTTGTCAGATATAAAATATTCCATCTTGCATCGCAATACGAGTACTCTAAAGGAGGTGGGATGATACACCAGGTGCGGCTGCTGTTAAAAACAAAGCACAAGCGCGCGCACCTCGCGCAGCAGTTGGGGGGTGAGAGAGGAGGGGGCCTGGACAATTCACTTGCGGGAGCCAGCAGCTGGCGCCGCCATAATAGATAACATATGGCGCCAGCCGCTCGCTCCCGCAAGTAAATCTCCACACGTGCGCGCGTTCCAATTGACGGCAATGGAGCGCGTGCACCCTTTTGGCTGAAACGCCAATGTGACGGCTAAAGGTCTTTTTGCCTATTCAGCGCATGTGTGACCTAAGGACTGGCAAAAAAGTAGAGTTTTATTTCTAGCTGCAGGAGTAAGTATATACATAGCAACCATACGCATGTGTATTTACCTTTGTAAATTAGGATCATAGTCTTTGAGCCAACTTTCACTCCACAACCTCCTTGTTTCCAGTAGAGAGGTGCTCCAGTCCACAAACAGGCAGTAGTCAATGGTAAAGTGTCTAGCTCAGAGATTGTGCAGAACTGCAATGTTAGCCTACATTTCCATCACATAAAATAACACATTTCTGTATGGCCGCTCCAGCACAGGAGTAAGAAAGTTGAGGTATCCTAAAAGCATAGATCAATAATAGAGAGAACAACACAAATGAGTAGGACAGAAGAGAAAAACAAAACAAAAGGAAAGGGAAACAGATATTGAAAAATTGAGGATCTTGGTGGGTGCCACACACCAGTGCCCACAGCCTGCCCCCGCGAGCAATGTGCCCAAGTACTTCTTTCCCTTCCAAAGGAGGAAAACATCACCAAGTCAGTTCTAGGGCACCACGTCCCCAGCTGTGTCTTTTGAAATTAAGTTGTTCTCCTCCCACAACTCCCTGTTCTTCTCCAGGTCTTCCAGAACTGCTGTTCCCCTTTTATAGTTAGTACACTACAAAAGATGTCAAGGTATTTGCTTTGTGCATGCTCTCTAGGACACTATAATATATATACTAATAAACTCTTCCCAGTCTGCCAAAATTACTTTTCTGTGAGGATATTATGATTGTTGTCCCAGAGCTTATCATTGCTGTCAGTGCTATTTACCTTCTAAGCAAGAGACTCATGGATGGATATCTGCAGCTATAACGGGAATTTTCTTCTGTTAAAGGTCCAACAAGGTTGACATGCACTCATGACCATAGATCAAATTAGAGGCCACACTGCTATTTAATATTTAGTAAATCAGTTGATGAAGGTTGCCTCAGAGATTAAAGGCATTAATCTAATTCAGCCAGAGAACAGTCCACTGAATCACAGACCAATTTTTAGTACATGCATGTTTAGCATCTGCCATTCACTATGACCTTCTTTTAACTCTGCATTTTTTCTACTCAAAGGATGTTAGCAGTGAGTGATTAAATACATTTTTTTAAAGCTTTATTTTTCCATTTTACAATAACAACACAGTTGTTGTACTGGTGTGGGCAGCTGGCCCGCATGAACTCAAACACAAGATTTAGTGGAAAACATTGACATAATTGCAGGTGCCAATATTCGTATACATCAGGGGACTTAAACACAGTTATACTATGGGCTTCCGCCTTCCTCCATATTTTACCCACTATCACTTGCATCAGGTTCAAATTGATCACCCTCAAAAATCTCAGTAGTTAAGAGATCCCTGCAGTGTTCTCTCCACATTCTTAGATCTTCATCTAATTTCTCATCCTTTCTACACGCTTTCATGTGAACCTCCTCCGCAAGCGACCACTCACGCACGTCCTTCAACCTATCGTCCACTGAGGGGGAGTGCTTACCCATCCATCGATAATACAAAGTTAAACAAAATGTTTCAATGTACTAGTGGTAACAGGTGATGTACATATTTGTGGCCAAAAAGCACAATTCTGAAGGACTGTGGAATTCTCTACGTGCTTTTCGGCATGTTGCCTTCAACAGGAAGCCACAGGATAGATAAATCAAAGTAATATCTGTATCATAGAATGATACTCCAAATCATTCCTGTGGCTTCCTGATGAGGGCAACATGATGAAACGCCTAAGCTGGGGGTGAATAAGAAGCAATATGAGAAAGATAAACCCGCAATGGGACATCTAATGGAGGGGTCGCAGCCCCTGATTAAGACTATGTTCACAGCTGCAGCACCAGGGGGTGGGGAAAAAGTGACACCCCCGCAGGAAATGTACATAATTCCCCCCCAGTCGAGGCAGAGGACAAACAGGAGAATAACCAGATGGGAGAGGCCAGTTGAAATCACAGGTAGGAGAAAGATCAAGGTGGAAGCTTGGTGAATGGAGCTGGGGGAGGCACTCCCCCTACTGACCATATTGTAGCAGAGATCGTGGATGCGGGTGAGAGTGAGGGCAGTAAAAAGAAGGAAGAATCCACTCTAGCTGAAACCGACAAAGGCAAAATCAAACTTCTATCGGAGCTTGACAAAGTCAGTGAAAGCCTCTTGGGTCCCTTGTCCCCAGACGCAGCATTGGGTGAATACTTCTTCTCCCTAACTGACGACACGGATTCCTCCAGGCAGGAGATCCTTTCATCGAGTAAGGATGATCCCTCAGACTCCAACAGCTCCATGCAGGATTTGCGGCTCATCCAGAAAAAGAAATCTTCAAGAAAAAAAAAACAAGACCAGGAAAAGGAAGAGCAGCAGGTATGAGGGCAGCTGCCAACAATGAAATGGGACTATTCCAATGCCCAATTGTCACTTCAAGAGACAGGAGAAGCGGCTGGACTACCTACAGGAAATCAGGAGCCCTCACTATCCACTATATTCTCCTCATTAAAGCAGATGCAAGAAGATCATATAAACGAGAGTTGTCGGGCTAGGATCTCCTCCAAAAAAGTGCAAGGGGGATTCGTAAAATAAGTAAGGACTGTGGAGAGATCACTGAACAATTAGTGATGGTGACAGGATTGACAGAGGTACTGGAGGCACAAGTAGAGACTCTGAAAGTGGAAAATACATCTCAGGGAGTGGCACTTGCAGATGCTATATCCAAACTTGAGGATCAGGAAAACTGTCCGAGGTGGAACAACTTACGCTTTCTGGGAATACCAGAGGGGGTGGAGGGAAGCAACCAGAGAGAGTATGTGGTGACGTTGCGGAGAAGTGCTTTTCCGGACTTGACCAAATCTGACTGGGACATGGAGGACCAGCGAGCACATAGGTTTCCACTCATGGTAAAAAGGAATGCACAAAGAGTCGGATAAGCCTAGAGCAATGCTGGTTTTCTTTGGCAATTTTCTACTGAGGCAAATAATCTACAATAAGACTCGTCCCAATTCACCGAACACATTTGAAAATATCTATTTTTTCGTCAGTCTGGACTTCGCGCATGCTACAGTGGAACGTAGTTGTCGCCTCCGTAGGCTCATCAACCCATTCCAGCAAATAGGGCCAGAGCCTACCTTCACAATCCGGCCAGACTAAAAACAGTGTTTAGGGGGCATATTCGTAGCTTTATCTCGGAGATTCAAGCCCAGGAATATCTATCTAGTATTAAATCAGGGGCCAGTGTAAGCTAAATATGTGGAATGAGATGGCCAGTCAGGACATGAGGTTAGGTAGAGGTACAACCCAAATGTCTAGCCTGGGTAGGGTGTAAAAGTCATCTATTTTTCTTGTTGTTGTCACAGATCGGGTGGGGGCGGTGCAGTAGGGAATTGAGCACTCGCCATCGCTCAGGCCTGGCCTGATTACTCATGTGTTTGGGTGGGGTGCGGGGGTGGGGTTGGGGGGGGGCATACAGAAGGGTGGAAGGGCAGATGAGGCTGGAAAGTGGGATCTATTGAAGGCAGACGAGTATGGGAAAAATACACCTATTGTCAAACAGTGAAGGAGGGATGGGCACTATAATATTTATATGGTTAGCATAGGGAAAGGAGCAGGGGTACTGAAAATTGCAACAATCAACATATCCTTAATGATTTGAAGAAAAAGCAAAGAACAGCACAAGGGTTCACAAACTGTGAGCCATGGTTCCCTGGGGAGCTGTGAAACTTAGCCAGGGGAGTCGTGCACCAAGCTCTTAAATGCATTTAATGTTTACGGGTCTGTTAGCTTCAGTTAAAGTAATTAGAATTAAAGTCGTGATGTTGATGATTTGTAAGTGACATGCCTAAAGCTGTAAACATAGTGCTTAATTGATGACATGTCGAGGGAGATGAACTCCATATTTCACTGGATCCCCATGTTCCAACACTCCCAAAGTAAGCGAAAGATGCCCGATTAATTTTGTTAGACTCTTTAATAGTTTGATTTTTTTTCCAAATGCATTTTACACCAATGCAAGTCATCAGGAAAGTACAGTTGTCCTGTATATTAAACACACCAAGTATTTTTAAGTTTTGACATTTGTACTCGAATCATGGGTACTTCCAGTACACATTTCTTCCAGTACACACACATTTCCATACAGGCCTGCTCTTTCCTTTAGCACAGGTCAGTAAAACAACATATACAGCATAATGGCAACATTTGGAAGCAAGAAAGGACATTTAAAAAAAAAAAAAAATTGGAGGAATTTATTTTACTTGAATTGATTTGGAAGCAATTTTAGGGAGGAGATAGCAAAAATAAAGTATGTGATTTAAAAAAATTGCGAGTCTGCTGAGACAGGTGTGTTGGCACACATGTCATGGGTAGAAATGGAGGTGCATGCAAATATTCTACAAGTTCAGAAACACTTTGACAATGGGGCCTACATGCATATGGGTGCTATCTAGCACTGAAAGTGAGATAAATAAGTTTGAGAGGGTACTCTAAAAAAGGCATGGAAAAAGAAGTGTAACTAGGAAACTTTTATTAGAAGCGCCGCCTTAGTAATACCAAACACCCTGCGTATTTGATTATATTACCGGTATCAGCTTCATCCCAATAATTTTCAGGGAGAAAAATGCAAGTACTCCCAAGGCCGGGCTTACATCCCCCCCACCCTCCCAAAAAAATAACAGTGGGAAGCCAGGGGCAATGGCCAATGGGTCAAGGGATCCGCGGTTTGTAAAAGTTTGGGAACCACTGACTTAGGGCACTGCTGGCAGACATTATCTGTCTACAAGAGACTCACATCGAGGGACCAAGAAATAGTCTCTTAAAGAATTAATTTTAGGCTTACGTTTATCAAAGGTACCACCCAAGCTACCAGAACTCGGGGGTGGCGATCCTGGCTCAAAATAATAAAGTATAATTTGCCCCGTCTCGTACAGGCTCAATGGAGAGGAGGGTGATCACGAGGTGTAATCTGATGGGGGATAGATCATTCAAACTTTGTTCAATTTATGGATCGGTGTTGGATGATCCAGGGGTATTGAGCTTGTGCACTGACCATTACCCATTCTAATATGTGGGGACTTTAATATTAATCTTCCGAACAACTGGGAGGCGCACCCTATATATGGGGATAGGAAACCCATGGTATTGCAAGCCTTATACAATTTATGTGACACACATGGGCAAGTAGATGTGTGGGCCAAGACTAAACTGTTTGAGAACGGCTAAACATATTTCTTAGCCCCGTATTCAAAGGCTGGATTATTTTCTGGTATGATCGGCTGTACAACAAGGCTGTAGAATTAATAGATTCCCAAGGTGTCTGTCAGACCACAATCCGTTGGTGTTAGAAATAGGAATGACCGGAATTGCACCTAAAACTTCGTCCTGGACCTTTGAGAGAACTCTGATAAGCAATCAGGGGCTATCAAGAATATTTGAGGGCTTGGATACCTGAATTGTTTAATCAAAATCTAGGTACTGCTCGTCTGATAACTGTTTGGGACTGGTTTAAAGCAGCAGTTAGGGGGGAGACAATTCAATTCTCCTTGAAGAAAGGGCAAGATGAGAAACGAAGGGTGAATGAGCTGTATACTAGACTAACCAGGGCAGTGCAAAAGCTTGTTACGGTGGTACAGCAGAGAACAGATCTAAAGGCCATTCAAGAAGAGCTAATACTAGCCAAAGTTTCTATTGGGGAATCTCTGTTAGAGAAATCAGTCAATAAGATAGCAAGTAGTAAAGAGGAGGCTTATGAGCTTAGTGATAAAATAGGACACCAACTCGCAGTTCGTACCCAACAGTAGTATGTCCGCAGTACAGTTATGCATATTAGGGATCCAGTACAGGGGGGTGGTTCAGGGCACGGAGGAGATAAAGGTGGCGTTTCATGGATTTTATCAAAATCTATATCAAGAGGAAATAGCTGGCTCAGAATCCCCAAAACAGGCAATAGAACAGTATCTAAAAACTGCTTTTGGGGAACCATTGTCAAAGGAGGCACAAGAGCAGCTTGAGGAATCTATGACATGCAAGGAGGTGCTTGCAGCGCTCACAAGTCTGACGGGAAGGCTGCCGGCCCGACCTTATACCGGTGGAATTCTTTTTTTGTTTTTTTGAGCAAATCAAAGAGATTATGTTTAGCCTCTTCAGACATACCTTTCAGGGAGAAAACCCGCCAAATCATGGGCTGAGGCAAAAATTGTGGTATTCCCTCCCCCGGAAAAAAAAAACAGTAGAGGAACTAGGTTCTTACTACCCAATCACATTAATGAACTGATGTATGCAAAACCGTTCGCAGCTCAACTGGCCTCCTCAATCGACGGTATGGTGACCCATTGGCAGCATGGATTTATCCCGGGGAGAAGCACTACGGATCATATTCGGAGGCTAATCACACTGGTTGATGTGAGGCGGGTTTCAGAGGACCCTATGGCGGCGATCCTGCTGGATGCGGAAAAAGCCTTCAATATGGTCTCCTGGCACTCTCTTTGGGTGGGCAGTAATGTCTGGCAAGGGGAAAGGCCCTAACTTTATTGGGGATATAAAAGCTGTTTATGATAACCCGGTAGCAAGAGTAGGGATAAACTGAGAACTAACAGAGAGGCTGACTACCACAAGGGAAACATGACATGGATGTCCATGCTCACCGCTACGTTTTGCGCTCTATATAGATCCGTTTTTAATTTAATGTTATCAGAATTTGTTCTAGGGGGAGGTGAGGGAGGATGGGAGTTTGGGGGGGGTTCTAGTTCAGTCAGGATGCTTGTGTTCTGCATTTTGATAGATCTATAAAAACGTCGATTGCTTGTATGATTACATATGTCTGATTCAGCAGATGCCTCAGGTGTTCAAAGCCCTGCGTTGTCTATGCTAATTGATTAATAAAGTTTGTTTAAAATAAAACAAAAAAAAACAGAATTTGAATATAGCACCAATAATTTTACATGACCACAACTATAAGATCCTGTCATATGCCGACGACATGACCAGTTTTCCACACCAGTGGCCAGTGTTCTTCATGGCTCCATGCTCCTGGTGTGGAAAGTTGCGAAAAGTGACTGATGTCAACACGATGGGATGGCACCTATATAGGCACTGTGCACGTCATTTACGGCACAGGCAATGCCATGCAGAGCCAAACGATGCCACCTACCGGGCCGCAGGGGTACGGCTCGCGAAATATTTCAGGATCCAGTCTGAATCCTGAGGATAATTCGAAGGAAAGGAATCTGCGGTTAGATCTCTACCAGATAAGGTTTTACGAATGAGTAATTGTTCTTCAAATCCATTTGTGATGAATTATTACCTTAAATTAAATCATTGATTTATGTGGAGGTATTTTTGTTGTTTATATATATTTATTGTGCTGTTTAAGATCTGAGCAGGAATCTTTATGTAAACCTAAATTTCAAACCACAAACTAGCTTTAAAATGGATTTACACTAAACTTCTAAAAATGTTTCAACAAAATAAATATTGCATGCTCGGGTACTTAATTCCCAAGTACAGGTTCTATATTTATTCTACATATCTTAAACTAAAAGAACTCTGTTTCACTAGGGGGATCATTATAGCAAATATCGAAAGGCATGGAGGACTGAAAAGATCATATTTTAAAAGGGATCATTTGTCTTGTACTATTAAAGTAGGAGTGACCTCGGAGGTCCATGACTTTATAAATGCCTCCTCCCTGTCCTTGTTCCTTTGAACGTCTCCGTAACTTGCATCACTCTTATTGCAAGAAGTACTATATCCAACTTATAGAAACATGTTTTCATCAGTATGGTGTTCTCTAATCTTAATTCTCCCACTTACAGGAGGTGGAACGAGAAATCTCATTCAGAACAGAATGTGGATTGTATTATTCTTATTACAAACAACTTCTGCAAGCTCCATCCTTGAAACAGGGTAAGCCAATTTACTTTACTTTTATTTTCCGAGGTAAATTTCTTAATCATGAGTATGCAAAATAAACACATTTTATAATTTGCATCTTTTCTAAATAGTTGCCTCAGTAAAGGCAAGGTACGGAGTCCATGCTGGAAGTATTTATATTTTACAGTCTATTCTGCCTCAACACAAAGTTAAATCTTTTCATCCAGTATGTACATGAAGACATGAATTTGTTTGTTCGCACAAACCTAGCTTGAGTAATTGAGGTGCATTATTATGTAAATGATTTGCAAAGTTTTAAAAGCGTACCTAGGCCTTCATACGCATAGGTTGCAGAGTGCTGTGTCGAATCCAAATATTTTCTGGGGCAAACTACAAACTATTATAACCAAAGGTGGGAAGAGTTGTATTTATTTGTACACAATGACAATACCATAAAGCTAATGAGGCAAACATGAAATTATTTCAAAGAGTGAATCTCTGGCAATCCCAACCAGAACGAATTACCTTAAGGTTCTTCACAAGCGTAGACATAAACCAGTATGTGACATTTGCTTTTGCTCATGATTGGATGCTCTCTGGTCTATCTCAGTTAGATGCTTCTGATTTAATTTCTTACCTCCCTATTCTAGCTCCTGGAGTGTAGCTTCTTAACCATACATTTTAAAGGAATAAGCTTTGTACAGTGGGTGGTACTTGTGACCAGACGTTTGCTGGGAGTGGTGGAGGGCATGCAGTGTGTTGAATAAAGAAAGAAGATCAGTGTTTCCAGAAGGTGACCATTGATGTTTAGGATAGGGGTGTAGCTGCCAATAGGTCAGCAAATGCAGTGGCACTGGGGCCCAGAGATGCTGGAAGCCCACTTCAGCCAATTAGTAGCCGTTTTCTTTACTAGTTAAGAAAAGACTTGGACTAGTTTCTTTACTTGTATTAGAGCCATTATGTCCCTACTACGCCACTGGTGTCGGGAAGTTGATCAAGGTATAGATAGCTTGGTAGAGGGACTCCAGTGATAGCAGAGTGTCTGGAAGGGGAGGTCACAGAGTCCTAAGGTATGCAGTGTGTTGCTGCATAGAATAGCAGTGGCAGTTCAGCGATTGACCAAGGGTGTTCAGACGATGGTTCAGGGCATGTTCATAGCATGGCTAAGAAAAAGTGTTAAGAGCCTCACTGAGCATTGCTCAAGGTGTTTTGGTGCAGCTTCCAGTTTAAACAGTATGAATAAGGGTGTGGAGCTGGAATTTAAAGGTTACACAAAGGGTGAATTTGAGCGTCCTGGACAGCAGAAGGTGGCTTTCTGCAAGTCCCCTGTACTTTGGTTTCTCAGAAGAGGCCAAACAGCTTTACTTTTCAAGCATAATTCAGGTGGTCTGTCACTTTCATGAAGACTTCTTGCCTGCACACCCCACCACTAGGGTTTAAGAACAGATAGCAGCCAAATCAGGCTGGGGTACCCTGTGCACATTTGTGAGTACGCCCGCAGTCACTGTGTGAAGGTTGCAGCAAGCAGCTACACTCCGAAACGTGCAGTTCTCATAAACTGACGTCTTCCATTGGACTCCCCATACTTTTTCACCTGCCGTTTCTTATGCAAATTTCCCTCAGCTGTTTGTCATTTCATCATGTGATATTCTTGAGAACGGCTTCATATGCTAAGACAGTATAATGTATTGATGAAGTCACCACTCTTTGATTGAACTGTTTTCAAATATTTAGGTTTATTTGAACTCCTGTATGACAACAAAACTGAATCCATGAGGTCCATCAATATACTGGAGCGAATGAATGTTTACCAGGAGGTGTTCCTCGCCATGCTGTACAGGATTCTACCAATTCAGGTACATATTTCTAAACAGGACCTCTCGTCCGCTAGCATAAAATACTATAAATGAAAGTGAGGTCTTTGGTGCTAAATATTATCAACTGCATTCATCTATGTATGCATGGTCCCTGGGGTCAGTTTAGTATCAATTTAGGGGCAATGATCCAAACCATGCTTTTCTAAAGTGTTTTTAATTTTATGATTTTCCTTAAATTTGTTTTCAAGATTTCCTTGTCCCTATTGATTTTTAAGACCATTAGGTTCTATCCACAAGGTGGGAGACCTAGAACCTTTTTGATAAGTTGTTTCCACCATAAGTGCCTTGGTTTCGTTTTTTCTTTGCTTAACTGAAATAAGCTTTTTCTGTAAACACCTTCAAGGTTTATTTTATTTATTTATTTTAAAAGTTTTGTATAGTGCTGGCTAGACTCAGAGGTATTAGAGCGCTTTACATGTGAGAGTAAAAAAAGCAAACATGGCATACAAGTAGTTGAAAAGATAATGAAACGTCGGGTGAAGTATGGAAAACTAACTAGATATACAGGTACAAGATCAATACATTTCAAGTAATTAGGTAGATGTTGTTCATGAAATGGACAAAAATTACTGAACAAATAAAACATAATTTGAGATCAGGTGCGAGTCACAGGTTAGGTCTCCCAATAAATAATTGGGTCAAACAAGGCATACAAAAAGATAAAAGATAATGTGAGCAGCATGCGAAATATGCAGAACAGATCAAATAACACAGGGGCAAGAGCTATACATAACCAGTAGTTGGGTAGGAGATGTTCTGGAAATTGACAAATATTACTGAGCTAATATAACATGGTGAGTTGGAGATCAAGTGCTGGTCACAGTTTAGGATCCCCAATAATAATTGAGGAGGTGGGTTTTGAGGTCTTTTTTGAAGCTGAAATAGGAGGGATTACAGCACAGGTTTTTTGGGAGGGCATTCCAGATAATAGGAGCATTGCCAGAGAAGGAGCGGGACTGTGTGGATTTCTTTTTCAGCAGTGGCGGGATTAGTAGGAGGGTGTTGGTGCTTCTCAGAGGTCGTGTGGTGCCCGCTATGAGGAGTTTCTTTGAGAGATATTGCGGAGTGTTTTGGTGGAGGACTTTGTGAGTAATGCAGGCAGTTTTGTAGGCAGATCTGCCTTCAATAGGGAGACATTTGAGAGATTTTAGAGCCGGGGATATATGATCGAAGCGTTTTCAGTCTGTGATGAGTCTAGCTGCAAGGTTGAGCACAGCTTTGATAGGAGCAAGGTGGATCTTGGGGATTCCGTTAAGGACGGCGTTACCATAATCAATACGAGAAAGAACAAGTGATTGAACTACAAGTTTAAAGTCATCGTGGGTATAAAGGGTTTGATTTTCTTGAGGTGACGGAGAGTTGAGAGGGCTCCTTTAGCAGAGTTTTTGATGTGGGCATTAAGTGTTAAGGTGTTGTCGATGGAAATACCAAGAGATTTGACGGAGTTGGACAGAGTGAGTAAGCAGTTAAGTGTGTTAAGGTCAGATATCCAGGATTTAATGGGGAGAGGGTTCTTTTTAGGGGAGAAGACAATGATTTTGGTGTTATCAGGGTTTAGTTTGAGATGGTTGGAATGGAACCAGGTTTGGATCTTGGTGAGGGTGTTGTTCAGGTGCAGGATGTCACAAAGGTTAGGTTCTTACAAAGCCCTCAAGTATGTCCTTAGTTTCAGTTGGTTGCAAAACCTTTGCCTGACATGTGCCCATTGTCATCTTTGCGTTGGTAAGCCTTTATAGCTGTTTTATTTAGGTAAAGCGAAGAGGCAACCATGTTTTATGGCCTTCCTAAACTTCGAGTTCCACCTGCCAGCTGTCTTAACTGAAAATGATCTTCCTCTAACAAGAGCTGGCTTTGTAAATGGACCCACCAGGCACATAAATGCCTTAGAGTGGCGATTAAGGCTAGGCTGGGAAACTCAGGGCTTGTCTGTCAGAAACAATGGACTATGCTGCTATAAAGCTTTGTTTATCACCTCAGTGCTTTATGCTTTGTTCTTTCCTGTACTGGAATGCAAGATGTTTCTTTATCTGCAGTTGCAAAAAATGGGTTTCTAACACTTTACTTCAGCTGCAACACCATAACTTTTGATATCAAATTAATGCACTTCTGAAGGAATGTCAGAAATTTCAGCCAGGCTTTCTGTGGCGCTTTCAGACTACGCAGTATGAAACAAATTCAGGTATTCATAAAGTCAGTAGGGCATCAGTCATTTCTGGTATTTTTTATTTAACCATTACCTTCTCTTTTGTATTCACATTCTGTGCTTTATTCCGCCATCAAGTGGTTGGATCTGGAGTTGTCGGTTTTTAGGTTTTCTGTTATTTTTTCTCCATTGGTCATTGTCAGCCATTTGGTGCCATGTCTATTCCCTTGTGAAGGCAGAAATACATCCCCAGAAACCCATTTATTTGCATGGTCTCTATGTTCAGATTGTTTTGTCCGTCATTGGATCTGGAAGCACAGCAGAGGGTTCTGAAGCCATTGGAGAACAAAAGAGAAAGCCACATTGAGGGATTACAGACCAAAAAAAAAAAAAAAATCTGAAGGGGATCACAAATTGAACAACTGACTTTGAGGAAATTGAGTTAATATTGGTGAAGACTGAGGTTTCAGGAGGTTTTTCAAAACAAACACATCAAGCATGTAGTTCGGGGAATGATTATCGGGGATAAAAACTTCCCTTTTTAGGTTCTGTGCGAAGTACCACCACAATTTTGCCCAGAGGAAGGTGCCACAAGATTTTAACCTTTGTCTGCCAAAATATTATAGCTCAAAAGGACATGACACTTGTGCAAAGTTCCTGTCCAAGACACTGAAGACAAGGTAGAAGCCGAGGTGAGCACACTGTGCCATGACACAGTCATAGCCGAAAACCTAGCTGAAGGACCTTGGGCTGTTGAGCAGATCCCTGAGAAGATGGAAGTGGCAAAATGTGGGGGCTCAGATGCTGAGACAGTTGTTGAAACAAATAGGGAGAAGCATTGAAGAAGACTTAGAAGGATTGTGACTGTAAGGAGCTCCAGATAATTTTGCAGGGCACAGTGTGCAGAGCTGAAACCCTTGGACTTGAGATCCTCCAAAGCTACAGTGGCACCAGAACCATTGGTGATTCAGTGCAAGCACAAAAACAGACCACCCCATAAGTCAAGTTTAGAAGATACCTTTGGCAGTAAGCCCTCATAACCAGAATCGACTTACTCTGAAAGAGGATCAGGAGTGCAGGGGGGGACAAAGAGCCTTGAGAGAAGAGGAAGGCCTCAATGCTGAGCAAAAATCGTTCGAAAATAAGAAATGTTGACTTGAGGCCAAGATGGGAGCCCTCATGAAAAGGAGAAAGTTTGACTATTCTCTCAAGAGATGTCCAATCCCTCTAAATCTGCAGAGGGAGTAGAGTTAGGAAGAGGAGTACACAGAACTGGGACCTCCTACAGCAGCAAAGCCCCAAGAGGAAATCTTCTACAAGGAGGTGGCTGTAGAAGGTTAGTTTGAGCAGGGCTGTTTCATGACCTAGAATTAATAGAGATGGGAAGACGACCTACATACTGACTCAGCCGAAGAAGGAGTTGACACTTACCCTTACAGACCTTTACCCTCTGATAACAGTGCTGTGTACAATGCCCTGGTTTAGATGGCAACAGACAACTGTGGAGACCAATTGGAGAAGGTTCAGACTGAATTGTGTTTGATCTTGGAGACCCTACTACCATCCAAGAAGGAAAAAATAATTCCTTCCAGTTCTCCCCTGCATGCCTGCCAGGGGTGAGAGGCTTTTAGGGAGCAAGCCTCAGCCAAAGCCATAACTCCCAGGATTGGGAAGAAATTCAGACATTCGTCTCAGGACTGTGACTAGGTCATTGTCACTACAGTGAGCAAAAGATTTGGTGCAGCAACTGCCAAGCCATAGGACTTCAACCGGACAAGGAGAGTAAGAGGATGGAGGTGGTGGAGTGTAAAATGGAGAGGTCAGCTACCATGCAATGGCGCATTGCCAACTCAAGTAAACTGTTGAAAAGATACTTTAATTAAAAGTGGGAAGAAATGGAGGTATTTATGCAGGGTCTCCCATAGCCGTACAAGAAGAGAACAAAGGCAGTGATTTAGGAGGCAGGCAATTTCCAACACTTGCCTAAAATCTGCACTGGATGCGGTTGATAGAGCCATCAGGCAGGGATTTGTTGGAACCATTCTAAGGCACACATCGCAATGAGTGTATATGTTTCAAGAGATGTATGCGAGAGTAGTGAACATGCCTTTCATGGGCGAAAAACTCTTCGGACATGCAGTGGACAAGTGTTTTTAACGGATGTCAAAGGATAGTGAGACAGGAAAGGCGATCAGGGTTTTGCAGTTCAGGGGTCTCTGTCAAAAAGGGCACCACCAAGAACAAGGCTTCCAGCGAAAGGAGAGTCACAACTTCACACCACTAACTAGCTCCCAGAGTACATAGTCACAGTGGCTATGCCCCCACTGTGCCAAGGCAGCACTTTTGAGGTTGAGGGAGAGATACTCCTGTGGGGGTTAGCACCATCAAGCAAGTGACTTGCTAATGGAATCTCCTCTGCACACAAAACCAGTATTGGGCAGAATAATAGGAGCCCTTTAGGAACGGAGGACAACTGGACACCAAACCTAATGCAACATGGTTATTGTATAAAACTAATACGAAGGCCTCCGAACATTAGCCAGAAAACAAGATATGCTGCACCTGCATCAAAAGGTCAAGGACCTACTAAGCAAATGGGCAATAGAGAGGGTCCCTGTGAGAAAATGGGGTTCTGTTGCAGTATCCTCCTCCCCCCCCCCAACCCCTCCACACACACACATTTTGCCTGACTTTTGAACAACTCTGATTGCTGAGTACTGGGTCCCTGCTGTCTAGGTTTCCAGCACCAGTGTTCTATCCCTAAAACAAATCCACAATTAGTACTCCTACCCTGTAAGCCCCTAGCACGTGGTACCCTGGATACCTGGGGCCTGAAAGCTGAAGAGGGTCCCCTGGGACCTCTTCACTAGGCCCATGTCACTGTCCTTGCAGCTTGCATGCCCCTTTGAGGTAAACATATTTAAAGTCAACATGGCACCCTGCCTAAGTGCCATGCCACTAAGCACTTCCTGAAGGTATAGGTGAGTTACCCCTCTAGAAGATCTTGCAGTCCTAAGGCAGGGTGCACTATACCACAGATGAGGGCATATCCACATGAGTAGATATGTCCCTACAATACTTGTCTATTCTTAAATATTGGAAGTGCCAGGGAAGCCATAAGGAGTACATGGGCTGGAAATTTGACAACCCGAGTTTCCTAGCACCAAGGTGTCTTCTCTGAAACCAGTAGTAAACAACTCCTTGCAATAAATCCACACTGATGCCAGTGTGAGATTTCTTAAACCATGTACTCAGTAGGCACCTCAGAGGTGCCCCCTGAAAACCTACCAACCTAGTGTGGTCACTGGCTTTAGGCAGCCTGCCACACCCGGACGACATGTTGCTGAACCCAGACAAGAAACAATAATTTAAATACAGCCTTAGCTGGAGTTTTTTTTTTTTAGAGTAAAGACCGGAGTAGCACACAACTTACTAGAAATGAAAGCTGAAGATCAGCAACTCTAACAGCACTATAATTGGGATCCTTCTCTATTTGTTAACTATATCCTTATCAGTAGCCATTTTTACTGTGCTCACCCTCAGCTGCATGTCTTTTACGTTTGGTTGTCAAACCTATCTGTAGGATCTTCGCACCCGTGTTCATCAATTAAACGTTGAGGATATCAACTGTATGCCGGGTCGGGTCAGTGTGGCAGAAGAGTCTTATGGTTCTGAAGGAAAAGTGCAACCTGTTTGTGAGATTAATACAAACAAAATTAAGTTAAATATAACTGTGTTACTTCACTATGAAGAAATGCAATGATAAGGAAAATCAGTTAATAACAAATTATATATATATAGATTGCTTGCAGTTAATGAAAATGCACATATATAAAAAAATGTATCAGTAAAAACGATATGCAGCCTAAAAATAAATGGGTTTGGCTTTTAAAAGTCAGAAGGTGAATAATCATTATAATAAAGTGAGAGAGAGCTTTTTTAATGGGCTAGATTTAGTGTTAGGATATAGGTTAACAATAGGTTTATGGTTGGTGTGAAGGGTAAGGTTAGGGTTGAAATGCAGACTCTGTAGGAATTATTGATAGTTTTGTTCCAATAATCCATGAATTGTTAATTGATTTTTTTTTGTTGTTTAAGGATTCCTTATAAAGGTATGTCTTCATACACTATTTTTCATTCAAAAATAGATTCATATGAATAGGGATTTAAGGGAGATTCAGTAGATTCTTGGGAACCCAAGGGAAATTTGAGGAATGCATGTTATGGAGAAGTATATTTTCAAGTCCCCACACAGTTATATAGAGTAAGGTGAAATTAGAAGAAGAGTGGCATGTCTCTAAAGAACCTGTTGAAAATAAGCTTACCACTCTTTTATTAAAATGTTATTAACAATAAAATGTGCAAAAACGAGATGCAGTACGACTGCATGAGGGTGCATAGTATGAGAAAGTACAGTTACAACCCCCTGATACAATTTATCCAAGGCAATTCCCACCCAACGTTTCAAAATAAGTCATAGGAAATGGTAGCCAACCCGATTGTGTTGTAAGTTTTTTTAAATGTGTAGGAAATCCAAATTTCTGCTTGGTCACCGCAGATTTCTGAGCTCTTGCTGGAGCCTATATTTTTACTGGTTTAAGAACTCTGCACTTTACTCCTGCTAACCAGTATTAAAGGGCCTGTGCTCCCACATTGAAGATGGTTGGATTGGCATATTCCCAATTGGTATACTTAACTAATCTGCAAGTTCCTATTATATGGTACAAGATAAAGCCAGGGCTGCGAAGTTAAATACTACCAGTGGACTGCAGCACCTATTATGCTATTCATTACAGTGGCAGTGCAAACATTCCTTGAGGCCTACCCTGTGTAGCTGGACTGTAGCAGTATAAAAATTTCAATTCGACCTGTCAAAATAAACCTTTTGACAGGTCAAAAGCTCCCTTTTAAATATTAATAGGTCACCTGTATGTAGGCCTAGTAGTCCACAAGGCAGGGCCCACTGTATTTAAAAGTAGGACATACAGACATTTAAAATGCCCTTATAGTAATTAGCAAACAAAATGTATTTTCACTGTAGTAGGACAGCTGACTCACAGAGATACTGTATATCAGGAATTGGACTAGCTAGAAAAATAATGAATCTACTATTTCTAAAAGTTAATAAAAATTCAATTCAATGGGAAGTCAGATTTTTAATAGATATTAAGGAAAAGTAACTTCCTTTCAGAAAAAGTTACTTTTTCTCTGCCTGAAGTTCCTGGAGGCTAATATGTATTTGCTTTCCAACTTTTTCCAGTCAGGGATTAGAATTTTAATAGGTGTGACAAAAGGTGTGACAATACTCCCAAGAGCTACCCAATAGGTCACTGTGATGGACAGGTCGACCTGAATGGGCAGGGATGGCTCCTCTGAAGCTCACAGAATATGCCGAGTGGGGGCTCTGAGCATCCTTTTTGACCTTTCAGTGTTAATTCCTGCTTGAATGTCAAATCCGGTTTAACAGGTCTACTGGGTTTAAATATAACACTTGAGGCTGTTTGACAGGTCTCCTGGGTTTAAATATAACACGTGGGCACACTTGAAAGGAAGAAAACAGGATACCAAGGCAATTCTTGATTTTCCATGATATGGTTGTTGGAAGACCCGGCTTTTGTTTTACCAGACGTCTGTCTCTGGGTTTATTGGGGTGTACAGTGACTGCCTAAAAACTGGATTTGAGTGTTGGATATGAGAGAATACTAGGATTACCATAGAATAGTCTCCAAATACGCACACCCCCAATTCTCAGAGACTAAGTTGAATGTGGTCAAAGAAAATCTTAAAAATGCCCAAAGTGGGTAGGTTTGCCCCAGAACTTTTACCCTATTAGTTAAGGCGTGCCCAGGAGTCATTCCCATCCACTAGTTCGTGCAAGCTGTAAGTGTGGCACCTCCAGGCACCTACTTCAGAACACAGCTGGTCCTCAGGAAGAATATCCCTGCAGGTCTAGACCTGCTCCCTCTTGAACCCAGGACAAACAAGCAGACTTCAAGAGTCACAAGGCTGACCTCCTGTTAAAGCTACAGGGATACAGCAAGCTACAAGAGCCCTTTCCTACAACTGACCAGTTGCCAACTGGACCTGGACTGGACACTGCTGTTGTCCATTCCTCAACATCCTCGCTCTATGTGCCTCTTCTGAGTCCTGGGACTTAAAGGACCAAGTCAGAAGATAACATTTTTGACCAGGTATACTTGACCTCCACTCAATTGAGGTCAGCCTCAGATTGCACCCAGGTCCCAGTCTACCGCGACCATTTAGTATCTTAGGCAATTTGTGTTTCTCGACACTATTCTTACTTAAAACCTTAACAATTCATACATCCTGTTCCCCTTATTGAATTGTTGTCACTTTGCTTATTAAAGTTTACTCTGTTTTTCCAATACGGTTTCGGTTTCTTAATGATTTGCATGTTTACTTTATTACTGTTTCGGTAATGCATTGCCCTAAGTTAAGCCTGTCTGCCCTGTGCTATAGCTATCATGGTGTTGAGCTCAGCTTAATCTAGTGACTTTGATGGCTCACACTGAAAGGGGTTGTGACTAATCCTTACGGTGAGTAGCCACCCACCCCAGTAAATATTATAATTTCTTAAAAAATATTTGGGGATCTTGGTTAAATGAGACTTGGAGTAGGCTTTACGTAATGTAAACTTTGTGTATTAACCTTTTTTGATAACATTTGCTGTGCTCAAAATTATTTTTGTTAACAGTTAGTGAAGTGACATTGATGTCTTTTATTTTGCAGCACTATTTTGAGCCCATATATTTTTATATTTGCACTCTTTTTGGACTTCAGGCGCTCTATGTGATTGCTCTCTATATAACCAGCTGGCTCCTTAGTGGCACATGCTTATCTGGGTTCCTAGCAGCTTGTTGGTATATTGTGAACAGGTGAGTCCTTGCTTCATCCACACATTCTTAAATCAGTTGTATCTAGTTTCCCTTTATTGCCTGAAAATGTCTGCCAGTGTTTGTTAATTCACATAACCAGTGCGGAATGTCAGTCTTTCTCTGTTAACAGGAGCCGAGTTACTTTATATAATTGGATTTCTGTGAAAGGGGTCAGCGATGCTAGTGACCATCACAAAGACTTCAGAATGCTTGCTCAAAGTGTATCTTCTGAACATATGCTATTATAAGTGCGTGTTCTGTGTCCATAAATGTTCTAGCAATGAAAGTTGACATAATTAGCTGCATAATTGTAGTCACAAGCATACATTTGAGCGCTCCTACAACATTTTCACCTCTTTAGCAACAATTAAATCTTCTCAGTGGTAGACTGGGACTTTTACTGAATCAATTAAACATTTACAAATATTTAAATTGAGTACATTTGCAGAATTGATATCCATTGCACATTAGTAATATCTTTAAATATAACATTACTGATTATGCTGATTTAATCAGATCAATTTTAAATATTTATGATTTTATTGACTCTCTTCAGCAATGGATTCTTTTATAACCTGCACATCTTTCCCACCATCTGGCTGGAAGTCAAAACCATCCGAAATGATTTAACTTTTTCAAACCAAGCATACTTTTTTCAATCTTCCATGTTAAAATTTTGTTTAAATGCAAATGTGTAGAAAAAATTATTGGAATGCTAGAAGTCAAATAGAGTGTCTTTCTTTTTAAGACTTTGTTCAGAAATAGTGGTGCTTTCTCCAACACAGTGATCATCCCCAAGCAGGCCTTTTACCTCCATTCTTTAACCCCACTTGGCAGACAAGGACCCAAGAAAATATTTGTGTTCTTCACCATATGTCTATCTTTCCAAGGCATCCCTATTTCCCGTAAGAGGGTTTTAAAGCATCTTTTTTGTTTCTCTTAAATTTTTTCAGGAAATGCTTCTCTTTTTTCGGCCAAGTGTGCACTTCTAGGCAATGCAGCCAGTGCGCGATGGCAAGCATGGGCACTCATGGCATCTCTGTTGTGACCCCCGTAAGCCACATAGGGGCTGCTGTGAAGATAAGCCCCTTTTAGCAGCGCTGTGATGAGAAGTCGGCTGTCTCTCCATGCAGTGTTGTGACCCCAATGGGCCATCACTTTGTGCATCCGCAGTGCACTTTGTCTTCCTCCAGGCACTCGGCACAGGCTCCTCTGGTCTCAGCAAGTAGGCAGACACTGGTGCTTCTGTGTGTCTGTGTGTGTTTCCCACCCAGCTCTCAGGAATTCAGGCAATCCAAAAATCTGTCTGAGATAGCTTCACATCCACATGCCTTCATCAAGACCCTAGACTTCCAATGTCAAACCCACAAGCTTTCTTGTACTGTACCACTCACGGGCACAGCTCATTGCTATATGCCAACACACTGTAGGACAAGGGTGAGTTAAGCACACAGTAGTGGAACTTTACATGGGATAGTGATAATCTTTAGCTGCTGCATTTCAGGCTTTTAACCTTATTAACTTTTCCTATGATTTATTTGATAGTGTTTTTACATCACTGTAGTAATTGTTTAGCATGGGGGCGAGGCCAAGAGTGTTAAGATGGCCAACGCACTCCGAGAGTGCTCCGGACCCATCCGTCATCCACTCAGCACTAGCTCTTTGTCAAGACGCCTGAATTCTGTCTAATTAACACCACTGTGCTTCCACGAGACACAAGTGGACCCAATCCACAGGGATGCCATAAGACTTGAGCGGTCGTCTGGGAGGCCCGGTCTCAAGATGGCAGCGCCCATACTGCGGTGATCCCCACTGCGAGTGCGGCTGACTGAGTGGCAAGGGAGACCTGTTATCTGACCGGATTCCCCTCTGCCTGTCCGCAGTGCTGAACCACAATCTGTGGCAGCCTGATCCGGAAGCTGGAGGTGGCTGAGCAGCGGCTGGTGGCTGATAGAGGAGAAAGAGGCGGTGATGTGAAGTGACGCCGGATGGCTGGCGGCACCGGATAAAGTTGGGCCGGGAGGCCAAACTGTTATGTAGACGCTGACAGGACCTGCACTGTGTTGATTGACGTGGCCCGGGAGAGGGCAGGGCCGGCGGGGAGTCCCTACTAGTATGGTGATTAGCTGTAAGGCCAACTGCTGGGGACTGCGGTCCACCGTGGGGAGTGCAGGGAGGTGGACGGCCCGACCCACGGGCCCAAGAACAAGTGAGTGTGGAGGCCAAGGTCAACTGCCCCCGAGATACTGAACAGTCTGACATCACAGTAGGTAGGTAGGTGAAGAGTAAGGGGGGGCGGCTGGAACATACATACCCCGGGGCCTAGACTGTACCTTTGATCCACCGAGCAAGCACAGGCACCAGGGTGGTTGAAGATGCTTTCCCCCCCACCCCTGTGGACTATTCAGCACCGGCGCCAAGTAACCCACGAAGCGCCTGACGTCCTCGGGTGCCATAAGGCACCACGCCGTTCCCCCCTGCCGTCAGGAGGACAATACATGACACACATATGACGTGGATTCACTCCGTCTAGGTGTGATACTAATAGTGGGAGACACACAAGACCGGGTGGCACCTCAGAGCGACTCATGAGGGCGGTGCCCTAGCTGCCCTCAACACCCGGTCCGAGATCATTGCCCCGCCACTCAATTGTCCTGAGTACATGTATGGTGCCCCAACCAAGAGGCCTGAGGAGGTTGCTCCTGAATTTTCCCACTGGAGGGCATAGAGACCTTTGACCCATGCGGACCTGAAGTAGGCGAGGGAAACCCTAGTGGCCTGACCAGACATCCAGCAAAGGTGCCTAACAGGCTGTGTGACACCTACTGGACGCACGCAGGGGGCCCGGCAGTAAGTATATCTAGAGCAGACTCACAAACGCAACAAAGGCCAGAGATAGGGTAGCCGACCAACGCATCAAAGAAACCATAGGAATCCAGTGTGGGATATACCAGCGAGGGAGATGGCAATAAATCCGTTCCACCAACGAAGCAGCGAAGACGACATCCCGAGGCTGAACGAGCAAAGGACTGGGAGGGCCCTCCCAAGTGAACCCTATCCCATCCTAACCCATCAAAACTCTTCTCTGCAGGGGGGAACTGCAGAGGCGGACAACGGACCAGCATGGGCAAAGACAGACCGGTGAAGCCTCCCCCCCCCTCCCAGACCCCGAAGGAACAATACACCAAGTGTAGCACAGGTGGGAGCAACACCGCCGCACCCAAGCCCCCACTACCCTGGCTATTATCCTTTAAGGAACCCTCACTCCGTGGGAACCAATATTGGGGAGTTACGGATAGATATGGCACTTATCAGGCAAGACTTCCAAAACGCTATAGCCAGGATCTCCGAAGCGCAGTCCCATATATCTATTGTTGAAGATGAGGTCTCATCCATGAAACAGCAGGTCTCAAAGCTCCAATCTCAGACAACTGTGCTCCACAGGCATGCAGAAGATGCGGAAAACCTGCCCTGCCGGAACAACCTCCGGCTAGTGGGTATTACCGAAGGTTCAGAACCAAATCAAGTGTCTGTTTTCATTGAAACCTGGATCAAATCATGGATGTAGTCAGAATGTTTCTCTGCATGGTTCATGGTAGAGAGAGCTCACAGAGCTCTCGCACCTAAGCCGCCCCCGGGAGCCCCCTACAGGCCCATTATAGAGCACATCCTTAACTTCAAGGACAGGGACGCTTTTCTTCAAGAAGTGCGCCTACAACCCTCTTTCTTATCAGGGGTCCAAAGTCATGGTATTCCCTGATTATACTAGAGGTCCAGGCTCAACGGAGATCTTGTATTGCGAGCCCTCAATCTCCCAAATAGACTACTGTTTCCCGCCTCTCACAAGGTTATCCACAACAACAAGAACCACTTCTTCGACTCCCCAGAGGTGGCGTGGACACAGGTCACGGAGGAACATCCCCTCTGCAGAAACACAGCATTATCCTCCTCTTCTACACGAAAGCCTTCAAGGATTGCAACAGACGGACCAGCAAAACCGCAGCATAGGTGTACCTGGTCCCGATGGGGACGCAACACGCAAAGGAGGAAGTCTTTGTCATCCGAGGATATCCGAAGAAGCGCCTCTGGGTCTCCAACAGCAGTGGGATCACACCCTGTCTCACCGGTGCGGGTCCCAACCGGAGAAGCCCACAGGACCAGATCATCAACCCCAGTGATGGAAGGCAGCGGGGACACGGACCTATCAAGCAGCCCAACAATCTGATTTTCCTACACCAAAGCCGCGAGTGTCGCTATACACCAGCCGTGATGTCTAGGGACATTTCCGAACTTCAGACTTAAGTATAAATCCTAACCAGTGGAGGGGTCCACCACTGTGCCCTCAACGTGCAATGTTAGCACTTGTTCTAGTTGATTTTGTTTGGGCAACAGATGCTTCCAGGGACGAAGTATGGGGAGGGGGCTACATTTGGGGGTTCTGTTGTGCTTTTTGGTTCCTGGGCTACTCCCTTTAGATACTTAGAACACATTACACGAAGCACCCTCATCGATCCCAGGACTACATTTCTCCAGAGCACACTGGCTCACCCAGCACATATGCTATACGCACAAAGGACATGGAAACCCTGGCGCTGCAGTTATACCCCCCCAAACACAACACCCATGGCAACTCCTAATCTTGACCTGGAATCCATACGCATCCTCTCGTGGAACTTTAATGGCCTTCTGGACAGGGTGAAACATACCACAGTCTTGAAGTTCTTAAGCTGCTCCACCCCCTCTGCCCTTATGCTACAAGAAACACATTTATTAGACAACCACTGCCCCCGTTTTAGCCCGCCAGGGATTCGACAGGGTATACCACGTAGGCTTCATGCAAGGGTGCCGAGGAGTAACAATCCTGCTCCGCCACTCCTTCCCCTTTGTAGTTACACATGAAATCTGCGATCTGCAGGGGCGGTTTCTGGCTCTCACAAGGACAGTGGTTGGACGAGCGGTCAACGTGGTTACAGCCTACATTTCCCCTGCGGTTTTTCACCTTCCTTGTGTGAATTAGCAACCTTACTGCTGTCGCTTCCACAGAGACTAACCGTGATTGCAGGGGACTTTAATGCAGTCATGAACCCAGAATGTGATGCCACGGCACCCCTTCCCCGCATTGGAGTGCTGATGCCAAGAAATTCGCAGATTGGGCCTCCCAGCTGGGTCTATGCGATGTCTGGGGAATTTGGAACCCACCTATCCCCCTATACACACACACCTCTGCTGCCCATTACACCCAAGCACGCATTGACTACTTATTCCTGCCTACTTTGTACTGCCGATTGGTCACAACCATACATACACTAATTCGAGGAATCTGACCACGCGCCCCTGATTCTGGATCTCGGAGGGCCCTCAGGTGCGCTCCGCCCCATGTGGCGATTGAACACCTGGTTCCTGCAACAACAAAACTGCAAGGATGCTATTGGGCATGCATTAAAAAGATATTTCCAGACTGAAGATGGCTCTGTTAACTCTCCTGGCATGCTTTGGGCGGCTGGCAAGGCGACAATTAGAGGATTTGCTAGGGGACACGTCAAGCGAACATACCAAGTCTGAGATGAACATGTCTCCCAGTTTGAAGCCCACGCAGTCCAACTGGAGGAAGTAGTAGATACAGAGGCTGAGGGTATCACAAGCCGCCAGCTTGAACTGATACGTGAAGGAATTCAGAGTATCTCCTTAGACTCAGCCAGGCAAATGTGGAGGTACCTCACTGCCCTGGTTATATTGATGGGGTGACAAAACAGCAGGGTACTTTACTGGCTTGCGTCCCACCCCTTAGCCAACCGGGTAATTCCTGAAATAGTTGATGCAGAAGGCACTACCCAGCGTGCCTCAGAGGCGATAGCACAGACATTCACTTCTTACTACAACCGTCTCTACTCCGCACCATGGAGACAAAACTCACTGTCGAGCTCCGATTTCCTTAGAGAGGTCCCGCGATTGCCTGAAGCGTAGATGCAAGCACTTGACCAGCCCCTCTTGCGAGAGGAGATAACCCAGGCCATCTCGATGCTAAGTTCCGGCAAGACCCCAGGCCCAGAAGGCTATCCTGCGAAATATTAACAGGCGTTCAGGAAGACCCTCACACCGCATCTCGATGCACTATACTCTTTGCCAATAGAGAAAGGGACGTTTCCACGTGAGAATGATGTCACTACAATTGTGGTCATCCCTAAAACAGACCCTCCCTCCAACCTATGCTCGGACTATCGCCTGATTTCATTAATTAACACCAAAGTCAAATTGTACACCACGATCCTTGCTACTCGTCTAAAGAGGGTCATCACAACCCTGATCGGCCCCCACCAATGTGGGTTTATTCCCCTTCATGGAGCGAGACACTGTCTGAGGCGTCTGGACATGGCGCTGACCTCCCGTCATCACCTGACCCCTTACCTGGCCTTACTGACATCGACATCGAGAAGGCCTTTGACACTTTGGACTCGCGCTACCTGAAGGCTGTGCTGGCCCATGTGGTTTTCGGCCGTATTTCAGAGGCCTCGTAAAGGTATTCTACCCCAAACCTTCAGCTCACGTCTTGACCAACAGAGTCCTTTTGGATGAATTCCATATTGATCGAGGGACGACACAAGGTTGCCCCCTCTACCCCCTACTTTTCGCCCTCCCCATAGAATCATTAGCTTGTCTCATCAAGGGAGGTGATCAGATTCATGGTTGGTGACTGAGCGAGTCCCAAGAGGAACGTATCGCCTTATTCACAAACAATGTGCTTTTATTCATGGCCGAACACGCCCACGCAGGCCCCCGTAGCTTGCACATTCTGACACTCTTTTGAGATGCATCCAGCCAAATCAGTACTGGTCCCTTTGCATCTCTCCCAGGAATAAGTGGATTGGCAAACGTCCATCCCGATCAGACGGCTAAGATTTTGTTATTTGGGGATATGAGTGGCCCTCCACCCAGAACTAACCTGGTCTCTCAATCTCACTCCATTACTAGCAAAGACCAAAGATGATCTTCGGAGGTGGCAGACCCTCCAGTTGAACCCAATAGGGCAAATAGGATTATACAAAATGATGATACTTCCCTGGTTCCTATGTGTGTTGCAGAACATTACACTTCATATCCCGAAACAATAGTTCTTGGCCCTAGACAAGATGGCGACTGCGAACCTGCGGGGAAACTCACGACAGAGAGTGGCGCTATTCCATTGCCAAAAGGCCCCATATGATGGTGGGCTGGGGATGACCAACCTCTTCCTCTGTTACTTAGCCATGCACCTATTGGTGACCCATGCGCCTGTTGGTGATCAACAAATGGTTTTCCGGTGGGTTGTCAGATCCAGCATACCGAGTGGAGCTATCAGCACTTGGATTCTCTGGGATCCAAGCAATGCTGTATGGTACGTCGGACTCCCATCACATACCAGATGTAACCAGATCAGTCTCCTCGTGTGGCGTTCTGCACTTCGACACACCCAGTGGGCAACTAGAGTCACATTGCAGACATCCTTGTGGCAGGGTACGTGGCTGAGGGAAGTAGCGAAGCTGGAAGAATTCCAAAAATGGGACCTCTTCGGCATTTCCTGGGTAGAGGATGCCTGGAGGGGAGAAAACATTCATACATTCCAGGATCTGCAAGGCCTCTACTCCCTCAACAACACACAATTCTACAAATACCTCCAGCTCCGACATGCCATCGCGACACACATACCTAGTGGTGCCACCCCTCTCGAATCCAGCCCTCTAGAGGCCAAACAACTTATGGGCGAAGTGGTTAAGGGTGGGGGTCTCACAGATCTACAAAACACTAGTTAATAACTCCCTCGACACCCTAGATCACTTGAGAGCAAGATGGGAGGGATGGCTCAGACCTATGGCGGAAGAGGATTGTAGGGATGCTCTTATGGCCCCCGAGTGATCACTATCTAAGCCCGCTTGCGACTGATTTAAACCTACTATCTTTATTGTTCATATCAAGTTGCACATGCTGTATGACTGAGTCCGCAGACTTCTATAATATGACTTGGTTCCGTCCTGTTATAGCAAAGTTTTGAGCAAAAGTGGTGGAAGAGCTTGATGGGGTTCTGTGCTGGGAGGTCCCACGTATGCCCCAGGTGCTGCTCCTGGGGATCCTGGAAGGCAACAGGGGCTCATGGGCAGACAAAGCTTTACTGGGCACAGCCACAGTGGTGGCCAAGAGAGACATTCCGGCCAAATGGAAGGACCCGAACCCCCTACCATTTGCCCAATGGCGGAGAGGAGTGGACTGGTGTGCTGCTTAAGAACCACCTGTGTATGAGGCCAGGGGTTGCCCATCCAAACATAAGCGGGTGTGGGGTAAATGGCTGTGAATGTGTTGGAATGACTGCGCCTGGGTATGTCGGGAGAGACAGCGTATTAAATATTGCTCCTAAACTGCATAAAGTTCTTGAAACTTGTAAGGGCGGGCAGTCTGGTGAAACAGATGTATCAGATAATATGGGGGGGGTGTCGAGAACACTAAGAGGTCGGGTTTTCTGTTGATTGAAAAAACTAAATTGAGTATATAAAAAAATTGATAAGACGTTCCAGGAGACTATGGAAAATGTTATATCTTCCGCTAAAATACTAGAGATGACACTCAACAGTACGTTCCATTAATCTGCCCAAATGAATGGATAGGACTGCCTTTGACCCACACCATAGTCGATTAATTGATTTTTGTGAGCACTTGACTGATCATTACTATTTCTGTTAGGCACATTTACACTGTTATTACTACTATATTTACATGTTTTTTTGGCTGTAATATTGTGACTCTTCTGAATCATCAAACCCTCGTGCAATACCCCTTGCCGTTTGGCCAGAAGAGAGCACTCCATAAATAGTTTATAGTCTTACTAGTTTACATTTGAGGGGGCAGGAGGGACTAATCATATTTGTAAACAATATGTGAACTCCTGCAGACGTTATTCTTTCTTAACAATGTAATGTAAAAATGAAGAATAAAATGTGATCTTTGTACGGTTATAACCTTCAAAATTCCACATAATATCTAAAGTGGTGAGATCTTGTAGGGTGCCGGTGCAATTACAGTTATAACAGTCACTCTAGCGTTAATAGATGCACCTCTAGCACTTCTCCCTCATACACTTTCACGAGATGGAGGTTCCAATTTGTCCCCAATTGTGTAATTTAGGTTAAAAATAAATTATTTTGAGCTAACACAGATTCACTTGTCGACCATACTTGGAACCCATAGTCCCATTCAAGGTGGTCGTGTCTTTTATGGGTAAGGCAGTGCTTGAACCTGTTAAAAAGCGTTTGCCCTTTGGTCATGGCCTTGCCACTTGAGGTGTCAGTACTTTCCGGACTGCTTATTTGGGGAGCAATTAAATGCATCTTACTTCACTTCTATTATCACCACCAGAATTATGAAAGAGGCCCAAAAAATGTGTACTCTAGTCTCCTTTTTTTAAATGAAAAACTGTAACTTTACTACAATAGGATGTAGACTATAGAGCGGGCGGCGGTCCTGTCACAAGGGCCTTTTGGTCCTGCTGGTGTGCTTGTCTCTGACATGTTTTGAGTGTTGGAGTGTCACTGTCACACATTGTCAGTAAGCTTAACTTCTAGAGAGGTGGAGGACTAGCTTGGAGGTAGGTGCTCTAGCCTAGCTTTCAGAGGTGTTGAATTCTGACTCTAACCTCACATCACTTCCTAAAGTTTGTTCGGTGTCACTTTTCTGCCTTGTCATCTCCAATGAATTATTAGTAATGTATTATGTAGAACATAACACTTTAACGGGGATTAACAAAAGCCTTCATTATACTTTCTGCTGGCCCCAAAGAATGTAGCCCAACTGATATACAATACTTCTCCTGTATCGAGTTGAGGTGAGTTCACCAATCACAGAAACAATAATCCTAGTTCATTGGGAGGATACTTTTTCGTCTCTCAAAGTGCTCCCTTAGAATTGAAAGATCCCCTACCTAACATTAAAACATAGGTGTTTTTAAGTCGAACCTACGCAGTGCGCATGCACTGCATAGGAAAAAGACATTTTGAAATCAACTCGCTTTTCGCCCTAAAAAACGTGCACACTTTGCATTGCTTTCAATGGCAAGGCGTGCACGTTTGGCGATTCCCTTGCGGGAGCGAGCTTGGCACCCTATATTTGTAATTAACTTGCAAACATATGGTGCCCCTGCTCGTTCCCGCAAGGGAAAAGCTCTGCGAGTCTTTGAAACTGAGCGTGGCGCCCCTTCACGGGCACCGCTCTCGGTTTATTGATATATTTCTTAACTTCAGCACTGAGCGCAGCGCCCACTTCAAGGACACCGCGCTCAGTGTTGAAGTTAAGAAATATATAAAGAAACCGAGCGCGGTGTCCAGGAAGCGGTGCCGCGCTCAGTTTTAAACGTAAGCATTTGCAATGCAGTCGGACCCGATTACATTGCAAATGCTTGTTTATTGTGGCGATTGTCCGTCAAATTATATAAACATTCAGAAAATACTAAATTAACACTTTGTGATTTGCAAACATCAGGAAAATGTCAATTGTTAACCGCAATTCATTCTCTATCTTAAGAATCAAGCTATAGACGGCTTGAGGCCTACCTTGTGAGCACTTGTGTGATCAGTGCACGACCGTGTAATTTCACGGCTAGTTAGCTTCTGTGCCTTTGACTTTACGTTTTGATCTCGGTGACGTGGCAGAGTAGTTAGTTCCACAGCCTGTGCAGATCTGTCAGCGCAGAAGCTGCCTCTCTAATCCCGTCAAGGCCTCCTCACAGGCTCGTTGTACTACTGCGACCCCTCTTGCTGAACGTGGATGGGTCTCTTTAACCCTTCGCAGGGCTTTCCCCCAAGTGCAATCCTGCTTCCTTGGCTTTGTTGGGGCACTGAACCCTGCCGGGAGGCAAGCATTTGAATTGCCATTCTTTAGCAGTCGCCCTGTTGAAAAGCAGGAGTTTGGTCAAGGCAAGTTTCTGTTATAATTCAACAGATCTGCCTTGTGTGTGATGCTTTGTGAGCTTGCAGGGATGTTCGCGAGCATTTTGTTCCTAGAGCACCCGGCTCGCCCTCAGTAGATTTTGGTGCTGCCTGAAGGCTGCTCCCTTCCCCTGCTTCATGGTAGTGCCACGCTTGCCGGTAGAGAGGACGCGTGCACGGGGAGGATTGTTGCGCATAGTGTGCTTAGAAAACAGTGCACCTGAAGATGTTAACCAGCACTACCAAATCTACTGGTCTCGGGAAGCTGGGAGGTAAAAAGTGCCATATTTGCATGGAAGGAAGGATGACTTCTTTAGTGATTCTTGAGCAGAGTCCGGATGAATGCGGAGGAGGCGAGTTAGTCGCAATCATGAGCGAGGTGCGACTGAGTAAAGTTTCAAGGCGCTCTTCAGTATTCAGAGACAACCTGCAGTCGAGCTCCCTTCCTGGGTACGGTCCGCAGAGCCTCGCAGGGGCACAACAAGCTCCCTCTTTAATCGTGTTATTATAGAGCAGATCATTTCCAGCCGTCTGCATTGGAGTCTTTATTAAGGGTACAGGATGGGGTGCATAAGTGGGGTTCCTGGAGCCGATAAGACTTGACACATGGTGTAACTGGAGTAATGCTGGGAGCATGTCACGGCGCCTACACAACGAATAAGGGATATGAGGCCTCCCCACTAGTCTAGCTGCACACCATGGCAGTGCCTGTGGAGGTGAATGTCTGGGATGGAGACACCAATGCTACCGTGGGGTGGTACTGGAGGAGGTGGTAGTGCGTAGCCCTGGACGTCATGTCCTGTCTTTCCTCCTTAAACCTGGAGCTCAGTAGTCTTTCCGCAAGATGTATAGTTCACCCTTTCCCCATCTTATTTTTCTTTGAGAAGTCACAATAGAGAGGATGTCTGCAGCCACCAAAACCAGCAGGTTTGCCTTGAGATTTAAGCCTACATTAACACAAATTGCACAGGTACAGAATGGAAGGCTACAGTGCTGTCTGCTGTAATGCAGTGTAGGTGCAGGAAAGGCACTATTGCTCTCCTCCCAATGCACATGTCTATGGGTGGGCACTGGTTGATTAGTGCGTAGATCAGTTTATATACATATTTAGAATTTGTCGGTTGAAATACAGAGTGTAGTTAGATGGCAGAGTGAGTGTAGTGAGAATGTCAGTAGTTGGATAATTCAGAGTGAGTCTATGATGGTGTGTAATGTGATGATGGGGGCATGTGTGGATGCCTCGATTTTACTTATTTCGCAAAAATGCTTCACATATATGGCACTTATGTATTCACTCCCTCGTTTATTGACTTGGGCTTCCCTAACAGCCCAAGATGCATTCGACCCAAGACCAGCCTCTGTTAAGTATCAATCGATTAAATCTTGCCCACAGACTTTTACCCCCAAGAAATCAATGAGTTGGAGCAGATGGGCTACTGCACCATTAATCCCCCAAGCATCCTAACACACGAGCGCTGTTCTTTGCTGACCTAAGAGTGCGGTGGCCTCACACGAGCAGCTAGTCCGATTGCCTAGGGTAAAATTGTGAATTTGTAAAACATAGTGGAGACCACTTCTGGTTAGACACTTGCTAGGACTAAGCCTATTGCACCCTGGGGAAAATTCCTTTACTCACCTTGACTTCTCTTCCCTCCCTGAAACCTGAGATCACAGGGAAATGCGTTGAACTGCACAAGTCCCTTTTCAGCTATAGGTGAGGCTGCATGAGAGAACTATGAAAAGGAGGTGGATCTGCACACCTAAATGTAATCAGTGTATTCAAAATTGTAACTAGAAGTTATCAAAGTGTGTGCGTGCGAAGCACGGGGAAGGGGTACCACCGTCCCTAAGTATAATGTATGAAAGGAGTACTTGAAAGCAAGGACTATGCGACGCACAGCTATCTGGCAAACATGCCTCAAAAATTATAAGTACATCATTTAAACCAACATTAATTGATATTAAACACATTCGTTGTACACATTTATTTGAAGTATTTCACATAAGTATTCTAAAGCAAGGTATAAATTCATTCATTGATATTCAGAATCCAACTCTGTGATTCATAAAAGTAAAAAGATATTAATCAAAACAACCCAATGCATTTCGGGTTCTACTGAACCCTTTTTCAAGGGTTAATTTAAAGCTTTTTCGTTCTGATTCTCCGGGCTGGTTCAGATGCCGAATCTACAACAAAAGTACACAATATAGACATTTTAGAAATATTACATGCGTGTCACGTATTGAATAATATATACAACTATAACCTTAGGGTTTGCATTCTCCTGTAGTACCACAGTCTCCGTGAAAGCTAAAGAAAAAATCAAAGAGTCCAAGGAACCCAAGAAAGGTTTTTTGTGAATCCATACATGCCGTGGTTGGAACATACAGTGCAAATGAAAAGAGCAAGGGCCTAACCCATCGTGAGTAATTCTAATCCAATAGTGTTCTAGAAAGTCCACTTTTTATGTTTACTTCCGGGTCGGATTAGGTTAAGAACAGGATAGACCCGTCTGGTCGCATGCAGTTCGTTAATCTGGACGCTGAGACTTGATTACTGGTTGGAAACTCTGGCCCGAAGGTAGGGGACGTCACAAGATGTTTTACATGGTAGTGTGAGGCATATTGCTTAATACGAACAGTTTCTGATAGTAATATTATTTCGCTTAGGGTATTTGCGCGGAGGAGCGAGAGTATCTTGAACTAACACAGACAAACTGGATGGGGCTCTTATTGTGCTGTCATCGGTAAGAAAGGTTTTTCTTAGGTCGAATTCATGATTCAAGTTTAATTGTAATAGTTGTTACATTGGATATTTTGTAATTTTTGTACAGTTGGTGACTCACGAAGTTTACTCGAGTACCCGGCAACTCATCAGCTGGTATTTGGCTTTTACTGAGACGGTAGGCGCATTACCTCCCATCTTTTACTTTAAGAACTGAGGTGCATTACATATGGATTTACAATTAGGATAATTGTATTACTTACAGGATCGTGTTATTCTTGAACGGACTACCTTTTTTTCACCGAGCTAATGCAGCAGAGGTATTAAGGTACTCATCAGCTTGGCATATAACATTTGATTTTTTGAGCACAGCAATGGCTTTTTATTTTTTATAGTGTGGTTCACATTGAACTTTCTAGAACACTATTGGATTAGAATTACTCACGATGGGTTAGGCCCTTGCTCTTTTCATTTGCACTATATGTTCCAACCACGGCATGTATGGATTCACAAAAAACCTTTCTTGGGTTCCTTGGACTCTTTGATTTTTTCTTTAGCTTTCACGGAGACTGTGGTACTACAGGAGAATGCAAACCCTAAGGTTATAGTTGTATATATTATTCAATACGTGACACGCATGTAATATTTCTAAAATGTCTATATTGTGTACTTTTGTTGTAGATTCGGCATCTGAACCAGCCCGGAGAATCAGAACGAAAAAGCTTTAAATTAACCCTTGAAAAAGGGTTCAGTAGAACCCGAAATGCATTGGGTTGTTTTGATTTGATTAATATCTTTTTACTTTTATGAATCACAGAGTTGGATTCTGAATATCAATGAATGAATTTATACCTTGCTTTAGAATACTTATGTGAAATACTTCAAATAAATGTGTACAACGAATGTGTTTAATATCAATTAATGTTGGTTTAAATGATGTACTTATAATTTTTGAGGCATGTTTGCCAGATAGCTGTGCGTCGCATAGTCCTTGCTTTCAAGTACTCCTTTCATGCATGAGAGAACTGACAGAATTTAGAGAGGGAGGTGGCAGTTTGGAGACTAATGAACATTCTCCCGCCTCGCGAGTGCACTCTCTGGCTTGATCTAATGTCCCTCCATCAGAGCCTGGATTCTATTCCATTCTTACATTATTCCCTCCTGCATCCCACCATCTCCTATGCTGCTTCACCCCTCCCTACCTTACCTCTAAGTGCCAATGCAATAACTCCCACAAAAATATTGTCCATTCAGTTAATAATTGCTGTGGCATCTCCATCCTCGTTCTCCATATCTTGTCCCCTTCCTGTCTCCTGGTTCCGCTTTTTCATACCTGCTGTGCTCCTTTAATGATTTAAGGAAACCTTTAAGTGGCATAAAGCACTTTCTAAATGTGAGGTTAACTGATTGAGTAGAAAAGATGGTTTAGTGAGCTTAATGCCCACCATGGACAGTGCGGTGATCTAAAGGTCACAAGCTTGAGTTTCCTCAAGGTTACATCTTGATCGCTGAGAGGCCCTTCTGGGTTAAATGGATCTTTTCTGCCCGGGAATTGAGGCCTGCAAGCTGGAAAGGAAAGTCGGCTGTGCTGATCAGACGCACAGGCAGAATGTATGTGTGCTCCAGTGTATATGACTGAAGCAGACACACCGAACTGTGGCGCAGTCCCAACAATTCACATCGGTTGGTGTGGACCTGGTTCTGACTCATGAATAGCTAGATGCTGGATCGGGAATCTGGCAGATCCGACTCTAATTCAACTCTCCCTGCTTTGGCCCCACTGGCGCCCAGAGAAGACTCAGGCCCAGCAGTTGACAGACCAGAAGCAGTTCGCACCATATACGAGTGGTGTTATGGCTGCCTGCTGTCCATCAAGGCCTCCAGCTTCAAGCAGTAGGTTCCTTGAAATCACCAAGCACTCTTGCTGCCTCGTCTAAAATTGTGTGTGACAGATTAAGCAGCAGATGTGACGAAACACTTAAAAGGACCCAAAGGCGAGACCTATTGGCTATGCCAATGCTTGTTATATACTGTTACACTAAGTGTAGGTGATTTTTTGCTTTCAAAACTGATTACAAGATGTGAATGAAGTTATGCGAAAGTAGTTTATGGGCTTAGCAGGAAATGTGCAAGAATTTATGTGAATAGTGCGGGTTTTCCAGGTTTCCAAAATCTTTGCACATCATTGCTAAATGAAGAATTAAAGCAATGGTAAATTGTAACAGTATTAACATTTACATATACATGCCAATTATGCCAGAATTTGACAACGTGATCCAATAAAGACTTTCACAGCGCTGATATTAGTTCAGAGTCTGACAAATTAGTGACTGAAAACCATATCTTTTTATAACAGGCATCCAAGGTCATAGCTCCTAATGATTGGAAATACATGACCAGGGGGAAGGATAGAGTAGTTGCAGCAGCCCCGCATCTCCAGCTAATGGAGGGCAATAGTCAAAACCGTGAAAGGCTCTACAACTCATTCCCACCACACCCAAAGCAACATGGTAGTAGGTGGGTTGCAAAATATTCTTGTTTAAATGAAATATTTATTTTCTTCTGCTAGAATAATTTGCTCATACTTAGTTAAGAGACTGTTTGTAAGATGCTGGGTACTTGCACGAGTCAGAAATGTTTCAACTGAATGGGGAACCAGCAGAATAAGTGCGCATCCCATCATAATTCCCTCTTTTTGTACAATTGCCAAAAAAAGTAGCTGCAATACATCCTGGAAGCGCGGCTGCCACTGCATCAATTGTAGCAGACAAACATGCAATAGGCAACATCGCCCCCTGCTTTCACAGGCACCTTTCTTATTCATAACAAAATTAATTAAAATCGTACTCGTGATTTGCCGTTCCTAGAATGGGGGTGCTACACAAACTTAGTCTCAGATGCAGGAGGGCTTGCCTGCATTCATTGTCCCAAGGCATTGGGCCCCTCACATCACTGTAAATCAGCCTCTGTTAAGGCTTTGCAATCAGGGAAAAGTTTGACATCCACGGACGACAGTAGCCAACCATCCGTAGTAACATCCTTACTTCTCTCTGTGGATTCATTTTTAGAATCGCAGAAATACTTTTTGTGGACACCTTACTTCCTTCTCCATTTGGTGTCCCGAATAAATCAATTCCTCCTGATAAGACTGTAATTTCACAGGAGATAATTTGAGCCCATTTTCAGATGGCTGATTCAACAAGGCGATTGTGTCAAGTTTACAGCCTTTTCTCGTTTTGGTTGTGACCAACATGTTGTCAATGTATTAGACTAGCACTGAGCCACAGGTTAGACTTTCCAGATCCTTCTTCAGGATTTGTTAAAAGGTTGATGAACTTTGAGTACAGCCTTGTATGATCCTAAATCAAACCAGAATTCTATTGTAGAATCTGAACAAAAAAAAGATATTGACTATCATTTTGAAGAGGGATTGAGAAAACTGCTATAAACCACTCGCCTTCCACAGGAATTGAAACAATATTACTGCAGGGTGCAGTACCATGGGACAACGAGGAATTACAATTCATTCATTTTGCGCTGGTCCTGTACTGTCCTCCATTTTCCACTGTGTGTATCTTTATTCTCATGATCGGAGAGTTACATAGGCTCACTATAGTACTTTTAGAATGCCCTGCTCAATTATTTAATCAATACCAGTTGAAACCCCCTCCTGCTTCATGAGTAAGCTTGTATCGAGGAGTACAGGTATACACTGCATTGGGGTTGACAGTGATCTGCATTTTGATCTAGAGCTACGTTGTCCTTTGTAAAAAAAAAAAAAAAAACTGGGAACATTTTAACTCTTGTTATTTTATTTTGAATTTGGAATCTTCATCTTTTGTCGGAATACTGATACCATCCAGTGTACACTAAATTACCCAATTAAGTTTACAGGGAGTCCCAACAAATCAACTGAACTTGTCTCACTGATTATTAATTAATGAGCATTTACTCTTGGACCAATTTTTACAGTGACGTTAGCTGACAACTTATTAGTCAATTGTTTATTTTAAAAGCCTACAACTTGGACTTGTTTTCCTTGGAACGGGGAGCATCTGTATTGTTCATAAATGATACTGCTTGGCCATTCACTTCTATTTTCACAAAATGGCCATTCTAGTTTACTTCTAGTACTGCATCAAGCAGCCTCACTGTGCTGAGCTCGATCCTGTGCGACGTTACCTGCGAATTGTGGGAATTATCATTAAGCGTTGGAGGTTTTTGCTGAAATATGAAACACTCTTGGAAATCCTGCATATTTTTCTTTATAAGCTGTTGCGTGACTGGAATGGAAGGCATATTTCCATTGAACCGCTTTGGATTTTTCATGTTCTGCGCACAAGCCAGAGGGCTCCGGCTGGGGCTGCATAATTGCACTCTGTGCCATTTGATTAATATTCTACGGCATTTGGCGACCTATTTATGACTTTTTTAAAAATCTATTTGGATTCAACTTGGAATCCTGTTTCTAGTAACCATTTTTCCCACAGGTGTGGTTAGAACCATTTCTCTTCCTTGCATTATTAGTGTTCAGATGAGCCGTGTTATCAAGACCTCTACCTCCTCCGCGAGGGCCACCATTTCCACCTTGCACAAATAGTGCACCAGTGCCTTTTGCATTATCACCTTGCACACCAACACAAGTACACAAGTACCAAAACTAGGAACCTGAAAACCACCTTGACCACCCTTTTGTAAAAATTGTGTTTTAGCCACCATCAGTTTCTCCTTCATAGTTTTCTTCTTTGTGTTGCAGCAATCTCTACAATACTTCGCATACGAACAACCTCACTGGGATGTTAAGGAAGGCCCTCACTCACCACCTAGTGATGACATGCTTCATCATCGGGCCCCACCAAAGAGACCGAGTGTCTCTTTGGTGTGCTGCAACGCCAGAATTACTGCGGAGCGGGATGGTGAGGAGAGGGCGTGTTGCGTGCAAACTTAAACTAGTGAGTGATGGAGGATTAAAAAACGTCAGTAGTGTATCAAAGACCCACATCAGAGGTCTTAATGATGATATCCCGTGGAATACTGTCATGAAGTGAACTAGATTGGAATCAATGGATGTAAATCAGAAATAAGTATAAATCTGTGAACACTCGAATGTAGAACTCTAACATCAGAGGCTTTGGCGTGAGCAAGCCGCCTCAATGATAACCTTCTCGCCTAGGTTACTAGTGTATTCCAATGTTTTGTGGACATTCCACTCTCACACTGTAACCCTATCATTGATAGCTTTGCCAGGCTCTCATAACCGTCACTGCAACGTCATTATCTGGGCCAGCACAGTAGATCAGCGCTAGTCCTAGCCAGAAACAGACACCCCCCCGAGGTGTCTGGGTCGCTAGGCGACGCGCAACCATGTGACCTGGGAAGCTCCCCTGAGAGCCGCTTCCGTGTTTGTACCGGGCGCCCAGCAACGGCGCACCCGTAACTGCTGGATTTAAACCAATCGATGCTCCGGCTACCAACGCGTCATTTTACAACACCTGCCATGTGACCTGTGACGCTCCTCTGAGAGTCGCTTCTTTGTTTGCACGGAGGCGCCTGGTAACGGTACACTCGTGACCGCCGGTCTAAGCCAATCAATTGCTCCGTCTACCAGCTTGCCATTCTGCAACGCCCACCCGGAAATGATCGGCACTTTACAATTTTGCTCTTAAGAACAGACCTGAGCCCGCGCAGACATCGTCGGGGTCCAGTCTGAGGGCGACTTAGGTGTACCACGGGTGCCGAGCGTCGAGGGCGTAAGTTGTAGCCCCCTGCTGAGAATCGAGCTAAGTACACAATGCGCTCCGTTTTCCAAGGGGCAATACATTAATTCCGTCTTTGTTTTCCTTTACTTTGCCATGTTTTAGGGTGTGCCGAATACGCTTCCACCCCCCTCCTGAGACCCATGGTGTTTATTTATAACACCCAGAAAGTGAGACAATTTTTAACTGATGGCGATCTTTATAGATTTATGTATTGATCGCAACATTGACGATCTTCTATGAAGATTTTCACTTATTTTAACCCTTAGGCACCACTAGTTTGTACCACGAATAGAACACCCCACTTCTCCTAGCTCTTACGAACCCGGGGCTATCAGGTGGTGTTAACCATAGCGCTATTCGACCACAGCTATAATGCCTTCACATTTTGGAGCACTCTTGTAACCACTGAACCTATGACAGTCAGAAACTATTCTAAGTGTCTGTCTTGTTCTATCTGTTTGTCTCTGTCCTTCTTTCTCCTAGGTGCAGAAACGATCAGCAGAAGCCTCCTAAACCAGGAGTAATTAGGGATAAGTCTCTATTCCTAATTTTTTTGCACTTTTTACACTCTTTAATTTAATCTTTTCACATTCACGTCCCTTGGTTAGGGTGGGCCTTAGCGTGTCCATACCGCCGGGGTTTTTTGCACACCCAGTCCTGAAGAATTGCCGGGTAAATTAACACCGTTTCTATGGCAAGAAACATGTCGACAACATTGTAGGAACCCACCACTCAATTAAAAGTGGACTGGTCCCTCACATATTTTTAACTCCATTGTCTTTAGTGATCATTTAATAAAAAAATTTCTTTGATACACTACTGACGTTTTTTAATCCTCCATCACTCACTAGTTTAAGTTTGCACGCAACACGCCCTCTCCTCACCATCCCGCTCCGCAGTAATTCTGGCGTTGCAGCACACCAAAGAGACACTCGGTCTCTTTGGTGGGGCCCGATGATGAAGCATGTCATCACTAGGTGGTGAGTGAGGGCCTTCCTTAACATCCCAGTGAGGTTGTTCTGATGCTCCCGTGATTGGCTCAGTCCTTTCTACATGGACACTCTTCTTTTGTTGATAAAATACTGACCGGGGAACAAGAGTGTCTCTATACTCTCCCTGACTCTCTTTTTGTAACACGTACTTAGCAGCGCACAGCTGTGAGAGCTTGTTTAACAGAGCGCATCCTGTGGCTCTTTTTATTGTTCATTGTCTCTACCCACTTACATCTTGGGTTCACCATGGCAAATTTAGGTTTAACATTTACGGAGTCTGAAATAGCCAGTATTCTATCTGATTCCGATCAGTTCGCAGATCCAGCGATTGCACAGGTTATCGCTCATACATCAGAGTGGGACAAACTCACTGAGATCAAAAGAGACAGGATCCGCACTATCCTGCACGGCACTATATTGAAACAATACCTTCTGAAAAATATGGCACCTCGAGGACTACTGGTCACAAATGCCCCCCGAATCTTTCTGAATGATGCTACATTCAGGAAAGAGTGGGCCATGATCGCGTGGCATTGTACCCGCGACTGGCTTGTTCTGATTATAAAGACCGCCTTGAGACTCTCGGATGCCCTGCAAATTGAAATACAGGAAACCGAGTCTAAGTTCAAAACGACCATAACTGGTTACAAGAAAAAATTGGACGAGATAAATAAAGAGTTGAATGAGTATAAAGAAAACCTGACCCAATCTAAGGTAAACAAATTTCAGAAAGATTTAAAGAAATTTGAATACGAGAAGGTGTATCCATACTCAGCGACAACTTTTACACCATCCTCGAGTAATCAGTCCAATGAAAATCTGTCAGATGACAATACATCTAACAGCAGCGGATCTAGCACGGGGTCCGCGAAACAAGGAAAGAAGAGAGGCAACAGGGGCAATCGTAACAATCGTGGCCAGCATGGCTACTTTAACCAACCGCCGAGATGGCCAGGGCCACCACAAATACCAACAATGGGCCCCCAATTCCCCTTTCACCAACCTCCTTATCCCATGATGGGCTGGAACCCAGGATTCTTTCCACCTCAAAACTTCCAATCCAATCACCGCCAGCCTTTTTTAGGCCAGGGCAGGAGAGGAAGGGGAAAGAGAAGAGGAACAGGCCAACCAATGAACCATGTGTCGTGGGAAACCGACGATGCAGTGAGCAGCCACACCCGCAACAGGGAACAACAACAACAACAACCAGGCACGAGCGGAATTTAAGTCTCATAAACAATCTATCTGATAAAGTGTTAACTCCTATTGAAACCACAGTTCTAGAGAGAGGTCTGGGCTTTGTTCCAACAGCCCGACCTGACAAATTCAAACTTCACTGTGAACTCTCAGCATTTTTTAGGAAGTTAAAACTCAAAGCGTTTTTCGAAGGAAAAGAAGACCCCAACGAAGCACAACGTAAAGGTGATACCGGGTTGAGATTGAACTCCACTTTCAACCCACCGATCCAGGCAGTACCTGCAGCCATCACGGCTTTTGAGCAAGCTGTATTTATGGACCTCGAAACATGCCAAGCCAATCCTACCTACGGCAACTTCAGCACTGAGGAATACCAGGCACTAAGATCCCTTCAAAATGATCCTAAGATCACCATAAAGCCAGCAGACAAGGGGGGTGGTTTGGTAATCCAAAACACCACTGACTATGAGAAGGCGTGTGAAGTCCTCTTAGCAGATAGGAGGAACTATACCCCCTTATCACAAGACCCGACACACGAGCTGAGTGTTCGTATCACCAACCTGGTCAACAGAGCTGAAGAGAATGGTGAGATTTCCAAGAATGAGGCGAGTTTCCTGAGCACGAGTGAGGGTAGGACACCCTACTTTTACACTCTCCCAAAGACACACAAGAATAGGTCACCCCCACCGGGAAGACCGATAGTCTCAGGGATCGGCTCTCTTTTGGAACCTCTCTCGCGATTTTGCGACTACTATTTAAAACCCTTAGTACAGAACACACCTTCCTATCTGAAGGATACCAAGAGTCTACTTCAACTACTTCAAAATATTGATCTCCCACAGAATACAGTCACTCTGGTGACATTAGACATTGAGAGTCTGTACACCTGCATCCCCCAGGACGACACCATCAGGGTCCTAGGAACAGCTTTAGACTCCATTAACTGGGATTATCAAGCCTCAAAAACTTTCATCCTAGACTGTGCCACCTTGGCTCTAAAGGAGAATTTTTTCGCCTACAAGGACAACCTCTATCTACAAACGACTGGAACCTCGATGGGTAGTACCTTTGCTCCCAGCGTGGCGGGGCTGTACGTTGCTGATTTTGAAGCTAAACATATCATGCAGCCCAATAGCCCCTACACGTCTTCAATAAAAATATGGAGACGTTACATCAACGATGTCCTTATCATCTGGACAGGCGATGATGACCAACTACAGGCATTCTTACTTTGGATTAACACACTAGATGTGAATCTGAAGTTTACCTCTGAACTGAGTAAGACAGAAGTGACATTTTTGGATGTAAAGATACAGGTGTGTGGTACCAGGCTCACGACCAAAACTTACCAGAAACCATCAGCTCGGAACAATTTATTACAATTCACCAGCTTCCACCCAAGACCATTAAGAGAAAATCTTCCTTATGGCCAATATCTCAGAATCAGACGCAACTGTTCTGAGCTCCAGGATTTCTACAGTAGCTCTCCCCAGTGAGGCAACTGGGGCTGCGAGCTGCATTGATTCCTGACAAAATTGTGGTGAATTATTGCACCTTTTAAAACGGCGAAAAGCTTTTGTGTACTTTTTTAAAACTTACTCATTTTACTGTTTCTATATTTGGGGGACTTGCCTGCAGTTAAGGGGAATTACTTTGTTAGGCACACTGACACCTCTGACACTGAAAAACTCCGCATTTCGGCATTGCCGCTTTTCTCCAATACCGGCGACGGTGGGCGCCATCTTGAGGGAGGCAGGGAGAGCGCTCTAGTCGCGCTATACTCCCGCTCCCTTTTCTCCCTATATAATGTGTAAACCGGCCAGACGGCGCAGCGGGCTGGCGCAGCGGGCGCGCCGGATGCGCGCCGAAGCCGCGCCTAAGCCAAGCCCGTCTGCGCCCGTCCGCGACCGGATCGCGCAGGGCGCAGGGCACGCTGTCGGTCTAAAACCCGCCATCAGGTATGATAACAATTATTTACTGTCCCTACGCCCTCCACTCGCCTGCCCTCACATTGACCCCCTTTCCAACCCCCTGTTATGTCCTTGCTGTGAATGGACTCCCCTTATACCTACAAATGGCGTCGTCGACACGCACGACTCTCCAAAGACCCGCCTCACCCTTTTTAAGGGAGGTCTGGTGAATGCCAGGTCTTTAGCCCGCCATTGCCAAGATGTGCACGATTTAATATTAAACCAAGAGCTTGATGCCTTGTTCATCACTGAAAGTTGGCTCAATGAATCCTCCAACCCTGATCTTGCTATTGCCCTCCCCCCTGGTTTCACCATTTTTAGGAGGGACAGACCCTCAGGCCGAGGTGGTGGGATAGCACTACTTATTAAGGATACTTTTCCATGTCACACATTTGACCTATACCACCTAAAGACGCTGAAAGCTTGGGCTTCTCAATTAAAATCACTGCCTCGTTCTCCCTCTCGGCCGGACTCCTCTACCGTCCTCCGGGCAACCCTTCCTCATTTCTCAATTCCTTGGATGAGGCCCTCGGCGCACTCATGTTACAATACCCTAATTTCATGCTCCTTGGCGACATGAACTTACACATGGAATCATCCACTGACCCCCACACTATCTCCTTCCTACAGTCCTTGAACATCTTTGGACTCTTTCAACATATCAACATGGCCACCCACAGTGCTGGACATACCATTGACGGCATCTGTTCTAATATTTCTACCCTTTCCACCTCCCCTCCATTGCCCCAAATCTGGACCGACCATTTTTTCATCCCTTTTGACCTCACGACACCTACTGCTACCCTAGTTAGCCCTAGACATACCCAAGCCACCTTCACAGTCAACTGGAAGAAAGTGGCTGAACGTATAAAGCTTGAGTCAAAACCACTGCCCCTACCCCCCACGCTAACTGGAGATGTCGAAGTTGACTCATGCAACTTCCACACCTGGATGCACCAAATAGTCGCGGTTAACACTGAACCCAAAAACAATCAAGGAAAGGGACCCAAGAAGAAAAAACCCAATGCCCCATGGTACACCAAGACCCTGGCAGATAGTCACCTCCATTGTCGGAGACTAGAAAGACACTGGAGACAAACATATGACACAACCTCCAAAACACGCTATGCCCAACAGAGGAAAGCATATCTCTCTGACATTAAAGCAGCTAAAAAAGACTATTTTACTAATCTTATAATGGAAGCGCGCCAAAATCAAAAAACCATCTTCACCATAGTCAAGTCCTTCACTCATCCGAAAGCTCTCACCACCGATATACCTCCCTCAGAGAGTCTTTGCAACCAAATTGCAGACTACTTCGTTGACAAAATTGTCAACATTCAGAAAGACTTTCCTCCACCCCCGACAACCATCGTACAAGTAACAGTTAACTACCCTCCTCTCTCCACTTTTAAACCAGTATCCTTGCAACAGACAAGCAAGGCAATCCGGGCCTGTAAATCAGGAGCACCCACGGATTCCTGTCCCCCAATCATTCTTCACCATCTGATTGACACAGTCAACCCTTACATTAATGGAATCATTAATGAATCCCTTGAATCCGGAATTGTACCTGCCGAATGGAAGAAGGCTACTGTCAAACCCCTGTTGAAAAAACAGAACAAACCATCCACAGACTTGACTAACATGCGCCCCATCTCCTTACTTCCTTTTCTGGGCAAAGTCACGGAGCACTTAGTGCACGAGGAGCTTAAAACCTTCACAGAAGCCCATAACATCTTGCACCCACAGCAATCGGGCTTCCGCTCCGGTCACTCCACCGAAACAGCTTTGATCGAGCTTGCTGACTCTATCAAATTCCTACAGGATGAGGGCAAGCAAGCTGTCCTCATCCTGCTGGACCTCACAGCAGCATTCGACACTATCTCGCATGTTATTCTAATCAATCGAATGCGAGAGATTGGCGTGACAGACTCAGCCCTGGCCTGGATTTCTTCATTCCTATCAAATAGGTCCCAGACTGTGGCACTAGGACCACACCTTTCCTGCGAAAAGCCAATCACATCTGGAGTGCCCCAGGGGTCCATATTGAGCCCTCTTTTTTTCAATATCTACATGGCACCCCTCTTAGCTGTGATAGAATCACATGGGATCCTGGTCACGTCTTACGCTGACGACACTCAATTGGTCGTCACCATTGACAAACAGCGTACTGACGCAGAGCTCCGGTTTAAAAACTGCCTCTCTGACGTCTTTGAGTGGCTAAATACTAATCATCTTAGATGCAATAGCGCAAAGACAGAGATCATCCCAATAGGTAAGAACCCTTCTTTTTCCCCTAAAGATTGGTGGCCCACAGGATCCGAGGCCCCTCCTAGTGCAGTTACATCAGCTAGAAACCTGGGCGTACAATTCGATTCTTCCCTTACTTTTGACGACCATGTTAAGATCACTGCCAGTCGATGCTTTGGATTAATAAAATCTCTGAGGAAATTTTTTGATTTCCTCCCAATTGCAGCCAGAAAGTCAGTCGCGGTAGCCCTTTTACTTTCCCGACTTGACTACTGCAACGGCCTTATGGCCGGAGTGAAAAAATCTACCCTCAGAAAGTTGCAGAGCTTACAACATGCTGCAGCTCGACTGGTTTTACAACTCCCCAGAAGGTCATCTGCGTCTGCAGCCCTGAATTCACTTCACTGGATGCCACTGCACAAAAGAATCTTTTTCAAATTGCTTCTCACAGTTCATAAAACCATGCAAAACACAGGACCCCGTTACTTTGTAAACTGTTTCAAGCGCTATAACCCTTCGCGCTGCTTGAGATCCTCTGGGACCAACCTTGTTCAAATCCCCAGATTTAAATATAAGACCAGAGGAGGAAAATCCTTCAATGTTCTGGCAGCCAAAGCCTGGAACACCTTACCCGCCGACCTTAGAGCCATTGACAATGAGAACAATTTCAGAAAACTTCTCAAGACATGGGTCTACAAACTACCAGACTCCTCTGTCTTGGTAGCCATTTAGTTCTCTCTTCCATTCACCCCACTTTTTCAGTTATTCCTTGCAACTCGCCCAGCGCCATGATGCTCCCCTGGGAGCGAACGCCTGCGCTTTACAAATGCCCATAAATATCAAATATCAAGACTCAAGCCGCTGATTTAACAGAGAAGTTGGAGTCCAGAGGCTACCCTAGCCACATACTGAACAAGGGCTAGAAGAGGGCCCGTAACCAACCACGGGAGGCACTCCTTGAGGACAGGCTGACTAGCACTCAGACTATACCACTGACCTGTGTGACAACCTACAGTACAATGTCAAATGTCTTGAAGAAATCCATTAACAAAAACTGGCGCATTGTGTCAAGTGTCAAAACAGACTGGGAAAAACCTTTGTTCTCGTTCAAGAAAGGGCGGAGCCTAAAAGACTCCCTCGTTCATACTAGACCCAGAACTGAAACCCCAACAACAGTCAGATCAGTCACGGAAATGTGGGGTCTGCCGCAAATAACTGGACACTTCCCCTGTGCGAATTGCAGTGTCTGTCACCTGACGACACATACTAAAACCCTTGACCTTGAGCCAGGGAAAGTATGGACACAGAAATGCCACACGAACTGCAACACGCAAAATGTTGTCTATCTGATCACCTGTTCCTGCGACCTACGTTACGTAGGCATGACAACCCGCAAAATTAAACAAAGGATAGGGGAACACCGCTCCAACATCAGGTGTAAAAAACTGACTACTAAAATGAGTCGCCATTTTTTGGAGCATAATCCTACCCCCAACGACCTTCGCTGGACTGTTATCGAACATGTGATTGGCTCCCAAAACCTTCCGAATCTCCTCTTTCAAAAGGAACAACGGTGGGTGTACAGATTGGGGACCCACATCAGAGGTCTTAATGATGATATCCCGTGGAATACTGTCATGAAGTGAACTAGATTGGAATCAATGGATGTAAATCAGAAATAAGTATAAATCTGTGAACACTCGAATGTAGAACTCTAACATCAGAGGCTTTGGCGTGAGCAAGCCGCCTCAATGATAACCTTCTCGCCTAGGTTACTAGTGTATTCCAATGTTTTGTGGACATTCCACTCTCACACTGTAACCCTATCATTGATAGCTTTGCCAGGCTCTCATAACCGTCACTGCAACGTCATTATCTGGGCCAGCACAGTAGATCAGCGCTAGTCCTAGCCAGAAACAGACACCCCCCCGAGGTGTCTGGGTCGCTAGGCGACGCGCAACCATGTGACCTGGGACGCTCCCCTGAGAGCCGCTTCCGTGTTTGTACCGGGCGCCCAGCAACGGCGCACCCGTAACTGCTGGATTTAAACCAATCGATGCTCCGGCTACCAACGCGTCATTTTACAACACCTGCCATGTGACCTGTGACGCTCCTCTGAGAGTCGCTTCTTTGTTTGCACGGAGGCGCCTGGTAACGGTACACTCGTGACCGCCGGTCTAAGCCAATCAATTGCTCCGTCTACCAGCTTGCCATTCTGCAACGCCCACCCGGAAATGATCGGCACTTTACAATTTTGCTCTTAAGAACAGACCTGAGCCCGCGCAGACATCGTCGGGGTCCAGTCTGAGGGCGACTTAGGTGTACCACGGGTGCCGAGCGTCGAGGGCGTAAGTTGTAGCCCCCTGCTGAGAATCGAGCTAAGTACACAATGCGCTCCGTTTTCCAAGGGGCAATACATTAATTCCGTCTTTGTTTTCCTTTACTTTGCCATGTTTTAGGGTGTGCCGAATACGCTTCCACCCCCCTCCTGAGACCCATGGTGTTTATTTATAACACCCAGAAAGTGAGACAATTTTTAACTGATGGCGATCTTTATAGATTTATGTATTGATCGCAACATTGACGATCTTCTATGAAGATTTTCACTTATTTTAACCCTTAGGCACCACTAGTTTGTACCACGAATAGAACACCCCACTTCTCCTAGCTCTTACGAACCCGGGGCTATCAGGTGGTGTTAACCATAGCGCTATTCGACCACAGCTATAATGCCTTCACATTTTGGAGCACTCTTGTAACCACTGAACCTATGACAGTCAGAAACTATTCTAAGTGTCTGTCTTGTTCTATCTGTTTGTCTCTGTCCTTCTTTCTCCTAGGTGCAGAAACGATCAGCAGAAGCCTCCTAAACCAGGAGTAATTAGGGATAAGTCTCTATTCCTAATTTTTTTGCACTTTTTACACTCTTTAATTTAATCTTTTCACATTCACGTCCCTTGGTTAGGGTGGGCCTTAGCGTGTCCATACCGCCGGGGTTTTTTGCACACCCAGTCCTGAAGAATTGCCGGGTAAATTAACACCGTTTCTATGGCAAGAAACATGTCGACAACATTGTAGGAACCCACCACTCAATTAAAAGTGGACTGGTCCCTCACATATTTTTAACTCCATTGTCTTTAGTGATCATTTAATAAAAAAATTTCTTTGATACACTACTGACGTTTTTTAATCCTCCATCACTCACTAGTTTAAGTTTGCACGCAACACGCCCTCTCCTCACCATCCCGCTCCGCAGTAATTCTGGCGTTGCAGCACACCAAAGAGACACTCGGTCTCTTTGGTGGGGCCCGATGATGAAGCATGTCATCACTAGGTGGTGAGTGAGGGCCTTCCTTAACATCCCAGTGAGGTTGTTCTGATGCTCCCGTGATTGGCTCAGTCCTTTCTACATGGACACTCTTCTTTTGTTGATAAAATACTGACCGGGGAACAAGAGTGTCTCTATACTCTCCCTGACTCTCTTTTTGTAACACATACTTCGCATACGCCAGAATCTCATCCACTGATTTAGCTTACTAGCACTACAAAAGGGGGTGGTGATGGACGGAGCATCCGAACCAATCAAACACTCGCACCCAGTCAAAGGATCTGGGTCTGATCCATCACCGTTCTTTAGCCCACTCTGCCACCCCAGTTCAGACATGGCTATATGCAAATCAGTCTGATCCTGTGCCTCATGGGAACAGTCCAGCCCGAACTGCCAAGCCATGCCTTCCTTGGACCGGAAACAAGCTTCCGAGGACCGGTTTCTGGCATTCCAGCCGTCTTCAGCCCGGCTTGCTTGAATCCAGTGGCAAAGTGAGCAAGGGACTCACGTCTGAGCATACCCTGCCACACTTATGGCGGCCAAAGCGGTACAAAAGGGGGTGGTGATGGACGGAGCATCAGAACCAATCAAACACTCACACCCAGTCAAAAGATCTGAGTTTGATCCATCACCGTTCTTTAGCCCACTCTGCCACCCCAGTTCAGACATGGCTATATGCAAAGCAGTCTGACCATGTGCCTCATGGGAACAGTCCAGCCCGAACTGCCAAGCCATGCCTTCCCATCGCAGTTTGCTGAATATGCAAGCAATCAATTTCTAAAGTTTCTCAATTGCTTGAGGATAATGTTTTTCTGCTTCTAGATCCAAAAATGCCAATTCGTCTTTATTATACTTGGAAATTGTGTTTATCAATTCCTGTCCCTGCCATTATTTGCAAATTTCCTTTGAGTTTGAAAGCATCAATTACTACCAAAGTCTCACTATGCAAAAAAGAACTAGACACTCTCTCATCTCTCCTGACAGTCAATTGTCCTGCTCCTATCTCTTCCACTTGCTAATGCACAAGTCTCATTTAGGCTTCATGTTTTAGGTTTGAACATATACCTGATAAAACCCCACCGAAATGGAAACAGCCCTCGTCACTGAAAACATAAACACTGATAAACACCTGCACATCCACAAGCTAAAATGACATTCAGAGAAAAAAAGTGAGCGTGAATGAGTATTTTTTTCTTTCTTAAAGAGCCAACGCAATGTAATTCTGTTATACAAGTTAGCAGCAAGAAAGGGTGGCCCAAGAATACTCTGCTTTAGTTTTGTTGTTTAGAGGTGTCACTTTTAGATGAAAGGTGGCTTTTTTAGCAACATGTTTTAGATCTGGTCTAATTATTTTAAACACTGTAGAGAATCTGGAAATGTTAAAATCATATTGGCTCTTTTGGAAGTGTTTAATTCTTTCACTGACTGATGAAATGGCTGTCTCATAAGAATCTTGACCAAAATGTACTATCACATTTACCTACAGACACAGAATCGCATTGATGCATCAGCCTCCGTTTCTAGTAAGGCCGTATTGATAGCAGGTGGGACTTTTGCATTTTACACAGGCCTGTAGGATATTGACCCACGATACCCATCCTCCCATTATATTTGCGGTCTCTCGTTCCTTATTTAATATGTGGCGTAGGAGATATACCTTTTTAACTTGATTCTGTATGCACTGTTTTTTTAATGTCTTGCATTGTGATAACTTCCAGTTTAATTCTTTATTAAACTTTTTATGATTATTTATTGTTTTATTGCATTGTCTGTACGGATGTATTTTACATGCACTTTTTATGGTCGTTTGACCGAAATAAAAAAGTTATCAAGCAAGCAAGATAGCAGGTCAACTGCCAAACACCCCAAGCTTTAAACATTCAATGCAAGGTGTAGTGACTGGTACCTGTAAAAAGAGTACTGTCACCATGCACACAGGATAATGGTGACAACATTACACAAGACATTTAACATAACAACAAATTCATAGCTGTAAGGCAAGGTATCCCATTATATGCAATACCTTCAAATAATCCTGGCTTTTTACCCAACTACACTTTACTGCCGGGGCTATTGAGCCCATAGTTACATTGTTAACTGCAAAAATTCAAGTCCCAGAATATGTGATGTCTGTTAAAAGATCAGGACTGACTTAAAGTGAGATATTTGCAATGGCAGCGGTATACCATTATGTCCGCTAGGCCCTTCTGGTTGCTGGAACATATAATTTTTGTAGGTTCTCCAAGAACTCGAAGTACCCAGAGCCAACTTAGCTGCATAGTGCAATGGTTTTTCACTGTGTGCACTATAGACCAATTAATATGGTGAGCTAAGTAGAGTTAAAAATGGGTATTAAGGAAACCTATGTATTTCTTAAATAGGCACAGGATATGGAGTTTTCAGAGCAGTGACTATGTGTACATCTCTGAATTTGTGGTTACCCGTACTAGCATGCGATTCAGACTGTATTTTTCAAAATTTCTTTTTTCTTACACACTAGCTTACATTTGGAAGGCACAATTGGTAATAACAAATGTTCTCAAATATCTTCCGATAAAAATGGTACCTCACTTGTGTGGGTTGGCCTAGTGCCCCAGACTGGAAACAGGCCAAAATGCACCATGGAAAATCCAATTTTTCCACTAAAAAAATTTGCTGTGGATTTTGGGCCCTAACTCAGTCAGCACCTAGGAAAACCGAGCAAACCTGTAAATTTTTTGGAACTCAACACCTATGGAAATCCATGGTGGGGCGTCTTGTGTGGCTCTCACCCGATGTTTTTACCCAGAAGCCCATTCAAACTTCAAACTATGACTAAAAATAAATGTTCCTTTCATTTCAGTGACGAAAAGTCATGGAATCTGTGGGAAGGCACAAACTTCCTTCCACTTACTATTTCCCCAAGTCTCCCCCCAAAAAACGGTAACTTACTTATTTGGGTAGGCTTAGTGCCTTCAACAAGAAACTGCCAAAATGCAACATGGACACATCACGTTTTTCCAACGAATACTGGCCTTTTTTTTGCAATAGGAGTAGCAGTGGATTTTGGGGGGCTAGTTCAGTCGGCACATGTGGAAATCAAGCAAACCTGTACTTTTTAAAAAACTGTTGCAGGAATACGGTCAGCAAAGTATCAATCCTCCAGCCTTTCTACATCCTCCAGAGCAGATGCAGTAGAGGCTGCTGCTTCTGTAGCAGTAAGACTTTCAATGACAATCAACTGAAAGTCAAAGAAAGACCTGAGTCTTCCCGTGTTAGTCTGACTATAAACATATATATAAACATATGCGTTGTATTTTACCATCTAAATCAGGTGAGTAAACAGCTTAATATACCAAGATCAAGTTTTACATGGCTGAAGAACCTGGTCATTCTTGTCCACTCCACCCATGTACTTGTTGTAATCCAGTATACAGGTGGACTTGTGAACTTCGGCCATCTGATCTCAAACTGTGACTGGGAAAGTGCTCTCATCATAAATTGTCGTGAGCACATACACATCATGCCTATCTGAGAACTTGACTGCAAACAGTTTGTTCTTACAAACACACTCCTGCAGGAATCCTTTGCGGTGACAAACTATACCGCATGCCACAGTGCCAGCTTTGTACAGCTGACTTAATAGTTCTACTCCCGAATAGAATGTCGTCCACATAAAGGTTATAACCCAATTCCACAACATACTTTTGTCATGTCTTATGCAAAACATTATTGTTGGGGGACATGCTGGGCCACTGCCACCATTAAAGTAATTTCCTGAAGTTGCACATCTACCTTTGGTCTCAAAAAGCACATGTTCACATAGCAGCCCCTGAAACTTTGTGCGCAGACATGCTCCTTGTGAAAACTCGCGGTGCTATCACCTGGGTTACTGGAACCTGCAGCAGGAGAACACCAAAATTTGTGTCCGGGATGGGTAAATTATGCTGCAAGAAAAGGCAAATCATGTGGCACAATGTGGCAAATTTTTTTGATAGTATTACTTCATTATTTATTGATTTGTAGATGAGGTAATACTGTCTGGGCAAACATTTCAACTCACTATTACCAGTTTAGCAACCAAATGCAGAGAAATATGCAACTGAAAGATGACCAGTCAGCCTTTGCACAGGCCCTTCAACTTCGTGCAGACACATGTCACCGCATTGATCCCTTTGCGTAGGAAGCTCTACACTGCTATACTACATATGCCACAATAATATACTATCTGCTGCATAATCTGCAGGTGGCAAATTTATGTGGCATAGACAGTACAGTTTTTTTAAATTTGTTTTCTCCCGCTCATTGTGCCTCCCAGGGCAAAACACTCATTTGAAAAAAATATATATTTGGTCCCCAAAGAGTCGTCCCATGTGCTGAGAACCAACCCCACACCTGCATTTTTTTCAAAAACGTTTTTGGGAGTAAATGTATGGTTGTCCTTGGGGCAGCGATCGCCCTCTGAAAAACACATTGCAGCAGGAAGTCAGCCCATATGCAAGGTGTACCTACGTCCTGACAATATCACAGTTTAAAAAAAAAAAAAGTACATTCCCTTAACAGTGCAATTGCGCTCTCTAGGAGAAAATTATGTCCCCTGAGGGAAGGGGGTATCAGACGATTACCACGAGTCAACTCCCCACACAAACATTCCTGGTGGCCTAGTCTGTTTCCTGGCTGTGGATCACGTGCCATGATCCACAAACAGAAAACTGTTTCAGGAAGGCCTTATTGGAAAGGGGAAACTCCACCCCACCCCCCCCAGTCAGAACTCACCTGCTCAATTTGGCTGGTCCGGGGGGGGATCTGTGACATCAGCACAAACTGATTGGTGGGGGAGTGGGGACTGACGCAGAAGTGAATCTGTGTCCCCCCCACCCTTTATTAAAAATATAAGAATATCATTTTCATCCCTCCCCAGTGTCACCAGTGGCTGCCAGATGTGCTGGGTAGGGGGTGTTGTCGTCCATTGTCTGAATCCCGCACCATAGGGGTTGATGGAGTCTGGCATGGTGTGCAGTAAAGCAGTAGCGAACATGCTTTAAGTATCAAGATTTAGGTGCCTTAGAATACAGGGCAACAAAGTAACCGGTCATATTATTCTCTAACGAGTAGGTGAATGAACCTCAACAGTGTCCAGGGGTTTATTTATTAAAACAGTTGAATATAGCACTCTACTTTTTTTAATCCATTGACAGTCCTGTAAAGCAGGCACAGTCTTGACTGAGTGAGAGTTAGAAGTAATGAGATGTGAGAGAGGGTAATGAGATGTGCTTCCAGTGTTAATATTGAAAAAGTTGATGTCCGTGTTAATACTGATATGTTCATATGTAAGAACACATTCGCATCTCCATTATCGAATTCACCCATCATGAACTCTCCGTCAACCCAGACTCAACCGGGCTCTGAGACCTAGGTCTGAGGTTACTAATTGACAGGTCACAAGTGGGGTTGCAAGTAGCTGGCAGACAAACTCGTGAACAGGAAACTCAGATCAATCCCACTGACAGGCACAGCGAAACCACAATGGTCCAGGGAGATTGGCCCCAATATAGCACACTTGGCTGGAGGGTTATGCAAATTCCCCCAAAAAACCATAAAGTCAGATGCCATGTGAAGTTAGGAACACTTAGCTTGTCTGGACACAGCAAACACGGCGATCACACGCCCCTCATGCAGGACATCTGGACTAGTTACCCACTGGCCACCATTGTGTCCACTCAAGGTAGAGGCTCACCTGCATTTGTTACCAGGGGCCTTATTTATAACTCCAAAGACAAGGGCTACATTCTTTACCAAAAAACAGATGGACGGAAGCATTTTATGATACCGAAAGAAATGTATAAAAACCTCGCTCAGATCGCTTGTAGTTTAAGACAGTCCCCAGACCCGCTTCTGTAACTGTACTCCTTGCCAAAGCGTTTAATTAAACCAACTGTTCCTGTTTTTCCAAACGCCATTTGTCTTTTGTTTTTTCAAGGTAAATTCATATTCGAGCAACATGAGTAAGACTTTCTATTCTTAAAGCGGTCTAACATAAGACTGTTGAACAGACTGCCAATGGAAAGATACTACATAAGCTGCATTACTTCTCCTTTAAATTAAATATAAGCTTTATAATAATCACTGCTGAAAGACATGTTTTGTAGACACTGGAAAAACACAAATTTTGTCTACTGTTGGGGTTATGCTGCTCAATAAACGCTAATAAGCAATGATTTGAAAATGTTTGGAAAATATTGAGAAAACACTACTGAGATCCACAAAAACACACTTTGAAAACAGGATAGCCTGTTCTCATTATACAGAGGTTGTCTCACTGCAGTCAACGTACTGTCTGTAACCTCATCCTCTCCCTCATAACCACTCTCATTCATTTCCATCTCATTCTGATACTCATTGTTGTCATCTTTTGTTTTATAGCCTCCTACTCAGGCCTTCTAGAAAAATTTAAAAGTAAACTTTCCGGAATTGTTACAAAACTTAGCATCAAGTATGATTTCAACACAAAACACTTCATATATTTTTGCTACTTTTTGATCTTTAGTGGTTTTCAGTGTTTTACAGGTCCACACCCATTACGCCTTTAGGAAGTGTGATATTAAATATTTACAAAACCGCTTACAGCTTCCTTGTCCTTCTTCTTATTATTATTTTTAGCATTTATAGAGCGCGGCTGACACCTTGCAGGTTTCCTGGCGCTTGCGAATACTCTTAACTCAGGGGAACATACAGCGAGGAGCAATGGAAGAAAGGGTTTTTCTAAGGGAATAACCACGTCTTGATGCGTTTCCTGAAAGGGAGGAGCTGTGAGATTTGACGGATGTCAGGAGGCAGACTGTTCCACAGTTTAGCCGCTGCGACTCTGAAGGATCTGCCCCCCTCCTGACTTTGTTGTATTTAGGAACAGTCACCAGACGGGCAGAGGCTGAGCGTAGAGCTCTGGAAGGGGTATACCATGTGAACATGGCCTGCAGAGGTTTAGGTCCAGCTCCATGGAGCGCTTTAAAAACAAGGCAGAGGGACTTGAAGGCCACACGTTGTTTAAGCGGAAGCCAGTGTAGTTCAGCTAGGGCCGCTGAGGCTGAAGATCTCCTAGTCCAACCCAGAACTAATTTGGCTGCGGCCGACTGAACTCTTTGAAGTCGGTCGAGCAGAGCAGCTGGGGACTCAAGTAACAGCGCGTTGCAGTAGTCCAGGCGACTGAGGATAGTGCACCTGACTACCTGCTCCCGAGCTTGTGCGGGTAGCAGAGGCATAATTTTGCGCAGGGAGCGTAGGAGAGCTGTGCAAGTTCCCACCGTTTTTGCAACTTGGGTTTCAGTGCACCTTCCTTTTAAAGATTTTGTTTTTTAAGTGATAGTTGCGCAAAAACATCAAGGGCATTAATCTTTCAGCCACATAGGTACTCAAATTGGATTCCAATTCCTACAATGTACTCTGGACCAATCATATTGCTAGACCATATTCTTTTAAAAAGCTGACTGTTTATTCCTGACTTTAAAGAAGCAATTCTTTTTTACCTCTCCCTTACGTGTTTTTTGCCACTTTATTTAGCGCCTGCACCAATGTAAATGGCGACTTTGCTCCACATGACAATATACATATATATTAAATAAATACATAAATAAATAGCTATTTTCAGGTTGCAGCAACCTGTGTGAAACTGGTAAGTAAGTTGAACTTCTGTAGTCCTAGCAAAACATATTTACATAACATTTTAACCAGGTTGCTATCTTTGATTGATTTAGGTTGGGAATCGCTGGTTGTGTGGTGGTGAAGATAACTTTGCTCTCTTGATTGGTTGTTTCGCGTTCATTTTGAAATTGTGCAGTAATTTTTTTTTTTTACCTTGATTGGACTTACCTTAAAGTTGCTAAATTGGGAATCAAAGGATTTTGAGGCCCTTTACGTTAAAGATGCAGATGTACTGCCTTAGTCGTCGCGCATCCATGGGTACCACTACCTCAGGTAGCAGTATTTTATGGATGAGGCAAACTGGGTTATAATGAATTTTGGAATCATTAACAAGTCATAAACTCGATGTGATTCACAACAGGCTTTTTCCTCATCATACTGTTTTCCCATGCAGATTTCATCAGGGTTTGTCCTTGTAAAATCGGAATGGGAAAATAACACTGGTATGATTCAAGCACACAATTTGCATTTCCAGTGCAAGCATAAACTCCTGTGCCTTTAATGAGGGCCTCAATGTTCAACATCACAGTGTAGTTATATTTCCAGCAAACGTCTTCCTACAAGACAGAACTCCCTGTGATTTCTTAAACTGTGTGAGAACTGAAACAACAAGAGTGTGAGATTTAAATAATCATTGGTCACTTTCGCTATTAAGGACATACCTTTATTCAATACTATGTAATCTGGGAAAGTATACTTTATGGGTACCGGAAGCATATGGGGCTGTTGTATCAATGGCGAATCATAGGTTGTATTAAGCACTTTTAAGAATTTAGATTTTCTACTTCTGATCAGTACTTCTTTCTGTTGAAAACTTCAATCATAAAATGCTTCTGCAAACTATATATGAAACCTCATCTTTGTTTTGTGCAGAATAGATACCACAAGAGTGGAGTTCACCATTCCACTGAGAGAGAATTGGGCACTGCCATTCTTTGCGGTTCAAATCGCAGCTATTACATACTTTCTGAAACCTCATTTGAAGCCTCTCCAGGAAGTAAGTAAAAAAAACACCATTAAAATCATTTTCTCATCTTCACCATCAAACATCTTCATCAACCATCTGCATCACTGTTTAAGTCGTACGGCCTCTCTGACTGTCTGTGAACTAAGCACTATCATTGATCAATCTTGTGTCATTAATTTCTTACTGGAATATAAAGACTGTGCCCTGTTTCAGAATTTGGAGAGGCCATTGGCATGTCAACAGGTATAGAACATACTGGCAGAAATGAGTTGCTTCACACAGAGTTTAACCATCTCCTTACCTGTTGTTGCATGTTGTGGATGCTAATAAAAATACTGAATGTTGCACACTGACTACCTCTAAACCAAAGCCTTTTATGCTTCTTCCACAATCATATTGCAAGGCAGTTGGTTTTCATTCAACACAGTGAGAAATAGTCCTGTAAACAAAACAACACATTTTAATTGTCTACTTTTTTATTAGGGTATGTACGATGGGTAAAGCGTACAGCATCAGGCAATGCCAGATTAAGCAGAACATTTACCATCTAGCAGTAACATGTTCTTGCAAACATTGTGCCATTGATTTTTAAAACCGTAGTTCCAGAGACTCCAGGTTAGGTTAAACCTCACCCCACTTAAATGAAAGTTATGAATACGGAAAAACCCAGCAACATATAACAAGAAGCTGCTAAACTCCCCCCTTCAATTATCATTGTGATAGATGCTTATTCTTCCCCAGCGCCGGCAGGCTAGTCCATCTCACCAGTTCTCAAGTCAACCAAACAGCTGTAGAATACAAAGTCTGGGTGGTTAGTCCTTCCACCTGGTTGTTGACTACAAATGGTTAATAAAAGTGCTCCAAGTTTTGTCAAATTATGCAACCCCTTGTCAGTGATCTTTCTTTCAAGGTCTGCCTCCAACTTTGTTTGGTAACCCCATCTTTTCAGATTTATTCTTTCATTAAGTATGGTATATAACTTTCATTATTTCAATATTTTTTGTGGTGTCGTATATTTCTAGATATTTGTCAAGGAGATTTAGTGGCCTGGTTGCTGCTTCCCTGCTTGGGGGTTTCATAACCCAGTTTATAACATGTGTGTATCGCAGCCTATCTAATTCTGACACTTTCAACACTATCTTGCAATTTTGAAAGTATTGTGCCTGATCTTCATCAAACATGTCTTCGATCTCTAGGCATTCCCCTGGCTCTCCATGGCTAGAGAAAATACTGGGTTCAGATGAATCTGTATATCTGTGCCTGCTAGAGTAGCGAGACGTTAATTGATCACTATTTTCTCCCATACAATAAGTGGTGAGGTTTGATGATCTTTAAGATGTATAGATTTTGTGTGCATGACTTTCTGGGGACACAGAGAGGCCTGCCAAAATCACTCAGTGTGGGACTATCTCTTTTCTGTTTCTTTAGCTGTCCATTCAGCAATAATCTTAAAATGGACTGCATAGTGGTATTTTAGGAATTTCAGCCTGCACTGCCAATAGGATTTTCTTATTGAATCTGGCTCATCTTCCTGCCAATATAAAATGTGTCACCTGTTTCTGTATGGCTTCTATCTCTCTGAGCAGTATTATTGTCAGAGGTGGTTTTAAGAGATAGGCAAGTGTGGTAAATGAAATGGCGGGACTCCACCACCTAGCAAGTTCCTGCGGGATTTGAGCCCTTAAGGGGGGCCAAAATACTGTGGTCCAGTTTGACACTGACCTGGTGAGAGAAGTACCCAGGTATTTAACGGATGACTTGGCACATATCATTGGGATTGCATTTCAAAATTGACTCTCTTCGGCTGAAATATTTAGAATCTCAGATTTGTTTTTATTTATTTTAAATCCTGTAACTTTTTTAAAGTTTACCATGCACAGGCACTAGTTATTCAGGGTCGGCGAGAGAAAGACTCAGATTATCAGAGAATAAAGTGTCTTTGTGCTCTACTGTTCCAAACTGAACATCTTTCATGTTCAATTTGAACTGTGGCATTGCACACAATGTTTCAGTCGTCAAGGCAAAGAGAATAGGCACAATGGAACAGCTCATTCTAGTCCCTCTCTGCAACTGTAACTTTTCTGAGCAGATACCATTCAGCTTCATCCTCCCCTCTGCAAATGCATAATTGCACATTATCCAGGTTCTTATTGTCACTCCCACCCCTATTTTGGCCAGGGCAGCTTCCAGCTAATCCCAGCTCACCCTTTCAAATGCCTTTTCTGAATCTAAGGTTACAAGGGGTGCTGGGATCCCTTGTAATTCGTTTTCTCTTTCAGCTGCGTTGTATTTCTTAAACTATCTGAAACCTGCTTTCTTTAACAAATCCCACTAGGTTGTGCCTACCACCTATGTACTAATTCTAATAGGTTGGTTTGTAAAATTCCGATTTGGAGGAAGTTGTAAACCGTGCTACCTAATGAAGAATTATGAGGAAGACCACAAATTGTGATTCACTCAGTTTGATATACTTCTGTGATTACCTTTTAATGAAGCAAACATTTTTTGTAAACATTTCTTTTTAATGTGGAAAATGTGCTGTGTTTAAAAACCAAGTTTACTTTATTTTTTCAAGTCAAGTCAATAATCTTTATTTCGGTTGTAAAAAACCCATAAAAGATGTATATACAATATAAAAAACAATCCAATTTTCTATTCCGCGCCCATCTTTCCCACAGTTCAGTTGTGCTAATTGAGGGCCAATCACAGGCACTTGCGAGTAGTAAAACAATAAATACATTTTTGGGATCTAAAAACATGGACCATTCATCAAAGATAATATAATCACAGCGTTACAGTTGTCAATTCATTTGAACAAACTTTATGTGAATGATGTTGCTCCTCTTAAAAAGGAAAAAGAGAAATATAAAAGTATAGGCAGTACAGACACTAACTCGTAAATCCACATCCCACCTCTGATACTTGTATTGACTCAACTAAGAATCGAGCCGAGGGTCTCTATAGCTTGAAACCCCTTCTCCTCCTTGCTATCTCCACAGAAAAGAGATATCTGCTTACACTAAAAACAATGGGTTGACTCACTGAAAAGTCTAAAACCCAGGAGACTGCAAATAGTTTTTATCCATTTTCTTCTAGGGTATGTATAAGCAGAACAAAAGAATAATACATGTGCTTCATCCTCTATGGCACCAGTGTTATAAAGTTCACAACTAACCAGGTTATCCTTCCCTGCATTCCCTTCTTTGCATATCCATCTTGCAGTGTTTGCTTTAATTTGTAATATGCCATAGCGAAACTTTAAATACAGGGATTTAGCAAGGCCTGGTAGGATTTCGTCCAAAAAGGATTCAAATCTGCTCTGTCTTCATTGCAAGATACCTCAAAGTTAAGGTGCCTAATTCGGGGTTGTGTAGTTTTGAGTTTAAAACAAACGCCCAATATCTTAATTTTAACACTTTTTTACAGATCAGAGTTAAGCTTCCTGGGTCTTCCCAGTAGTGTCTCAGTCCCAGCTTGCTAAGCCAATCCTCAATGTGGGTCAACCATACCAGCTTCGTGTTATTTTTTATTTTCATAATTTCTTTTAGAGCTTCTCTATAGTCAACTAGTTCGTCTGTTGACCACACGTGGACCCAATACAACAAGGGTCGTAAAAACGCGTGGTCATCAGTACGATGGATATCCAAATCCATTATGAGGGGAAGCAGAGGTGTATGCCATGGAATGGCTAATAGTTTCCTAAAAAAGATATTCTCTTATCGTAAAAGTGTGTTTAGCCGCGTAACCCCATAATTCGGCCCCATAAAGGGAAGCATATTGGACCTTATATTTATACAACTCCAATGCTGGAGACACAGCTTTAGAGTAGCTACTCTTGTGTCGCCTTGCTATCGGGACTAGATTCTGGGAAAGGATGGTTTTACTTTTATCTACTTGAGTTTTCCAATCTAGTTTGTTGTCTAAAGTAATGCCTAGGTAGTTAAAATTTTGCACATATTCGATCCTTTCTGTATTAACAGTCAGTGTTTTTTTTTAAGTTCTATGAGGATTGACCGCCATATACTTAGTTTTAGACAAGTTAATCTCCAATCCTTTGATTTCACAGTAAGACCTAAAGGTGTCAAGTAAATTTTGTAATCCTTTCGGTGTCTGCGATATTAAAATAGTATCATCTGCGAATAAAAGTGCAGGCACATGGTCACCACCCATCTTGGGGGAATCGTGGTCGCATCCCAAGAGGGTATCAGGTATATCATTTACATATAAAGAGAACAATGTCGGTGCCAGCACACATCCTTTTCTAACACCTCTGTTTATATTAATGCGGTCTGTCAGTTCTCCATTTGGGCCCCATCTCACCCTAGTGTAGTTTGCCTCACGCAACCTAACAGTCTGTTCCAGAATTTCCCCAGGAACACCCTAGTCCCTCAGTCTTATCCACAAGGAATTTATAGGAACCAGGTCAAAGGCTGCCCTAAGGTCAACAAAAGCAATATACAGGTGTGCCCTTTTTATTTTAATATACTTAGAGATGATACATAGAAACCTAAACACCTGATCGATAGTGCTAATTTTTTCTCTATAACCAGCCTGGTACTTGATTAGGACTTTATTTTTTTATTAGCATTTGTTTTGCATTTGGCAGATGTCCCCTGAGTCACTGCCTACTTACCAACCAACTTTTTTTTTTTTTTCTTTTTTTTACATTCACCAAAGGTAAGAGGACTCAAGGGAGCCCATTCCCCTTTGTGAATGGCTTACCACTCCAACTCGGTTGTCAGTAATTTTTCAGTGTTTTATGACCAGATTTAGTTGCAAAACATTGATACAGGTCATATTGAATCGGTATTTGAAAGGGAAACCTACAATATGTTGCTTCCAAATAGCAAATCAGCGCTGGGCATCAAACCCATTTTAGGAGTTAAAAAAAGTTTACTGACTCCTACAAAGGAATTTGAAATTGGAAAAACACATTTTTGTGGTTTTAGACACTGGTTTGGAGTGTTTGAAACAGATATAATGGTTGATACTTTTGGCCCCTAGTCCTTGTCCCAATTTAATCTATTGCATCCCAGTGATTAAGTCAAGTCTACTGTGGGTCATTGTCTAAGAAATGAGTCTCCAATAGTCTGCTCTGAACCAGTTGAGTTCTGTACACCAGGATACCCACCGAGCCCAGCTGATCTTTCCTGCCTGCGCTCCTTTTGGCTGTCAAACCCCCGTCTCGTGGTATCTCCACATGAATGATCAAACCGTGTTCCCGTATCAAGTGTGAATTTTGTAGTCTGTGGAATAGGGTTGTAGATAGAAATATATAATCAATTCTTGTGTGCCATTTATGTAGAGGGACTAGTCCTTCCTTTCTGGGTGTGAATATTCCCAGATATCGATCAGTCATTGGTCAGTGAACTTGCCCTTTAATTTCCTCAACATAGCCTTAGAATATTGGGACTACTGAGCTTCTCTGTTTGTTGATTGGGCCCACATAATATTAATATACCCTTTTTTAAATGTCTGTTCCATAAAATGGCCACCAATCTTCATTCTAAATTGGTCCTTCTCAACAAATTAAATTCCTGGATGAAAATTATGTCAGAATTATGGTGCTGGAAATAGCTCTGTACCCAGTTTGGTTGGAGTTTAGACCCCTCACATTCAAAGAAATTAGCATAAAACTTCCAGTTTAGTTGTTAGCCCAACAGTTGATTTTCTCTAGGTAATACTTTCATGGAGGTTTGAGTGACACTCTTATAAACTAGCAGAAAACTTCTTCTCAAACAAATTGGTAAATTAAATAAAAAATGTAACCAGGATAAATTTGTCTCTCACCGGATCATCTAGTGAGAAGAGATTTCAGTTCCAACATCACTTGATCTTTGTATCTGGCGCCCTTTTAGTGGGTTCATTTTTAGTTTTAGGTGTCCTTGTTAATCTTTTCTACCCTCTTGGATTGTCCTGGACCCTTATTTATTTACATTTCATTTGGTGTCTGTGTTTTAAATGACGTCTGGCTCGGGCATACATGAGTTACAGTGTCAATGTCAAAACTTGTAGGCATTTTTCTCCTGTTGTCCTCTCTGAGACCCATCTGTAGGGGGGCTAAGTATTATTTTGCCCCTAAAAACCTTCCACCACCTTCCTTGTATCCCAAAGCGGCATGGATTAAGAAATGTCTCTCCTATAGATCTAGACCCTGGAGAGTTTCTTTCCCTTGCTGGCTACTCCCTTTGATTGCAGGTTAGATTTGCTGCTTTACGTAGGTTCATGAGTAGCCTTGGGATGCAGGGGGGTCATCCACCTGTGAGAGTCCTCTCCTCGTTAGCCTGGAGGCTCAGCAGGACCCTACCCTCTCTTGGTGATATGATGGCGGTTTCTGTTCCTTTCGATTTAAACTGCCGGCCTTTTGGCATAATCCATCTGTTGTAAATCTGTCTCCTGACCAGGTCCCGAATAACCTTATATATTAGTGTTTTTGTAGCGTTGCTGCCACAAGTTACTATAGCAGGAAGATGTCACAGTAAAATCATTCTCAATGAGCAGTGTATGCCATGGTTCTTAATTTAAGTTGATAACTAATAAGCTTGACTACGATCTCCCTTGGCCGCTCCCCTTTTTGTGCCTTTGTTGCCTGCATACTCTGGGCTCTATTGATGCTAGTATGAAAATCCGGTTCCTCAAACAGGGATGGCTCTGAAGAACTGCACCACACGCATGATTTATGTGCAAAATCAGACCGTATTATCAGGAAGAATGCCCTTTCCATCAGTCTGTATTTGATATTTTCTACCTCTGCCATTTAAAAAGCCCTCCTGCACCATCCCTATATTGTAATGCATCCTCCTACCTTAGTGTTTACCAGAATTGTGCAGGTTATTTCCAGTTGAGTGTCTGTAACTATTATTTTGTCACATCTTTCTTGACTCCTTGCGTTTGTGAGTATTAAATGAGACCGCACTGTTTCCACATTCTCATTATTGGTTAGGGAGCCGTCACTTTTATATTGGATTCAATCGTTGACTAAAAATCCCCTTTTCCATTGGCCAGTTTTTAAGTGTGAGGATTTCTGCGCCCAGATTTATCAGTATGATGCTTGATTATGTTACCACCCCATTGCGCAGTATTACGTAGGAGTCACATCTACGGCCCCGGTACGTCTAGACCTCACACTCCCTCCGAACACCCTCCTTCTGACTCATTCCTCTGCCCCCATACCCTCTTTCACTCTTCTGACCTTACTTTCTCAGGCTTTTCACCTGAGGATCCTACTCCCAGCAGACAGCCCCCACAATTCTCCCCTCCAGATGCCCACCTAGGCCTATCAGTCAGTGCCCTGCCAACATGCTGAAATCCTAAATCCTCAGCCAGGCTAGTCTCACCATCATAGACTTTTGAGACCAAAGGCGAGGGAAACACAGAGGTCTTGGTTTTTAGCCACTGTACCATTTGAAGCAACTGGGCTTGTAGGCTCTGCAGCACTCTAATGGGAAGCACGGTCAGGCTGTGTAGCCAGGTTACAGTTAGATTCAGATAACTGTGGATGACTGCAGACCTTGTAATCAGCTTCAGCCCGGGAAACCAATCTCCCCAGCAAGTGCTCCAAGGGAGCGCTTACAACAGGTTTGACTATAATGCCATGGAAATCGCTCCAAGCAAGAGTAAGCCAAGGGTCTACAGACTGTCTAATAACATAAAAGAGCAGAATGAAAATACACTGTTCTGCATGCCTCGAACACCCCCACACTTTATGCTGATCACATGTCTGTAGGAAAGTTCTACACCCACAATCCGATATGTTGAGTGGAGAGGGTGAAAGAGAAATTATTTGGCAATTTCTGTGCATGTTTAAGAGGACTGGTAAGCACCTTCCTACCTGCGAACCCCAAAATAAGGGAGAAGGCCTAATTTATACCAGGGTGCCAGTTTGTCATGCTGATTAATCTCGGGAGAACCAGGGTGTCCTTGAAGATAATGCTGGAGCTGGATAGCCTCTTTAATCTTTTAATGCGAGGGCATCCAATATAGATAGTTACTTCAATAGGGTAATAGATATGGCATCCTTCTGAGCTGTTAATGTTAATGTTTTTGTACTTGTATAGCGGACAGCTACCCGGACCGGGTCTCCCGGCGCTTGTACTCATACCGCTAAGGAACCCTCCTGGGCACCCCCATGGTGAAACCAGGCATCCCAGCGCTGTTGGGGCCGTTGTGAAGATTAAGCAAGCTATTGCCCAAAGTTGCAGCGTGGGACCCATGATTAGAATAGGCACTGAGGCGAGAATATCAGGTCAGAGGAATTTTGAGCCCGAGACCCGCCGAGGCGGGAATCGAACCCTGGTCCCGGGCCAGAGCTCTGCATCAAGGTCTGCCGCTCTAACCATTGAGCCACACTTCTCCACGTCTGAGCTAACATAGAGATACACACAAATCTTTTATTAGCAAAAAAAAGAACATCTATAGGTTTTACTATGAACAACTTATTGGCAAAGACTCCTGACTTAAATCACAATTCTCACTATGCCTTGACAGCAATCCTACAATAAAATTGTTCTCCTGGAATATAACTGGTCTTGTGAGAAGGCCTCACAGCTTGTGCCAATGATAATGACCTCATATTCCTGCAAGAAATATTTGCCCCATAGGAACCACAGTGTTTGGAACCATTGGTTTACTAGCAATAGAGTAGAAAGTTGGTGGGAACTCGGCTGGACAAAATTAAACTGATGACCCAGGAGACCACCACCAGCCAAGTGCTGCCTAACCACATGCGCGCTAAGCGTTTTCCCGCTGTACGCTACGTTTTAAAAAAACCCGCGGTTCATGACGAGCTCAGCTCAGCTCGTCATGAGCGTACTTGAGGCGTAACTCATGACGAGCTGAGCTCGTCATGAGTGTCGAAGGGGTTAAAACTGATATTATTCTACTCGACAACTCAGTACTCAGGATAATAAACATGTATGCTAGTGCCCCAAACTAAACAAATTTGAAATGTTGTGTGTCTTACTCAAAAGTCGTCTTGAGGACAAACTGTCCTCTAAGTGTCAAGTCATCATAGCAGGAGACTTAGGTGCCAAATTAGGCAAATGCAAGAAAAAGTCAATCGTTCCCTTCGTGAGAGGTTTAGAGCCTAAATCTCCTAGGCCAAGTGTTCATGATTCAAAAACATACTTTTAGAGTCAGACAATCACTTTAATTCAGTATATCACATTGCAGAGGCTCCAAGAAATGACGCAGTGATAGTGTCCTCGAGTGTTGGTGCTGTACAGAAATATACATATATACAACATATATGTACATTTTTATCTAGGGGGCGGAAAAAGTTGAAGATTCTTAACAAGACTCAAAAGTAGAGTACAGTACATGTATCATGATAAATCATCAGTCCACTAGTTCATATGTCGACGTTTCGACCCTTTACTTTGTTGCCCTGATGAGGACCCTTATAAATCTCTCCCAATAAGGCGTTGGGAGGAGCTACAGATTGCAGCAAGCTGGCAGCAGTGGGGTGTACAGAAAATAACAACAAGTTGTGCCAATCATGTTCACATCGTAACTGAAAGACTGCGGTCTTCGGCAGAGAGTAGCCATTAACGGGGAAGGGCGCACCAGGGTGTGTACTCAAATCTGCTTGACCTATGGTGGAAAGAATTCATGAACCCAAACAATAAAGCTACCAAGAAAGGCAATGTGGCCTAAGAAGCAAGGAAGTTGAACTTATCTCCCAAATGTTCCTTGCTCCAATTCTTCTTTCAAGCCAGGCAGTACACAAAACACAAAAACATGGATTTGTTTAAAAACTTCCCATGATCTGTAGTCTACGGGCTACATCCACAACATCCACTATGCCACCACTCGCCAATTCAGGGATCATCAAAGAAACTTCTCGCTTGCAAGATTTATTCTGTTTGACCCACATAAACAAGGCCACAAATGGGACAAAATGTCCCAAACATGAGCCAGTGACCATAGCAAATTAATGTAAAACATTCTACACATTCTTATAGACTAATATTTTTTTAAAGCAGGAAGAGACTTCTGAATAAAGCACTCAATTTAACTCAAATTGAAGACCACTGCACACCTTTTGGGAGACAAATTCCCAGAACGCACTCAGAAATTTGTGGCCGCCTTCACAGCAGTTTTAAAAAAAAGAAGGGACCCAGAGACTCGTCCCAGTGTAACAGATGCCCTTTTAAGCATTGCTCCTACCCCTGAAGGTGCCCTTCGTATGTAACCAAGCTCAGTTTTGGTTTTATTCATTAAAGTCTGGGGTGTGTGTATTTATAGTTACATGATTAATATGTCTTTGACCAGGGCCTGGTTTCACCCTCACAAATGCACAAAACTCAACTTCACTTCAGCACAGGCATTTTATGTCACTGTTTGGGTGAGGTGCAGAGTTTAGTGCCAACCGTGATAACTGAGACTTGAACCGTGCTAGGCTGGTAGTATGGTATAAAGACAAAGCCATCCAACTAAGTAATATGGCTGCAACCTATGTATAATTCATTAGTAGAAACAAGCAATGATAAAATAGATCACTTTGACAGCCCAGAGGGTGGTGCTCCCTTTCATAGTAAATCACAAATTCTAAATGAATTTGATCTATGTACAATTGTTTTGTACTGCCAACAGGTTACCTTGCCACAACATAAAAAGACCAACCCACTGCCTAATAGTTAGATGTGCTGCACAGTTGTTTCAAGAAACCAGATACTCCCCAAACAAATTTGTCACAAAATTTGCCAAGGGATAAAATCATGTCGGAGACAGACTGAGAGGCAGTCAACAGACCAGAGATGATGCGGACACAGAACAGACCACTCTGTGCAGGACGATGTGAACGTCGCTGCCTATGTTCCCATGGTCTGGCACAAAGAACGTCGGAACAGGGGAGCATAGGCATTTCATGTGCTAATGGGCTCATTTGATGTGTGAATATTTAGTTTCTTCTGTGAGCAATATATGTTACAGTAGTAATTACCATCGAAAGATTTACTCTTTTCCTACTTACCTGATCTTTCATTTTTCTTTTTTTGGACACTTGGCAACCAGTGAGTTTGCCCTTTTCCCCTCGCATTATCGACTTTTATTGTTGGTATTAGTGTGTGCTCAACCCCTGTATGATTTTGTATTGACAGTAGCTTTCAGGAGATACGAATAAGGAGATGAAACAATGTCACATGCAGAATAACATAGCTCTCCAGTCAGCAAAACTATTCCTCACTTGCTACATTCAACACAGGTACCCCTCGGGAAACAGCCTTTACTACACAACCGTTACAACGCATGCCATTACATCGCATGGCGTTGCAACGAAAAAGGTGTGCAGCAGTGGGTAGAAGGTGTTTGATTTAACTCCAATACCTTCCCTACTGTTGCACCCACTGGAGTTGCAATAGAAAATTAATCTATTCCAACTTCCAGCGCTCCCCCGACTGAAAGTCGGTGTAAATGTTGGAGTTGCAATGGCATGCGATGTAATGGCATGCGTTGTAACGTCACATATTCTTACCCCTCACATGCCACAGGCAGCAGTTATCCCAGATCAATCCCTCAGTCAGCTGATTGATATCTTGATCAGCACAGAAAGCAAAGCTGCTTCTCACATGTCTCAGACTGCAGAATTACCTCTCCTAGCAGAAACAGGCAAGCTACCTCTCATTGGTTGCAGAGTTGGGCTTTTTTCTGCGGGGCTTTACCTGGAAGGTCCATGTCTGTCTGATTATGTGACTCTGCCCCCTTGTCTGTTCTGTCTGTTTACATTCATTCATTTATCACAGGGAGCTTTGGATATAGAGCTTCATTGACAATAACTCTTTAGGGATAGGGTACCAGGAAACGGGAGACCCTTGCAGAAAAGAACCTCTCAAACATTGCCCTGGTGATACAGCTAAACAAGGACTTGTGGATATATGGGCAGATGGGACACTGGAACAGAGTGACTCTCTCAGCCGAGAGACTTTGGGCCAGGAAATATCAGACACAACCACAAGGAGGGAACATCCAAGAACAATTGAAACAATGCAAAAAAAGGGACAAATCTTTTGTAACTACAAGGAGACAGGAGAACACGAATTCAGAGTGAAATATTACCAATAGAACACAGATCAGGAGCAAAACATCTCAGATTAGAGGCTGTGGGGAACCTCTGTTGGATGAATCACAACCCTAGACAGATATCTGCACCAAGAGGCCAATTAATTGTCTTTGCAGATATCCTTTAACCTAACCTCACGCAACATAATCAGACAAAACCAAGCAATTAACCTAACCAAACATCCTGGGCTAGAAATTTGAAAAGCAGAAGATTAAAGCCTTTCACAGGAAGCATTCTGATCAATGGAATATTCACTAAATTATACTAAAGTTGTAGCATGTAGACCCCTTCCAAAAGTCTTGACGGATGCATCAAATGGTAGAATTGTTTAGACAGTTAGGTAATCTCTTGTCATATCTACTTTTGTCATAATTTGTTACCTACGTTTTGGAGCCTGCTGTTCTAAAAATCAGATAAATGGTGCTGACTTTCTTTTTTCAGAAACTGACACTAATGGCCCTTTTCGTGGCTACATTTATCTTCAACCTAACTTGGCAGTTCAATCAGTTTGTGATGCTGATGCAGGCCATCGCTTTATTTCTTCTGGATAGCCTTGATATGCTTCCTGCAGCCAAGGTATGTTTTCTTGGAACACTTTCTTTGTTGCATGCATTTCTGTCCATGATACACTTGCACAATGGTGCCACTCCGCATTAAGACGGTGTTTAAGATTTGATGTAAAGAGGGAGGCCACTGTGTCTGCCTTGCTAAAATTGTGGCACACTCAACTTTTTAAAATTAAATATTTCCTTGTTCTAGCTCCTCTAAATGTGCCCTTTGCAATGGTCTAAGGTAATGAGTAGGAGTCGTTACATGATTAATTACATAATGTGGGTGAAATAAGCAAATCTGAGGCAGGGATGGAAAAACAAAATTGGTCCGCCTCAGAGGGGAAACATGGATTCTAAAAATCAAAAACTTGTTGCAATACAATAAATTCAAATCATGTTCATGTTAATAATCAAAACGCGCCAGGACAAACTCCACATCTATAAAGGAGTAGTCCTTACTGTCTATGAAGGAGCAGTGTTAACATCCAATTCTAGTGTCAAAGTTAACAGGGTTGATTTGTTCTTTTCAGGAAATTATTTGTTTGTTCCAAGTCATTTATGGGCACTGAGATAAATAATCCTTTTTCCGAGGGGCTGTTGTTCTCTCCCTCCTTTTCTGTCTGCTATGCAAATCGTGTTTTGGCAAAGCCAACAGGTCTTGCTATTTGCAGCCACCAGTCGCTTAGTCATATGAACACGCAAGTGGCCAATCTAGTCTTTTCCTTTGCTCCACCTTGAGTCATACTGTACATATGTGTATATTCCCAAGAGAGTGAAGATTTTTATATTCTTGGGCAATGTCAAAAGTATAAATGTAGTATAAATGTAGGAAGTGAAATAAGTGTGTGAAGAGACATCTTGAATAGAGAGGCAAAAGGCAGGCTATGTGAAGAATTTGTGAGTGAGAGAGCCCCTCTGGTGCCAAGTAAACAAGCTCACCCCATACCTCACATCTGCTGAGAGCAGACAGCCAAGAACTACTGTGAAAGCATGTCCTGCATCTTGCAAGCGTTTTGATGGGCCTCAGTCACTTGCAGACCCCTACATGTACAATTCTAAATGTGCTTGGCTATATACTCTTTTAAGTTGATCTAGATACATGACATCTATAGAAGCAAGTGTGTAATGGTCAGATGTGATGAGTTCCGGACATCCCTTGTGGCTACAGTAGCACTTTATAAATCTTCAAATTAGTCAAGTACAAGTGCACACGGGTGCAGCTTCGGATTTACCTGGAAATGCATATATCTATGAAGTCACAGTTCGGGAGATGCCTTGAGAAGGCAGTAGTGCATATCTAATCCAGCGTCTAAAAATGTGTATGTTAATCTGCTGAAGACACAAGCAGAGCTGCATGGGGTCCAAATATTGTTTACTAATTCCGGGACTTCTAGACCTGAGAATGAGAGACTACTGGAGTCGCAATTTGCGAGTCTCAAAATTCAATGTATAACAGTGTCTCAGACAGTTAGCGATTCCAAATGGGTCGCAAATTGCATGCCTCATGAATAATAATGAGGCTGTCGCAATTTGCGACCCCATTGGGAATGAGTTGGCACTCCCAGGGATGGTGGCCTGCTGGGGTCAGCAGACCACCATGTCTGGGATTGCTTTGTCAATAAAGCTGTTTTTTTTTAATGCAGCCCATTTTCCTTAAAGGAAAACGGGATGCATTTAAAAAATAAAAATAAAAACGTTTCAGTTTCATTTTTTAAAGGCAGTCGCAATGGTCCTTGGGACCACTGCCTGCTCTTAAAAAATATTTGCGCATCCATTCACAAAGGGGAAGGGGTCTCTTGGGGAACTTTTTCAGTTTGTGAGTGGCTTACCACCCTTCTGAGAAGTGTTTTGTGACTGCAATTGCAGTCACAAAACAATCATACATGGGGTATGGACTCGCTATGGCCCCTTCCTAATAGCGAGTCGCTGCCCCTATTTTACGAGTTGCTAATAGGGTTAGTACATTGTGCATCCATTTTTTACGGTTGCAAACGGGCCAAATGCCCCTTTGCGACTGTAAAAAATGGTCGTACATCCGACCCCCGCAGCCCTGGGGACCGTCACCTCCCTGGGGCTTATTTAATTGTATGTGGCGGGCACATGGCCCCCCCCCACAGTCCCGGGGACCGCAACCTCCCCGGGGCTTTGGAAATACTGGCAGGGGGGCACGTGGCCCCCCTCCTGGAGCCGTTGATGGCCCTGGGGACTGCCACCTCCTAGGGCCGGCTCCTGCAATGTCCCTGGGTGCCCACACCGGGACATTGCTTTTTTGCTATGGCAGGGCAGGAGGATGGCTCCCTCCCTGCCATAGCAAACTCTGCTTTGCTTCATTGAAGCGATAGTAGGAAATCCTGCTCTCTCGTCACTGAAGCAAAGCAGGATTGCTTTTGCACAAGGGAAGCTGCATGTCAGCAGCTCCCCTTGTGCAAAAGCAATGCTGTCTCCGTGGGAGGCTTGAAGCCGGCGGGACCATGGGGGCATTGGGGCTCCCCCCAAGGTCCCCAGCGGAGAGACCAGGCCCCGGGGATGGGGTTCCCGGGGCCAGAAGTGGCTTGGGAGGGTGGCCACGCGCCCCCCCCCCCCATCCCAATAATTAACAAATAATTAAAAAAGAAAGGCCGGCCCGAGGGATGGAGTCCCCGGGCCATAATTGGCCTTAGGAGCGGGGGGCACGTGGACCCCCTCCAAATATAAATTTTAAAAATATATAATTCTGGCCGTGCCCTGGGGCCGAAATTTGCCTCAGGAGGAGGGGCCACACAGCCCCCGTCCCGTTTTTTTCCTTCTTTTTTCTTTTTTTTTATAAAAAGGGGATGGGGTCCCCAGGGCCCCAAAAATGGTAAAAGAAGGGGGCCATACAGCCCCTTGTCTAAAAAATTAAAAAACCTTGCGCCTCCCAGAGGCCCCGCCCCCTCCCTGCGCCACTCTGCAAACGCACCCCCTGGCGCTTTGTAAGTTGGTAATTTAATTCTCCTTCAATACTGAGGGTCCCTGGGGCCAACTAGCCCCAGGTACCTCCAGTGTGCGCCACAGAGCTGCGTTGCAGAGAGGTGGTCCGAGGCCACGCCCCTTTTTACACCACTCTGCAAACGCGCCTCTTGGTACACTGATTTAGGGGCGATGGGGTCCTCTTCTATCCTGAGGACCTCAGGTTACAAGTGTACTTCATCCCCGAGCAGCAGTGCGCCAAGAGCTACATTTGCAGAGTGGTGTAAAAAGGGGGCGTGTTCTCCGACCATTCTCTGCAATCCAGGTGTGGGGCGCTTACTGAAGGTACCTGGTGGGCTACTTGGCCCTCAGGGACCCTCCGGAATTAAGTGGGCTTAATACCCCAACCTAGAACGCACCAGGAGGCTCGTTTGCAGAGTGGTGGGGAAAGGGGGCGTGGCCTTTGTCCACCTCTCGGCAATCCCACTGTATGGGGCTTACTGGAGGTAAGAGGTAGGCTAGTTGGCCCCTAAAGGACCCCCAGTAGCGAAGGGGACTTAAATTCCCATCCAAGTGCGCACGAGGAAGTGCGTTTGCAGAGTGGTGGGGAAAGGGGGCGTGGCCTGCTATGACAACTTAGCAATCCTGCTGTGTGGGACTTACTGGAGGTAATAGGAGGAGTAGTTGGCCCCCAAGGATGTCCTTGGGGGCCACCTACTCCTCTTGTTACCTCCAGTAAGTGCCACACAGTGAGATTGCTAAAACATCTTCAGAGGCCATGCCCCCCTTTCTCCACCACTCTGCAAACGTGCCTCCTGGCAGACCACTGGATGGGAGAAGAAGTCCAATTTACTCTGAGGGACTTTGGGGGCCAAGAAGCCCTCCTGGTAACTCCTGTAAGTCCTTTGTAGCTGAATTCCTGAGCGCTGGTCAGAGGACCAGCACCCTTTCTCCACCACTCTGCAAACATGACTACTACTAGTTAAAGAAGTGTTTGCAATGTTATAGGTTTTGCATTTGCGAGAATTGGAGCTATTGGCAATGTAAACGTTTTTTTTATTAGAAATCAAAACAACCTTTTGGGCACACCTGCATTATTTTCGTGCATACACAGAAATAGGCATATACAAAGTCTTAATAAATAATCATACGCTAGAAGTCATATCCAGCGAATCACATTGATACAATATTTGTCTCCCCCCACGTCGTCCCCATTCCCGCCCCTTCACTCAGAATCACTGTCGCTCAACATAGTCGGAGGGTCGCATATATCCCCCTGTACTCATTCCATGCACTCCAAATCCTGACCCACTTCTGCGGGCTCTTTCGGTTCAGATACACTGTTCGTTCTGCCAGCATTGCGTGGTCAAGGTCTGCACACCAGTCCCTGAGTGTCGGTAATGTCTGTGATCCCCAATATTTAGCTATATTTCTCTTTGCATACATTATTCCCAATGTCATCCAGTCCTGGGAGGAGTGAGATCATTGGGTTCCCAAATATTCAAAAGGCAGCACTTAGGGTCCAGTTTTAATGAGTCAGTGACTACCTGTGACATAGTCCTCATTACTTTATTCCAGTACTCCGCTATCTATGGACAGTTCCAAATGGTGTGAAAGAACGTCCCTTCCTCCCCACAGCCCCGAAAACAATATTTATGGTCAGCTCTCCCAATTGCGTGCAACGTGGCTCTAGTATAGTAGACCTGATGCAGTATTTTTAATTGCACTATGCGAAGTCTGGAAGGGATAGCTACCTCCCTAGGGGAGGACAGTGCGGTCTGCCAGTCTGACTCGTCTAGTTCTCCCACCTCCGCAATCCATTTGTCCTTTAATTTCAAAGTCGGGTCTGGTAAATTATTAATGAGCTTACGGTAGACGTATGAGGTCGCTTTCTTGGGCATGTGCTCTGTAAGAAGCCTGTCCTCCAACGGGGTAGACTCCGGTACCTCATCTCCAGGCCGAATAAGCGACCCCAGAGCGTGACAAATTTGCAAGTATCTAAACCTTTCAGTGGGGGCCAGGTCATATTGTTCCGCCAGCTGTTCAAATGTTAATAAGCCCCCTTGTCTCCAGAGATCCCCCACTGTCGAAATACCAATGAGGTCCCAGCCTGGAACCCCTTACTGTTACAGAGACGGCCCAACCTGCGCGAGGACCAAAGCGGAGTCATCTGAGTAATGACGTTCTTACATTTAAGTCGGGTCTGGGCCTCATACCAGAGTTTGACCGTGTGGGCCGTGGGACCCAGCGGAGCTGCGGCGCCTTTTTTATCATAGAGTGCGGCCAGCACTCCTCCACTACCGAGGTCGTACCTATCAGCCTTAAACGACGGCTCTGACTGGGGCGCATGAAGCCAATGGTTAATAATCTTCAACTGAGCCGCCCAATAATACAGTTGGATATCGGGGAGAGCCACTCCACCATCATACCAGCCCCGGATTAATTTCTGCCAGGAGATACGCGCCGGTTTATCTCCCCATAGGAGACTTGAGACCAGCGTGTCTATGGATCTAAAATATTTTTGAGAAACGGCGAAAGGGGTATTTTCAAGAATGCATAGTAGCCGGGGCAGTGTCTTCATTTTGTATAGTGCCGCTTTCCCTAGGAGGGTCAGGGGCAAGGAGTGCCAATGATGTACGTCAGTGCGGAAGCCCTCCAAAGGGGGCGTCAGGTTCCGGCGGAAGAAGGCCTCTGGCTGAGGTGTCACCCAAAATCCCAAATATTTAAAGGTCTCTTCAGTAATGATCAGTGGGCAGTCTGACGGATGTTGTGGTGGGGGGCCCTTAAGGACAAATAAAACCGACTTTGACCAATTAATAGTATACCCCGAGACTCGGCCAAAGATTTCAAAAATATTAAGCAAAATTATAATAGAGCGCCTGGGCAGGGTCAAGTACAAGAGGATATCGTCCGCATATGAGATGCGGTCCTCCCACGTCGCGGTCCAACTTATCATCTGGTCCCACCGGATCCACGCTGCCAGTGGTTCGAGAATCAAGGCAAAAAGCAAAGGGGATAGAGGACATCCTTGTCGTGTGCCGCGGCTGAGTGGGAAGGTCCTAGAAATATGGCCATTAGCCACCACGTGAGCCAGCGGTTTAGTATAAAGCAGCTGTACCCATGCGCAGAAATTAGGTCCGAAGCCAAGGTGTCGAAGAACCGCAAATAAATAAGGCCATTCAACCATGTCGAACGCCATTCGGGCATCCAAGGATAAAACTACCGTGGGTTCAGAGAGATTTGGGACATGTGCCATCACCGCATGAACTCGCCGCAGATTAAGAGCAGTGCTTCTATTTGGCATAAAGCCAGATTGGTCCGGATGAATCAAGGACTCCAAATGTGGGGTAATCCGATTGGCAATCATTTTGGCTAAAACCTTGGCTTCCGCATTAATCAGGGAGATCGGGCGATAGGAAGTACATTCGTCCGGGGGCTTGCCAGGTTTCGGTATTACAACATTTGTGGCAATCCGCTGATCTTGAGGCAATTATCCTTTGCTCAAGCTATCCACAAACATAGCTAAGAGGTGGGGGACGGTTAAGTCGGATACTCGCTTATATACCTCAACGGGGATCCCATTGGGTCCCATTCCCTTGCCTGATTGCAGGGAGTGGAGCGCAGCCGCGACCTCTTCCTTTGTGAGATCAGATTCCAACAGCAAGGCATCGTCCTCCGAGAGGGACAGCATTTTTATGTCTTTAATATATGTTTGCGCCTCTTCCGTCGAAATGAGTGAGGATGAGGTGTAGACTTGCTCATAGTGGTCAGCTAGCGTAGCAACAATTCAAATGGGGGCGGTGACAACTACACCCTCGGGGGTGTGGAGCTGCGCTATCGTCCTCTGAGCCCTCTCCTTCTGATCCAACCACGCCAAGAGCTTCCCTGCCTTATCTCCCACTTCATAAATAGTGTGATGCGCACGCTGAGTCCACAATGTAACTTGCTCCCGCTGATACGCGGTGAGTTTACATTGTTTAAGGCGCAGCAACCGTGCCGTCTCTGCCGTGGGGACAGTGTCGTATTGCGATTGTAGCGTGGCCAAATCGGTTTCCATCCCATCTAGCTCACTGCTAGCTGCCCTCCTATGTCCCGTAATTGATGCAATGGCTTGCCCCCTCAGCACATTTTTATAGGCTTCCCACAGGACACCTGGCGAGCGGACGGAGTCTGCATTTTCTTGAAAATAGTTTCTCGTGGTTGTAATGAGTTCCTTCTGGATTTTAGGAATCTGTAAATAACCAGGGAATATTGGAAAAATGCGTTTCCACGCCTTAACGTAGGAGGTATATGTCATAGCAACTGGCGAATGATCAGAGATGCCTCGGGCGCCTATCGTTGTGTCAGTCAAGTGGGGAAGGCCATCAGCGGAGAGGAAAAATAATCAATGCGAGAGAGACTACCATGGACTCCCGAGTGGAAAGTGTATCCACGGTCAACAGGATGTTTATACCTCCATCCGTCCGTCAGCCAAGCGCGTCTAAAAATCCCCCCAGACGAGAGTTCCCGGCTCTCTGTGATCTAGACGGATGGCGGTCCAGTTCTGCATTAAGGACCGCATTAAAGTCGCCACCCAAGATGAGTTCCCCTGCCGGCAAGGTCAGTAGAAAAGCACTAAGGGCAGGAAGAGCTACAGAATGTAGGGCCGGCGGGATATATACCGACACAATGTTGAATCTCTTCCCCTCCCATTGACATGAGACAGCTGCAAATTGCCCCTGCGTGTCTCTCCACACCCGCTGAATGACTAATGGGAACCGCTTATTAACCAAAATGCCGACACCTCTGGAGCCCGCAGAAAACTCCGAATGTACCACCATTGTGTAGCCCCAACGATCCATAGCTTTGCTCGCTGAGCCTACCAAATGCGTTTCTTGGAGTAATGCTACAGCAGGTGCCTTCCGGCGGATATACTGGGATACCAACCCACGTTTAATTTTATCCCCCAACCCATGCACATTCTAGGTAAGCAGGGTCACAGGAGACACTGGGGCCAGCTGGGGAGCACTAACGTCTGCAACAACACAAATCGCCTTCGTGTCCTCCATCGGTAACAAGCCAGTGTTGTGAACCTATCTCTACAGTATGCACCTCATAAAGCACAGTAATACAATATAGCACAGAACCTAAACATAACACAAAACCAAAAAGAAACCCTTCCCCCCTGTCCGTCACTGGTGACATTAGTTGCAGGATTTGGCAATAAACAGGATCTTCACCCCCTCACCCCCCAGGAACTGTTGTTGCACACCTCCCCACCCCCCTCCCTGCTCCCCTGCCTGTGGATGTAGAACTACCCACCCCCCAACTCGGCAGAGTGCCTGAACCCCCCCCCCCTCCAATCATGCTACAAACGCAGAGGGGAACTAAGCTCCTGACTCAATGGCATCAGAAAATGACTTCTATACGGTACAGCCTGAACGATACATTAGAACCCTACAACACCTCATGACATGTCTAAGCAGTCGGTCAATTAAACACAGTACACACCCCAAACTGCACCAAAACCCAGCATAGTCACATAAGTCCGCGCTATTTTTTGTTTTGGCATCCACCCCGCACCACCCCCCGAATACTTGCGTGCATCCCCGGCCTCCGGGCTCTCAATAAGTCCGGATCAGTTCCGATTCCTGCTCATTCAGACCGCTGGATCCCGCCTCAGTCTCCGCTACTGTCCGGTCTGGACCGTCACTGTCCCGTCGCTCAGTTCCTCTCCGGCGGTTTCTGTTCCGGCCATCGACCTTCGTCCAGCCCTCTATCCATTCCCAGGCTGCATCCGGTGAATCAAAAAACCAAGGTTTACCGTCCCACTCCACGCGTAGTTTTGCCGGGAAGAGCATTGCATATTTTATGTCTCTGCTACGCAGTTCTTGCTTGACTTCTTGAAAACTCCTACGTTGCGCCTGGACGCGGGCAGTAAAATCAGGAAAGAAGGAAACTTCGTAATTATCAATTTTGAGCGGGGGCCAGTTCGGGAAGCCTGCAGAATACTGTCCCTATCCCTGAAGTTGAAGACTGTGGCAATTAGTGGTCGAGGCGGGGCCCCAGGTCTGGGCCTCCCCCCGGTGACCCGATGGGCCCGTTCTATCGAGAAAAAAGTAGAGAGCGCTTTAGGCTTCAGGTGTTTCGTGATCAGTTCCTCTACAAAAAGATCCGCAGCCGGCATTTCTGTTTTCTCCGGGACACCAAGAATTCTTATGTTATTGCGTTGGGCCCGCCCTTCATAGTCATCCAGCTGCTGCGCCATGCGAAGTTGCCTGTTCTCCATTTCGGACATTTGGCGTTGAAGCTCGGAGGTGTCGTCCCGCAGTGTGGTCGTCGCTATTTTGTGCTCCTTCACCTTTTCGTTCATCTGCTTGAAGTCCGCTCGGAGCAAGGAAACCTCCACCGTCACTGAGTCCATGGGTGTGTTCATTCCTCCTATAGCAGCCAGGACGTCACGGAGCGTCGGTTCCGGTTCCGACTGCGATGATGCCACCGGGCTCTCCTTTTCCGCCCTCGGTGAGTCTCCCTTGTCTCCGCCTTTCGTTCAAGCGAATTTGGAGAGTTGCTTCTGTGCTGTGTTCCTCGACCCCCTACCGCCCGTCGCCATTTTCGAAGGCGCCACAAGAGCACACCAGGAGAAGAAGAGAGGGGGGGAGTGTCGAAGCGAGAGTGGAACAGCGGTGCCAGTGCCGTCCCCCCCACCACTAAACAACGCCGTCTGCTGGCAATTTAAGGTCCAGTGTCGCTATTACTCCGCAGCGTTCGCCAGCCGATCCCCAGGGCTGGGCAACCGTCACAAGGACACACTGACGTCCACCATGAGACCTCCGGAGGGGGGGGTCCACCAATCACTGTGTCACTTCCAGCCAGATGAAAGAAGCTGCAACTGACAGCAGGGGGCGGGGGGGCTGCAAGGAAAAGGCCTCACTCTGAGAGCTTCCAGGGCAAAAGGCAGGGGGGCCCGCCGAGTCTCTATCCGCACTTCTGGATGGGGGGAGGGGAAAGGGTCCAACCCAGCCCCAAAATACTTGATCCAAGCCCAGGGGGGTAAGTTAGTAGCATTCTGTGCGCCTCATCGGAACGTGTCCCTCTCCCCGCCGCCCCTAACTCCAGGTGGGTCACAGGGGTGGGGGTCAGGACCCCAGCCCCTCACCTGGACCAACAATCACTCACCTCCAATGCTCCAGAGGGAAGGAGTTAGGGCCTCCACACGGCAGGGCGGCAGCGCCGGCTCCCGCCGCGAATTTAGTCACGAAGGAAGACTACTGGGGGGGCAACAAGCACCGCGTTATTGAGTCCGGGCCCACGAAACCAGAGGGGGCTTAATCCTGCCGTCTTGCAGCGCTTAGATCTGGCAGGTCGCTGAGTGTCTCTCTGGGGGGGTCCAAGGCCACCTACACCTCCAGCCGTCCCGCTCCTGCGGTCCCGTCCGGGTCCCAGCCGCAGATAGGCCGCAAGCCGGGGCCTCGATTGGGGCTCCGCCCCCAAGCTAGCGGACGACTCAAAGCAGGCTCAGGAACAAGGAGATAATTCCCCCCGTCCCGCGGAGCTGCCGCGCCCGCCGCCACCAGCCACAGACAAGTCCGACCGGGGGGGAGGGGGCCCGCGGGGGCCAAAGAAAGTGGGCCCCACGAAGTAGAAGTCACTGCGGGCAGCCGTCCCGGTCCACCATTGCCGCCATCTTCGCACTTGCCAACCAGCCAAGATCGGACCAGAGATAACCCCCGCGAGGAAGGGCGACACGGCTTCAAAAGGTAGCCCGCCGCCACCACGGGTATAGCTGCGTGATGTTCAGGGTCAGCAGCAAGAATCGGGGCACATTAGGAGGCTGCAGCAGGATAGTTGTGCCATCAAGGCACCAGAGCTCACTCAGGCTGCAACCATTTCTCTGGGCTGCTGAATGTAAACGTTTTTTTATGTTTTTCGGAGTGGAGTGGATGTACGATGTGTGTAGTGGAATTATGTGGTAAGTTGTGCAGTGAAATTATGTGGATAGAAAGTATGTGGTATTTATTTTATAGGAAGTATGTAGAGTGGAAATGTGTTATGGAGAGTAATTAAGTGGTTTGGTAGTCTGTGTTGTGGAGTGGTAATATCAGGTTTAGTCTTCCTTGTTTCCAAAGAAGCTCAACTATGAACTCATTGAGACAAAAACAGAATTAATCACTGAGGAGCACTTCTGGACCTAGTCAGAGTTATGAGCAGGGCCACTGGAATTATGCAACTGTTTGGCTGCACCAACTTTCGCACAAATATACATTTTCCGCATTAGCCACATAATTCATCATCTGCTCCCTAATCTGTAGATTTGAACAAAAAAAGCCTTGTTTCAAGCTCAAACGGCTCAAACGTTCCCAAAAATGAGGCGACAAGTGTTACAGCGTGTTGGAAGGCCCTTTGCAAACCAAGAATGGTCACCTGTTACTTATTGGTAAATGTGAGTGTTAAATTGGTACTCTTGCTTCCTTCTGCGCCTCTCTTGCCTCTTTCTGCATTTCTGTTGCATCTTTCTGCACATTTCTTCCTTTTTCTGCACTTCTCTTGCCCCTGTCTATAAATCTCTTCTACGTTCTGCATCTCTCTTGCCTCTTTCTGCATGTCTGTTGCCTCTTTCTGTACCTTATTTGCTTCTTTCTGTACCCTTCTTCCCTCGTTCTGCACCTATCTTGGCTTTTTCTGAATCCCTAATGTCTTTCTGTACCTTTTTGCCTCTTTCTGCACCTGTTCCTTCTTTCTGCACTTCTTTTGTTTCTTTCTGCATCTGACCTGCTTCTTTCTGTACCCCTCTTGCCTCTCTCTCCACCCCTCTTCCCTCTATCTGCACTTCTGTTGCTTCTTTCTAAACCTCTGTTGCTTCTTTCGGCAATTCTCTTGATTTTTTCTGCACTTCTGTTGCTTCTTTCTGCACCCTTCCTGCCTCCCTCTGTACCTCTCTTACCTCTTTGTGCACCTCTCCGACCTCTTACTGCACTCCTCTTGCGTCTTTTTGCACCCCTTCTTCCCTCTTTGTGCAGCTCCCTTGCCTCTTTCTACACCTTTCTTCCCTCTTTCTGTACCTCTCTTGCCTCTATCTGCACCTCTGTTCCATCTTTCTGTACCTCTTTTGCCTGTTATCGCAACTCTCTTGCTTCTTTCTGCACTTCTCTTGCCTCTTTCTGCACCTCTGTTGCTTCATTCTGCACTTCCCATGCTTCTTTCTACACGTCTTGCTTTTTTATGCCCTTTTTTGCCTTTTTCTGCACTCGTCTTCCCTCTTTCTGTACCTTTCTTGCCTGTTTCTACGTCTCACTTGCTTCTTTTTGCACTTTTCTTGCTTCTTTCTATACCTTTGTTGCTTCTTTCTGCAATTCTCTTGACAGTTTCTGTACCTCTCTTGCCTCTTTCTGTACTTCTCTTGCCTCTTTCTGCACCTCACTTGCTTCTTTCTGCATCCCTGTTGCCTCTTTCCATACCCCTCTTCCCTCTTCGTGTAACTCTCTTGCCTCTTTCTGCACCTTTCATACCCCTTTCAGCACTTCTGTTACTTCTTTCTGCACTTCTCCTCCTTCTTTCTGCACCACTCCTGCCTCTTTCTGTACCTCTCTTGCCCCTTTGTGCACCCCTCCGACCTTTTTCTGTACACCTCTTGCCTCTTTTTTGCACCTCTGTTGGTTCTTTTTGCACTGCTCTTGCTTCTTTCTACACCTTACTTGCCTCTTTCTGCACTTCTGTTGCTTCTTTCTAAACCTCTGTTGCTTCTTTCAGCAATTCTCTTGACTCTTTCTGCACTTCTCTTCCTTCTTTATGCACCCTTCCTGCCTCCTCTTCCTTCATTCTGCACCCTTCCTGCCTCCCTCTGTACCTCTCTAAGACTCTTTGTGCACCTCTCCGATCAATCTTCTTACGCCTTTCTGCATTTTCGCTGTGACCTGTTTTGAGTTTGGAGTTTGGAGTTTGCCATCAGCCATCAGCCCACTTCTTGCGGAACCCGCTCCGCGGGTCCCGCTGCGCTAGGAGTGCTGCCTGCCGTTGTTCACAAGGGGACGCTGAGGGAAGGATATTTGTAGGGGCTGCGAGCGAGTGCGCGCGCTCCACTGGGATTGCATATCCCAGGAGCGCCCGCCTGCCTGCCTGACTTGCTACACCTGGGCCGCTCTCCCCGACCCCTCCCCCCTCTCATCGAGCGCTTATCAGCTGCTTCTCTGGTTCTGGCGAGTGGGACGCCTTTCTGCATTTTCGCTGTGACCTGTTTGGAGTTTGGAGTTTGCCATCAGCCATCAGCCCACTTCTTGCGGAACCCGCTCCGCGGGTCCCGCTGCGCTAGGAGTGCTGCCTGCCGTTGTTCACAAGGGGACGCTGAGGGAAGGATATTTGTAGGGGCTGCGAGCGAGTGCGCGCGCTCCACTGGGACTGCATATCCCAGGAGCGCCCGCCTGCCTGCCTGACTTGCTACACCTGGGCCGCTCTCCCCGACCCCTCCCCCCTCTTCACCTATTTGTGCATACAACGTATATTACGCGCCTCGCATCCCCGCTGCGCGGGAGCGCGCGGGAGGGCGCCGGGAGAAGCCCGGGACAAGGGCGGGACCGTCTGTGGCCGTCCGGGGCCGCAGGAGGCCGGGCTGGGCCACCCCTTTTCCATCTACAGGCTTGTGTTTGATTACAATTTAGTTCTTAATTGTTTTCCAGGATCAGCTAGTCATTCGAGGACAGCAGGGGGTTGAAAACTATGGCGAATACCTTAAATACCTCTGCCTTACTGACTTCTATGGGTGATGCTGAAACTGCGGTGATGGGGCCTCTAGATTCGTATTTTAAGCGTTTGCCCCAAGATATTGACAGGGAAATTGCCTTGGCGGAAAGACGCGCTGGACGAAGGTTATCGATCGAATTGATGAAAAATCCCCTTGAAAAACACATAGGACAAAGTTTCCCTGCACTAGTCACCCCGTTATCTTCTACAGTATTGCCACTTACACAAGAAACACTGTATGATATATCTGTATGTAATGAGCTGTTGGGTGCCTCTCCTATAGATACAGTGGTTACTGCCCTATCATCAGAGCATTTAAAGGCTTCTAATACTGCGCGTATAGGACAAAATGTTACACCAAAAGCAATTGTTCAAGTACACGCTGTCAAGCCCAAAGTATGCTCAAAGAGGAAGAGGGTTACAACTTTAAAAAAATCCATAGTCCCTAATCCAGCAAGGAAGATTAGGAAATTGGCCATCAAAACACCCATAATCCATGTCCTAGCTGAAAAACAAATTGGGGTAACAAGGGGGGAGGAATTGGTTACTCTAATAGACGTAGAAAATCCTAAGATTCCGGCATCACCAATAACAGAAATAATCCCCCCTACCATAGCATCTCCAGGGCAAATGAGGATTTATCCGGAACATTTATTGGATTTGGAAAAACTTATACGCTCCCTCTTAAGTCCCCTTGAAACCAAACTGGAGAAGTTAGCAAAACAACTTGACCATTTTGAACAAGCCAGTTTGGATAATTTTTTCTCAGTAAAATCATTAATTAAGGCTCAGAACAAATTGGACGAGAATGGGCGACAAAATAACCCAGTTGAGCAGGATTTGGGTGCTACGGGGGTCGAGTTGTTTCCCGCTAAAGTAAGTGGGGTTTCTACTCAGCAGAAACAGGGACTGAATAATAATAAAAAAAATTTAGCAGTACCCCGACCACCGGTAAAAAATAGTGGCCCTGGGCGTACTAATACCGACTGCACTAGCACAATGGCCAATAGTACTAAGGATAGCATAAAAAACTGTGCCCCTGTGGTTCAGAAAAAGAGTTCACCTTTACCATCTACTATGGACTGTGTCCAGGGTACATTGATAGACACAGATAAAAACCCCGCTATAATTATTGATGGATTAAATGGGCAGCCTGTCTCTCAGTTAGTAAATAAGGGTGGCTATGTAGGAAATGGTAATCACACAGCCGGTGGAAATAATGCTAGTATGGCTGTGGGAAATAGTGCTCCCGCGAGTGTTGCTGCCCCAGAACGCCGCCCACCAAAACCTTATGCTAATAAACCTTTAACTCGGATTCCCCCGGTCCAACTTACCCCTGATTCTTATCCATATGTGGCCATTCTCACCAATGTTCCTCCCCTACCAGATGGCCAAAGGGAAACATATGATATGTTAAAAAATAAAGCCATGCATTGGCTGCGGGTAAATAGACCCCTGCCAGGAGATGTGGATGGCTTGATCATTGGGGTCAGAAGGGTCAACTGGATTGGGAACACTTTTAAAAAGCAGGGGGGTGAGTGTATTATAATTAATTTCCAAGATCCAAGGGTAGTAGGGCTAATTACAAAACCTGGATGGAATATTAGCATTGGTGGGATTGGCGTTGTGGATTTGACCTTTTTCTACCCAAGACCTCAATCATCTTACCCAGGGGGGAATGAGTCACTGAGATTTAGTTTGCCTCCACGGGTAGAGGCTAGCTCTTTCCCTGCTCCCTGCTTGCGTCCACATGATGGTTACAATCAGGTATATAATCCTGATGGTGGCGCAGGGTACATGAGATGGGGATGTTGTCGAAATTTACCAACGTACCATAACACAGGCCCTATTATGGATTTGGTTAATCGTTTTAATCCTTTAAGTGATCTGAACATTAACGGTTGACTACCCACACTCTTAACGGCACCTACAATAGCTATGCCTGAGAGGGTAACCTCCCTATCATGCTCATTTATGACCTGGAACGTTGCAGGAATAAGAGCTAAAAGATCGGACCCTATCTGGATACAACATATTTCTAAACATAAGGTCATAGCTCTGCAAGAAACATGGGACACTTCACTTTCTTTTTCCCTAGATGGCTTCCTAAGTTTCATAATACCCGCTAGTACTAGTAACGCGGGGAGAGCAAAAGGGGGGCTTATTACATTTTTTTCTTTAGACTTAGCAGGAACTTTTAATTTAATGAATTCAGGTTCCCCAAACATTCTAGCGATAGAATGGATAGTCTCCCCAAGCTGTACCATACTAGTAATTAATTTTTACAATGCCTGGGGTGGACCAAATGAATTTGAACATGTGCATTGTTTGGAGAACTTGATAAATAAATACAGTCAAAATTCACATACTCCTTTCGAAATTTTTTTAATGGGCGATTTTAATAGCCACAAATGTCTTTTGCCATGCCAATCACTAGATGCAGACACTCCGGCCGGAGTCTGCATTCCTCACTTTGAACACACCAAAATGGGGGAGTCACTTGACCTATTGTGTGCTAATTTTAATTTATACGAATCATACAAAACTGCTTCTAATGAGAAGGTCCCCACTTTTAAAGGCACAATTAAGGGGACGATAATTGATTACATATTTATGTCCATAGGCTTAATCTCAAAGACAAGTGACTATAAGGTTACTGTCTCACCCCATAGTGATCATAACCCTCTGTCAACTGTAATACACTGGAGTGACTTATGGCGCAGACAGGTGGATCAGCCCCGGGTTTGCGCCTTGGCGGTGCCTAGTGATCAGGGCAGACGGCTTAGATGGGGTATGGCTATGGAGGAACGGTTTATGGAAACCTTACTCCCCAAAATTGAGGGACCGATAGAAACTTGTCTTGACCAATCTGCCTCGAACCTTCAGGTTGTCACAGCTTTTAATTGCATCTGTGCACAAACTGTCAGGGATCTTACAAAACCCAAATCAAAGTACCCTACAATGCCCCACAAATGGTTTGATAGCAAATGCTCAAGGTCACATAGAGAATTGAAACTGGCCCTTAAGGCCAAGGAAAGGGATAAAGAGTTAATCTCTCATCTGAGACGGGCCTATAAAGCCAATGTGAGGGCAAGGAAAGATGAGATCAAGAACAATGCATGGAATGATCTACTTAATGTAGATGTTCTAAAAAACAGTAAACAGTTCTGGGAAATTATTAACCACCCCTTTTTTATAGGGGAGAACAATCTGAACACAGATTGTGTAATTCCCGATGAGAGATGGGTACAGCATTTTAGCTACATTTATGGGGGTGAACCATTAGTCTGCCCAATTACTACTGAGGCGGCCCATTGTGCAGCCACAGTGGTATTTACGGAAGAGCAAGTCCTAAAAGCTATTATGGATACCACAAAAAATAAGGCACCTGGCCCTGATGGTGTCCCGGCAGACTTTTTTAAATTTTGCCCAGTAATCTGGAGTAAAGTACTGACCAGAGTGTTTAGAGCAGCAGCCGAAGGATTCCTACCTCAAACATGGGCAACATCCATAATAGTTCCCATCTTTAAGAAGGGAAATCGGGAGGACCCCGGGTGCTATCGCCCAATTTCCCTTATCGACTCTACTTTTAAAATCTTAGGTAGAGTCCTATTGGTCCAACTAAGGGAAAATTTAGAATTGAATGGGGGACTCTCGAATATTCAATACGGCTTTCGCGAGAATAGGGGGACATTGGAACAATGTTCCAATCTCCACCTTCTAGTCTCCAGGTATACGGTGGCCGGGGAGGGGTCAGTTTACTTGGCCTTTATGGACCTTTCCTCGGCCTTCGACCTGGTGAATAGGAGTAAGTTATGGACTATTCTACTAGAGCTAGGCATAGAGGAGTCCTTGGTGGCATTTATGGCAAGGTTACACCAAGATCTTGAGGCAAAAATAAGAGTCACCAGGGATGGAAGGTGCACGGAAAGTTTTAAATCTGAAAAAGGGGTGCGCCAGGGTTGCATCCTGGCCCCCCTTCTTTTCACTATTTATATAAATGGCCTGGGGAAACACCTAGAAACAGGATTGGCTGATGTTCCCCGTGTAGGAGGAGCTCAGATCCCAGCCCTCCTATACGCGGACGATGCCGTCCTGATAGCTCGCACAGGGATTAGCCTACAGATTCTTCTGGACCGTTTTGGTTCCTTTATGGAGAATCTAGACCTGAAAATCAACGTCTCCAAGTCCCACACTATGATTATTGGTCGTAAAGTGAATATGCTGCAGAAAAAAACTTGTATTTGCAAAGGGGAGATTCTTTCTAGGGTTCCAGTCTTTCCTTATCTGGGAGTCCTTTTTGACCAAAGAGGGTCCTGGGCCCCCCAGATCAAAGCAAAAAGTCTCAGCTTAGCACGATCTTCATCAGCCCTGCTGGCCTTTACAAAAAGACTGGGAGCCAAACCAATGGAGGCGCTGATTAAAATATACAACAGTAAGTGCGTTCCAATCGCTATGTATGGATCTGCTATTTGGGGTTATGTAGAGACGGCAAAGTTACAGAGGATAGAAAATGGTATCATTAGGAATATTTTATCTGTCCCTGATTCCACACCCACTTTCTCTATTCATGAGGAAATAGGTTTACCATATATCTCTGACAAATTAAAATTAGCCCCCCTCCTTTTTTGGGTCAAAACATGGCTGAACTCCGAGCTGACGCTAAACCATGCCATCCTTAAGGACGTCATTGCAAGGGATAACGCCATGAGAATTCCCTGGCTAAAATATATTAAATCTACATTACTAATGCTGGGGAGACCGGAACTTTTTAATGACCCATCCAGCATCAGGAGGGAGGATGTCAGATTGATTAAGCGAATGTTTCTGGAGAGGGTTTGTATGGATAGAGAAGAATTGGAATTGAGGAAACCCATGGTGAGGGCACATATTGTTCTAACGACTTCGCCCACCATGGAACCCTATTTAAAAATTGTGACTAATCCTCTTCATAGACTCCTCTTAACTAAATTCAGGATGAACTTAATCCATTACTCTCTAGGAAATTTTCCGGTGTGGTCAAAACCTGATGATGGTCCGCCATGCGGATGTGATCAATTTTCAGTTCAAGACACCTTTCATTTTATATTTTTTTGTGACTTTTATAGTAGCGAAAGGAAAAAATATTTATTCCCTGTCTTGAAAGCGGCGGGCTTTTCTCAAATAAGGCCAGCCTTAACCTTTCTCCAAATGTTAGCAGATACCTACACCATGTTTAGCGTTGCTTGCTATTTAACCGCTGCATTTAGTACTAGGAAAAAAAGATTACCCCGGATAGACCTGTTTTAAACTCAAATTTGTTCTTAAAGAAAAATTTTTTATATTTGTAAATAGATTTGTATTTTTGAGAAACAACCTGATGAAATGTAATCACTAAGCAGAAAACTTTTTGTAATGAGATCGAGTGATGTTTTAAAGAAATTGTATTTGTGTTTGCTTTATGTCTTTTATGATTTTAACAAAAATCGAATAAAGAGTATTTTGACTGACTGACTGACAATCTTCTTACGTCTTATTGCACCTCTGTTGTTCTTTCTGCACCCCTCCTGCCTCTTTCTGCACCCCTTTTCCCTCTTTCTGCACCCCTCTTCCCACTTTCTGCACCCCTCTTCCCTCTTTGTGCAATTCTCTTGCCTCTTTCTACACCTCTCTTCCCTCTTTCTGCACCACTCTTGCCTCTTTCTGTACCACTGTTGCTTCTTTCTGTACTTCTCTTGCCTCTTTCTGCACCCTTCAAACCACTTTCAGCACCTCTGTTGCTTCTTTCTGCACTGCTCTTGCTTTACCTCACTTGCCTCTTTCTGCACTTCTCTTGCTTCTTTCTAAACCTCTGTTGCTTCTTTCAGCAATTCTCTTGCCTCTTTCTGTACCTCACTTGCCTTTTTCAGCACCTGTTGCTTTTTCTGCAGATCTCTTCTCTTTCTGCACCCTCTTTTCTCTTTCTGCACCTCTCTTGCCTCTTTCTACACCTCTGTTGCCTCTGTCTGCACTTCTCTAGCTATTTCTGCACCCTTCACACCTCTTTCAGCGCCTCTGTTGGTTCTTTTTGCACTACTCTTGCTTTTTTCTGCACCTCACTTGCCTCAACTTGGATTTCTCTTCCACCTTTCTGCACCCCTCCTACCTCTTTCTGTACCTCTCTTGCCTCTTTGTGCCCCCTCCTACCTTTTTCAGCATCCCTCTTGCCTCTTTTTGCACCTCTGTTGGTTCTTTCTGCACTGCTCTAGCTTTTTTCTGCACCTCTATTGCTTCTTTCAGCAAGTCTCTTGTCTCTTTCTGCACTTCTCTTGCTTCTTTCTACACCTCTGTTGCTGCTTTCTGCACTGCTCTTGCCTCTTTCTGCACCTCTGACTTAGAGGTAGTTTAAATCCCCCTGCCCTTTTATGTACTAGGGCCTTTCAGGGGAAGTCATGCCAGTCACAGGGGTACCCCAACCCATAGTGTACCCTAGTGTATGTAGGTGTTTTCACTGTATTCTAAGTGTCTTTCAGGATAGCACTGGCTCCGGGCCTTGTTAGTCCGAGTCAGTTACCACCAGTAGAAGTCAGCAAAACGTTGTGGGCACAGGGTGACTTTCCAACAAAGCCTCTTTCTGCACCTCTGTTGGTTCTTTGTACATATCTCTTGCTTCTTTCTGCACCTTTCTTCGTCTTTCTGGACTTCTATTGCGCCTTTCTGCATTTCTTTTGCTTCTTTCTGTGCGTTTCTTCTTCTATCTGCACATGTCCTACCTCTGTAGGAAAAGTTAGAAATTAGCATTTAAAAAACCTTTGAAATTCATTGAAAAAACCATAAGTCTCAGGGATGTTATAGTTAGAAATTAGCATTAAAAAAACCTTGAAAATTCCGTGAAAAAACCATAGGTTTTAGGAATGTATTGGTATGTTTATGATTTTGAACATGGTAGTCTGTATTTTATAGGGGTGTATCAAAGGTTATATTAGGGTGTGAGGCGGTGCATCAGATTATCACGTGGATGATGTCATCGGTGACGTGCTTCCAGTCTGAGCAGTGTTTGATGAAGGGGCATTGCTGCTGACGGGCAGTCGGGGAGATGTGCTCACTCAACCAATTTACATTTCTCAAGTCAATTCGGCCGGCTATCTTGCGACGGCCTGCCTGACTTGCGCAGTATAAACATCTCCACCTACCTGTCTCAGATAGCTGTGTAAATAGCAGGCTCAGGGATCCTGTGCCTGCAAGAGTATCGAGGCAGCCCGCTCCAGCCAATCCTGGCGCTGCTCTCATGCTGCTCATTTGCAGCATGAGAGCAGAAGAAAGACGAAAAAGACGAAGAGCGAAACACAAGAAATTACATTTTTTAGAATCTTTTTGGGCCCCCACTGGGCTTGACTCTCCGTTCCCTCAACCCTCCTCCTGTGTTGAGGGTCACAGCCCGTCACTGATAGCCAGTGATGCCAAGAAAGTTGAAGACGAAAGTGAGGTAAGTTGGTCAACTGCGGTGTACTGAAAGACTTAATAAAATGTATATAGCCTTGGCCCATTAAACATCCTGGAAATGCTCCTTGTAATGAAATACTTAAACTTGGTGTGATTTATTTTCGTTATAGGTTACATGGCTGTACGCCATACAGGCAACCAGCTTAATATTGGTGGCTCTACTACAGTTCTTCAATTCCATGATTCTTGGCTCATTACTTCTCAGCTTTATTGCTTCTGTATTCATAGCAAGGAAGATCCAGGTACTGTACCACCCCAACACAACCTTAATTGTAGAAAAGTACACTTCCAGTAAAAGCCATTGATGTTACATGCCATGTTGTGTTGCAAAGGGAAAACTATTACAGAAATTTGGATATGTAGCTCAGCAAAACAGAGATTGTGAAGAAATAGCGTGATAATCTATATCATTAAATACATTGTGTTTTTATATGCTATTGTGTTTAGATTCTAAACCTGTGTTTATTACTACGGCTTTTCCCAATTACAGAAAACGAAGTATTTTTGAATTTGTATTTATCACTCCGTATAAGATCAGCTCTGAGCTAGTGTAGGTAGTTTCAAAAGTATAAGCACCTGCCTCTAACTGCTATGTACATTAAGTAAGTCCATTACACACCCAGGTAATGATTTAGGATTTTTTTGCCGCTCGATTCTGGTCTCTGCTGCAGAAATTCACGCTTCTATTTCTGGCAGGTAGGTATGTTATCCTTGTGTCCCTAGATAACAAAACATGGAAATAGACTAATTCTGACAGAGATTTAGATTATAACCAGTGGTATTTCTTCTGTAAAAACCTCTTAACAATTCACTAGCTTCAGGGTTTTTGAGAAAATATTAATGTTTTCTATCTTTTTTTAAAATGATCTTCAGTTTAGTTTGAACTGTCTTGGGTACTAGGCTGCAGTACAAAAAGCTTATGCTGGTTTATTTATGTGTTTTGTACTGGTCACTTTACGGTCTCTGGGCACTTTGCGTGCTTCCCATGCGATAAGCCCTTAATTGAAAGCATGTTTTAATTATTTTATTCATTTATACAGCTTTGAGGGTACAGAGTTTTTTGTAACAAAATCTATTGTGCAGCATAAAGGGTTGAACACTGGATTAGGATATATGAGGGATTATGTACTTCTTGCTTTAGGGATATAGCAAGTCTCTGAGGAGTCCCATGCCCATTTAAAAGGGCCTGGAACTGTGATGTGAGTTAGTATAGCCTTATTATGTACCCAGTTTAAGTTATTTTATTCCTAATAGTCATTGGGCAAAAATAAATTTTGTACATTCATCTGTAAATTACTGAAATGTACTATTTGAAGTAAAATAAGTGGGTAGCAACTGCCAAATGAAGGCCAAAAGTAGAGTAGTGCATGCCGAAACACCCAACTGGCTTGTGATTAATTATTAACAGCGAATAGCTGCATTCATTTCCTACTACAGGTGTACACCTCCTTAACACATGTGTGATAGAAAAAATGTAGTACACGTATTGGCCTGGAATACCGCCCATCGATTATACAGAGGATCAGCTGTGGCAGTAGAAGTTGAGCATCCCACCCTCATAACCTATTCATTGATTAATGCAAACATGTTTGTTTATGTTTATGTTTATGTTTGTGGTATTTATAAAGCGCGTGACCACCCATGGGCATCTCAGCGCTACCAGATAAGGAGAAAGACAACCAGTACATAGTCCAGCGGGAAAAGCCAGGGCTTGAGCCTTTTTTTGAAAGAAAGTTTATTTTCAATGAGGCGAATCTCTGGGTCTAAGCTGTTCCAAAGCCTCGGAACCAGATGAGTGAAGGATCTTCCACCCTATCTAGCCTTTTTAACTGGCACTACTTTCATCAGAAATTTTGAGCTAGATCTAGGGAGGAGGTGTGGCGCCGCGGCCAGGGCGACTGACGCTGGAATCTGGGGACCACGGTTCGATCCCCGGCTCCGGCGGCAGGTTAGCCCAGCACCATGTGACTCTGGGCAATAGCTCGCTTAATCTTCCCGACGGCCCCCAGCGCCTAGAGACCCTTACGGGTGATTGTGCGCTTTACAAATGTGGACTTTACTTTATCTGAGGTGCCGATTCTGTAGGTAGCGCATGATTAATTTTTGGGTAAGAACAGGGCCTTTCCCCTGCATGGCCCTATGGGCCATACTTAGAGACTTGAAACTAATTCTGGCCTGTATCAGAAGCCAATGCAATTTCCGGAGTCCTAACCTGGCTGATTGACGTCTGGGTATGCTCATTCGAGCGGCGGCATTCTGAACCACCTGTAGTCGTTTCATTTCATAAACTTTATTCAACAGTTAAGTCATGAAAGTATTGCATAAACATCCGATATTTACAGAATAAAATACATAAATAACATTTCATTTCACTTCAAAGTACAATTATAAAAATATTTTAAAATGTAATTAAACTACCACATAACTATCGTCGAATATACTTTCTACATAAAACCATAATATCACAAATTTACATTTTTAAAATCACAATCGCTACTTAGTGATCCATAATTCATTATAAGAATGCCCTAATATTCAGTTTTATTAGTCCAGGGGGGATCAGGATAGAGCACCATTTAATGTTTACTGCTTCAGGCGGATAACCCACGCCCATTTCAAAAACTTTGCTACAGCTATAGCAATGGGTGGACTTGGGTCTGTAGATAAAATTCTCAACGCCTCTTCATGTCGGCGGATTCCAATTAATTGACAAATAGGTTTCACCCAATTTGGTCGGGGTGCTGCATATAGTGGGCAGAAAAACAAGATATGACTTTCAGATTCTTGCTCTTCCCTGCACCTCGGACATTTATCATCATTAGTTATTCCTACCCATCTTGCTGTAAATAACCTTGTCGGTAAGGTACCCACCCTGAATTGAAAATAAAGCTTGCGGTCAACTGGGTTCTCTATGGCATCCCAATATAATTCCAATAGTGGCGAGGATTAAATTCCAGAAATCGACCCGTGAGGTGAGAAGAGAGACCCTTCGTGCATGTTGTTAGGTTGATCATCTCCCAATATCTGGCCTTCAATATTTTTTTAGAGGGAAATACTGCATTTGATGGATCAGCCCACAATTCTCCCATTCCCAATCTCACTAGCAGGGATCTAATTTCCTTCAGCCAGGTTATTTTTTGGAAGGAATCCTTGTCAATAATATCTTTTAGGCCCTGAGCATAATGCAGGAGTTCCTCAGTAGTCCATACTCTACGCCAATACAATAATGGACGTAGAGTAGCTAAATCTTTAACCGCTTTCCTCCCAAGGTCCCACAGCAATGGTATTAACCGCATGCGCGCTAGCGGTTTTCCCGCTGCGCGCTGCGTTTTTAAAAACAGCTCGTTACATGACGAGCTCAGCTCGTCATCAGCGTACGAGCGTCGTCGCTCATGACGAGCTGAGCTAGTCATGAGCGCGGAAGGGGTTATTGGAGTGCTTTGCGGGACACCTGTAGCTTTGCGCATAAACTCATTTTCTGCCAGTGTCAAGTTTTTCAGATTTTCAAATCGCCATAGTTCAGACCCATAAAGGACCGAACTTAATACCTTCATCCCATAAATCTCCATGAGGGGACTAATGGGTTTAGTTGTTGACGCTTTAAACCTTTTCAGAAGAAGTCCTGACTGCTGCTGGTGCTTTAATACAGCCAAATCAAGTTGGCTGTTCCAGCGCATGTCCCTCTGCAAGGTCACCCCCAAATAGGTAAAGGCGTCTACCTGTAGTCTCTTTACCACATATTTGGGTGATCCCAGAAATAGGGAGTTGCCATAGTCCAGTCGCGAAGTGACTAAGGCCTGAACTATGGTTCTCTGTGCGTTCTCTGGGAGCAAGGACATGACCTTCCTAATCATTCGTATGATTCCAAAGCAAGTCCCGGCCAATTTATTGGCCTGGGTCTCCATTGTTAGGTTCTGGTCCAACCATACGCCTAGATCTTTAATGGCAGTCTTGGGGAAGGCGAAGGCCCCCAGCTTGGTGGCCAGAAAATTTCCAATTTAGGATTAGCATTATTGCCCAGAATCATTAGTTATGTTTTCTCTCCGTTTAACTTGAGCTTGCAATTTGCCATCCATGATCCGATTTTTTTCGAGGCAGGGGACAAGTTGACTGTGATCTGAGTTCAGCGAATCTGAGATTGAAAACACCAGTTGCGTGTCATCGGCATATGACACGATGGAGATGCCGAAATCCTGTACTAACTGAGCCAGAGGGCTGAGATAGACGTTAAATAATGTCGGGCTCAGGGAGGAGCCCTGCGGTACTCCCCAGGGGGCTTCCAGGGGGTCTGACTGGAAACCTGCCTCCATACATTGGAAATGTTGATCGCTCAAAAATGAAGCTACCCATTTCTTTGCCATACCTACTATTCCTACGCTTTCCAGCCTCTGAATCAGCACTGTGTGGTCTACCGTATAAAAAGCAGCACTTAAATCCAGAAGCACCACAGCTGCTGTTTTACCATGGTCCAATATGGACTTCAGTTTTTCGGTGACCACTAACAGCGCCGATTCAGTGCTGTGTCTGGGTCTGAACCCCATCTGGGACTGGTGGAAGACACTGTTATTTTCAAGAAAGGATGAAATTGCAGTGATAACCTGCCTTTCTGCGATTTTTCCCACTATTGGCAATATCGATATTGGACGATAGATAGATCAGCGGGGTCCAAATCTGTTTTTTCAACAGGGGCTTCACAGATGCGTGTTTCCAATCTCTTGGAACTACACCTTTTTCAAGGGAGAGATTTATTACATTGCATAGTTGGATAAGCATTGAGCTTCCTCCTTGTGCAAGAATATGCGGGGGCTGGATCCCTTGATGAGCCTGATTTGATTTCTTGAAGTAAACCGGAGATGACATTTCCAGCCCGGTGGGAAAGAACTGAGAACAGGGCGGGTCACTAGTTCTGGTTCACCTTGATCACATTGTACTTTTCTTTGAATCGTTACTCCTGGTATTATCATTGGGCTAGGGAGGAGGGAGTTATAGATAATTTATACTTTATTTTTAAAAAACCTGGCCAATCCATTGCACCTTTCTTTGGAGTAGTGTGGACTGATAGCTCCCTCTTTTACCGTTGTAAGTCCCTTGACAATTTTAAAAAGCTCCCTAGAAGAGTTAGAGGCCTTGGCTATTTTTTCTTCAAAGAAAACCGCCTGCGCTAACCTAATGCTCTTGTGGTAGAACTGTATTGCCACTTTTTAGGCTCTCTTTAATTCTGGGTCATATGACTTCCTCCAGTCTCTTTCCAGTCTTTTACAGCTTTTTGTTTGAGCGACCAGCGCGGGTGAGAACCAAGATGACCTGTTCAGGTTTTTTTTTATAGGTTGCCTGGTTTCCTGAAATTCTTGTCTATGGAGGTGTTTACCCATGCCTGCCAGTTCCTATAAGCAACATCTGGATCTTGAGTGTCCGGGGGCACAGAGGACTCCAAATCGCTAAACAAGGTTTCTGGCACAATTCTGGGCCATTTTCTTCCTACTATTGTATGTTCTTTCTTTTGTTCTTCTCCCCGATCCATTCGGAGGTACATTAGGATGAGGGCATGATCCGTCCATGGCATCCATATGGGATCTAATACCCTCAGTCTAGAATCATTTGAGAAAATGGGATCCAAAAGATGACCTTTCTCTTGGGGGGCCGATCGTACCCTTTGTTCTAGTTGTAGGGCCTCAATGTCCGCTAGGCATCTCTTAGCGGTTGGGTCGTAGGCGTCATCTAAATGTATATTGAAATCACCTAGCATTGTGATGGCACTTTTCTCAACAAGCATGCTTGCTACTAGGTCCGGGACTGCCTCCAAAAACTGACCACAGGGTCCTAGAGGCCTATAGATTAGTCCTCCTGCAAAGGAACTAGAGGCCGAGATGGATATTCGGAAGCTAAGGGCCTCCAATTTTGCAATATTTTCTGGGCATACTATGCATCCGAACGGTGCCTTGTAAATAATGGCTAAACCTCCCCCAACAGCTCCTACCCTATCCAAACGGGAAATTTCATATCCCGGGGGTACAGCCTCTACTATTTCTGGTGCCGATCTTTCCCTAAGCCAGCTTTCAGTAAGAAACAAGACATCCAGGTCTTCATTTTCTATTAGAAATTTAATTTCCATCATGTGCTTGGGTAGGGACCTACAGTTAATTAGCCCAATTTTCACTACTTCACTTTGAGAAAATTGTGGGTTAGAATCCTGACCGTAGTGTGCGCTTGCTGTTCCCCTATATCCACAGGCCGTACAGTGCAGTGTTAGGTCTGGGTTCAAAGTGTGTTTACACGGTGGATGAACTGCTGTGTTTAAGAGCTCCCCCCTAGTATAGGTGTATAAATTATCTGAAGATGAAATGCCCTGGGCAGGGGTCCCGGCCCCTGGTCCCAGATGGGCTTCGGACGGGCGCAGACTGTCTTGCCTTTGGCGCGCCCTCAGTGCGCCAGCGGCGTGCCCGCTGCGCGCCTCCGCTGCACGTCTGCGTCATCCCCGTTTTATATAGGTCTGTCCCCTAATGCGGTGATCAACTAGACTGCCGACTTCAAGATGGCCGTTATTGCTGGCAACCCGGAAGTCGAGAAATTAAGGAGTGAACTTCCCTCCACATCAATAAACTCTAAGAGCTGTGGTGGACCGGGTAGTCACTAGCGAGTAATTCAGCCCCAAATCGCTTTTTCCGGTACCAGAACACTGGAGTAGCAGTAAATGTAACAGTGTAAAACAATTTTAAAAAGTGCTCTCGCGCTGTGCAAACATCAGCACATTAATAAAGTAGAAAATTATACCATGCATGTGTCTTAGGATATCAAACCTATTATGTAGTAGGGTATCTTAAAGTGCCATTGTAGATCCTGGAAGTGCTGGTGTTGCTAAGAGTCAGGTAGTAAATGTTACTGTGCTGTTATGTGGTCATTGATAACTTTAGCCTTGGTTATGTCTACTATGTCAACTGGTGCCCTGACACATTTAAGAAACTGCATTAGTATTTTGCTCCGTTGGAATCCTTATATCCCATACTCATGTATTCTGATAGATAATTGTGTGTGCCCCACAATAAGTGTATGTACGATGGTATGCTTATTAATGCTGATTTAGTACCTAATACTGACTTGAGAACCCTTCCTCAAAGTGCTTTGCAGGAAGGTATTGTCTTAGATTGGGGAAGGAAACAGTATTTTTGGCTTTCCAAATGCTGATTGTACAAGTGATTAAAGTAACTCGTTTCGTGTTCCTTTTCAGCATAATCTAAAATCTGGAAACTTTCTGAGTAGACTGGCAAAGCTTGTCCTGCATTTTGTACTGATTCTGGGCTTGACATTTCTTGTTAACATCACTATCAAGGTATGTCAATTCAGCTTTTTATTATGAAAAGTGTGTGCATTTCTCATAATATTTGCAAAACTCTTCTTATTCAAGAACAGAACATTTGTCATCCATTTGTTCAAAAAATGTATACAAAACATAATGTAGAACACAGCCAAAAGTCAGAGACGTTTTAAGGCACTGGCAAAGTGGTCTCTGGCCCAGGGCTCCAGCCTTTTAAGGGGGCCCTGATCACTTCAGCTTTGTTCTCCACACAGTCCTGCCCTGATGACCTTGAATGATTCTTAAAGATAGTTTGTTTTTCTGTGTTTGAGAACCAAGTTTCGCATGGACATTAACATAGGAAATCAATGTTTAGGGACGCACCTCCTTTTTCTTGACCCAACATGACGGACCAGTGCATAACTTTCCGTGAATGGACTGAGTTGGATGAACTTTAAAAAAAAAAAAAAGTTCCGTGCAGGTTCTTCAAATGGTGCTAGCAGTACTAACAAAACAAAAAAATGACGATCTTCCTATGAACCACCACTGTGTAATATATACATATATTTGTTCATAGCATGTGTGCCTGTAGATACATATGCTCTGCATACTACTGCCATCTAGTGTTGAACCTGGACATGTTGAACCTGTTTTTCCTTGACAAACGTTTGTCACAAGACCTGTTGTGACTCCACCCTTTGTCCACAATTACCAACACATGGCTCCACAACAGTTTGTTTCCTTCGACAATTGCGCTCGTACATTCAAGAAGAGTGCGCTGAGATTGACACGATAATACACATTGTGTCTTCCTTCTCGGTTCTTGAGATTCCCCCTTTTGACCCTGCAACAAAAACAGGAAACCTTCACCAATGAAAGCTTCCACTCATTACACTGGGATTTCAAATCTGCGGCCAGGATACCTTGATTCATCAAGACCTTGAACTACCTTCATCTCGATTCTTTGCTGAGGCTTCTTCAAGAATGCACCTTGGGCAGTGTTATGGAACATACTCCCTTCCACTTATGCCCTACGTGTAATGCCAGATCCTCTTGAGCTGCCATTGCTAGATCTGCCACTCCCCACAACATGCAGAGACTTCCTTCACAGGAAGGGGGAAAAATGGGTTTACCACAAGATACAAAAGCAAGCTAAATCGGAGACGCCTGACATTTTTGGATCGGCAGGCATTCTGGGTGCAGAGGAGGAGGAATCTGTGCCCTCTGGCATTCTGGCAGCACAAGGAAAAGAAAGTTCGGAAGACATCTTCTCTGAGGGCTCCGACATCAAGGAGGAGGTCACATTCATCAAGCCAGTGGCACAGCACACAACAGCATTGGGATTGAAGTTCAAGTTTTTTTTAAATCTCCTGCAGGTGCCCGCACTTTTTTTTAAAAATGTTGCCGTGGATCATCTGCAAATTTGCTGCTCAATTTTTTTTTCCAATTAGTTTTTGGGTCCCAGCGGGTTCCATCTGGGACCCCACCACCAGAACTAGGAGGGAAAGTATATCTTACCATGCCCTCCGTTATATATTTATTTCATGCTTTTCTCAGGACAGAGAACCGAGTCCTAAGATGGCTGCAGCCACACATTTATTGATGTGGTGGCATTTAATCAGATACCATCTTTTGATCTATTGAATCCACAGATCCTCCACAAAGTAATATATAAAAAAAAATGTGACCTTAATTTTTCCAAAACTACTGAACAGATTTACACCAAATCACAAAAAGCATGCTTTCTGGACCAAAATCGAAGATTGCCAGTCTTGCCTTCATACTGGGCACAAGCAAACTCAAACTAGTGTTCAGCTACTGCCTCAGTTTGTGTGTTATTGGAAGAACCTACTAGGCATTCCCTTGCCCCACCAAAGTACTTCCAAGGATGATTTTAAAGCTTACTGAGAGTTTTGTGGTGCTACTCACAAAAACCATGTGGTTCTGGGAGTTTGAGTAAGAATGAGAAATTCGGTCTCATTATAGTACTAGTTGACCTTCCAGACTTAAATTGTTGTTTTCTATTATTACCTTGTGACAGTACAGCTCTCTGAAGAGGGGGAATTAGAGTGAAGTACTAGAAGGAGTGGACATTGAAGCATGGCAGGTTGTTGGTGTTTACGTGTGTAAATTTAGTTCACAGACCATCCTCAAGGTCCAGTGAGAAAGAGAGCTCTGAGAGACCTTCACAAAGTCCAATCCTGTACAGTTTATATGGAACGGCAAACATGGAATTCTCTTCTTTCCCTTACCTAACTTAATTGACCTACCAGGTGAGGTAGCACCACTGCATGGCAAGGTATAGCTAACAGATGGCTAAGTGCCTGCAGTGGCCATCCCAGGACCTATAGCCAAATGTTATGGACAAACCAGTCATGTTCCATAAATATCATGCTATAAGCTGATTCTGGGGTTCCTCTTGACATGAGTGCACTCCATTGTGTTTGATCTCATGGCCACTGGTTCAGATTCCAGCAGATTCACTCAATCTTCAATCTTTGTAGTTAATAAGCACTATAGAGTTGGGTAGCAATAAACATTTATTAATCAGCATTTAGATGCCAAAATGGGCTTCAAGTGCAATCTGCAAATCGTATGTGAGATATAGTTAAAAGAACAAGTAGTTTCCTAATTAGCTCTTCTGCTTTTATGTCTTAAATGAAGGCTTGTTTGCTGGAAGGCAAACTTGCTGTGGTCTGTAATGTAAAGTTGAAACTCGTAAATTTACCTTAACATTATGAACGTTCAGTCTGAAATATCAAATGTTTGTTTGGACTGCCTATTCCGAACAACAGAGAAAATCTAACATTATGTTCTATGGATGCTTTCACTGAAAATCGAAATCTTTGCAAAGCAGACATTGACCATTTCGCCAGGTACACCTGTAAATATACCAAACATTGTCAATCGGAATGTGAGCACAACTGAATCTTTTTAACCAGTTTCACTAGTCCCTTTCCGGTTGCTAAAGCAGTGGACGCGAGATCCATAACTTTGGGACATAAGCATGGTGGATGGTCTTTCATTGATTTCTGGGTTTGACTTCTGGTTTTTAACCATTCTTAGAGCCTTCTTCTTTGCAGTGTTTCCTCTCTTATAATTCATATCCTTCTAGATCAGGTATAAGCTATTACTATGATAATGGTGTATCTACAGTTGAGGGACTAGAGCAACACTAGAATATGGAACACTTTTGGGACTCCAGTTGAGATATCTTAGCATGATATGCGAATCTGTGCCAGCACAGGGTTAGCGGTGTTATTTACGTGGTAGTTTTACGGAAAGTGAGTCTGGGATGCACCTTAGTGATATAGAGTAAAAGGAAAACACCCATAGGTCGATGGACAGGCTTGAGTTTTGAGCTCAGAGAGTACAAATTCAGTTTTTTTTAACTTTCTGGTTAATACTATAATGAAAACGTATCACCCTTAAATCAGGGCCATTGGAAATATGGGATTTTGCCGCTGTGGCGATTTTCACCTAATTATAGATTTACCAAATCTGTCACATAATCCATCACCTGCCGCAAAATCAGCAGATTTTAATTAAAAAAACGATTTCGTTTCTAGCCTAAATGGTGCAAAAGTTCCTAAAAAAAAAAAGCAATAACGTGTTGCCATGACATGGAAGTTGCTTGGCAAAGCTGGACTGGTCATCTTTCTGTTCCCTATTGCTATGTTGTTCTGTTAAACTGGTACTAATGAGCTGCAACCAATGCCCAGATAGTGTAACCACGTTTTAAAAGGATGAAATAATGAAGTATAACTATTACACAATGTGCCGTGTAATTTGGCTTTTCTTGCTGCATAATTTACACAACCTAACACATAGTTTTTGCCGTTTCTGCTGCATATTTTGAGTGTCCCTATCTTAAATGTAGTTTTCTATTATAATCATATTAATGCATGGTGAGAGAAGACTAACCAATTAGATTATACAGTGGCAAGAGGTACAAGTCTACCAGTACAGGTTACAACACAGTTGTGGGGCTTGGTTATTTGCTCTACACTTTACCTTGTATTACTTTGTATTTGTGTTCTATAATACTGAAAGTGATACTCTACATCACAGTTAATAGGATATGTTATACACTAAAATTTCACGCAGACTTGTAGTTTGCAGCCAATTGAGGAAAAACTGAAAGGTAAGATCAAAAGATCTGTGATTTAGCACTGCTTCATTACAGCTTTCACAATTTGCAGGAAGTAATGCTTTTGTTTTGTATTTTTTTGCTACAGAAAATTCTGAGTATTGAGTCAGATGAGCATATATTCAAATTTATAAAAGCCAAGTTTGGATTTGGGTCAACAAGGTATGATCTGCATTGTTTTAGATGTTGTTTTCATGTATTTATCTGTTTGGCTTCAAAATATATATGTCATTAAACTGACTTTACAGAATTCTATTTTATTGAGCGTGCAGAAGACCTTTAATTTTAGTGGTGAGGTGACATTAGGAGTCAATCAGTCAAAATTCTTTATTCAATCAAAACGAGTCACTATAAAAAGAGATACATTCTCACATTCCATCAAGATAAAAAGCACAATTCTTACAAAACGTATATTGAGATGAAATTATTCAAATGCATAGAGTTTGATGGTTAAAACATTCGCTGGTTAAAAATATTTCATACCAAAGTAATTTGGCATTGTAAACTTACCCTCTGATGTATGCCATATATCACTTCATCGACCCTTTACCTCTGAATATCTTGACTAAGATCAAATCTTCTATTCTCCCTTTATGGACCAAGTTCGTAAATGCCTTGCTCCGCCAAAGCTATATACCTGACTGCCTATGAGTAGGGTAGGGAACCTCATCTTGAAAAAAACAACTGCAGATTGCTCAGACCGTAACAATTTCCTCCCAATCTCCAACATTCCCACTCTGGCGAATCTTCTTGAAAGATTTGTCCAAATCCAACTCTGCAACCACATAGATCATTTCCAACTCTTTGACCAATACCAATCCGGCTTTCATCAGGGTTACAATCAATGTTCCCTCTAATTCTTTCCCTCTGTGTGCGTCAGTGTAGGGTCTCTGTGAGCTGAAGCCATGGCTATGTGCGCCAGGAACAAGCCGCGCGTGTGTGCAGCACCAAATATCACTCCAAACTTTAGCTTAAAGAACTGAAAAGATGGTGCATTACCACACATACAGCGCCATGTTAAGGGGCTTAAGGCAGATTTGCAATTTGGAAACACACGCCATGACATGAATTAGCTACACTTCAGGTTTAGAAAAGCATAAGACTCCCAACGGTGGAAACAAGCCAGTAACCCACTGCCATTAACAGTGAAGGCCACTGGAAATAAGCCAGAGATACACTGCTAGAAATGTCGAGGAGGGAGAAACTGGAAATAAGCAAGATATACACCACCATTAAAAGTGAGGATCTGCTAAATTGGAAACAAGCCAGAAGTACAAGTTCAATATAAGTGAGGACTCTGGAATTGAGTAAGAAATCCACTGTCATTAACAGCGAGGTTTCAGACACTTGAAATAAGCCAGAAATATACTGCCATTAAAAGTGAAGGTTACATACATAGAACTAAACCATAAATATACTGACATTAACACAGAGGGGGATTATTTGCTGCTATGTTAATGGCAGAGCAAATATGATGTGGTTTCTGTGGAGCTCATGGGCCAATCAACATATTTTGCATGGTTTTGCGCCCTATCACTGCTTTGAAGGGGTCTCCCATGTTGAATGTGGCGGGGTGCCAGAGAGACTGCCGGGGCAGCTTATCTGGAGATGAGGCTCGTGAATATGGCTGTAAGGTTGACTTTTCAGCTGTGACAGGAATTTCTAGCCCTAGTGCATCAAATGCCTGAGTTCTGAGAGTGTTCATGCGCTTAATGTAAACAAAACTTTTTTTTAAACATACCTACATCGCCGGTACAGTTGTTTGGCTTGGATTTAGCAGGCCTTCTTATTCATGGAAATACATTTGTGATCCAGCCCCAGGGCCCCCAACTGGTCTACCATTCTCCCTTTTTCAGAAAATAAAAACATGTTACATTCTGTTTAAGCTAGAAATTGCTGGCTTAAATACTGCCATTTTAAAAATCAGGTGTGATTATAAGTGATGAAATACGGTATAGTCACTGTGTTGACAACTGTAGATCCAGACGACCTGAATTCTAATCAGGCATTCCTCAATCAATCACACTGTGTGATCTTGAGCCTCTTTTCCACTGTCTCGGTTCTTATATAAAGTGGGAAACGCATAGAAGGAGGTTAAATAATGGTATGAGCACTGCTTAATTTGTGCCATGTGTTTTCAGGCGATGGGCATTGGTATTCACTTTTGGTGAACAGTACTTATGATTCTCCATCAGACCGTGACCCAGATCATGAGAAAGAAATCTAGAAAAGTAGGAAAGAATGAGGAAAAGAGAGACCGAGAAAGAGTGAGAAAGCAGGGACAAAAAAAGAATGTTGGAAAGTGAAGTAAGGAGAAAGGAGTGGATGGTAGTGGAGGGAAAAAGCATGAGATGGAGTGGAAGCTGGACTAGACAGCCCTACTTCTACAGCACCTTGGCAGGCTCACAATGAACACTTTTATTTTACAAATTACCCATTTATGTATGATGCAATATATAAACATCTGGATATTACAAGTCACTTACTCGACCTTGGAAGGATGACAGGTGGCATTGGGTATATTGGAATAAAATCGTGTGAGCTTTAGGAAAGCTACAGACCTTGGCAGGCACACTCAGCAGACTAACTGGGAGAGCCCCCTTACCCTGAGTACATATCCTTCCAGGCAGTACTTGAAATGGAAAAATAGAAGGGCAGGTACTCTGAACCAGAGTACCTGCTTGTTTCTTGTCTTTCCAATTAAACGTATTACGTCACCCTTCAAATGTGCCGGTACTCTCCCTCTCAGAATTAGAAAGTGCTGGTACACTCCCTCTCAAAATAAACAAGCATTGGCATAGCCAATAGGTCTCGCCTTTGGGGCCTTATAAGTGTTTAGCCTGAGCTATTGACTTTGTCAATGTCTTTAAGCTGTGCTGTAGAGAAGTGTGACTGCTGTGCAGCTTGCTGAAAAGTTTTAATAACGACCATATTAAAAAAAAGTATTTACAATAAAACATTTCCCCAGTTTTCTTTTGTTCTTGCACTGCTGGCAACTTGGTTCTGCCTGTTTCTGAGTGATGCTGTGGTGGCGCTGAGTGATGCTGTGTTGGTGCTGAGTGATGCTGCTGTTATGCTGAGTGATGCTGCTGTTATGCTGAGTGATGCTGCTGTTATGCTGAGTGATGCTGCTGTTATGCTGAGTGATGCTGTGGTGGTGCTGAGTGATGCTGTGGTGGTGCTGAGTGATGCTGTGGTAGCGTGGTGGCGCTGAGTGATGCTGCTGTTATGCTGAGTGATGCTGCTGTTATGCTGAGTGATGCTGTGGTGGTGCTGAGTGATGCTGTGGTGGTGCTGAGTGATGCTGTGGTGGCGCTGAGTGATGCTGCTGTTATGCTGAGTGATGCTGTGGTGGTGCTGAGTGACGCTGTGTTCTGTGGGCCCCATTACTAAGTCTGTGTAAGGTTACCAGGTTCATTTACGAGTATCTTTTCTAGTCCAGTAGTTTTCTTTGCATTTTGCCGTGGTGCTACTGAATTTATAAGCGGGTAGACAAGACTAAAAGTATCAGGAGGCAAAGAAAAAAAGTTTTGCTTGATCCATAGTTGAAATAATGAACCTTCTGTCCTTTAATGAGCGAATGTGTAGCTCGAGATGTCTTGCAGTTCACACAAAAGATAAAGGGACAATAAGTGACAGAGGCCTGGGAGTTTAAGAGTAAGGAGGAGAAAAGCAAGAAGCTAGTGATAAGAGCAAAGAAATAAGGGGCTAGTGCATTAGAGTTTGTAAGGTCTCCTAAGATGGGTGAACAGCGTAGCATGGAACTGGGGAACCAAGTTTGAGTTTCGACCCCAGCTCAACATGGTAAGATTCTGGTGAAATCGCTTAATCACCCTTTGCCTAAAAAACGGACCCTGTGTAATATAATCTAGTGTTTATGAAAAGCGCTATGATACCTTTGGGGCAGGTTTGCGCTAAGTAAAACTGCAAAGGGAGAGAAGAGAATTCCATGTAAAGGAGGAGAGGGTGTAGCACTATTAGCACGAGACGGTGACCCAAAAAGGAAGGAGCACATGTTTAGTTAGTGCATACAGTAGAGTAAAAGTGTTCAACAAAGGGCTTTGATGAAGGAATTAGAGAGGTATTGGGAACGAGAGGAAGAGAGAAGAAAGGGGTCGGGGAGCAGAAGGAAAGAGGAAGACACGAAAAATTGGGAAGAAAGAAAGATGGTAAAAAACCACGGAGTAATAAAACCGGAAAGAGAGGGGAAAATGGATGGAGGCTAAAAAGTCAAGAACTAAGGACAAGTGAAGAAGAGGGCCACAAGAGGGTGGAAATGGCTAAAAGGAGGGAAGAAGTGACAAATGCACAAGAGAGACATGAAGGACTAATGAGGGGGAAGAACAAACTGATTGGGAGGGTTAAAGTGAAAACTATGAGCCAAAAGCGAAATGTGTGTGTGGGAGTTGAGACTGCTTTGCAGAGACGAACATAAGGAAAGGGTGGAAGTGAAAAGGCAAGGACTAAGGGGATTTAACAAGAGGGATGGGTGTGCTTGAGGGTGCTGTTGTAATGGGCAGACCAGGTAATGGAAGAGGTGCGAGTCTTTATTAGTAAAATCTGATATACTTATTAAACGCAGACTGTAGGAAGTTCAGACGTGTACTTGCAAAATGCATGATGGGCGTTTTTCCCTCAATAATGTGTGTAGACTAGCAAGGCTTTACTGAGCAGGCAGTTTATAGTGAGCTAACACGTCTTAATAGACCACATCGATATTGCTGTCAACAAATATAACACACTTGGTATCGCACTGCGTATTATTTTTGCATGCAAGTTTTGTTTGCCTCCTGCATTTTAAAAGTTTAATATTTGTGGTTGTTTGTTTGCAAGTTGTTTACTAGTGAAAAGGAATACTTCGATGTTTCTGTTGCTTCAACATGTTATGGTTATTTAAATGAGAAGCAAAGATCCTGTGTTGAATAAGCAATTTGCATTATTTTTGTCTTCGAGCCTGCACATTGAAAAGAAGCGTACCTTTTTGATTAATGTTTTTTTTAGCATTTCATAAAGAATGTATCTGGATGCAAGTTAACGTGTGAACCAATTGCCGATGGTTTTCTTTTAAGTTTACTCTAGCGTACTTCCAAACTTTGACACAAACACATGCCGGAGCTCAAACAACAACTGGTTGCGGTGGGAACCGAGCTCCACGCCTGACAAATAGGTAAACCGAAGAGCAGCCTGCTGAGCTGTGGCATCAAGAAGGTGTATGTAGCCTACCCCTGCAGACCACCTACTGATATGTAATTTTTAGTTTAACTGGCTTCTGACCCGCGTCTACCCCTGCAGACCACCTACTGATATGTAATTTTTAGTTTAACTGGCTTCTGACCCGCGTCTACCCCTGCAGACCACCTACTGATATGTAATTTTTAGTTTAACTGGCTTCTGACCCGCGTCTACCCCTGCAGACCACCTACTGATATGTAATTTTTAGTTTAACTGGCTTCTGACCCGCGCCTTGGGAGGTTAATAGAGCCTTGCTCCCCCCCCCCCCTTTCCTGGCCGCTGCCAGCCTGAAAGTGGTAAAGGCGGGTGTTGGGCAGCTGCGGGGAAAAAGAAAAACGCTATTTGCTGCAATATGTTCAAGAATTATTTAGGTTCACCAGGGCAAGACTCTGCTGTGCCCATGCCTTGAAACGTCTCTGGCTGCAGTGGGACGCAGGCAGTGGCGGCTGGTGACATTTGAAAGTGGCGGGGCGGAAACTGATAATCATACTGCACCGTAGCGAGCGAGCGTAGCGAGCGAGCCCGAACCCCCTAAGGAGGAAATTTTTTGAAAAAATAGTGGAAAAATGGTGCATTTTCAAGCAAATTTGAGTAAGCAGGAAGGTTAATAAAGCAATTGTGAAAGTGCAGGTATTACATTATTAAAGAGCTGTCATATAACATAGGTAGCTGCTTATTCAGTATAACCACAGAGCTTCATAACAGACTCCTGCAGCGCTTAGGAGAAAAACGTCCCGGGCGCTGGTCTGTGACCGAATCAGGGAGTGTGCAGGCCCGGGGCTTGAGACACACTCGTGAGAAGGGGGTTGCGCACTCGCAGTCCTTCAGGAAGAAGGACCGTCAGGCGAGAAGAGTGTGCGAATGCATTGGTAAAATATGCGAGTGCATGTCTCCTGTCCCGGGACTATATATGAGACAGCATGAACCCACACAGCATGAACCCGCCCTACACCCCAAGACCAGGGCTGTTCTGAAGAGATCAGGGCAATGCAACTAAGGCCAATAGACGTTGGGGACTATGCCTAGGACGTGGCAGAATGTTAACTTGCCCCAACTGCCTGAACAGTTAGTGGGAAACTGAGAATTCAATGCAGGTCTCTTAATGAGGCTGATTGCTTTTCTACAGGTTTAACGGTAACCTTCCTTCCCGTCGATGCCCTGCAGTTAAAAGGCTGTGCAGTAAAAAGTAACAAAATATTTGAGCTATTAATTATTCATCCAAGGTTCAGGACAATCCCCAGTTGGCAGCACTGGCATAGGCACAAATAAATATCTAGCCAACACTCAATACACTGCAGACTTGTAGCCTAGCGAAAAGCAACAGACATGCAGGCTGTTACGTAGGTAGTGTTTTCAAGTAGGCACACTACTCAGAAAATTCCCAACTTAAAGCGCAGGAACGAAACTGTTTGCAAGATTTCCTGTCCCATCTAGCATAGATGGACAAGATACAGAGATTAAAGGCGCGCTCTTGTAAACTGTTCAAAAAACATTTCTAAAGACTCGGATAAGCAAAGAAACAAATCTTAATACCAACTCTGCATATTAACACGTTAACAGTCCCTTCCAGACTTAAATCTAGCCAGGATGGGCATGGGGAAAAGGAGAAGCTGGGCAGATAAATCTGCAACCTTCTAAGTGTAAAAATCAGTCTTCCTGAAGTGAAACCAGTTTTAGTGCAGACCTCAACATTGCCCAGTGTTACCTACAAGTGCTACAAGTTGCCTTTTTAAGATTGGAAAAATCCTTTGAACTCAATGATAACTAGCACCCTCACCCCCACAAACAACCAGAGAAATCTAGTCTCCCTAACCCTATTTCAAAATCAAGACAAACACATCCACTTCCACGTTCGCATGTTGAGTTGAAGATGAAAGAGCTGTAGATACTGGAAGCCGCACGTATCACCAGTGAGTGAAATGTCCTTTGAGAAAGCGAAGAAACAGGCATGTGAGAATTGTAAAGGCCCAAAATAGCGAACAGAGGGTGATTACCAGAATTATATGCAACATTCAGAGCGACGAATGCAAACAACATTTTTTGGGTTTTGAAGGGTGGAGGCACTGCCTGGATGTGATCCACGGTCTTGGCAATAGGTTCTTTCGAAAATATTATTGGAATATCCTTCTTTGGCCCCGATTTTGAGCAAAGGCGAAGTTGCTGTATGGTTTCATGCGTTCATTTTACTCAGTGTGATTACAAGTTTTTACGCATGCAGATTAATTCCACCCGAATATACCGATCAGTAACATGCTACTTGAGGCTTCTGTGTAGGGAAAAGTGGGTGGTAAAATTGCATGCAAAATATTTGCATGTGGAAACACACTTACCTGGAATTAACAAAGCTTTAAAATTACATGCAGAAAATGGAAACCTGCACTTAGAAGGTGGGTAGTAACAATGTCTACATAAGGAATTAGCATCAACGTTTTCCTCCTGTCTAGAGCAGGTGCAAATCATGTCCGAAGAGCCCAAAACCAATTAAATGTAATTTTTCAGCCAAGTTGCTTCCAAAAGTCACGCACATAACAACTGCCCACATAAAATTGAGCAAAATAGGTCATTTTGGGGGAGTATTTGTTTTATTGTCACGACCAGGACAGCAACAGCAGGATGCCAGTATTGTTTGAATCAGACACTACCTCATACACAACTATTTCTAGATTACTTGCACTATTGTGTAATGTTTAATAAACAGTGGCGATTTCTCAACACGGGTGGGGGTGTGCCCCACCGTCACGTGCCATGGGTGAAAAACTAAAATGCCAAAGAAATGATTTCATTGCCATTTAATTTTTTTTACTGATGTGCGCGCCGAAGTCCCTCCGAGCCAAAAGACAATGCTCGTGTCCCCTGATGCCGATTGGCGGCATGCAGGTCTCAGTTATCCATGCCGAGCGTGCCCATGCCTGGAGCCCTGGAGCCCCACAGAGAGGCTTCTTGTAATCAGAGCCCACATGTCTAGGCCAGACTAGTAGTGTGACTGACACACGACACACCACGCACACCGACACACTTCTGGACTGTCTGTTCTGGATTATTGTACTCTAAATAAAACGTACTTTTTATGAGGCAGGTGACGTGACGTGACTCACTCGACAGTCTCGACTGACTGTGTGGAGACAGTACTGCAGCAGGCGCACACGACTCACGAGGAGGGTACGTACATACATGATGACAGAGTACTACTCTCCTCTCCTCGTGACTCTCTCACTCCTCGTCGTGTGTTGTTTTGACACGCCAGGCGCGGTGACGTGCATACAGTCCTGGCGCAGCATTACCAGCGCCCAGGATTGGCTAAAGAGCAAGGTAAATACTGCCCATTATGAGACCCGGGAGAGCCGGGTCTCTGCCTGTTTGTGTGCTGTAGGGGAGGAGGCGGGGGTAAGGTACTACTAGGTGTGCGCATGCGTGGGCCAGTCAAAAAAATGACTATCCCAAAATGCGCACACACACACAGTGCCTGCTGCGCTACCTATGGCTGCGCTGTCACTCATTGCCGCAGCCCCGCCCCCACTGCCTTCCGCGATTCCGAATCTGTCGGGCTTGTACCGCTGGCTCTCTCTGCCGCAAACAGTACTGCAAGTGCGCTTAGTAAAGGGCGGATAAATTATTTTTGAAGCCTATAGTGTTTACTACTTCCTGCAGCGTGCGGTCGTCCATGGTTAGTGGGGCAACGCCCCAACGCCCCTAATGGACGCACCGCCACTGGACGCAGGGCTTCCTCCTGCCTCCCCCTCGCAGTCTGGCAGGGTTGATTGAGGAAATGGGCGAATTGAAAGGACATGCTGGGCTGTCCTCACTCCGTTGTCGGCTGATTATGTGCTTTTGTTTCAAGTATTCTTGTTTATCGCAGCTCCTGACGGCGCTGCAATTAACATAAGCACACAATCTGCCGACAGCCGCACTCTACATTCAAAAGAAGAAATAAGTGCCCTCAATAACACCACAGGCTGCCGCAACACGTACCTGTCGCTCCCTCATCTTCTGTGGACGTTAGTGTATTCCGCAGGTCTCAGCAACCTGGAAACAACATGTTTTCGCGCCGCTTGCTTTTTAAAAGTAAGTGGTGCGAATGCTCTCACGGAATGTGCTGTGTGTGTGCGCGCTCCACACACAGTACTGCGCGCTCCGGTAAACAGATGTGCGCGCGTGCACATGCGCACAGCTTATTGGGAACAGTGGTTACAATACAGAATCAGCACTCAAACACATATTAGATGACGTATTAAAATTGCTGGATCAGAATGAATCGTGTCTTCTTATCCTCCATGACTTATTATCTGCGTTAGATACTGGCAAACATAACAGTCTACTAAACCTTCTTGAATGGAAGATGGGGTTATCAGGGACCATCCTACATTGGTTTACTTCATTCTTCCATAGCAAAACCCTAAGAGTCACGGTTAAGCAATCCCTGTCCAAGCCCACTGTGGTCACCCTAGGGGTCCCACAGGGACCCACCCTACCACTCGCTCTCCAACATGTTCATGGAACCTCTAGCAGTCTCCTTGACATTCTCTAACACTCCTAATCACATGTATGCAGATGACACCCAGTTGTGCCTGAAAAGCTCCTTCCTAGAAGGCAATATGTTCCTCAACACTACTTTACAAAATACTCATAATTGGCTTACTGGCACCCATCTCAAATTAACGCTATCAAACCGGAATAACCACAATCTCAACATAGACCTATGGATGAAGAATCTAACTGCCCTCAACTGCTCACTTCACATTATAGTCTCTGTGAGAGCTCTGGGAATTACACTAGACAGATACCGAACCATGCTGGATCACATCAGCACTTCCACCAAAGCAGCAAATTATCAGATGAGCATTTAAGGAAATTAAAACCCTTCTTCCAGGACGACCTTAAATCTGCGGTCCAAGCCTTAGTCATTCTCAGTCTGGATTACGGAAGTGCTACTATCTTTGTCATGCCTAGATACAAGCTGACCCCTCTAAAGTCCTCTCAACACTGCTGCCAGACTTGCCACGGAACAAAAGAAACAAACATATCTCCCCGGATCTAAAATCCCTGAACTTGGTTCCCTTATGAGGCAAGAATACAACTAAAAATTGCATGCATGACTCATAAAGCCTTACATTTCAATACCCATAGGTATTTGGCACAAAAGCTAGAATTATCGAGCGAATTCAGATCATCGCGTAGTACTAGCTCGCTGCTGCTAAAACCACAGATTTTTCACAAAAGAAAGAGATGCAACAGAGCCTTCTCAAGTATTGTCCTGAAAATTTGGAAGTCTCTGGCTCCGGAAATCCGTCTACCGCCCCCGGAAATCCACCTACTGCCTCTGGAAATCCGTCTACCGCCTCCTTCAAAAAAGAAGTGAAAAGACTTTTGATGAACACATTTTTGCCTTAAGATCACACCTTTGTCTCTTGATCTTACCTGTGACTATTATTCATTTGTTGATCATGAGTCCTATCCTGGTAATTTTCTATGGAGGTCATGTTCCTCATTTTGTTATTCTTCTCTGATCGTACCTCTCTCATGTGTATGTGACTGTTCTCTTGTCTCCTATTTGTCTCTTACTTTGCCCACCAGTAAAGCACTCTGATACCCTCATGGGTCATGTTTGCACTATATAAAACGTTATAAATAAATAAATAGCAATTAGCATGGAATATGCTACGGTGAATCACAAACTGGGCGTTGAAAGAGAATGTAAAAACACCATTGCAGCCCTACATTGTCTGAAATTCATTTGTTTAAAAACTGCCAATATGTAATGTCCTCAGTGCAGAATAAAATTTGCAAAAAAGCATAAAGTTCACCGAATTTTGTGAAGAGGAGCAATCACATAGACCGATACATTCTTAAAATAAGTACCCTGTACAGGAAAAGGCACCATAAAATATACAATATTCAGCCTCAGCCATGTCAACAGAAATCTATGATTCTTATTTGTAACCCAAATGAGATATGGTTCAATACCAGGGGTAGTACAAATCATGTCAAAGTTGATCCTCAGAAAGGCTGTGCAGTCTTACCGCAGTATAGTTAGACGTACATTGCCTTTAAAGATTTGAAGTGAATAGTAGAAAAGGTTTACAGTTCATCAAAAAGATCTGGTATATTCAAGGATCTACAAGTTTTATGAATAAACAGGCAAGGGATCTTTAGACCGTTATCAGATTTAAGACCACCAGCTAACACTAATCGGTTGAAAGGTGTCTCCTTTGTGCTCCAGATCTTAAGCCACAGTAACAGCGGCTGTAATTTAATCAAATTGTTAATATAATTTGACCCCCCACTTCAGTGTGGCATATATAAGTAGAAGTAGTTGTTAGAACGGCCAGAAATCTTCTTATAAAGCCATTCTCGACCCACAAGCGAGCCCCATAAGAAGCAGTTGAACGGCATTTAGAACTGTGTACTGCCATAAGCTCTCTGTTTGGTATTAAACCAAGTCTATAGGCAAATCTAAAAACAGCCTCACTGATTCTAGCTAGGACTGCAGCTTTAGCATACTCAATGGGCCCCATCTGAGTCTGTCATCAAATAAACCCCCCAAATATGGGTATGAGGAGACTGCTCTTATTTCCTTGTTATTGACCGTAAAAGAACTAACTTTCTTTTTTTCGGATCCATAGATCAAAATGTACATTTTACCCTGATTAACCGTCAGATCTAACTTGTCCATAAATACACAGAGCCGATCCAACAGGTGCTGGAGGCCAATTGCGGTCCTTGCAAGTAGAGCTCTGTCATTAACGCGGGAAAATGGCGCTCACCTACCCAAGGGTAATCAGTATTAGGACTACACAAATATTTGTCCAAACCATTAATATATAAAGTAAAAAGAAAAGATGCCAGGATGCTGCAATGGCGTACACCTCTTGCTAATCTGAGCGCCTGTGTTGTCTCCTTGTATCTAAACCGAACTCTGGCAGTCACCTCAGAGTAGAGTTCCCTCAAAAAGCTGATAATAATTGGTTCTATCACTAGTTCAGTCATGATATTCCAGAGTTCAGATTGACAGAATCGAACGCCGAAGTAAGGTCCATGAAGGCAAGGTATAACTTATCTTCTTTAGCCACTGTATATTTGTTTATCAAAAGGTAAATATTGAAACACTGCTCAATAGTCCTAAGGCAAGCATGGAAACCAAATTGCAGATCAGATAGGGTTATATATTTAATTAATAATAAAGTAAGGGCATCTCTTCATGGACTACGGCATAAATATGTTATGTGATCCCCTTCTGGGCCTATTAACCCACATGACCCAGTAGCGGGCAATTGCCAGTGACATGCGTTAAAGTCTCCCTCTTGTAAGGAGTTAACTACAGCAAGATTGTTTGGCTTAAAAATATTGTTATAAAAATGTATTCATTAACAGATTGTGTGCACAACAGTTGATCAGAATTAATTGATAATGAGGGGATTCAAGATTAGTCCATACTACCCTACTGGGAAATGAAAGACATGCTAATGTTATCAAATCTTCTTTAGCCCTTCCTGAGTTCCCAGGGACTGCAGGAGTGAAGTAATTTCAAAAACCATCTATATATTCACTGGCTGTTATCCAGGTTTCTTGCAACCACAACACCTCATAACTCCTTATAACACTCCTCCTGTCTGCATTGGTCAATTTGGTAGCCAGACCTGCAATATTCCAGGTAGAAAATCTATAGACTGTGCTGGTGTGATTGTCAATGCTGTTGCTAATGTGGGTCTCACCTGCAGCACTAGAAGCAGCCAGAACCGAATGTTATGGTATAGCCAGAGGAGAATCATGATGGCTTCCCCTACCAGGCCAATCTAAAGAGATATAAAGGGGGAACTCATTTTGCTGTCATCAAGTTGATCAATATGTGAGAGAGGTGTAAACCTGTTGGTGCTTAGGTAATGGGCGATCTAATGGTCTATAAAAAAAGGCCTAATGGGAGTGCTTTAATCCTGCTGTAATCACTCACTGGATGGTTAAGCCTTTTCAGTATATTGCATAGTACAATGTTATTCCTAAAAATTGATGGCAATACTCTCGTTGTCAGGTTAAGGCCAAGTCCTCACCCATAATACTTGTTGCACCGTATGATCATGCAGTTGCCCAAAACAACCCATCCTGCCAGTAGTCCAATGTACCACCTTGTTGACCAACTGATTGTGGTTCTCCGATAGGACCAACCTCAGAGGAGTAACCCCTTTAAGTACTATACTATAAGGTGTTGCCTCTTGAGGCAATTGCAGGATAGGTAAAGGATCCGTTGTGATTTACCACTAATTTTATTGCATGCACAGATTCAGAGCTAACCCCCATCACCATCAAGTTTGTTGACACAGATGATCCAAAGGGTACCATGGGAGGACTGTGACAAGTCCACAGGATGGGAAACAGCTTGCGCTTCGGTTGAGGGCTGTATCAACTTATGAGTGCCCATGGGATGTATATAGGCCCCCTTTCAGTTGGAATTTAACGTACAAACATCTATTTTCATAAATCTAATAGATGGTACGGAAAGTGGTCTAAGCCCAATGACCAAGTTCTCCAAGGAGTCAAGCCTACCTAAAATGGTGTTCATAAAAGCATTTAGTCAATCTTCCATCCAAGCCAATTTAGTTGTTAAAACTGGATTTACAGTACCCCCAACCGTCCCAGTTAATTTCTCAGCCTCGTTAGCTGTTGGAATATCAGTGGCCGGATTACCCTTCTTCCGCTGAGAGTGTTTTCTTTTTGCTGGTGAGGAGAGCAAAGTGAGTCTGACATACCTAAGTGAGTATTCTCATCCTCCAAGGAAACTAGTACTCCAGATGTGGCAAGTACGGTAGGAGGATTAGCTCGGAGTTCAGACCCCAGCCCTTTTGTCTTGCGTTCCCCCCAGATGATGATTTCATTACTGCGTCCAAGCATTCCTCAACTGTGCCAATTTCCTGCTTAATGGCCCCCATTGCATTTGAAATATGGCTTACTATAGAGTTTGGCAACTGAGTTTCCTTGCTGTTAGTTGTAGATTTCTTTTTAGGCATAGTGGTAACTGTACTGGTAGGGGTACCTAAAAGTCAAGGAGCAGAAAAAAGGAAAATATCAGGGCAGAGGCCCACCCAGCCTTCTCCGGACGCTGATGAGCACAGACTGGCCTCCTCTTGGCCTGGTCTTTGCTTAGGTGCTTACCGCACTGCAAGAACGAAAGCTCTTCTAAGTGCCCTACCATCGCCTGGCCATCTGGGACTTGGAAGTCCGACCCCTCCGTGTGGGAGAAGGGTAGTTTCCAGTGTCATTCTTAACAAGCATTTGCAGTGCAATAGATCTTGCATTTGCGAGAGTTTAAGCTAGTGGTATTGTATATGACAATGCCTTTTATTTAACTGGTTTGATATTTAACACAATAAATAAAAGGCATTGTCATTTACAATGCCAACAGCTGAAACTCTTGTAAATGTAAGAAGACCTATTTCACTTCAAAGAAGAGGCCTCCATTGTCCTGGGCTGCTTAGACAGTGAATGTTACAGAAAAGCATGTCCTGCCTGCAGTAGGAGAAACTCATTAAAGAAAATAGTGCTTACAGACTAAAAAAGACTACCCATGTAACAACCGAAGTAAAGGGGCCAGTCCTCATCGAAGGTTATTAATGAAGACAAGGCGGTACTAAGGAGGGACTAACAAGCATATTAATGAATCAGAAGCCAGCGTTTACAAAGGACAATGACACACGCCAATGACACACGCCAATGACACACACCAATGAGACAAGCCAATGAAAAATATGGGCAGAGAGTGGGCAGAGCTTCAAGTCCATATTCTCCGAAGCTAGGGGGCATGATGTTAACAAACCTGCTATATGCTGACGATTTAGTTTTAATTAGTAGGACTCCCATTGGCCTTCAGCGCCTTCTTGACCCAACCTATAAATTCTTGCAACTGAATGCTCTGGAAATTAACTCAAAAAAATAAAAAATCTTGGCAGTAAACCACCGCAAAAAGGCAAACCCAAAGTGGTACTTGGCCAGCAAACGCTTTGACCAAGTAGAAAACTATAAATATCTGGCTGTTTTGCTAGACCACAAGAACTCTTTCAAACCTCAGTTAGAATCCTTGCGAAGAAAGGGAGTCATGACTTACTTCGCAGTAAAACCCTTAAAGAAGCAGCTGCCGGACCTTACGCTCGAACCTTTTTTAAAAGTCTTGTGAGCAAAACTGCAGCCCACACTGAACTATGGCAGCGAATCGCTGATTGGCATAAACTCAGTAACTCTCAACAGCACAATAGCAACCACCTATCGAGCGATCTTCAAGCTTCCCAAATATGTTTCACCGGCTCAAATCAGGCTGGAATTCGGCCTCCAAAACCAGGTGACCGAAAGAAAATGGGCTTTTGTTAAAAGCTGGCATAAAATAAGAGCGGCCGAAGTGGGGACTCTGAAAAATCATCTTTAGGTAGAGCTTTCACGTTCTGGAAAGCTGACCGCCAACGTGTACCTTCACGAGTCCATCAACACACTAGGCTTGACAGAGGCCTGGAACATACCAATGGGCAACTCAGCCTTTAAGAAATTAGTAACCAGGACAACAAGACTAATATCAATAGAGGACAAGAATGCGCTATCTAAACGAGCTCAATGTTGGGCTGTGTTAAACAATAAATACAAATAAATAAAATAAATAAACAACTATGATGTCCTCAAACCCCAACCCTATCTCAAGGCAGGTATAAAAATTGCGACCATGGAAAGATTCTTGTGGCTCCGCCTGGGAGTTGGAGCAATTAACTTGTTTCTACCACCTTGGGAAAGAAGGGGTGGAGACCAGCCCTGTCGCTTGTACGCTAGTGGCATGGAGAACCTTATTCACATCATATGCATCTGTGAGAAGTTTAAATACCTACTGAAAATGTTACTAAAGCCATTCTTCAATCAGTATGGTGTCAGGTCTTGTAGGCAGGCAGTAATGCTGTGCTTCAACCCATCCTTAGTACAGCTAAACTGCCGCCTCATAAAATTCTTTGCATTGACTGCGACGAAGCTGAAAAGCCAACCTGAAAAAGTTACATCCTTGGGAACTGTTTGAGCCACCTTACAATACCGGCCTCTTACAACGGAATCTGGATGCAAAAAATAGCTGCTACAGGTGCCTACTCGCCGCAAGGGATCATTTTGCCAGTTTAAAAAGAAATTTCCTATTGAGCTGCCTTCTAACAGACAGTGCTGGTTGTGCAAGAGACACATGCACTTTTGACATTCTTAAAAGTTTCAAGCATACATAAAAGTGTTTCTTTTAAACTTTTTCTTCGTTTTTTATTGTATTAACGTAATGTAACTGATTTTATTGTAAAATGCTTGTATGCAACGGTTTTAATTAATCATGCATAATAATCATAAACTTTTAAGTCCACACTAGAATACAGAATGCCTCGCAGAGCAGCGCATGCGCTGCCCAAGCTTGACCTAAAAGTATGGCTAGTCTCATAGTTTGATTCAAGTATTTATTTCCACATTGATGTTAATAAAATTCTCACACTTTAGTGACTGTACACATTTGGACTAGAATATCAGATTTTGTGTACTTGTTTTTCCTATTTCGTCTTGCGTTGCCTTGGTGGATACAGTGCATACAGATTTGCGCCTCCAAACACGAGGATCTCAGAACCCAAAGGCTAAAGTCAAAGGAACCTTGTACATCCACCTCTATTGATGCGCACACAGATCCTTATGCCATGCTGCTGGTACTTTCCCATTTCGCAGTTATTCTCCCTGAAGAGTCTGTGAGGCTTGCAGACACCTTGTGTGGTTTACTCTATCCAACTGTTCTTGTTTTTGGATGTTTGTTCTGCAAATAACCTGTGCTTGTTGATCACTGCTCCATCTCGTAATCTTGCTTGACCAGCTTTTATTTTCCAATTTATGGTCTTCGGATTTGTCAGAATGTATACATGGAAGCAGTTTTTAGGTCGAACCTGGGAAGTGCATGTGCTGCTCTGCGAGGCATTCTGTATTTGAGTATGGACTTGAAGCTCCGCCCACTCTCCACCAATGTTTGTCATTGGCTTGTGTCATTGTCCTTTATAAATGCTGGCTTCTGATTCGTTAATAGACTTGTTAGTCCCCCCTTAGTACCGCCTTTTCTACATTTGTAACTTCCCATCAGGACTGGCCCTTTTACTCATCTTGTTACACTGTACTTATTATTTAGTCTGTATTTTCTTCCATGAGTTTCTCCTTCTCCGGGCACGACATGCTTTCCTGCAACATTCCGCGCGCCATGTGCACTTTCACTTTCCAAGCAGCCCGGGACAATGGCGGCCGCTTCTTTGAATTGAAATAGGTCTGGCATTTGCAAGAGTTTGTGCTATTTGCATTGTAAATGACAATGCCTTTTATTTCTGTGTTTAGTATCAAAACGGATAAATAGATGGCATTGCCGTTTACAATGCCAATAGCTGAAATTCTCACAAATGCGAGACCTATTGCATTACAAATTCTTGTTTTTGAAGGTGTAGGACTGTGCTTCCCAAACTGTGCGCCGCGGCACCCCGGTGCGCCGTGATCAGAAGCCCGGGGCGCCGCGGCGCCACGCACCATGTGGGAAATTGGAGCTGCAGAAACTTGCAGGGGGCGGGTTGAAATGGCACTTCAAAAAGGGTTTGGCCAAATGTTTGTGGGTCACGCTGTGCGCTCAATAAAAGGAAAGTGAAATGCCACAGCACTAATGTTCATTTATGTATCTTGCTGGGCATGATCAGGCCGGTTTCGGCAAAAGTCCTTCACAACTCTTAAGTCTACAGCAGCCACATTTATTAGCAATGATTTTACGTGCTCCTTACCAAGAACACAAAGTAATAACATAATAACAACAAAAGGTAGCGGGGCTGGTCATTTCTAACGGCTGCTGGCTGCCGGTACAATATTCAGGTTAAGAGCAGTGCTTAATTTGAAATATACTAAGTGCCAGGGCCCTTACTAGGAGGCCATTGCAGGGTGCACCACCAGTTGCCCCTTTAATCGCTGCCAGTGGCGGAACAAAAACAACTAACCATCTCTCTCCCCTTTGAAGTGTGACAGTTCATGTTAATGTTTATGTTTTTCTAGGATTTTTGCCTCCGTGCTGTGAAATCTGCTCCCTGTCCATCTCTGCTTGGGGGCACACTGTCCATGTGCCCAAACTCCTCATCGTGCCTGTTAGCATGAGGAGCTTGGGTAGGGTGACCAGGTGTCCCGGATTTGCCCGGACGGTCCCTGTTTTTCACCAGCTGTCCCAGGAAATTTCTTGAAATTTAGCTCATGTCCCGGTTTTTAGAGAGGGTCGGCTGATAACTGCATAGGTGCATTTTTACGTTTTACAAAACAGGAATAGTTAGCAGTTGTTTCAAGAAAGTAATTTAATTACCAGGCAAGCTTCTCAGTTTAAAAATGACATTTTACGTATGTTCTAACTGCCTGTTCTGTAATTCACTGCTTAGGAGCGTTGTCATGATGTGCCCTGGCTTGAAGTTGAACTGTAGTCCTTCTTCTATTTAAGTGAAATATCCCGTTTTTTGGCTTAAAAATTCTGGTCACCCAAAGCTTGGGGCGCACAGGCAGCGTGAGGAGTTTAGGCACATGGATAGTTAGCATGAGGAGCTTGGGGCGCACAGGCACTGTGAGGAGTTTGGGCACATGGACAGTCAGCGTGAGGAGCTTGGGACACACAGGCAGCGTGAGGAGTTTGGGGCGCACAGGCACTGTGAGGAGTTTGGGCACATGGACAGTCAGCGTGAGGAGCTTGGGGCACACGGGCAGCGTGAGGAGCTTGGGGCGCACAGGCACTGTGAGGAGTTTGGGCACATGGACAGTCAGCGTGAGGAGCTTGGGACACACAGGCAGCGTGAGGAGTTTGGGGCGCACAGGCACTGTGAGGAGTTTGGGCACATGGACAGTCAGCGTGAGGAGCTTGGGGCACACAGGCAGCGTGAGGAGCTTGGGGCGCACAGGCACTGTGAGGAGTTTGGGCACATGGACAGTCAGCGTGAGGAGCTTGGGGCACACAGGCAGTGTGAGGAGCTTGGGGCGCAGAGGCACTGTGAGGAGTTTGGGCACATGGACAGTCAGCGTGAGGAGCTTGGGGCACACGGGCAGCGTGAGGAGCTTGGGGCGCACAGGCACTGTGAGGAGTTTGGGCACATGGACAGTCAGCGTGGGGAGCTTCGGGCGCACAGGCACTGAGGAGTTTGGGCACATGGACAGTCAGCGTGAGGAGCTTGGGACACTGGCAGCGTGAGGAGTTTGGGGCGCACAGGCACTGTGAGGAGTTTGGGCACATGGACAGTCAGCGTGAGGCGCTTGGGGCACACAGGCAGCGTGAGGAGTTTGGGACGCACAGGCACTGTGAGGAGTTTGGGGCACATGGACAGTTAGCGTGAGGAGCTTGGGGCGCACAGGCAGCGTGAGGAGTTTGGGGCGCACAGGCACTGTGACGAGTTTGGGGCACATGGACAGTTAGCGTGAGGAGCTTGGGGCGCACAGGCAGCGTGAGGAGTTTGGGGAACATGGACAGTTAGCGTGAGGAGCTTGGGGCGCACAGGCAGCGTGAGGAGTTTGGGGCGCCCAGGCACTGTGAGGAGTTTGGGCACATGGACAGTTAGCGTGAGGAGCTTGGGGCGCACAGGCAGCGTGAGGAGTTTGGGGAACATGGACAGCCCGTGTGAGTAATTTAAGGAAGACCACAGGAAGTACTCCCGAGGTCGGGCTTATATCCTGCGCACCGGTAATAGTGGGGAGCCACGGCCAACTGCCAATTAGGTCAAGGGAGCCACGTGCCAAAAAAGTTTGGGAACCACTACACCCTGCCCACACGAATCGAAGGGGGAAAGGGGAATGGGATACGCGAGACATTGGTTCTCACTCCTTTGTCTCTTCACTCTGCCGGGTCCTGTCATCTGCAGGTTGGGATGGATGTTTAAAGGCAAACAAGAGGTCCTTAGTAATATGCCATGAATGCTCAGCATATAACTTCATCAAAGTGACCGTGATCTACACGGAAGCTGTCTGTGTGCAACCAGCTCCCCTGTTCCTGATCTGATGATGACTTCCTAAAACTGACATGTAGCAAAATATCAGTATCACGCTTATGGACCTCCCTTCCTGCTAGCAAAACAACAACCCGAGTCTGAAAACAATTACTACACAGTCATTTACACTGAGGCTTCTACAACGCATTTTAATGTTATCTGATTTACAGCCCATTTACATGGCATACTGTTAAAACGCGGCTGCAATTGGAATGCATTTTAAATTAGATAACATTGAATGCTTTGTATATTGAATTGCAGCATAGTCCTGCTGAGCTGAAGAACATGTTTACTAGAGAGCGCTTCCAATCACAGCGAGCATACGGGTGCGTGAAAGGGAGCAGTGACGTAGTAAGGACAAACAGGGTGAATGCCTCTGTGACTACTGTTAGGGTTGCAAAATACCGCAAGTTTCAGGGCTCCGTTGAGCCCCGTGCCGCGGCTATGCCCCTGATGGGGATTTTGGTTTGTAGGGGTACTGTCGCAAATGGGAGATGGTGTACCAATGGGGAAAACAGTCCACTTAAAGTCAGCAGTGTATGTACCTAAAAATACGATTTCTTTTGCTACAGATATTTTTCGACAACTTCGTTTTACGGCGTATTTTATATCTTTATTTTTCTAAATAGCTAGTTATTGCTGCCACCTAGAGGACAATAAGGGATGGCAGTCTGCAGAGGATCATTTTCAATGACTGGCTCTTAAAAAGCATTTTTTTGGAACATCACATTTTGATTTACATCGCATGCGAAGTAAATGCATGTGCTGTAAATAAATTTGCGATGTAAAAAATGCATTGTAACAGCATGTCGTTGAAAATAACCCATAGTAAATGTACAATACCTACCTCTAACTTCATATGTATACCCCTTCTGATATTGATTGACTTAAATCTGATTTTTCTTTGTGCAACTGAAAGAAGAAATAGCATTAACAATCTGTTTCCTAAGCGAACATGTACAACACACGCACACTCATGCACGCACGCACAAACACATACACACACATTGTAACACTCACGCCCGTCACAGATCTGGGTTTAATCCATCGTTATTTTGCTTGCCAAGTCACCCCAGTTTGAACACACACACACACATGAATATATAGCGCACTAAATTGTGTTTGTACCTGAAATTCTCATTATATGTGCATATTCTAAACAGTGATGTTCCGTTTTAGAATTTCTCGGTTACTTCAGAAAGATTTCAAAGTTCAAAAGGAATGAAAATGCCCCAAAATATTTTATAAGTCCGAGTTAAAAACAGTTTAAGTTCTTTTTTCCAGACTACTTCTGAATTCTGAATGTTTTTTAACAGATTCCCAAGTAGCGCTTCCTCCTGACCCCCCCCCCCACTTCTATGGGGCTGCGGAGAACTCCTGTAACGAAAGGCCACTGGGCCGCACAGTGACCCTGAGGGAACTCCTGCTGCGTTGGCTACGTTCTAAAATGACAGCCCGCTTGGAGATCGCTCCAGTTGCGTTTAGTTCAGGCCGCAACTTTAGCAGCCCGTACTGTTGGAGGGTCGCAGGACTGGAGGCAGATGCGGTGACTATGTAGCAACGGGGAGTGTCCTCGTTCACGGACTGGAGCGGCACCAGGGGATCCTGGTGAGGTGGTCCCCTTGCTGCTCGGGGAGTGTAGATGCTGGTGGGTCTCCCGGACTTGTGGTGAGGCCACGCTGCATCAGAGCCTGCCATAGGGGCTCCCGGGGCCTTACCTTGGCTTCTGTAGGGGGAACTTCCCTTCATGGTGGGACCTACCCCCCTTGCTCCCGGGAAAAATACTGGAGTGACACTTGGAGGCCGGGTGTGCCTCCCTCCTCCCCCCACCTCTGTGTTGCTGCGGCCTGCCATGGCTGGAGCGGCACCTGACCTAGGGTGGACAAGTGGTCCTTAGTGTTGGATGCCTACTGTGTCGGCGTCCGTTGTCGATCGGGCCCAATGGTTGTGCTGCCCTGGATTGTTCACTTGGGGGGGGGGGGGGGGGGGAAGGAGGGGGAGCAGCACTTCCAGATTTCCACATCTGGACTGTGTGTGGTGGGACTGGTGGCTAGACACCGGAGCTGAGCTTGTCCTGGACTATGTTGTGGATGGCTTTGCTGCTGCAACACTTCCCCGGGGTATCTCCTGTCTTGGTTTTGTGTCTTCTTCCTTAGGCCTCGCTCCTGTGTTCGCCGGCTGCCTTGTTGCAGGGTACTCTCCCCTGGTTGCGCCCCTTGGCCACGGGAGGGATCTCACCTCTCCTACTTCACCAACACGTTGTATTAATGACCCGTCTGCTCCATCTTGTGTCTCTGTATACCCAGCACTCTCACGCAGTTGCTGCTGCGCTGGTTGCTCGTGCTGCCTCTCATGGTAAGGGGGCCATGGATGGCAGAGTGAAGCCTGCCTCTTCTCCATATAGAGGTGTCCTGGCAGAGATGGGACGTGATAAGCCACCCTCTCCAGCTCAGACAAGGATCGATCAATTCACTAAGCTTGCACCTGGTGCTTCTGGAGCCACCGGCTGTGCCCAGGGTCACACCCACCTCCTGTGCTCTCAGACCTCGCCACTATCATCCAGGCGATTCAGGACTCAATGGAGGCAGTTAATACTAAGGTTGGTGAGATGTGAGTTGTTGCTTCTTTATTGCTCAAGAACCTCCGGAATGTCGCTGGTTGGTTGACGGAGGCGGAGACCAGGGTGCCCACAGTGGAGAATGAAGTAGCCACCCTTAAACTCCAGGTCTCTGAACTTCTTTAGGTAATGACAGTGCATGAGGACCGGGCTGAAGATGCCGAAAATCGCTCGTGAAGGAACAATCTCCGTTTTTTTTGGCTTCCCGGAGGGCACAGAGCCCTGGCCCGTCCACTGATAGCATGCATTATCAACCACTGTGACAGAGATGCTATCCTCCAGGAGGCACAGGCACACTCCAACCTTCACTTTCAAAACCAGCGGATTATGGTCTTCCCTGACTATTCCTGTGTGTTCCAGCAGTGCTGGCGATCTTTCAAGGATGTCAAGCAGAAACTTCGGGCCCTCAGCTTGCAGCACATGCTCCGCTTCCCGGCGTGGCTAAAGGTGATCTTTAACTCTGACACTTATTTCCTTGATATCCTGGAACAGTCTTGGGAGTGGGCAGCAGAGAAGGGAGGGCTTCAGCGACCTGTTGGGCCCTTAGAGTCCTGGCCCTTTGGCATAGACGAATGCTCCTTATCTCCCCCCCAGGTTTACAGAGAGGAGAAATGTCCGATCCAGTAGGACTCGCTCGTGCCCTCACCGACCTAGGGGCTCTTCTGGTTCAGACAGAGGGAGTGTGGAGCCTGAGTGTGCCCATGACAACACTTTGACAGTTAAACCAGAGCTTTTCCGGTTGCGGGACGACTACTCCCCAGCTTCTCCATTAGGACCTGGGTGGGTGATTGGGTACATCCTAGAATTCTGCAGGAGCTCCATGGAGGGGAGGTGTGTGTGTTTTTTCTGGGTTCATTCATTTGTTCCAGGATTCTGAGATGGTTTGTTTTGTTTGTCTTTGATTCTTTCCTTTGAAGGTTTCCTATGGGACTTTACTCTTGATTGCTGCCTGGCACTAGGATCCTATCCATGGAGGACCTCTAGGGCTGCTGGGGCTGTAAGCCTTCGGCCTAATTGTTAACATTATGTGTGGGGTTAGGGCGACAGATGCTGCCGGGCAGAAGTATGGGTGGGAGGGAAGTTGGGTTTTTGTGTGTCATGTTTATTTTTAAGAGTTTGACCTCACCACTCCTAGCCAGACTACAGCATTTCCAGCCGTGCATATCTCTTGTCGGTGACCCTGCTGTCCCACCAGGGGTTATGCCCTCCCTCGGCCCCCAGGTGTCCCTGTACCCGGGCCAGGCCCGAATACCGTTCTGCTTTGATGGTTGCGGTAAAGGTCCTATTTTGGCATGTGAACGGTCCGCTGGGTTGCATAAAGATGTCAGCGGTCCTTTGTTATGTACGGTGATTCCAACCAGCGGTTCTTATGTTTCAGGAGACTCACCTGTTGGGTACACACTGTCATTTTTTTGGCCGCTTTATATATGATGGGATCTACCATGCTGGGTTTTCCTGGGGAGTGGCCATCTGGCTGCACAGGGATTTTCATTGGTTGTGTCTGCGTCTCACGTGCACCTCCAGGGGTTGGTTGGACGGTCATCACTATAATTTATTGTCTGTGTTCCACAGTATCGGCTCCAGGGCACGCTGCAGTCCCTTGGGGCCCTTTTGAATGGCATGGTGTCACTGTGGTGGGGGTGGGGGGGTGACTTCATTGTGGTACCCAAACCTGAACTTGATACCTCTGGCCCCCAGAGGCTAGGTTGTCAGATGCACTCCAGACAGCTTCTGGCCTGAGCTGACTTCCTGGGGTTCTCTGTTGCGTGGCAAAAGTGGCATCCCTGTGATTCTACCTTTACTCGTACCTCGGCTGCACACAAAACCATATACCATATTGACTTGGTTTGGCTTCCTGCAGTGGACGTCCTCCACCTCTTGCTTATGTTCCAAATTGGCCTTGCCACTATGGTGCTGCTGTCCCTGTGGCATATTAATGCCTGGAATCTTATGGGTCCTTCATTCACCAAATGTACTGAGGAGGAGATTGGCTCTTATTTCAAGATAAATGAGGTACAGTGGAGTTGCGGGGCACATTGTGGGTGGCCAGTAAACATGTCTTATGAGCTTTGGTTGAAGGGTATGTTCAAAACCATGAAGCTCAAAGGCTGTCGCAGATGGCCGCTTTGGAGGCCCAGATCCTTTGCCTGGAATGACAGGCACTACAGCAGCCCTCTAATGAACTTGACCACCGGCTGGTGCTGGCACGGGCCCAGCTGCATCAGGTCTCTCTAGAGGAACCAAGACAATGCTGGAGGGCTTCCACACAGATGGTTTATGAGCATGGAGAGAAGTCGGGGAGGCTACTTTACTGGCTGCTCACTAGAGTGGTTCCCTCGATTAGAGATAGTGAAGGCCATCTATGCGGACAGGCCCTTGATGTTGCGCAGGTTTTTGTAGATTATTATTGTTCACTGTCCTTGAGTAGACCTTGACCACACCATGAAATTGTGCACCAGGTGTTGGGATATTCCATTACCTTCGATCCCTCCTCCGTCACTGAACAGTCACCCTGATCAGCGACTCACAGTGGAGGAGACTTCGGAAGTGGCCTGTAAGCTGTCCTCTGAGAACTCCCAGCCCTTACGGGTTTCTGGTCTAGTACTGTCGGACGTTTTGCAGTTTTCTGCTTCTTCACTTGCTCACAATGTATAAGGAGGCAGCAGATCACAGGGCATTCCCCATAGGGTCGGATGAAGACCAAATTGTGCTGATTTCTAAACCAGGCCAGCTGTTAAATTGGTGCTCTTCCAGCCAGTGTATTTCTCTATCAATGTGGGTGTGAAGGTCTCATGAAGGTTTTAGACGATGGCGCCGTACTTTGTCCTATTTGGTGCATCTGGACCAATGTGGCTTTATGTCTGCCTGGGACACGTTGCATTATATCCGTAGGATCCAGGTGGCCCTCGCTCAGGCACATAGTCTTTGCTGACCAACAGCTTTGCTTTTGTTGTATTTTGAGAAAGCCTTTGACACCATGGAATGGTCCTTCTTAAGAGCTGTGTTAGAGCGGGCCGGGCTGGGGCCTCATTTTTGTGCTTTTGTGGGTCTTTTCTATGCTAGCCCAACTGCTTGGGTTCTGGTCAATGGCAACTTGTCACCTTCTTTCCCTATTCATCGGGGCACCCAGAAGAGCGGACCCTTTCCCCTCTTTTCTTTGCTTTGGGGATCGAGCCTCTTACATGCCTCATTTATTGTGCTGATTGTACTCAGGGGTGGTCTTGGGACGGAGGCTCTGAGGAGCATATCTCACTGTATGCAGACTATATTCTGGTATCCCTTGCAAACCCCAAGGCCTCAGGCCCGCAGTGCTTGGAGATCCTGCAGCTCTACAGGGAGGCATCTGCCTTCAGGGTCAAGAAGTCTAAATCGCTATTGGTCCCTATTGCTGGCCTGGAGTCTTAATCTGACCACCCCCTTCCCCCCTCCCCTGGTTACTAAAATAAAGTAAGACCTGCAGAGGTGGGTCTGTCTGCCGTTGCATGTCCTCAGGAGAGTGTTTTTTTTTCAAAATGATGAGTTTGGCCCAGTTTTTGTATGTCTTTTTGAACCTACCACATCCAATCCCCAGCGGTCGTTCCAAGTCCCCTGCTTTGGTGATCCGTACCTTCCTCTGGGCCGGCGTTCGTCCTTGTGTGGCCTATGTAAACCGCTGACAGTCCCCCTTTCATGGTGGGATGGGCATGGCAGATCTTTATTGCTTTTACTTGGCCTTGCAGCTGGTTGGGATTAACAGCTGGTTTACTGGGGGGTGGGTTGATTTTACTTTCGAAGTGGAACTAGCCTCACTTGGCTTAGATAGGCTGCTGGGCCTGGTTTATGGGGCCCCAACCCCCACTCCCTCCCTGATCGCACCCAGGTGAGGCTGCTGTGTTGGAGGGCGGCACTTTGTTTTGTGGGTTGGAAACGTTGGCTCACTGGGCTGACCCCCGTGTCAAGAGATGTGGCAGCAGCATACCATGGGCCTGGAGGGCTTTGCGCATTGGGACAGGATTGGAATCACTCATCTTGGTGATGTCTGGGAGGGCACGTATGTAGAGGTGTTTCAGGAGTTGCAGCGGTGTTACCATTTCCTACCACCCAATTCCATAAGTACTTGCAGCTGTCGCATGCCCTGTCAACAAATACCCCTCCTGACACTCAGCTACCGGAGTTCAGTCCTCTTGATACCAAACTGCTGATGGGGAAGCTGCAGAATGGGGCTTTCTCCTTAAGCTATTGCTCCTTGATTGCCAATTCCCCAGATCACTTCTCCAGATTGCATCAGCTGTGGCAGGCCTTGGTGGGAGACCTCGAGGATACGGACTGGCGCGGGGCTAGAATGGCCCCCCGGTAACTGACTATTTCCACATACCTTTTTCTGGTACAACTTAACTACTTACATGTAACCTACATGACCCCACAGGGGCTAGACTGAGCAGCCCGGGCTCTCCAGGCAAACTGCACCAGGTGCTATTTTCAGGCTGCGGACTTCTTCCACGTAGAATAGTTCCCTTCTGGTAGGGGATTTGGAGGGAGATTTCTGTGATTTTGGGCTGCAGCCATGTTCTTACTCCCAGGGTAGCTGCAGGAGTATGTGGGTGGCCCTGTGATGGAGCAGATTTTTATTCAGGTGGTGTCGTTTGTGACCAAGCGAGATATTGCTGGAAATGGAGGTCCCGACCCCTCCTAAATCAACAGAGTGGAGGAAGGGTAGGATTGGTGTGCTTAAAAGGAGCAGCCCATCTACGAGGCCCGGGCAAGCATCAAAAGATGTGGGGGAGATGGTGAGCTCACCATGGACAGGATGCAGGCATGGGCTGACTGTTCTGATTACACAACAAAAGGTACAAAGTTCCCCGGGGGATAGACAAGGTAGTGTGTGTGTGTGTGTGTGTGGAGGAGAGCAAAGGCAGGGAACAGGGTGTTCCCTTGTTGGAACTAGAAGACCTCACACACCCAGTGAGCTAGATGTCATGCTTCATCATTGGCCTCCTGCTTCTCGTCAGACTGGCACTGCAATGTCTGACGGGCGCCTAATAGGCGCTCTTTGTCGGAGTTCTTTTGTTCCTGCCAATGGTTGAGTGCGTGTGAGGGGTTAAGTGAAAAGTGTAGTCGTGAGGGAGTGGTGGTTAAAAAAGGTGGGTCAGTTCACAAGGACCTTTATTCACGTGGCTGACTCCCTTGATTAAAAGAGTGGGAGGGGAGATAGGTACTGTAAGGGGCACAGCGGACTACCTCAAACCCTCTGATTAGGTCGACATGTTTCTTGCCCAACTGGCAATTCTTCAGGACCTCAGGTGATCAGTACTACACAGTGATGAAAGACAACAAGGAGAAGGAAAGATAAAAAATACAACCTCGCTCGGTCAGTAAGGGGGCAGGCCAGGAGGTCCTGCTCTAGTGTGGTGACCCTAGGGGAGTACCTAATGGGCCCCGCAGTCTGTTCCCGTGGGGCAGCACGATAAGGTACGGTACCTCTAGTGCGTGCAGCCAGAGCTCGCCAACCTATCCACACGCGTGGCGCTCCAACTGTTATGATTGTCATTGTATTTTGCCTGCGGTTTATGTAGTCTTTGCTGGCTTGATGCACTGCAGTCTTTTGGGTTTTCTAAGTTGTACCATCTGAAAAATCAATAAAAATTTGGTTATACAAAAACAAATTCCCAAGGAAGAGATGTTCTGCAACACAAACCCACGAAGCAAGGGCCCTGGCTGCAGCAACATTGTAACTTGATTGCTTAGCAGGGACACCTTGAAAAGTTACACTTGTAGTCTGTCCAATATGGCCACCACCATATCCAACTCTCATGAGACTGTAGGCTACTCTGAGAAGTGTATTTTGCTGTCTGTCATTGTTGCAGAGTGAAGCCTCCACAAACGTGAAGCCTTCCGGCATGTAGCACCAACGATTGATGCATACTTTCCAGCCTTTCCTCCTGTCTCATGGAGCGTGGTAAGCTCTGCTTCCTGGCATCCAAGAGCTCAGACAAAGCGTATGTATTTTAGACCATTCCCAAAAGCTTACATAAAGCTTTGGTCTTTTCTAGAATCTTGAGATCTTAAAAGAAAGCACTTTCTTTTGCAGTAGTTGGAGAACTCAAAGTATAAGTCATTTGAATATTCCAGTTTGTGAGAAAACAGCAATTCTGTGTCAGTCCTGGATCCAGCAGAGTCGATGGGCCAGCTATACGACAGTTTTTTGCGGTTGCAAATGGGAAATCAGGCTTCTTGGGCCCACAAAAAAGGGTGTTGGTATTTACAAACGCTATTTTGCGAGTCAGTGACAGTGTTTTCAAGTCGCTATTAGGAAGGGTAGTGCCAAGGTTGTCCCTTCCTAATAGCGAGTCAGAATGTTATGTACCATTGTTTTCTGATCGCATTTTCAGTTGCAAAACACTCAGTTTACCACTTGCTTCAAGTAGGTGGTAAATCGCTCGCAAACGGGAAGTGGTCCCTAGGGGACCCCTTCTCCTTTTTGAATTGATGTGAAAATATTTTTTAAGAGCAGGCAGTGGTTCCTACTGTCCACTGCCTACTCTTAAAAAATGAAACACAAAGTTTCATTTTTCTTTTTTAAATGCATCCCATTTTCCTTTAGGGAAAAGGGTTGGTTCCCCCCCCCCCCCCCCCTCCCCCCCCCCTCCCCCAAAAACTGCTTTTTTGAAAGGCAGTCACAGACAAGCAGGCCACTAACCTTGCGAGTGCTGGCCATTCCCAAATTGCGACCTGCCTCATGAATATTGATGAGGGAGGTAATTTGCGACCCCATTAGGAATTGGAAACAGTGACTGAGACACTGTTGTACATTCCATTTTGTGAGTCGCAAATCATAGCAAATTGCGACTCGCAAAATGGAATGGCCATACATCTGGCCTGGTGTCTCTTGCTGCGGTGCACCTTGCCAGAGTTAACGCTTCTACAAGTATGTTAGAGAAGAGCCATTCATGCATTTAATCAGCTTTATTAATCCAGACATGCCCAACTAAACCCCACTACAGAACAATCAGGCTTTTTTAATTAAAGCAGAAGGAGGCTAAACAGCTGCTTGCATTACAAGTTTTGTCCCTGTGGCTTCCTCTCGGGCGCTAGGGGGAACTTATGGCAAACCTAATGAAGGCTGCCATGCAAGGTTTTCTTTTTCTAACAGCGTTATTTGCAGTGTCAATAATGGTAAGAGCTTATATGACAACACAGGTTAATCTTGTGTGTTTAATTGATATCAATGGTGGTAGGGTATTTCTCAGTCCCTCTTCGTATACCATTAGTACCTACCAACCTCTCAAATTCTTAATAGCCTTTTTCCTAATCCCTTTTGTCAACTATCTTTTCTGAGTAAGCCCAAGGTTGGCTTAAGAGCCACTCCTGTGCTGAGGATCGGGGAGGACCCTCATTTCTCCTTCTGTTAGAGTATGTGTGAAACTGCATTAGGCCCTTAAATTATTTTCCCCTTCTGATACTTTCATTTAAAAACAATGCTTACTTTATAATGTATCAATTTGGCAGTGGTACCTTTTATTTTAATTTGTGATTTCATTACCCTATTGTATTCCAAAAACCCCTGTCTTTGTGAGCTGAAGCTAAACCTTCCCTCATAATAAGGTTTCTCAGCGTTCGCATATAAGCAAGATATGCCCCATATAGTCCCATAGCTCGCAGTGCGATAGGACTCGAGCTCCACTTCATTAGTTAGGCCATCAAGGCTGAAACCAGTCTCAAACCGTTACTCCATACATTGGGTCCGGACTAACCGTTTGGGTTGGACTATATCTTTTTGGGCGCAGCATGGACTGTTTTGTATATGTTTGGTCCCTGTATTAGCGCAGTGAGCAGAGGGAAAAAAATATATGGGCTGGAAAGTGTCCTGGTATACATTACTTGTGACTGTGGTTAAATAAAGCATTCCATTCATCACTTTTTATTTTTCTCAGGTAACTTTTTTTAAATTTACATGTAAGAGATGTTTATTTATGTTCTTGGTGGGAGGCTAGGAGGACTCTGGTAGTGAGATCCAAGCACTGAAGTTTCCATCGCGACTTGACTGACCTTCAAGGGCTTTAAAAGATCAGTGAAGCCTCACAGTGATGGGAGAAACAGCTAAGTCATGCTCCTCAAACCAGCCATTTGAGTTGAGTGGTTGTGTTTCCGAGTTACTAGTCTGCTGCAGACTCTGTATAACAAGAGGATAACAGGGAAACAAAGGTGTCCATCACCGGTATAGTTTAACAGTTTGCGAGGGATGATATAGTGCAGATCCTAGTGTAGATTCGTGAACTAACCAACGCCACGTCTGGAAACACAATCTAGGTGATACTTAGACCACTGGTCACCAGAATCCTAGAATGGATATTTTGTGCCCGCTTTGTCACTGTCTGTCACATTCAAATATTTTGTGTTAATTACCAGAAATGTAGTTGGATGGGTACCATGAGAAACCTAGCTAGTGTTCCATTCCGCGGCATCGGATGGCAACCGCTCACTCCCCTGAAACTGAAGGAAAGCAGATGCAGCACTTACAGCCCAGGACAAAATAGCACTCAAATAATCTTGCCATCATGAATAGACATCCTAGAAAAGAAATTGTGTTCGTAAGTTTTGAAGACTGACAATGCTTCATCTTAAGCATTGTTTCAGTGCGCATTGTCCTTTCTGTTGAGTTACAGATTTAGCTGTGAACGCTTAACCGCCAATCACAGTTGACTGCTGTGTGCACTTTTGTAACATGGTCTTATGATTTTCACTCTTTCTTCATTGCCATTGCACTACATCATTATTTCCTCTGTTACACAATCCACGCCTGGGTCTTAAAATCATTTCCCTGCCCCATTCTTTGAATTTAATAAAGTCATGTTTACTTAAACATTTTGCAATATAGCCATTACATCTTTTATTTTCAATCGTGTTTGCATTGCAGCTACTATCTAATTCTTAATACCTGTACATGTGAGCTAAAACTAAAGTTGACTTTTTCCTGGTCTCTGGAATACTGAAATTGAGCCCATACCTGTCTGGAGTGTCTGGAGAAAGGAAGAAAACCCTCACGAATAATGAATGCAATTATTTTTAGGGAAAAAGGCTTTTGAAGGCCTCTCTTGGCTTCTCCAAACCTTCATCCCATCAGCTCTGGCTTGTCGTTCCATTTAGTGGAGTTTCCGCTGTGCTTCACACTGGGTGGGAGTTAGCTATTTTTCCATGACTGGTGCTTGATCATGGCTGTCCCCAATCTGTGAGAATTGAAAAAGAGGAGAGCAAGCAACTTATTTAGTTGGGATGGGAATGTGCACCTGTCTTTTAATATGAAATGTGGTTCCCCACTGACATTTCTTAGGTTTCAATCTTTCATTTGGGATAACAAATGCAGATGCATTCTCTAGATATAAACATCAACGTTGTGGAACAGGTATAACAATACCAGCAATTCAATAGGCATTCATAGATAAGTTGCATATTTACATTTCAATTTGAGAATGATCTTGTTCCCAAAACACCATAAACAGCACCATCCACACCTAGGTGACCCGCGTGGGCGGGAGAGGGTGGAATCAATTCATCAGAACAGTACAGTGCTGTGAAAAAAAACAATATGGCTTCAGTAATGTATTTCACATGGAAGTTTTGCAGAGTTCATACCCTTTGGCCCTAAAAAGAAAAATTACATCAGACAAGTTCCATTACCCCAAGCCGCAAATGGAGAAAATACCAGTTAAGAAGGAATATGTCTTTTCACCCTGATTAAAGGCATAATCTGTTTTAGACCTCATAGTCTCTTACTGCCTCATGGTTAATATTGTATAAAGCTTTTATTTATACAGAACACTAGGCCTCTCAGGAATCTGTAAGGTAGCCTTGAAGTCACAGGTATCACTTCCAGAAACACCTATTGTGTACAATATCAGTATTTAGAGTGGGATTTGAGGCAGCCCGTGGTTCATTATTAGTTGTTTTCTTATTTATCTCATTTGCGTGTGTCTTATATAATAGCTTTTCTTCTCCTTCCATGACTTTCCTTCCTTTTCCTGTTTTGTCTCGCCCTTGAAGCATATCTATTTTACAGACTTTTTAACTGGATGAGTCCTTCCAGGGTTAACAACTTCTTACTACTTTCTTTCAGCACTCCATCAGGATGCAGGGGTTTTCTTGTTCTGTCCCTTGTATGGTGTTTTACCCTCGCACCGCTGCCCCTGTTGTGCTGTCTGTGTTACTCCCGCTCCTCCCTGTCGCGTTCATTTTTACCCTTTTTTAAATTTAGTGTTCTAGCTCCTCTGTTGCTGCTCCGCTTCTCCTTGTGTTTTCTCTATTCGCTCCACTGAATTGTCCGGCCCATTCCCCCAATTCGAAATTGCTCCCTATCCCGTTTTGACTGTTTTCTTTCTTTTTTCAGACTGCGTGACAGCTGCAATTTGCTACAAGCCCATTCCTTTCTAAATAATATGCTTGCACAGGAACACACTTTTAATTTTTTAATTTACCTCTCCAAGAAGATGCTCACTTATTTCAAATAGCAAATTAAAACAGAAAAATAAAATTGCTGCTCCAGCGGGATGACTTTCACATGAGCATGTGTGATGCTGTGTGCGTGCATGCTTCGTCATACCGGGCCTGCTCAGCATCTACCAACAGCATTTATTTTTCTTTTTGTTGACGATGCACAGCTTGAGTAATAAGCATGGGTAAAACCAAAATGTCTGCTAACGCCTTTCAAAGGAAGATGCTATTAGCTTTGCCAATGCTTGCTTACAATTTGCAGTTACTGCCCCCACCTCAACATTGCTGCAGTGGCCTCCAGAAAGACATGAACTCTGGTGCCATACAATGTATTCTTTCCCTTCTGTCTTTGTAGGAGAGTAGGGTCTGCTTTCCTATGGTCACCCCAATTTTTGCTTTTTGCTTCACTGGTTTTCGACTTAATGTGGCTGTGGGCCTGCTAATCAGACCCACAGCCTGCTGTTCTCTCTCTAAATTCACATACATGTACTATAGGTACATCACCAATTTGGTATTGGACACCTTATCAGCCCCTGTACAGTGTACTATAGGTACCCAGGGCATAGGTGCATCCAAGGCCTACCAGGGGCTGCAGCATATCTTTTGCCACCCCTGGCTGGCCATCCAAACAGACACAACTGGCTGATCACTCAGCTGGGGCAAGGTCGTGTAATCACCCCTTGCTTAGATATAGTATACCTATATCTAAACCTATATCTGGACACATATATACCTATAAGTCACTCCTATGGCAGGCCTTAACAATCCTGGAGGCAGAGTGCTTGGTTTTATGTGAGATGGTGCTCTAGCATGAGCTGAGCCTGTCTGCAGCTTTCGGAACCATTTCCTTATAGCTGTTCCAGGATATTGCCATACCATATACTCTTAAGTGCATTATAATCCTCGCGGTTATTGCTAACTTTGGTTTGTTACATGTCGTGTAAGGTGTCATACACTTTGGAATTTTACCCCCTCGCCAGTTCTGGCGACGGGGGTAGCATTCCACCCTTCTAGAGTGAGAAGACATGTTACTTTAGTTAAACGCAGTTAAATCTAACCAGAGCCCCAGCATCACAAAATGGATGCTGCTGCCAGAGACACAAGTCTGGCCTCCTGCTGCTGACCGAAACTCCGGCAGGTGAGGCCTGGACAAAAGGTATCCTGTCACAGGGAGGTGTTACACCACCCCAGACAGGAGATAGTGGATTGAGGCAGGCAGGGCGAGTGAAACTAGACACAAGGCTCCTCATGCATAGCCCAGTTCTAACCCGTCCTGGGGCACACCAGCCCCAGCGCGAAACTGGACAAAGGGAAAGGGGTGTAACCACCCCCTTCCTGGGTCCCACCCATAGGAGGGACCCAGTAGGATATCCAGCCCCTTGATTTGGAATAAAGGTAGGAGCTGTGCCCATTGAAGGCAGATAATCCTGACTGAAACTTTGATACAGAACTCTGGACCCTTCGACATCCCTCTCAACGTGGAAGACTGAAGAGTCTCCCTTGTGGTCAAGGAGTGACCACCCTGTGCAAACAGGCACCATCCAGCGCTCAACGGTTTGCTTTGTTGCAGCTTAATCCGGAGCTCGAGCGACAGAGATCGACAAGAACCAGCTTCCCTGTCTTCCAACAGCCCGATCCACAGTCCCAGCGAATCTGAGACCCGTGGAGGCGACATGAAGCGTGGGGCCGGCCATCTTGAAAAGACTGCGAAGTGCTGACCGTGCAGCTCCCGAGGCACCCTCAAAGCTGTGCATTGGGGTTTGAGCAGCCCCGAGCAGCTCGTGCACCGAAGATCACCCCTCCACACTCACTGAGTGCTGCGTGGGGCCCTTTTGCATTTTCCTGCTCGACGCGTCTGTCCGGTCACTTGCCCGTTGGCTAGTGGTCACTACGACGACGAAACTTTGAAACTACTCTGCTAGTCTGGTTGCTCCAGACTGGTCCTCGCTCCCCTGAAAAGGAGCAGCCTCTCTGACCTTGCTGGTCCGAGTAAGAAGCGATCTTCAAATCCTGCGTGGGTTGCATTTGCCAAGGCCTGTTGACTCCGATCCGGAAGCCGTCACCGCCGACAGCGAGAGCCTTCGCGGGACAGCTCGTGATCCACTCCTGGACATCCTCGGTGCCCCAGAGTCCACGTGGCAGCAGAGACCAGCTTTTCGACAACCACCTGATTGCGCCCAACATCGCCTGGTTCCATCCTGGTCACTGGCTAGTGACCCAGACTCTGTCCCCTCTGCTTTCAGGTGCTCTACATCTTCGATCCACCCTTGGGTCCAACCGGACTCTTCTCTCCTGGCCGCCTGCAGCATCTTCATCTCCAGGCTCCATAGATCTACACAACGAAAGCCGACACACTTTGGCACCTATGCACCTGCTTCCTGTGGGTGAGGTAACGATCAAACACCGGTGCTTCTGTAGTGGTTTACACCTCTAGTGTCCTAGTTTTAAGTGGCTAAGTTCTAGTCCAGTCGGAAGACTTCCAAAGCAGTAACTTTATAACTTTAATGCACCATTGACTTTGCATTGGTGCATGCGTGGGCTTTTAGCGCTGCACCCGAATCCCGCGGGCTACTCCCGTCCTAACTACTGTTAGTCCAGTGTAGTCCCAGCGATACCCTAGGCCTTACCATTGTTCGTAAAGCGGTACTTATACCACTTATTTAGTATATGGTTTGAGTGGCCACCGGCCCTATCCATAATTGTGCAACTTTTTTATGTTTAACTGTGCTTTTGTTTAAACGATTGTGCCTCTGCACTCATAAAGAGTACAGAGGATTATTCTAGTAATAAATACATATATTTTTATAATATATAACTTGTGTGGTGTCCTTTCATTCGATATTACAGGATTGCATATGGTAAAACAGCTGGCTTCACAAGCCCTCTTGAGTTAAGCCTAAGACTGCTTAGGCCCATGCTACCCCTAGGAAAGCTTGTCTATAAGGTTGACTTACAACCACCACCATAAGGGATTGTTTGGACTGATACAAGGTGCTCACTAGAATAGTGAACATCATACATCAGGCCAACCTCTCACAGTTTTCTTTCCCTTTAGCCTCTGGCGACTCTGCTGATGTTGTACCTATGCCAGATCTCTTTCCTGGTGAGTCTCGAAAAGCTAGCATACGTGTCAGGACTTGCACTGTACACATCTCTACAAGGTCCAGAAAAGCTACCATCAGGAATCTTTTTATATACTCCCCCTTAAATCCACTGTCTCATTCATAGAAAGTTAGGAAGTCCATTCTTCGAACCTTGCTATAGTTAGCATTGTTTTCTAAACAAAATTGCACTTTAAATTGAAATGCAAAGAACTTGCAGTATCTAAAGATTGATTCTGATGCTCTGCTGTCTTTTTTTTTTTTTTTTTTTTCTACATCGTTCATGCGTAAGGTCCTTCTCTGTTTTCCTTTTTGGCCTCGGTTTGTATCCTTTGGGCAGCATTTCAGGGCAGCCACATTCACTCCCTGAGCTCAGGACCCTGAGTCCGATCACGAAAAGAAAATGTCCAGGGATTGCTGCTCTTCCTTTTCTCAGTTTCCCACCTCTGTGGCTGCCACGTCCCCACACCATGTCAGCCCACTGGAGCATGAACTGACATCCAGTTCTCTAGTGGGCATTTGCAGCCAGTTAGTAAACTCTTTCTCCTCTCTGGTAGGTCAGGAAATTCGTACCACCTCACACCAGCAGCACCACCGTGACCCTGTACGTGGCAGTTCTCTTCCAGGGGATCCTCATCAATAGTCATAAGCATTAGAATATTCCCGCCCATGTGCGGGACCCCGGAAACACTATATTATATGTGCCCCACATATATATATATACACTCATATATAATATATATACATATATATATATATATATCGTCAACTCCCTTTTAACCAAGGAAATGAGTCCGCACTCCCGGAGATAGTTATTTTCCAGTTTCTTTTTATTCGTCAAAGCTCCAAACTTTCACCAGCACAATTTTGTGCTGGTGAAAGTTTGGAGCTTTGACGAATAAAAAGAAACTGGAAAATAACTATCTCCGGGAGTGCGGACTCATTTCCTTGGTTAAAAGGGAGTTGACGATACATAACAAAAGCGGGGCTCTGCTTAGGAGTACCGCACCGGTGGAAAGAGCGCCAGGGGGTTGCGAAACGGAGCCGATTTGGTGGATATATATATATATATATATATATATATATATATATATATATATATATATATATATATATATATATATATATATATATATATATATATATATATATATATATATATATATATATATAAAAAAAAACATGCAATAGCAGCCAAATAAAGAACAGAGCTGAAATATGCTGTAAAGAATTTCCACCATACATGAGTAATAAGCATTAGAAAACATGAGAAAAACAACACAAAGTTTGTTTTAGAAACTGTTTTAATGCTCAGAAAGCAGTAGAAATTCTCATAACTCAATGGAAGCATAGAAAGCTCCCAGGCAGCATTGCAAACACAGTCTAAAAAGACTGAAAAGCTAACCTGTAGCTGCATAGCAATAAACTGACACCGTGCCTTTAAGGCACCCATGACCCCCAGTATCCCATCATGCCTCAGGGGTGACAGTTAGGTCAGTTGTTCTTCCGGAGAAGGACCCTGGTTACACAGCTCCACTAATTTTTCTGTTTTTTGACAGAAAAAGTCTTCACTTTTAACAATTTTTTCCTCTTACTTGACATTTAACATCTAGTCAAGTAAGATACTGTCTTTTTCAGTCAGTTTTGTGAACCTTTTCTACTGAGAATGCCTTCACTCTTTGACAAATGTCCTTCTTGTGGCAACAAGAAGGCCAAATCAGACAACCACGACGTCTGTATCCTGTGTCTGCCTGAAAATCATGATCCAGGCACCTGTCCTCATTGTGAACACCTGTCAGGAAGAACTCTCAAGGACAGGGAGAGGATTCGCATTTATGGCCTGGCTCACAGGTCATCAAGAGGAAGATCTCCGGTGAAGAAGGGCTCCAAGAAGGCTCATGCATCTTCAAAAAAGAAGTCTTCACACCCTTCGCCTTCAGCGTTGGGCTCGGCGCTGAGAAAAGAACCACCGGTGGATCATCTATCTTCTAAACTACCTTAGACGGCGGGCTCGCCGTCGAAAAGAAGACCAGGTACGTCGACGACGTCGAAGGATCCAGTTCCATTGTTGAAATCCCCTCCGTCGGCGTCAACCGGGCGACGGCCGACGTCGAGGAAGAGGACTCCGCCGCTGTCAACCGGGCGATGGTCGGCGTCGAGATCCAAGACCCCTCCGCCGTCGTCAACCAGGCGACGACCGGCGTCGAGGGAGGTCACTCCTCCGCCGTCGTCATCCAGGCGACGACCGGCGTCGAGAAGTGTGACCCCTCCGCCGTCGTCGAAGAAACGACGTTCGGCGTCGAGGACCAAGACCCCTCCGCCGTCGACAGGAAAAAGTCATTCGGCGTCGAGGAGGCAGTCTCCGTCGGTGTCTCGCCGACTCTCGGCGTCGAGGGTGTCCAATACCCCTCCGCCGTCGTCGCACAGACATTCGACGTCGAGGCAGAGGACTCCGTCGACGGCTGTTCATCACCGTTCGACGTCGAGGCAGAGAGCTCCGTCGACAACTGGACATCGTCGTTCGACGTCGAGGGAAAGACCTCCGTCGACGACTGGGCATCGTCGTTCGACGTCGAGAGAACGACCTCCGTCGACGACTGGACATCGTCGTTCGACGTCGAGAGAAAAGGCTCAGTCGACGGCCGGTCATCGCCGTTCGACGTCGAGACAGGGAACTCCGCCGGCAGCTGGTCATCGCCGTTTGACGTCGAGAGACCATAAATCCTCACATAGTCAGTCGAAGTCAAGATTGTTTGACCCGCCGACTTCCCGAAGGCACTTGACGGCGAGGGAAGATCGCTCGACGTCGAGGTTTTCAGATGTGGTTATGGTAACGGAGTCAGCTTTCCGTCATTCCACTTCACGGTCCTCTGGCTCTTCAACTGCATCTTCGAAGTCCAGAAGTCCGGTGTGCAAATCTCCTAAACGTCGGCCAGACCCTTCGGCGGAGCGAATCAGGCTATCACCTAGATGGTACAGGTCTTTGGACCATTGGAGAGAGTCTGGGGCTACAAAACGTATGCAAGAATATGCCAGCCCTAAGCACAGGTCTCCTCTTCAGGATCTGGTAGAGGAGATGGACAAACGCACCGTTGACGTAGACGAACTCTGTCTACTTCATCTACCTCTTCTACCAGGTCTTCCAAGAGGGACTACTCCCCTACATTGACGGACAGTCCTACGTCCAGATCCTCCCCAGTGGATGACATTGGCACGTATTTAGATGTCTTGCAAAGGGGAGCTCAGAAGCTGAGCATTGAAATGTCTGTCCCTCAGGTTACAACGACGGTCATTTTTGAGACTCTACACAAAAAAGCGATCTCCCGTCCTCTGCTGCCATTAGTCCCGGGAATTATGGATCCTGTCAAGGAGGTTTTCCCAACTCCGGCGGCTATCAGAGGGGTGCCAGCCCGCATTCAGAAGAAATACAAACCGGCCTCTTCTGATCCGGTTTTTGTAAAATCTGACCCTCCAGCAGACTCTGTGATTGTGGCAGCGGCGAGGAAGACACACGCAGTTGCCGGTTCCTCTTCAGTCCCACCAGACAAGGACAGCAAATCTCAAGACTCCTGGGGTCGCAAGGTTTGCAACTCAGCTGCTTCCACTCTTAAGGTTTCTAGTGTGGCTGCGCTTCTTGGTCGATACGACAGAGCCTTATGGGACTCTATGGAAAGGTTCAAATCCAAGCTACCAAAGGAAGACCAGCAGGATTTTGAAGAGACTGTGACTGAGGGATGTCTGGTGGCGAATCAGATGATAAGCACGGCTGCGGATGGTGCTGTCCTTGCGGCGCATTCCTATTCACATGGGGTTTGTGCCAGGAAGTCGGCATTGGTTGCGCCTTACAGGCCTGAAGCCGGATGCTCAGCATCGCATCCTTAACCTCCCTTTTTCGGGTTTCGCTCTCTTCGGGGAACATGCTGACGAGGAAATGACCCGAATGAAGACTGAACTGGACACAGTGAAAGCGGTGGGCTTGGAGAAGAAAAAAGAATTCAAGCGCCGCTTCAAGACCAACAGGGGGAGAGGGGCTCAACAGAGGGTTCAAACCCCTCAGTGGTCCCAAAATAAGAGCCAAGGGAAATCCCAGTTTCGAGGTAAACCCGGCAGAGGTAGAGGAGGTCACCAGCAATCCTCTAACACCACAAGAGGAGGAAAGTCCTGAGCAGTGGCTTCCTCTGGCGCCGTTACCCACTCCAGTGGGAGGAAGTGCTTCACAACACCTGGCAGAGTGGGTCAGCATCACAAAGGATCAGTGGGTGCTGAATATACTGCGCAATGGATACAGGCTACGTTTCCGTGCGCCTCCGAAGAACATTCCTCCAAAGAGCGCTTACCCTCACCAACTAAGCTTGCTCCGAAGAGAGGTAAAAGTCCTCCTGCAAAAAAGAGCGATAGAGGAGGTTCCTCTCGCGCAAAGAGGAAAGGGAGTTTACTCCAGATACTTTCTTGTCCCCCAAAAAGATCAGGAGGACAAGTTCAGACCAATACTCGATCTGCGGCTTTTAAACAAAGTCACCATCAGAGAAAAGTTCCGCATGTTAACGCTTCACCAAATATGCCCACATCTTCAAGTCGGAGATTGGATGTGTTCGGTGGACCTGCAAGATGCGTACTTTCACATCCCAATTGCACAACAACATTGCAAGTACTTGAGGTTTGTCGTAGGGAACAAACACTACCAGTACAAAGTGCTACCCTTCGGGCTCAAGTCCGCACCACGATTCTTCACCAAATGCATGGCAGTGGTGGCGGCTTTTCTGCACAAGATGGGGCTCTTCATCTACCCATACCTGGACGACTGGCTCCTAAAAGGTTCATCTCCGGTACAGGTAAAGCACGATCTACATCTGTGTCTGCTCCAGTTGCACAAGCTCGGCCTCCATGTGAACCTGGAGAAGTCAGTCCAGCGGCCTACACAGTCAATCCACTACCTAGGCTCCGTTCTGGACACAAAAGTGGGAAAAGCGTTTCCTTCGGAGGAGAGACTTTTTTCCATGAGTCAGAAATGTGGAATCCTGCTACAATCTCGGCTTCCGACAGCCCGACAAGTAGCATCCCTGCTGGGTTCCATGGCGTCCTGCATCTTTCTCATCCCAAACGCCAGGCTGAGAATGCGTCCTCTACAGCAGGCTCTGGAGGATCAGTGAGACCAGGCGACAGGACTTTGGGAGGATCGTATCACGCTTTCCCAAGCGACGAAAGATGCCATCAAATGGTGGACGCGGAGAAAGAATTTGCTGGTGGGGGTACGGTTTCACCAACCCAGTCTATAGTGACGGATGCCTCTCTGCAAGGCTGGGGAGCGCACATGGGTCCGCTTCGAATTCAAGGCCAGTGGTCTGCGCAGGAGCAGACATACCACATCAATATGCTGGAACTCAGAGCGGTATTCCTGGCTCTCAAAGCTTTTTTTCCAGCAATAGAGTCCAACTCAGTCCTAGTTCAGACGGACAATACGACCACCATTTTTATCTGAACAAACAAGGAGGCACAGGGTCTCGCCCACTTTCTCGAGAGGCTCAGGCAATCTGGCATTGGCTCCTCTCTCGAGGCCTCACGGTAGTGGCAGTGCACCTTCCAGGCGAGTTGAACGTAAAAGCAGACGCACTCAGCAGGCACTTCGAAGATCAGCCAGACTGGGTGCTAAACGACGAAGTAGTAGAAGAGCTTTTTCGTTGCTGGGGTCGTCCAACCATAGACTTGTTTGCAGACGACGAAAACTCCAAATGCCACGCCTTCGCGTCCAGGTTCCACCAGCCAGGGACTCAGGGAAATGCTCTACTGATGGATTGGTCAGGGACATTCGCTTACGCGTTTCCTCCCCTGGCTCTGATTCCGAGAGTAGTTTCCAAGCTCTGCAGGTCGAACATGGAAATGATCCTGATAGCTCCGGATTGGCCGCGGCAGTGGTGGTACCCGGACCTTCTACATCTGTCTGTGTGTCCACACAGACGACTCCCTTGCAGGCCGGACCTGTTGAGCAAGATGAACGGGAGGATAATGCATCCCAACCTCCCATCACTGAACCTAACAGCATGGCTCCTGAGGTCCTGCAATACGGACATTTGAACTTGCCTCCTAAATGCATGAACATTTTAAAAGAGGCTAAGAGGCCTTCCACGAGAGCGTCCTATGCGTTCAAGTGGAAGAGGTTTTACTTATGGTGTAGGGATCATCACCTAGATCCGACTAAAGGGCAGGAGGACGTCATCTTACCATACCTCCTTTCCCTGGCAACTGCTGGTTTAAAGTACGCTTCTATTAGGGTGCATTTGTCAGCCATAGTAGCATTCAGAAAATCACCTGATCAGATTTCTTTCTTTCAGGTTCCAGTGGTTAAGGACTTCCTCCAGGGGTTGAAAAAAGTGTATCCCCCTGTGCGAAACCCTTCTCCTCCATGGGAATTGAACCTGGTTCTATCCAGGTTAATGTCACCTCCTTTCGAGCCCATCCACAAGGCCTCTTTGCAACATCTCTCTTGGAAGGCGGCCTTTTTGGTGGCGATTACCTCTGCGCGCAGAGTCAGCGAGATTCAAGCTCTCTGTGCGAAAGAACCATATACTGTTTTTCATCACAATAGGGTAGTCCTAAGGGCTCATCCATCTTTCTTGCCTAAAGTCATTTCTGATTTTCATATAAATCAGTCCATTTCCCTCCCTTCGTTTTTTCCAAATCCTACGACCCCAGCCGAGCGGTCACTTCACTCCTTAGATCTTAAGAGAGTGCTCAAGTTCTATTTGGAAATGACCAAAGGGATTAGGAAATCAGATCAACTGTTTGTGAACTATGGTTCAATGCGAACAGGTTTTCCAGCGGCCAAGAGGTCCATCGCGAGATGGATTGTCTCGTGCATTAAATTGGCTTACCAGCTTGCAGGCAAACCTTTGTTGGCGTCACCCAAAGCGCATTCCACTAGAGGGAAGGCCGCTACAGTAGCTTTTTTGCACGACATTCCAATGTCAGAGATATGCAAGGCTGCTACATGGAAATCAGTTCATACATTTACGAGGCATTACTGTCTCGAATGTGATTCCAGGGCCGATACTCAAGTAGGACAAGCCTCTTTGAGGAATCTATTTGGGTAGCCTACGGCCTGTACAAGCTTAGTGGTTACTAGGCTTAATATGGTTATTACTGTATTGTTACTCCTTTGCCCGCAGGGAGATGAGGTGAGGCTCGCTATTCTATTCTAATGCTTATGACTATTGATGAGGATCCCCTGGAAGAGAAGGATTAGTTACTTACCTGTAATCCTAGTTCTCTTCCAGGGGTATCCTCATCAAAGTCATAAGCAACCCTCCCGCCTCCCCGGGCAAAGGACATTCTTTAATAAGGAGATATTGTTAACCTATCTGTTACTGGGTTTATTTTCAGTCTCCGAAAAGAACAACTGACCTAACTCTCACCCCTGAGGCATGATGGGATACTGGGGGTCATGGGTGCCTTAAAGGCACGGTGTCAGTTTATTGCTATGCAGCTACAGGTTCGCTTTTCAGTCTTTTTAGACTGTGTTTGCAATGCAGCCTGGGAGCTTTCTATGCTTCCAGTGAGTTATGAGAATTTCTACTGCTTTCTGAGCATTAAAACAGTTTCTAAAACAAACTTTGTGTTGTTTTTCTCATGTTTTCTAATGCTTATAACTCATGTATGGTGGAAATTCTTTACAGCATATTTCAGCTCTGTTCTTTATTTGGCTGCTATTGCATGTTTTTATATATATATATATATATATATGTATATATATTATATATGAGTGTATATATATATGTGGGGCACATATAATATAGTGTTTCCGGGGTCCCACACATGGGCGGGAATATTCTAATGCTTATGACTTTGATGAGGATACCCCTGGAAGAGAACTAGGATTACAGGTAAGTAACTAATCCTAACCTCTGTTTTTTTTTTCTGGCAGCATTTTGGAGCAGTAGCTTGGCCTATTTAAGGCTTTTTCCTCAGAAAAATCTTCCAAACTACTGGTATATGAGAGCAGAGGAAACAGTTTATGCAGCTTGCAGATTCCCACTTAAGGATGAGAAAGTCATCGGATAATGGATGGTATACCATGGAATGAACTAATGCCTTAGGTGTTTGTGACCAAACTAGAATTTCACACGCATATAAACTGAGGATCAAGGAAATGACAAGGCACCCCTGGATGAGGAGCAGGGGGGGACTCCTGCTTCCAGTGTTGTATTTGTATGCCCGTGGTATTCCTTATACCGTCTACCCTGATAATGTTTAATGTTTGGTGAAAAAAACCTTCTAGAACCTTTTTAAAATGAGTCCCCAAAATCTGGCAGAAAAATTATCAAAACGGACCCTCACCAGGTCTATATCCAGTGCCTACCAGAATCTTACAGCCCCAGAAAGTGTCATCACTGCTTCTCCCTCCCCTGGCACACTTTGAAAGGGTTTTAGAAGATTTGCATGTATGGCCGGAAAGAAAAGTGGAAGTGGCAGGAATCAATTTCAGGAGGAACATCTGAGGAGCAAAGAGAGGCTGCCCTCTATACCAGTGCTCCTGTCTCGCTCACCGAGAGCTAATACAAAGGGAGGTCAAAATGGAGAAGACATAGCGAGAAATAATGTCCCCTTTTGACATCGAGGATGTAGACATCAAGAATGGGTACAGATGCAATATATGGCGTTGTAACGTCACATATTCGTTTCAGCATGCTCACTGTCGAAGGTTAGATCACCATCAAGGGCACATTTAATGTAGAAGAGGAATAGGGCCTGTACGTCAAGGTGATCATTGATGTTGAGACAATCTTCTCCTGCTGTGTAGAAAACTGTGGAGTGACCAAGGACGATGAAGCTTGAAAGCTTCCTTCAAAATCACACTCTTGAGTACTCAAGAGCATATTCACTAAGTAGACTGGCTTCTCTAGTCCTTATGCCAGACTCTCCTTCTCTGCCACCATCCACCCTTTCGCTGGCTTCTCTTCTGCCACCTCGGTGATGTTTGACACCTCCTCCACCTCTGGTAATTCCTGAGGAGTATTCTCCCCCAAGAGTGCTACCAAGGGTTTCTCAAAATCCATGCTCATACCTCTTCTGCCACCAAGAAATTTCAGGTCTCTAACCCAACATTCTAGACCTCATCGTAGGTGTAGGACAAGATGTTTTATATAGTTTTTATTGAGAATTACGAGGACATATATCACATAGACGTTTAAATAGCAGAGCATTTACTCACAGTCATGTATCGGGTGTAGGACAAGGTTATAATCTCATTGCCATCCAAATAGTTCAAGATCGCCAATTCATGCGCACTCACGACTCAGATGGGATTTTATATCCTGATCACATTTGCCAAGGTCTTTAATATCTATGGGGCGATACTCTCCTACAGTGACCGACTCTTCTCTAGTAAGGATATCTCCTGTTGATGGAATTGATAGGGCTAAGTCTTTATAAGAGAGGCAAAAAGCGGAATATCTCTTCCAGCTGCAATGTTCACCTTATCTGTTGTTTTGGAAACGTTGCACCAACTTTTCGTCTCAAGCACTTTGTTACTATTGGTTTCAGGGACTTCTCGAACCCACCAAGGAACTTTTCCTAATTCCACCTTCTATCAAGGCACTCATCTCAACTTTAAAAGAAGTACCGGCCCCAGACCAGGATCCACTGTTTCTTAGCATAGGTCCTCCTCCAGATTCCGTCATTGTGTCAGCTGGTTGCAAATCCCATGCTACTGCCCCTTTATCTAAAGTGCCTCAGGACAAAGAGCAAGAAGCTGAATTCATATGGAGAACAATGTGTAGAACGTCTACTACTACTATGAAACCAGTGAGTGCCACAGCATTTTTATGAGCTTATGACAAGTCGCTCTGGGGCTCACTCTAGCAGTTCATAGACAACCTTCCAGGAAACCAGCCTGAAGAGTTTAGAGATACTTAATGAGAGTGTCATAGCATCCAAGCAAGTCTTCAGTGCTGAAGCTGAGTGCTGATCATGTTTTCCAGCTCATGGGTACTGTCCTGACTTGACCGTACCCAGTTCTTCCTGACACTCACCGGTCTCAGACCTGAAGCATAGCACAGGATCTTGAACCTTTTGTTTTTGAGTTACATATTGTTTGCTGCAGAAACCCACCATCAGCTATTCCACCAAAGAAGTCATCCCTGTACATCCAAGATATTTCCATCCTCTTGCAAAAACGGTCTGTGGAAAAGTCCCTACTGGTCATAAAAGAATGGGAAGTTATAACCACTATTTTTGATGAAGAAAAAAGGGCTGCCGGATGAACTCAGACTCATTCTATATCTCAAGATGGTGAACACTTGGATTTGCAAAGAAGAATTTGGGATGTTGACACTGTATCAGGTGGTTTGGCTATGCTCAATTGATGTTAAAGATGCTTATTTTCAAAACATTGAAAATTCCTGAGATTAATAGTGGGATGCGGCCATTACCAGTACAAGGTCCTTCCTTGTGGCCTAAAGTTTGCACCCATGACCTGTTTAAAGACAATGGACATCACTGCAGCCCATTTCCGGAAGTTGAAGATCATCATCTAGCCTTATATAGATGTTTGGCTGATCAAGGCGTCACCATATCAATAAGTGTGCCATAATTACCTCATTGCAGTTACTACCATCACCTAATTGGACCTGCACATCAGTCACGAAAAATCGGTTTCCACTGCAGTTTCTACATAAAATTGTTTCCTTTTAACAGTCCTCCTAAAATGTCGCAGTCTGAAGAAAACCGCTCATCCAACAGCAAACAAAATATCGTCTCTATTTGGTTGGATTTGCTCCCTGCATCTCCTTGTACCAAATGCACACCTCAATGTAAGAGTGCTACAACAATGGCTGGGGTATCAGTGGGGCCACTTTTCAGGTAAATGGGAAGGCAAAGTAATTCTTATCACCACAGGCAGCACAATCTGTCTGTTGGTGGTGCCATCCAGAGAAACCTGGTTTGTGGAATTAGGTTCTAGGAAGACATCCCAAAGCATATATTTGTAACAGATGCCTCCTCATCATGTTGAAGTGCTCACATGGATCATCTTCACGTTCAAGCACATGGTCTCCGAGGGAACAAGTATATCACATCAGCCTGCTGGAGTTGAGGTTGGTGGACCTAGCCCTGAAAACGTTTCTTTCACCCTTCAAGATGGACTTCCTGTTTGTCCAAATGGACAACACAACAATCATGCATTACCTGAACAAGGAGGGCTAGGGAAGACCCAGAGCCTTGTCACTGGAGGCTGAATCTGACTGGAGATGGCTAATAGCCAAAAAGATCAGGATTACAGCTGTCCACCTCCAGGGATCCAGAATGCTCAGGTAGACTCTTTGAGCATGACCATACAAAAAACATTAATGGTTCAATAACTGTTCCATTTTGCGAGACATATTTTGCAATTGAGGTTTCCCAAAAACAGACCTCTTCTGAAATAATAAAAGCAGCCCAAACATTGCTTTGAGATTCTACTATCCCTGGGCTGAACTTTTAAATCCCCTTGTGGAATCGGAGGAACTTTTAATTCTGCCAGTGGAATCGAAGGAATTTGGTAATTCCACATTACCCTTGTAATGTGATATTACAGATAAATTCCACTGCTCCTTCGGCGAAATTTATTTGCAGTGGTTGTTGTTTCTAAAACAGGGCTGAAAAAGGAGCAGTTCCTCGATGTTTAAACATCACTGTTAATCTGAAATGTTTTTTAAACATAGAGGAACTGCTTCTTCTTGAGGCCCTGTTTAGAAACCAAACCACTGTAGAGCATACCCCTCTGGTCCCAAACAAACTCTGCAGTAATCACTGCAGAGTATGTAAGGGCGATTATGGTGGATGCACTGCCGTGATTTCTGAACAGGGCAGGCAGAGGAAGCAGTCCCTCTATGTTTAAAAACCACTGCAGTGGTTTTTAAATCTAGAGGGTCTGCTCCCTCTTCCCGCCGTGTTTAGACATCACTATAGTGCATACCCCTCTGTGCCCTTACATACTCTGCAGTACTCATTGGAGAATATGTTGGGATGCCAAGGGGTGTATGTTGCGGAGTAATATGCAGTGGTTTCTAAAGTTTAGAAAGCACTACATACCACTCTGCGGCGGTAACCTTACATACTATGCAGCATAATCACTGCATAGTAAGTAAGGGTGTTTGGGTGCGCTATTATGTGCAAAATGCATCCTCTCATCCATTCTTGGACGCAATGGTGCATTTTGTGCTACGAAAATGGTGCCAAATCCCCACACTATCAATCTGTGGAATCTTACAGAATTCAGTGGAACCAAACTCCACCAATTCTGCCCACCCCTAGATTTTACCAACTAGGGACCATAGGGAATGCCCTGTGGCTCAAGCAAATTTCTTGAAGCCTTTCCTCCCATTCTTCTATTACCAGCAGTAATCTATCAAGCTGACCTACTTGAGGGACAGAATAATTCTGATTGCTGCAGAGTGACTTCATCAATGGTGGTTCACAGACTTCCTCCATCTCTCTGAATGCCCACAAAGTAGGCTGCCATGCAGACCAGACCTCTTGCACATGTTTTGGGCCAGATATTGCACCCCAATCTTCCACCCTTGAACTTGGCATCCCGTTTCCTGAACCCATACAACATGACCAATTGAGTCTTCCTCAGGACTACATGGACATGTTAGAAGAAGCTATAAGGCCATCTGCGAAGGCCTCCTACTCCTTTAGGTGAAAGAGGTTCTGTATCTGGTGAACAATTTTGACCCTACCACCTGCCAAGAAGAAGCACTGCTTCAATATCGTCTTCGTTTGGCTAAGGCAAAACTGAAATTAAACTCTATTAATGTCCACCCTGCAGCAATCCATGCATACAGAATTTGTCCTTCAAACATCTTTTTCAAAATCCCTGTAGGGAAGAATTTGCTGTAGGGCATTAAGAAAGTTTTTTTCCCTATTCAGGGACCTTCTCCTACATGGGAATGAAAAATTGTCCTTTTGTATCTCATAATTAGGGGCGGGCGGAATTTGCGTAGTCTCGCTCTTCAAAGCTCTGCGAGCACGCAAAAGTTCTGTGAACACACGTAATTGCTTATTCCACCCATTCACGATGCTTTTTTCCTGTTTGAGAACGCTGTTTGCGTGCTCGGGGAGAAATATCTTGTGAACACGCATTTTGAAAGCGCGAACAAGCAAAGTTCTGCAAAGCTGCGGATTGCGCAATTATTGCCAATTCCGCGTTCTCTGCGGAACGCAAAATTACCCAAATTCCGCGAGCAGAGTGGAATTTACCACCCAGGCCTAATCTCATTAGCCCTCCCTTCGAGCCTATTCACAAGGCTTACTTAAAAGACCTTTCCTGGAAAGTTCCTTTCTGTTAACGATGACATCTTTGTGCAGAGTTAGTGAGATAAAGGCTCAATCTGCCCATGAACTGTACACAATATTTCATAGTAATAGTATAATGAGAGCTTTCTATGTTCCTGCCTAAGGTCCGGACTTGCTTGTTTAGAAAACTATTCCTTTTGGATTTTTTCAGAATATCTCTTCTGCAGCAGAGAGGTACCTCCACACAGTTGATGTAAGAACAGTTTTAAAGGTTTATCTGGATAAGACCAAAGACTTAAGTCCAAACAGTTATTTGTCAACCGTGATCCATTATGGACAGAGTTTACCATATGGCAACAATCACTGTCTCAATGTATTGTTTATTTCATTCTCCGGTACTATCAAAAAGCTGACAAAGATTTGCCCGGTAGACCAACTGCTCATTAAACCAGAGGCAAATATACGTCTACTGCTGCTTTGTTGAGAAATATTCCAATTTCTCCATAGCCACTCCCTGAGGCCTGTTCACACCTTTACAAGACAAAATTGTCTTGATTAAAATTCTAAAGAAAATGACTACATTTGACTGTTCTCCTTGAGAAATCTCTTTGCCCAGTTCTACGGATCTGTTTTTTATTCTTTCCATTGCAAATTATAGGGTGTGCTAGGTATTCTAGTCAGTGCTTACGATTATCAGTGGAGATTCCATGGAGGAGAATAAATGTATTCAGGAAATGTCCACCGACACCACAAGCAAAACCTCCCATCTCCTTTAGATAAAGTTGATTTATGCTTAAAATTGATTGTCAGCTCAAAAAGAACCGAGGTATGCGACCCCCCAGGGCATGATGAGACACTGGAAGACTAAGAACCCTTAGAGGCATAGCTGCGGCCTACAGAGCTACATTGTCCTGACCTTCCAACTCACTTTACAAGATAAGCCACAGCAAAGCCAATGGGCCTCGCCTACTTTAGAGCAACTGGCTTTGTCAGTGTTTTTTAGCCATGTTGTACAGCAGCGTGGTTATTGTTTAGCATGGCTACAAGTTATTGGCGTAGAGGAGAGTGGAGTTGAGGGGCGTGGTGGGGCATAAACAAGAGTGGAATAGTGTACAGTAGAGTAACATATAGAGGTGTGGAGTGATATACAGTAGAGTGGCATATAGTGGTGCAGAATGACATTGCGTGGAGTGAAGTGATGTATAGTAAACTGGTGTAGAGTGGGGAGGAGGAGAGTTGCATTGGGTTTAGTGGAATGTAATAGAGTAGAGAGGCGTAGAGTGGAGTAGCATAGAGTAGTACAGTTTGGGGTTTAAGTAACTAAAGCGTCAATAGAGACAGCAGGTAAGTTGAAAGCACCATAAATAACAAGCCACATTCCTGTGTTAAAAGTAGAAAAGCACATTGACTATCCCAGAATATCGAAATGTCTATGAAATATAAAAAATTGTGCATTGCAAAAAGACGAGGAAGAAAAAGTACTTGTTCCATGGTCCTGGGAGGAACGAACACAAGAAAGGAAGGGAAGCCTACAGGAGCTAAGCAGTTGAAAGATTGCAAATGAGTGACCATGAAAACAACTAATTGTATGCTGTGGGTGGGTTGTAAGCCCACTGAATTGTAAACCATATTTCTCCCAGTACAACAATTGCGCTGTGAGACCTAAAAAAGGGGTATTTCATGCATTTATCTCATTAAAGAGTCCCGTGCAGGTATGCAAACTCAGCTACCAAATGATCCTATGTTTTGTGTGACACCTGTCAATCCTGACTTTTCAGGCAACAGCATTTTCGTCTAGTCGAACTTGTAGTTTTCCCTTTTATGAAGAAACATGTTGGCACAAACAGCTCCGCATGAAAAGTGCTATTAAATAAAATAAAAAAACAGGATTGGTTGGAGGTTATCATGCATGGCAAAGAAAGCAGTTGGCAGGGACTTGCACATTACAGGTATCAATCACATGGTCAGCCCAGCACATCCGTACAAATGGTGAACATCTTCAGACGTTCCTTAAAGTCATTCACAGTTAATACAATTGTTCTTTAGGGGAGAGTGTAACTGGGAGTCTTGGTTAGGTCATCTATGCAAATGTGTTGTTGATTACATTAAGATTCAGGAGCTGGTCCAAAGCGTAGCAATACTTAGAAATATTTTCATTTTTGCTTTACAATATAGACAGTAAGGGACCTAACGCAATCTTTCATAAGTACAGATATTTCTGTTCGCTGCTTCATGTTTCTCCTGTGCGACTTTCAATGCATACATGTTTGGTCCACGTTGTAACTAAAGATCTGGTTACCACTTGTCAGGAAAGTCCCAGTATAAGCATTGGTTATGAGTGTAATAGGGATGCCAGAGGCTCTGGTGCATGCAAGGAAAATTAAATGGTCCCTTTTGGTGCAGTTGATATAGTAAAGTACAAAACTTGTCAGGGTTCAATGGATCCATTAGGGCTCTGGCCCACTCTGCCACTGCACCTGCTGCATCAATGGTGGTTAGCCCCTGCTTATAGTTTGGCAAGCTCCAGTAAGGATTATAGCCACGGCACCCCAATTTCTACATAATATGGGCAAGTTCCAATCCGAAAACTGAGTTAAGTAATGCAGCAAACCAGTAATTGTATCTGTGGAAGCGTGCCGGCCCCACCTCTGGGGAGTAGGTGCTATACAAAAACTGCAATACAATATAAGCATCAGAATGTGGACTGGCGCTTCAGGTTTCACTCGTCCGCTCTCCCCCCTACACCCCTGGACATTCAGGGTGGAGTGGGTGCTAAGTTACACCAGAGAGCAAAGATGTCCAGTAGCACTTCTAGGCGTTGGTGCAGCTGCCGCTGTACCCTGAATTGGAAGCTGCTGGAGGCACGAAGCTAGCAGTTCTGACACAGGAATCTCACAGAAGGCCATGGAAAAGATGGAGAGGAGTTGGCCTAACGGCTAGGGCACTCGACCTCGGACCTGGGGATCTGGGTCCGAGTCTCGGTAACGACGCCAAAACCTCCTGTGATTCTGGGCAAATCACTTAATCTCCCCGTGCCTAAAAATGAATGTGTGTCCGTCCTCATGTAACGTAACTGGTGCTATGTAAAGCGCTCTGATAACTGATTCGGTTCGGGTCTAGTTCGCGCTATATAAAACTCTGCAAAATAAATAAATAAATTTAAAAAAAAAGATGGAAACAACCCAGTAAATGAACCTGTTGAACCCCGCCAATGGTATGGCTTGGTCTTAGAGCCCATGCACGAGCCAAGCAATGAAAAGTTCTGCCATTTAAAGCATGTAAAAGAAAACATTAAGTATGATAAGGTCTCTTAAGAATGCACGAAGCGTACTTCTTTAATATTTGACAAGATAAGCTAGGAGCAAGTCAAAACGAGTGCAATAATGTGAAGTGCTCTTTAATAAAGAAAAAAGTTGTTCCTAAAACAGTTCCTAAAATGGGCATTGTGAATAGATGGTTGTAATTGGCCCATGTTCTTGTGGAGGGCTAAACCCAGGAAGAGGCATGATGCATGCATGCTGTGGCAGATGGGAAGGAAGAATACAAGAGCGACGGAGCAGCCAACAAATGGAAAGCCTATGGGCGGGCTGAAGCCCACAAAGTATATACAACAGTATATTCGAGACAGCACATGTGCTGTCTGGTGGGGACCTAAAAAAAAAGGGCACGTAAAAGATGTTTTTTAAAAGTCACTTTTCTTACTTTCTAGTGAAATTTCTTGATTTTATGTAATTTTCCATTTTTCTAAAGTAAGTCAACGGAGTTGGCAATGTACCCATATGCTGCTAAATTGTACATATGTGTCACAAGTACTTCCTGCCCTTGTCCAAATAATGGAAAGATGTGACACAAAACGTGACCTTGGGAGAAGTAGTTATTAGATCAGTGGAGATTCCCCATAGTGGGGAACAGGATAACGTGTAAAAAAACATTCCTTTCTCATCAGTGAAAAACTGCTCTAAAATATATATATATGTGTGTGTGTGTTTTTTAATCTTATTTATTTTATATGTTAACTTTAATACCATCTATTTATTTTGACTGCACTTTGGATCCCCCGTTAGATGGCGATGTATTTTCTGTCCCGTTTTTAAAGTTAGAAATTCTTTAAATAACATTGCAGCGGCCTGTGATTTGAGTGTTTTCATAAGTACTGATATACTCTTGTGCCCTTCACAAATAATTACAATAATAATAATGTATATAGCACAACTGAAAGGTTTCTTGTTTAAAAAACATTACACGTGAAAAGGCCACATCAGTGAATTATTTTGAAATCTAATTTATTTAATGTAAGCATGTGGCAGCCCTATTTTATTTTGCGGCATTTGCTTACAAAAAAAAGAATAACCAGTGCAGTTTGGCAAGTCCAGATCAATAGGCTTTCCCAATGCTTAATACTCTTGCTGGCAAGTAATACATTTAGTGTATTTATGGTACTTATGTTAAATGGTGATCATGCATTTTATTTATTTTATTTTATTTATAAAGTTTTATATAGCATTTGTGTTTGTTATTTACCCCTCCACCACCCCATCCCCCTTAAATCTTATTTGAGACCATGTTGTTTATTTTTGGGAGAGAAACTGAAAAATTAATTATTTTAAAATTTTGTTCTACAGAGATTTTGATGCTAATCTCTACCTGTGTGAAGAAGCTTTCGGTCTGCTGCCACTCAACACATTTGAAAGGCTCTCAAGTACATATCTTCTTTATCCGTACATATGTACCACCCTCATTTTGGTGATCGTGGCAGTGATTGCTGCTTTTCTCAACCTTAGGTATTGTATTTATATGGTTTCAACTTCATTATTCACGTGTTATTAATTAAATTATGGAACCAACTGAATAAAACATAGAAAAATGTTTTTATTGCCACAAGTGTGTTGGTCTAGTGTTCGTCTCACATAAAAGTGGATATGTAATCAAAACATTTAAGATGGCACAAATTCAGTAATAAGAGGTATCTTTACTGACTGATGAACATATTTGAGGTGTTGTCATATTAGCTATAAAAAAATGTAGTAGACAAAACATTTTTTTGTAAATTCGACTTTATTTACTAAAATCATGTATCTGATAGAGACATGTAGCCGCAGATTCCTTACCTTTGAACTTCCAGGTCCGCCTGAATCTGGCAGATTTTTGATAGCAGTACACATGCACGCCGGTAGTTGGCATCGGTCGATTCTAAGTGAATCTGATCGCGGTACGGAATCAGGCGTCAAGGAGCTCACCTTGTCTTTTTCGTTCCCGGTCTCGATCGAGAGGAAGGTCCCGAGCACTGCTCAGGAGGGTCAAAGTCCTCTTCCTCAAAGTCATTGGGGTCAGGTAAGAGGCACCACAAGAAGTCGAAGTGTGCTTAGACTTCGCTCCGTCAGTCATGCGACAAGATGGAGGAACCTCTGTGTTCGATGACCCACTCTGCGGAGAGGGTGCCTGGGTCTGCTCCGCGTTTTTTCCCCTTTCCGGGGCCGGAAGTGCACCCCATCGAACTAAAAGAATTTTATGACACTATGTGCACCATATTTGGGCAGCCTAACCCTGCTGGCGTGCTTTCGGGCCCCGCTGGGTCAGATGAAGCAGTACCCATAGGTTCCGCGCCTCCGGCGCCACGGCCTCCTACGGGACCCGTTCCCGGGTATGGACTGGCATGGATCATACCTCTGCGACCTTCCCTGGAGCTGCGTCCAGTGCTGAGGTGTGCTCGATGTCGTCGGCGCGCATCTGCAGCACTTTCCCAATCGACACAGGGCTGGTCGTGCATCCACCAACTAGGTGACTGGCGCCGATGGAGCCATATGGCTCCATGCTGTTCAGCCTGCCCTATTCTGAAGGTTTAGAAATGGATGAGTAGGATTCAGAGGGGGAGCAGGATTTCTTGGAAATCCCTCAACCTCAGAATATGGACTGGTATGAGGAACTGGGTGATACCAGCGGCCTGGACACCTGACCGATTCTGGCATTGCTGTCTCCCCCTAACCTGGCTATGGAGGAGGGGGCGTCATTTGCAGTGGTGGTGCCTAGGGCTGTGGAGGTCTTGAGCCTGCAGCTTCCTACGGTGGCAGTCAAGACTAACGTCTTGACAGAGGTCCTGCAGCCTGGTGCCTCCATCTCTGAACCCTTGCTGCCTTTCAGCAAGGCCTTATCGAGCATTTTTCTGGGTACCGGGTCCAAGTCAAGCACAGGGGCTCCTGTGAACAGAACGATTGCCCGCTGCCACCGCCTTGCACCAGGCACCCCAGCTTTCCTCACCGCCCACCCCACCAAGCCTGGTGGTCCAAGCTTCCACTTCCTGTGGCGCCTTCCCATCTGCACCCTCGGACAGAGAATCCAAAAAACTGGGAAGCTTCAGAAAGAACATTTTCTTTTCCACTAGTCTAGCATTGCGGTTCTTGAACACCACATGCCTTTTGGGACGCCATTCCCATTTGATATGGGATTTGGTTGCGCTGGTGCTGCCCAGAGTCTCGGGGACCAGATTCTACTCGCCCAAGCTATTTCAGATGAGAGAGATGCAGCGAAGTTCACCATCCACTGTGGCTTGGACACAACAGACTTGCTAGGCAGAATGATTTCCTCAACATTGGCCAGACTGTGTCATGCCTGGCTGAGGACGTCTGGATTTTCACGGGATTTCCAGGCAAATCTTATGGACATGCCCTTTGATGGCTCCTGTCTCTTTGGAGACAAAGCAGATGCAGCACTTGAGCGTTTTAAGGACTCATGGGCTATGGCGAAGTCCTTAGGCCTCAACTCAACACCCCGGCCTGTGACCAACCCTACTCTGCCCAGAGAGTCCCGCAAGTTCTGCACCTTCTGCGGGGCTGTGGACGCGGTCCACCATGACCCCGAGGTTCGGGGGGCTGGAAGTCGAGCCAAGCCACAATCCCTTCCTCCATCGCGAAATCTTTCTAGTCTGATTCACCCCCCCCCCCCCGGATCATAAACGTCCAGTTGGTGTCAGGATATGCCATCACCTCCACCACTGGCAGGACATCAGCTCAGAAAGGTGGGTGTTGAAAATAGTCTGAAGAGGCTACTTCCTACCCTTCAAGACTACCCCTCCATCCATACCTCTAGCTTATGACCGGCTGACGGAGGATCACCTTGCCCTACTCTGCGAGGAAGTAAAGACTTCCTCTGCCAAAGGAGCTATAGAGAGGGTTCCTGTGCCAGAAATAGGCTGCGGTTGTTATCCCTGCTATTTTCTGGTTTTGAGAAGGACAGAGACCTTTGTCCTATCCTCGACCTCAGAGCCCTCAACTACTTTCCCAAAAAGGAGAAGTTCAGGATGCTCACCCTTGCTCAGTTCATGTCTGCCCTTGATCCGGGAGACTTGATGATAGTGTTGGACTTGCAGGACGCCTATTTCCATATTCCCGTCATGCATGCCCATCATCGCTACCTGAGGTTTACGGTGGGTCACAAGCATTTTCAGTTTGCCATGCTCCTCTTTGGCCTCACCAGTGCCCTTCTGGTGTTCACAAAGGTGATGCCGGTGGTTGCAGCCCATCTGCGAATATCAGTGGTTCCAGTCTTCCCATATATCTATGACTGGTTACTGAAGGTGGGCTTGTCCCAAGCAGTTCCCTCCCACCTCCAGAATATGGCGAACCTCCTGCACTCACGGGGGTTCATTATCAATATTCCGAAGTAATTCCTGACTCCCTCTCAGATGCTCCCTTTCCGAGCAATTCCTCAAGTGCGGCGAGTCCACAATATTCGGGCTATGATGCGGATGTTTGAGCCTCTATCCTGGATATCAGTGAGAATGACTCTGAGGCTGTTGGGCCTCATGGCATCCTGCATCCTGCTTGTGGACTATGCCAGATGGCACATGTGGGCTCTGCAGTGGGACCTGAAGTTCCAATGGGCACAGCATCCGGGAAATCCCACCGACCTGGTTCAGATATCGGAAGGCACTACGAGAGACCTGCAGTGGTGGCTAACTAACCGCGATTGAGTTAGAGGCAGACCCCTCCCCCTTCCCCACTCAGTAGTGACTGATGCATCTCTTCTGGGATGGGGCGGCCATCTGGGGAGGTGGAGATCAACCTGTTGGAGCTTTGAGCAATCCAGTTGGCACTGAAAGCTTTTTTACCATCCATCAAGGGAAGGCTACTTCAGGTGTTTCCGGACAACACTACTGCCATGTGGTACTGCAACAAACAGGACGGTGTGCGGTTGTGGACCCTCTGTCAAGAGGCCCTGCGTCTCTGGACCTCACTGGGACAATAGGGCATTTCCCTGGCGGTTCAATCTCTGGCTGGTTTAGTGAACACCTGAGTGGACAAACTCAGCTGACTGTGCCGTGCCGATCATGAGTGGCGTCTCCATCCAGAGGTGGTGCAAGGACTCTTTCAGCGGTGGTAAGAGCCTTCGTTAGTTCTGTTCACCTCAGAAAAGTTTGCGCTATGTCCGCAGTTTTGCGCGTTGGAGTTTCCACTCTTTTCGCCGCGAGTGGAGCTCAGTCCTCCTGTACTCCTTAACGCCCAAACCACTCCTGCCCAGAGTGCTCAAGAAGATCAGGAGCGACCGAGCACAAGTCATTCTTGTGGGTCAAGACTGGGCACAGAGAGTCTGGTATCCCGAGCTTTTGGCAATGAGCACTGGTCCTCCGCGTTCAGGGAGCAGCAGGGGAGGGTTCTCCACCCAAACCTGTTTACTCTCTGCCTCCTTGCGTGGAGATGGAGCGGCACAGTTGACAACTTTTGACCTTCCTGCCGAAGTCTGCAAAGTTATCATGGCAGCTAGGCATCTCTCCAGAAGTCTGTATAGTCCTGACGATGGAACACATTTTGTAAATATTTTACAGATAGGTCTATTGACCGCCCTATTAACCGCCTATCTGCCTCTCTGTCAGATGTTGTCCTGTTTATTCTTTCCTTGGCCCAGCAGGGCTCTGCTCTGGGCACTCTGAAGGGCTACCTTTCGGCCCTATCTGCCTATCTTTGGCTGCCAAATCAGCCTTCACTTTTTAAATCCCACTTGTGCAGAGGTTTTTGAAGGGGTTAGCCTATTTATACCCCCTTCCCCCTTTATTATGCCACAGTGGGACCTTAACGTGGTTCTTACCTTTTTGATATGCGCACCAATTTAACCGCTACACAACTGCCCTCTATGGCTGCTTAGTATCAAAGCAGCCTTTTTTGTGGCACCTTTGTCAGGAGGGTGAGAGAACTGCAGGCACTGTCATCATAGCCTCCTTACCGGACTGTCTTTCCGGACTAAGTGGTACTCCGGACTAGAGCATCTTTCCTGCCTTAGGTGGTATCACCCTTCCATCTGGGACAGTATTTTACGCTGGCCACTTTCTATGCGCCTCCGCATCCTTTTAAGGAGGAGAAGCTTCCCCATGGTCTGGACCCCAAAGAGCATTGTCGTTCTACCTTTATCACACCAAAGAGTTCCGGGTTCATGACCAACTCATTACACGGTACGTCGGAGCAAAGAAGGGGCATGCTGTCCAAAAGCGGACCATATCATGCTGGGTTATCCTCTGTATCGAAATATGTTTCGCGTTGGCGAAGAAACAATCTCCTGAAGGCCTTAGGGCCCATTCTACTAGCGCAAAGGCAGCCACCACAGCGCTCCAGCGAGGTGTTCCAGTTGCTGATCTCTGCCAAGCGGCCACATGGATATTTTTGCATGCGTCCGCCAGATACTATTGCCTGGATCCTCCGGTTCCCAGGGCGGCTCTGTTTGGTCACTCTGTCTTGCAGGATTTTCTGGATAAAAGCTTTTCCTCAATCCCACCTCCGGGAAAGGTATTGCTTGGGTATCTGTTTAAAGGTAAGGAAGCTGCGGCGAGATGTCTCTATCAGATGGACAAGGTACTTCCCTTTGGTAATGCCTTTTCTGGTAGAGACATGACCTAGCTACAGATTCCTTACCGACCCATCCATCCTCCCCGCACTGCGTAATTGTTTTTTTGTGTCAGAGTTATTCACCTTTAGGGCCCTAGTTACTTTTTTAACACACGGTAGATGGCGTGGAAAGTTGTGAAAAGTACTGATGTCAGCACGCCGAAGTGGCAGTTATATTGACAATGCGGATGTCAAGACAACGATGAACACGGCGAAGTCGCATGGGATCAACCAACGCCATCTACCGGTGCACAGGGGTACTGCTATCAAAAATCTTCCGGATCCTGCCTGGCACCTAGAAGTTCAAAAGTAAGGAATCTGCGGCTAGATAATTTCTGTACCAGATAAGGCATTACCAAAGGTAAGTAACTTGTCCTATACAGCGAAAAAACGTATGCATCTTATTTCCTGTTAACTTCCTCTGTCTGATTACATATTTTAGGCAGCATATGGAGAGAGCAATGTTTGAAATTATGTACTTATGGGTATGGGCAAATATCTTCAAACTTATAGAAAGAAAAAGAATAAATGTGAAACTTAAAAAAAAAAATGTTTTGTAGACCTTTAGTTTGAAATAATTTGCCATTAGGTAGATGGTCTGTCTGGGCGTGATGGAGAGTATGTGTGTGTCTAGGGCTCCAGGCAGCAGCTCCAATCAAATTCTGCTAAATCCTATTAATGGCTGTCTGTTCAGTCTCAGTGGTGCCTTTGAAGTGACTGAAGCTTTCAGGCATATGTGGTTGCCTCTAGTGATCCAGGGTTAAATATGCAAACTGCGGCGAGTGTTCCCTTGCTGCCGCGTGCAGGATGCTCCGAAGGAGCTGGGGCATGGCTGTAGGCTACCTCTGATGATTGGGTGACAATGGACCAGTCACTTAGTTTAGCATGTCCATGAAAAAGAAAACAGTTTAGGGATGTCCGCGCAAGCTTAGCAGTCGGGAGCAGTGGTGACTGAGGGCTGTAGCAGATCCCCATCATCTGCAGAAATGACCTGAGGGAGACCGTGTGGTGCACGACTTTTGGGTAGTCGTTGCTACAGCTGTACTTCTCAGTGAGGTGGACCTGGGACAGCTATCCATCTGCTCTGAGCCCCAGGCGCTGCATCTGCTCGCAACTTCAGTGAGCAGCAGCATGGTGAGGTTGCGGATTGTGAGGCCTTATGTGGAATCCACTACTCCCATTCGGGACTAGGTAAAGGAGAGGAGGGGAGAGAGTTAGCTGCCTAATGGGCACTAGTTAATGCCCTATTGTTTTGTAAAACATTTTATTGCAATTTTCATGAAATAATGAGGCATATACAATACATGTATGGTCATACATCTTATTTGAGTCACACAACATCTGAAACAGAGTGTATTCCATATGAATGATCAAAAGGAATCTGCTACATACTGAAGATGCCATGACGACTATATATGTGTGGTCGATGCCCAATGACAAGCTCTGGAGCTGACAAGCCTAGCACAGCAGGTACTGGAACGCTTCTTCACAGTATTTTGTCTAATCCTGGAGGCTCAAATGCCCAGGACATGATTGGCATGGACCAGGCGAAAAATGGAGCCTTAAAGCAGACAAATTGCATTTGCTGAAATATTTAGCACTGCCCTCTGGTGGCAGACTTCAAGAAGGTAGTAGTTGGCAAAAGGAATATAGCTCTCAGTGGACTTGCATCCCTTGCTGCCCCTGGAGAGCCAGGCGCTGTTCTTGCTGAGCCCCACTCCTGAGCCTATGGTGCATGCATGGCCGTCTTCCCCTTTGTGCTGGGGACAATGTGGCCTGTTGTTGTCCTGACTTCCCAGCAGCCTGCCCTTACACCTATTGTAACAATGGTTCTGGGGTTCACGGAAAGAGATCGTTTCCTGTATCTATTGCTTTGGTGTACTGTAACTGAAGCTTCAGCATGAACTCTCCTGGTAGGCACTCCATTTATCTCTGGCCTGGGAAATGTCCACTCACTGACTGCAGTCCATTGTGAGAAGATGGCAAAATAGCAACGAATAAGGGATAGAAGTTTCATTTTTTTTTTTTACATTTTTTTGTAATCCTCATATACCATTATTGGAAGTCTTGATGGGAGACTGGAAACCTCAACGCAGATTGGTCGTCCTGATCCGGCCCTTGTTATAATCGGCCAATAACGAGGTGGTAAGCCTGATCCCTCAAGTAGCCACTGCTTTCCCATCAATACTCCATTTCACAATCTTGTAAGCGCCCCGTGCTACTTTGGAGTCAAGGGAACCAGCAAGGCCCCAGATAAATCATTGGAAAACCAATCATCCGAGTTGCCATGCCTCTGGGGCCGCCCAAACTTTAACCAAACTTGTAGAATCACATGCCATTTCAGATTTACTGGTAAAAATAATCTGCCATAAACAGTTCGGGAAAGTGGTGGGGGGTTGGGTCCTTCCAAGCTCTACAGATTTCGCGCCTTGCCAGGAGGATAACATAAAAGACAAATTTTGTGGGGGGATCATGTACATTGTAACCCACACATAGCCCCGACATTATAGTAGTTGTGGTTATCGCCAAGGGCACTGAAAGGACCTCTTCCAGAAAATCTCTAATCTTTCTCCAATAGTCTTTTAGTTCAGGGCAATCAGCGAACATGTGGACATCATCCGCTTCGGGGTACCTACATCTCGGGCAATAGTATTCTAGGTTGGTGAATTTCGCCAGTTTCTTTGGAGTTATATAAACCCTGTACATGGTATACAAGTGGTTTCTTTTTAGCGTCGCAGGTTTGACTACTGATTGTAGGATGGTAAAGGAGTCAAACCACAAGTCTCTAAAATTTCCACTGTCCATAATTAAGACATTATTCCAAAGTTTTCGTAGCTCAGGTTCCGTCACATCCTCATCCTCGAGCATAGCTGAATACCAATATGCAACTTGACTCTTCCACCTTCCACTTCTGGTCACTGCGTCAAATTTGGGGTTTGGAATTTTATTGACCACAGTTCTAGTTGACCACCATCCAGATAACTGGTAATATTTAAACCTGGTGAGTGTCCCCTCAGTCAAGTTAGAGAGCACATCCCAGCTTAAGAGCTGTGCACCTTCCTGTAGGTCCCCCCAACATTCCAAACCTGCTGACTTTAATGGTCGGGACAGTTGGTCATAAAGACAAGCTGGTGTCCCTTGAGAGTCCCATATCTGGGCCTGTGCTGCGTAGTAAGGGATATTAAGCTTTTTTCTAACAAATGCCCAGTTTCTTAGAGCTGTCCCCAAAATCTTGAGCCTAACTTATTAAAAAAAATGTGGGTCCCCAAACTTGAAGAGAAAAGAGTCTTGTCCCTGTGGGATGTCCTGCAATAGCGCTAAAAATAATACCCCCAAAGATGATTGGTCAGTTTTACCAGCCATTAATCTAAAGTGTTTAAAATGGAACGCATGGCAATATACTGATAAGTCAGGGAGAGCCAGCCCTCCTGTTTTTAGGCTTCTTCTGAGGTTTTTCCAGGAAATCCGTGGAGCTCTTGAGTTCCAAATAAAGGATCCCAGTTTCCCTTGTAACTTTTTAATTATTGGTATGGGAAAGGATAAGGGTATAGAATTAAATAAAAATGTGATCTTTGGAAGGATGATCATCATCTTAAGTAAGTTTAACCTCCCGAAAATATTTAGAGGAAGAGATGACCATCGATGGAGTAGGGCACTGATATCTTTAGTAACTCTGTCCAGATAGATTTTTGGAATATCCATGATCTTTTTGACTAAATGAACTCCCAGATACCTCATTCTTGTCTTACATCCCGCCGTCCCTGCCTCCTGGTTCCATTCCATAATCTCTGTTTTGTCCTTGTTGATTGTATACCCTGAAATCTCTCCGAAGCTTTCTGCTGAGTGTATTAGCCTAGGCAGAGCTTCTTCGGGGTTTGAGGTATACATCAACAAGTCATCCGCATATACCGCAAATTTTTATTCTAAATCAGTAATCTTGAATGGTTTAATTAGAGGGTCCGACCTGAGCAGGCACACAAAAGGTTCGATATATAAATTAAACAGAAGGGGTAATAGGGGGCAGCCCTGCCGAGTTCCACGGGCAATAGATATCTGATCTGTAAGGGATCCATTTACTAAGATTTTAACTAACGGTGCACAATATAGGGATTTAATAGCTGTTATAAAATTGTTTGGGAGGCCAAAGTTAGCCAAGGCCGTCCATAGATATTCCCATTCTACCTGGTCGAATGCCTTGGCGGCATCGACTGCTACAATAGTCAGGGGCAACTTTTTTTCTATAGCAACGTCTATTGCAGCAATAACTTGAAAAGTTAGTTCGTTAAGTTGCCTATCCAGGATAAAGCCCCTCTGATCACAATGAACGATAGATTTGACTACCTTAGCTAATCTTGTCGCTAGTACCCCTGCAAAGATCTTATAGTCCACATTTAATAAAGAAATCGGTCTGTAGGACTCTATCTTAACTGGATCTTTATTTTGCTTCAGTATTAAGGTGACTGTGGCCTCTGCCCATGACTTTGGAGCCTGCTCCCCCCGTAATAAGATTCCATTAAATAGTAACGTTAAATCTGAAGCTATTTGGTCTATAACTATCCTATATAGCTCCACAGGAAGCCCATCGGGGCCTGCTGCTTTACCTTTGACCATCTTCGAGATTTGAGCCCTCACCTCTCCTTCCCTAATCTCAGAGCTGAAGGATGATCTATCTGCCTCTGACAGTTCAGGAAGCTGTACCTTACCCAACCAGTTTTCCGCCTAGGGTGTCTAATTCTTTTTGTAGAATGAGTCTATTCTCTGACTGATCTATTGACGCTCTCTGAAGCTCCTGTTCCTTTAATTTAAGTTTCAGGAGGCGTTCTTCCCTCTTCTCCTTCGTCAGTTTATTCCTCCTTATCATCAAGGCACTCAACAGGCCTCTAGTGGAGGCCTTAAATGTTTCCCATGCTGTCTGTTTACTTGTTGACCCATTGTTGAGCCTGAAGAACTCCTCCGACTGAGTTACTAGATCCTGCCTGACCCCCTCTTGTAGCAGAAGTGTTCTATCTAGAGTCCACCTCCTCTGCTGTACCTTTTTTTAAGCTGGATTACCGTCTCAACAACTGAATGATCAGACAGAATAGCCGGGATATAGGATATGGAGTCTACTGCTGAGAAGAGTGCTTTGTCTAATAGAAAAAAGTAAATTCTAGAATGATGACCATATCTTCTGCTATAAAAAGAATAGTCCCTTTTCCCTATGTTTTTAAGTCTCCAAATATCTATAAGGTTAAAGTCCCTCATAATGTTCTTAAGCTCCAATCTGGATTTCTGGGGAGGAGTACATCTTACTCTGGAAGTGCGATCTAGGTTTTCATCAAAGATCAGATTGAAATCGCCCCCCAATATTACGGGTCCATCAGTCTCTACTAGGCTAGTTTTAAGTTTTGTGAGGGACCCTGGAGCATCTTGATTAGGCCCGTAATACACTGCACATATGAGGGGAGTCTGTCCCGTTATTAGGAAGCCACCAACCACCTCCCAGAACGATCTGTCTCAAATTTTGCACGCCTGATCCCGGCATTTGCTCTAATTAATATAGCCACACCTCTCGTGCTACTGCTTTGCTCTGAGCAGAGGATATCCTGAATCCACCCGCATTTTTTAAATATGGACTTACATTCCTCTTTCTCTAGGTGTGTCTCCTCGAGCAGACAGATATGTGCACCTGAATTATATAAATAATCGATTACCCTATGTGCCTTCCTCCTTTCCCTTAAACCATTCACGTTCCAACTAATCATTTTTATCTTGCCTGTCATGTTGGCCATATAGACCGTCTTTCCACAAAATAGCTCACTATCCAGCTCCCATATAAAATGTATTGTGTCTCTTTATGTACATGAGGATTATTTTTTCCCTTTTTTACGCCTGCCACCCATCTAACTGCCCACCTCCCCTGAGGAACCCCCCCCATACCTATTTTGGCGAACTTGCCGACGGTTGAGAGCTCTCTGATATCCGATCGGGTATTCCCCTTAAATAAAACAGAAAGTAGGCACCAAAACGTGATCTCTAATCTATATATCTATATATATATATATATATATATATATATATATATATATATATATATTATGTCTTTTCCACAATTTTTTCTGTTATTTTCCCAATTCCTTATGTGTATAAGGTTTATTCATTTTCCCTTTATTTCCTGTTATTTTATTGTGGATGCTTATAGCTTATAGCTTTCCCTCTTATAAATTCCCTTTTTTGTGTGAACATTCATACATTCATACACCCCTCCCCCTATTATGGTATACAAAAGGGAATTACTTGGGGGACATTATGTTTCCCAAGATAATTGTGTCAAATCCGCTTGATATCGAGGTGTTAGGTGTATCTAATGAGAGCTGTCTCGCATTAAGGTTAGAAAAGTATCCACTTCTTGGGGTGATGAAAAATTGTGCGTTTGGTTTCTCCACACCACTATTAAAAAGGCTGGAAATTTCATCTGCACCTGTGCACCCATACTTCTTAGGTCTGGCATCCAATTCCCACTGTCGTTGTGCCGTTATCTTCCCCACATCTGAGCGAATAAGATAGTGAACTGATTCTATTTGAAGTGTTTTATCAGACAATGCCCTACTCAAAATCAACTCTTTTACGGTAAAAGTGTGGAAATTTACCAGGCTCTTCCTGGGGGCTGTCCTCTCAGCATAGCGCCTGAAGGGTCTCTATGTGCCCTCTGGATCTCTGCCTCTAGATCTATATCAGGGCTATCTTTAAGAACTCCCTCTCTGAGAAGCTTACATATAAGACCCTTGACATCACCATTTTCTGCCCCCTCCGGGATTTTTAAGAATTTCAGGTTGTTTCTCCTGGAGTGAATTTCAAGTCTCTCAACATCCATCTGCAGGGCCCTATTCTGGGTTCTGAGAGTCTCAATGTCTCTATCATGCCTTTTTGAGGCCCCTGTGAGCAAGGTGACTTCCTCCTCCAAAATGCCAGTCCGTTTACAGACGTCATCTAGCTTGGCCTCCAAATTAGAGCATTGCTCATGGATACTTCGTTGATTCGCTTCCGAGATTTCAAATTTGCACAATAGGTCTCCTCTCAGATTAAAAAGAAGCAACTCTACCTGCGAAAGACCACCATCTGAGATTGCCGACACTGTCTTGCCCACTGTGTCACTTCCACCCACCTGGGTCCCATCTGCTGTCCCCTTGGTTTCAACAACTGGCACAACCCCTAGAGTGGGCACTGGAACGGGCACTGGAATGGGCACCGCTTCAGTTACTTGAGTTACTTGCGGAGAATTTTGACATAGTAGCTCTTCTTCAGTGTCCGTCTGATCCTCTGTGTCTGCTAACGCCGTGTACCTATTTTCCAAACTCACTGGTTGGGACACACCGGACCGTGCTACTGATTGAGTACTTAATGTGCTGATCGTAGGGTCTAACTTGGAGGTGGGGGATGTAATGGAAGCTTTCCCCCCTTAGGGTCTGCGGTTTGCTCCATGATTCTGAAATATGACCTGAGAGAGGGTGTAGGTTTCAGCTGGGATAAACAAGCACTAGGCAGCTTTTGCTTCTTCCCCCCCCCCTGCTCTCCCAGTTTTATCCCTTTTCCCTTTCCTCCTTTCTTTGGGGTAGATGGTATTACCTCTGCCCTAAGGGTACTTAGATGCCCTGTGCCAGTCCTTTGTAGCTGTAAGTTAGACCTGAGCTGATATCTGTTCCTGACAGGTACCACCTTGGCTACCGACAAAACAGGGGGTCTGGGTATTTGAGCCTTATCTTTCCCCCCCTCTGGGTTCCCCCCAGAGGCTGCAGGTGGGGAGGTTATTTCTACTTCAGCTCGAGGGCGAGGAGGGTACAATTGGGCTGAAATAGAAATTGCACCTGGGTCCATCCCCTCATACAGCCCCAGATTCAGAATGGTAGGGCAATGTCCACAGAGTTTGCAATAACTGCCCCAGGCACCCCCCCAGAAGTACTTGGCCCCTGCTGGGCTAAAAGCGCCTCCCGCAGCTTGAGGCTTGACTGTGCGGCGTTGTTGTAGTTTTGGCTAAGAGGTGAGCGGAGACTGACTCTAGCCAGTACCTGCCTCGACCTCCGCCAGATACTCGCCCTGCCTCGACGTTGCTCCCACGCTCCTCCGGTGTCAGCGTTGCTCGCCTCTCCTGGCTCGCCGTCTGCTAGGATCGGAAGAGACGTAGCTCCTGCCCAACAGGTAGTTCTCGCCCGCTCACAGCTCCGGCCCATGCTTCAGAGGCGCCCGCCGGGTCCTGCCGCTAGTCGTGTGCAGGATCGAAACACAAACCTCGGCACATTTCCTTACAGAAAGTGGGAAATAACAGATGGACAAAAGTTAACTTTTAGACCGCTAAAAATAGCGCGGACTCATGCTCCTTCTCACCGTTTTGTGACTGTCAGCTCGACCTGTATTGCGGGGAAAATCCGATTCAGACCGGAGCTCTAGCAATAGGCGTCAGCCTGCCGCCATGTTCCCCGGGATAGAAGTTTCATAACCATAAAAAACTAGACAAGTTCACAACATACACTCAACCTTCCAAACACTCCTTACCCCCTCCCAAACAAAAAAGGAGCCAAACCAAGTTGTAGACAAAAGATATTCATCAGCCTATGATGTATCAGTTTAGAGAATATGAAACCAAGGATTTGCGACAATCATGGAAAGGAAAATTCCCAAACAAAAAATGCCGTTTATGTGGATACCACACCGAACCTTTATGTCACCTGATGTGCGTTTGCCCTACAGTGAAAGAAGCAAGAATGAGACTCTTAACGCCTTAACCGCGGTGGTTTTTCCGCCGCGGTGCGGGCGTTCTGAAGGGTGGGCGGGGCCGCGTCGGCCGTTGAGCGGGGCCGCGTCGGCCGTTGGACGTGCGCAGCACCAGGGAGGTAGCTCCGGGACGTCCAACGGCCGACGGCAGCAGCGAAGGGGTTAAAACCAATTTATTTTAAATGATCTTAACATAAGCACCTGTAGACAAACTGTAACTTGCTGGCTGGGGGGTGCATCAACTATTCTTATCTATCGAGGGGTTACGTTTCTTACCTTGATTGATTGACAACCTCTTATGTAAAGTAGACAAAACAAAATGAACTAGGCTATAAATGAGCTGGAAATATGGATGAATTTAAAAAACTTTATTTTAATGATTTTAATGTAATTTAGTTTAAAATTATTGAACCTGACTTTTAAACAAGTAATTTATCTTTAGTATTATGCTTTATGGTTGTGATAACCAAATAACGTTTTTCTTGAATTGGATATTCATCAGCCTGAACATCATCCGTAGAGGTCAGTCTGCAGGTCTTAAATGCTGCTCTGTCCTATTGGAAAATGAAGATTTGTGAGACGTTGCCCTGCTGCTTCAAGGGCACGGTCAACTTAGTGATGGAGGAAGAGGTAATGTGTCGGAGACAAAAGTCGCTGTTTGTATCTAAGACACATAATGACACTTTCAGTGAAGAACCTCTACGACTCTTGAAAAACACATGGAAGAAGCTGTGGTCCAGGCATGATGAAACCACCTGCAAGCTGTGTGGATCCCAGAGAGAGCAAGGGGCATACAACCAGAATGTTTTCTAGTGGTTTGGCTATGCATCTTGCTCCCAGCTGAGGACATAGCTGACTTTGAGGTGGACGGCTGCTCGCTGTTTGGGCTTATTTAGGTATGACTCGGCCCACATCACTTTTTTTCCCAGATTAAACTGGTTCAACTGCAGTGCAAGTCCTTTGATTACCTAAAGAAGAAACTAACAGCGATCAGCTTAGACTATGTGCTGCTTTCCCTAGCCAAGTTGAAAATGATGTTCAACTCAACCTGAGGCAGCATGCTATTGGGTAGTCTAGCCTAGGAACCTCAGACTAAGCTTTATTGAACAGAAATGCTGGGAACAGCCTAATGATTGCCTGAAGCAAAGCCAAAAGAGACTAGATGTAATCGGTGACAGCGACATAAAACTGAAACTGATCCCACGAAACCACTAGGGACCGCTTACAATGACATGAACTTTGAGGCATTCTGAACCAGCTAAGAATCTGGAGCACTTACGTTTTGACTATCCTGATTGACCCTTGGCGTGGGGAGCTGATATACCTTTTGGCCTATTTGTGGTCCTCCCTCATGTGCCCCTTTGGGTGCTGCTTTGCCTTTCTCTTGAATTGTTAAATGATTCAAGTGCATTTTGAACTACCTATTGGTTTGATGCATTCCCTTGAATTTACTAGTACCATGTGCTCTTTATTCCTGTCCAGATGTGGTAGTGTCGGGCGCAAAGCCTGCTTCAGTTTTAGTTTTGGATGGTAGGGTATGATTTTCTGACTGATTGCAGACTTGTTCCTCTGGCTATCATGGGGAGGGCAACAGATGATTCAGTGGTAGGAGTTAATGGTGGGGATGGTTGGGTGTTATCTTATGAGTTATATTCACTCAATGCCACATTCTCAGGTCACTGGATTTTGCACAGAATTTTCACTGATGGCCGAACCAACGATGGAGAACCATTCACAATTCCTGTGTATTGTTTCTAAGATTGTAAATTTCTTAAATTATACCGTTTAAATGAACAGAAGTTCTTACGCCGACATAAGCATCCTCCACATGTATTGATGCTTCACGTATATTGATGCGTTCTGAACGATCCTGACCGCAAAATGGAGGGCATAAACACCCTCATCACCAGAAATAGCCACTTCAGTGATCAGTCACCACCATAACTGAGGCATGATTGTACTTGGGTAGACATGAAGCATTGTCTTCTTCATGTGCAAAACATGGAAGCTATGGCCCTCGTTTTACAGTGGTGCTTCGTGGTCAAGCAGGGTCCTTTGACCTTCGGAGTGGGTGTTTGGGGTGGGCTGGCTTACAGTACACTGTTACAGAAATCAGGGATGTATTTTCCAGAGCAAGCGTTACACTGCTCCAAAATGAGCAGTCATGACCTGTTCACTCAGAACATGTCTTGTTCTGAAGAGGAAAGCGAAGCAGTGTTATTTTACTTATTTAGGAGCAAGCTTACCTTGCCAAAGTAGTTTAATATCATGTGCCGGAGTGGAGCATAAAAGCTATTAATGGTGCTTCTGAAATATGCATAGTGGAACACGGTGTTCTGCAAGGTTCGCAGAATTATGCTGCTAGAGTGCATTCCTGTGTAGCAATGACTAGCGAAGCGCATGTAACCTCAGCCCATATCAGAAGTGCTTGACTGAAAAATGCAGTGTGTGATTACACCAGACTGGGAAAGCTTGCTCAAACAGCACATAAAACATGATACAATAAGAACAATTCTGAGTGAAACCAGATCACACCTCTGTAATGTGTTGCTGCGCATTACATTTTTATTATTGATGTTAATATTTAAAATCCTGATTGTTTGACCAAGTTCCAGTTTAACCATTTATTATCGTGGTGCTCTCTATTTATTTGTAGACTTGCAGTATGTATTTTGTAAAATTTAAATTTAAATTTGAAAAAATAAAAAACCTGGTAACAACTAGATGCGCATTGTTGCAAATAAAATGTATTTGAGCTGGTTATCGGTTTTTGAGACCCAAGCACAGCCTGGCACTAAAGACGGGTTTTCCAAAATTCTTTCAAGCCCTGTTAATAAATAGGCCTCTTAAAATAATTTTCAGTTTGACAAATATAAATGTTTCATATTAGTTTTGGAAAAACAAAGATTGGCAAAGCCAAAGACGCTTGACTCTGAAATGAAAACCCATTCCAAGATGGCTGTTGATGCAAACACCTGGGTCATGAGACATTCCTCCGCTTCAAGACTTGTCTGCACAGTCATGGTGATGCTTGGTGTCCATCTTTAATTTCTAGTCCTAGCATGGTGGATGGGCAAGTTAGAACAACTAATTAAAAGGAAAACAAAAAGCCCACCACAGCAAAAAAAAAAAATATATATTAAAAAAGGTGGGGAGGAGTGATCATCCCAGCAGCAGTTTTACAGATGTAGGATCCTCTTAAAGCAGGTGAAAGGAGTCCAAGGAGAGTGCACAGGAACATCTGGGGGAGAGTGCATGAAAAGCACATGCACTCATAGTAAGTGCAGTATGTAAAAGAACAAAGAATCCTTTCAAGCCAGTTATGAAAGAATACAATTCGTCCAATCAGAACACTGACTAGAATGCTCCTGGTTGGCACAAAACATGAATAGGGAAAAAAGCCACTGAATTAAGATCAGCCACCTGAGACTGACAACAAAGCCATCCAGTCATGAGCAAGGGAGTGACCCATAGTAGCCCACTCTAAATATATGTTACAGTTTGGACCTAAAGGACTGCCAACTGATAACTAAACTTTAATGGAGACCTAAAAAGACCTCAAAGGACTTGGGGCCAGATGTAGGAAGGCTATTACCGGTCGGTAAGGGCCGAAATCGGCCGTTACCGACCGGTAATAGCCTTTTCAGATGTAGGTGGTATATTTACCGATTCGGTAAATAACGAATCGGTATTTACCGAATCGGTAAATGAGATGTAGGAAGCACTTTAAAGAGTGCTTTTGTGCTTTAAGGATTCGTTATTTACCACCGACTATTAGTTGGTGGTAAATAAGGAATTCCTCTGTAAATGCAAATCTGTGCATTTACACCTGTGCCATGTGACAGACATACATGCCCTTAGGGCATGTATGTATGCCACATGTGCACTCCAGCACTATTCAGGGGTGCAACAGGGTGTCAAAGAGACACCCTGCCACCCTTGACTCGCCACCCTTGACTCTTTCCCTATTTTACCGAATCGGTATTTACCGATTCGGTAATTGACATTCATTCCTATGGGCCTCCAGGCCCATAGGAATGAATGGCAATTACCGAATCGGTAAATACCGATTCTTAACGATTCGGTATTTTTTACTGACTTTTTATCTACATTGCATTTACGGATTCGAAAATACCGAATCGGTAAAATTCGGTATTTTCAAATTGGTAAATTACAATTACCTACATCTAGCCCATGATTCCCAAATATTGGAATTACTTGAAGAATAAAAACCGAATACTGTGTAGCTGCATCTCATAAACCTTTTGTGCGTATCATTAATGTTCCAATTGAAGGTGCTACCCCGGGCACCTAAACTCAGAACTGAGCCAGCTCAAGTATATTGCTGTTTTGTGAAGATCCAGATTAAATTATTATGGGCTACGTATTTCGTTGCCAACTTTTTAAAGATGTTAGGAAAAGCTTACTTAAGCCTCTGTTAAAATAATGTAAAGCGACCTCTGTTCCTTCAGTAACATTTGCTGTATCAAAATATATCAAAGGCGTCTTAAGAAATCCCAAACAATTTTGTTGAGTGGATTATCTTATGAAGAGGTATGTACTTTAATATTTACAAATAATTATTTTCGAATTACACTTTTTGATTTTTAAATGTAAGTTGGTACTTTTGTTTTATAGTCTTTTTGTTTGTATGCATTTCATTTAACAGTGCAAACCTGTCTATGGAGCAGTGGAACACCGCACAAGTGGAGGGGTGTAATTTAAAGTACTGGAGATAACAATGAATGGGGCATGGAAGAAAAGGGAAAATGAGTCTGTTAGCTGAGAGAAGGGTGAGAAGGGGTTATGAGGCGAACTGTAGTTGGCGATAGGATGGTTCTTTTATGTGGAGTGTAGTAACTCATTGGTCACAATGGGACGTAATGTTTTATGAAAGAATTGCAAATATTTTGGGTGCATTCCTTCTTTGATATTTTAATGTACAGATCAGTCCGAGAAGAAAAGTAATGCAAGCAAGACGTCCCTGCATTTTGGAAATAAAGTTGTACCTGAAATGTATATGGAACCCATGTTAAGAAGGAAAAGAATGAAAGAATGAGTTGTGCCAGAAAAGGTTATCCTAATTGGAATGGTGAAAAAATTGCAAATATATCTGCAGCGTGATCGTTGTGAGATTTCACACTTTAAAAATGAACTTCTTTTTCATTATCATGCAGAGATTCCTCATCTGTGCCATCCTTGGATAACAAGGGAAATGGATCAATTGCACTCAAACCAGAGACGGCTTATAACTTAATGCACACCGTTATCTTCGGATGCTTGTCTTTAAGTACAATGAGGTATATTCCTTTCCTGTATTGTTTCTGTGTGATGGTGGTAATTGACACTTAAGATGCTTTCAGGAGTCACTACAAATACAAATATGCTATTAATTTGCTATTTTTGAGTTATTAGTGAATTGATTGAGTATTTTTTCCAAACTGTGATGGCACATGATTGCTTGGAGGGAGGTTGCACTATAAGCAAATGTACAATAGAAAATCGTTGTACAGGAAAGCAGTTCTCAATAGTAGCTGTAGAATGGTTGTGTTATAATTCACCGCTCTCTGTATAGTTGACAATAAGGCAGGTGCTCTACTCCCAGGGCTAACTGTCCCAGAAAAACCCTCAGACTTCAGAATACAACAAAACTCAGGAGAAGCGCTCTATATATGGCAGTGTAGAATACAAACATTTGTATTACCATAAGTGTATGTGAAAACAATTAGTAAAAAAACCCAATTCATAAAGAGCATTTTTGTTTCGATTTGTCAAAAGCCAAAAGATCAAATAAATCGAATTGGTAAGTAAGTTGCTCTTTTAAAAATAATGTAAAATAATGTGAATTTCACGCGGGTGATGCATTTTCTTTCAACAAAGGATCTGAGGTCTTAGCTCCATAGGCATTTTGTCTTAGTGCAGCTATGGGAAACCATTCATGATGGACTCCAAATGTTGCTGTCTCCAACTCGCCGATTCTGTTTTTGCATTTCATACATGTACAGCACCCGTATAAAATGAACTTCAGTCACTCTTGTCAAATACAGCAATAAATAACATATTCTGTGTGGTTGATCAGTGTCTCCCACCTAAGTCACTCTATTCTGTTTCCTGTTGTCTGTTGGTTTATCTTTCTATGGCATTGAGATCGCTGCCCTTTATTTTGTTCTCTCGTTATTGAGCAGGAAATTGCTTCTACTGTAGAAGAGACCAAGCGTGTTCCACAATGTGCTGACGCTTTTTTTTTTTTTTAAAGGGGCAAAAAGTAAGACCAAGTGTTAGTCTTTTTAAGATGTAGATCTTTGCTTAGATGGTTATATATGAAAATTATGAATAATAACTTAAATCTGTTCTGTTGATTCTTAAATGAACCATTTCCCACAAATGTTACACCATGAATAACATTTTAACAAGATGATGAAACCAACCTGTCCTTCTCAGTGAAAATTCTAAAGGATACTTTTCCCCCAATTTCTTTTTCCCCCCATTCCTCTTGATCCATCCTTTTTCTTTTTCAGGAAGAGATGCTTACCTTGTGCTCCCGCACAATCGATCAGTCAACTCTGCCTCTGCCACCTTTATAGCCTTCCCCTACCCAAGCCCTACCATTCTCCATACCTTGCCTTTTTAGGTCTCGCTAGAGATAGTTTTAGCTGTCTGGCAAGACCTGTTGTCCCCAGTATACACACTGCACAACCCAAAAGTACACTCTACAAACAACTTGTAACACGGGAGGCGCTAGGGGGCGCACAGCGGAATGGCTGCCTGAACCGCAGCTCCGCCGGGCGATCATCATCTAGGTGGTCGATTTCTGCCTTCACCCCGCTAATCCGCTCTCCAAGACCATCATTGATCGTGAGAAGATGCGGTGCGTCGGCGGCGAGGGGTTGCTTCCACTGATACTCCGGTAAAAACAACTTTTGACGTTACTTGCGGGGAAGTGCGCTTGCTTGCCTGACGATATGGCCGCCATCAGGCTGCGGATCCCCGACACGCGAAGCAACCCGGCTTCAAGTTGGCTTCATGTTGCCCCCCTGTACTAACCTGGGCGAGCGGAGGTGAGGTTTGGCATTCAGGGACCGTGAGCATGTGAAGCGTTGCCCCTCACCCCAGTTCACGTCTACGGGACTTTGCAGACGCCCAGACATGTATGCCTGACAATATGGCGGCGGGAGGCTCCCGAGTGCCGAGTTAGCTGCCTTCGCGCCAAAACGAGCTGTCACTGCTACAGGGTTCTGTGCGCACAGGGAGGACCACCGATTCACTGCGGACCGCTGTACAATCTTAGGTACGGACTGTCCTGGCCAAAGCTGCTGTCACCACCCGCACTACCGCTTGTACGCGAGCACACCCGGCAAGGCAAAGTGACCCAGCGACGGAGGGTCACACGCGGTGGGAGGCGATCCCGCGTCTTGCTGCCTGTTGCGTGGCCCAGGACAGGGACACAAACGGTCATTGACTACGCCAAGACGCGCAGAGGAAAAATTGCGCAGGTCGCGTCCCCCCTCAGGAACTGCGCTGTCTGATGAGAGGAGCCCAGGCGCAAGGGCGGTATCCACAAGCTTGCTCCCTGTCTGCACCGAGACATCACGGCGGCGGCGGCAAGAACCACGAGGGCATCGGGGGCCATCCTCAGGAAGGTGACTTCCCCCTCCGCTATCATGGGGAAACCCGATAAACAACAGCCAAAGATCTCCTTCGACTCCAAAAAAGCGACGAGACTAATAGACGGGGCGGTGGAAGATGGCGGGGCGGCCGACCCACCACCCAGTACCAACATGGAGAAGATACTGCTGGCGATCCAGTCGAATCTGCAAGATATCAACGGTAAGCTTGATAACCTCACATGCAGAATGGATGGTATGGCCGCCCGTCAGGAGAAACATGGCGAACGTCTGGATGAGGCGGAGACCAGGATCTCCGCAGTTGAGGATGAAGCGAGGACCTCCACCACAAACGGGCATGGAACGTCTCTTGGAGGTGATCAAGGCGAAGGAGGAGGATTTGGAGGCGCGCTCGAGGCGCAATAACGTCAGAATAGCGGGCCTGCCGGAGACGACCAACACTGGGAGGATGGAGCAGTTTGTCGAGAACCTGTGCAAAGATCTCTTTGGAGCGGAGGCCCTATCATCGGTCTTCATAGTGGAGCGTGCCCACAGATCGCTAGGCCCCAAGCCGCCACCTGGCGCCACACCTAGACCTATTGTGGCGAGAATTCTCAACTATCGAGACAGAGACGCGATCCTCCGGCTCGCGCGTGAGAAGGGCAAGATCACCCATCAGGGCAACTCCCTGGAGTTTTACCCGGATCACACGGTTGCAGTTCAACAGGCGCGAAAGGAATATTCCTCCGTAAAGGCCAGGTTGCGAGATTTGAACATTGTCTACTCCATGTTGTATCCGGCGCGGCTGAGAGTCCTGTGGAAGGGGAAAGCAATCGTGCTGACAACACCAAGGGCGGCCCAGGACTTTGTTAAGAGAGCACAGCGTGAGGCGAGAGAGGACTCGCAAAATGACCAGCACAGAGACTCGGAGTGATGCCGTGGAAGCTGTCTCTCATCATGTAGCGGTGAGTTTTGTTGTACTGTTTCACGACGTGCATGGCCACATGACCACTTTGGGTTGTACCGGACGGCTCCGTCCGGGGTCGTCCGCCTGGGGGAGGTCAGGTCGCTTTAAGACACTTGCAATATGGTGCTGGGGCTGTCGTTCAATGACACGATGAGGGCTACAGTACAACTCTGTTTTTTTTTCTTTTTTCCTCTTGATTTTTTGCTTCACCCTGCTGTGGGCCCATGTTAAATTGTCCACCCAACGGTGCACTTATTCACGCGGCCGAAACGGACTGCTACAGTGGCGGATGCCTGATGCGACTGCCAGGCTCCTACACCTCGCATTAGCCAGGACTTCTTTTATTGCGGAGTCTCAAGGCCGCGAGAAGCGTGCGAGACTCTTACATGTGGTGATGCACCGACTTGTGGAACGGACTTCAGCTGTTGACGGCCCGTTTGCATACACGTTGGCGGAGATGCCCCCTGACTACGCCGCATAGCTTGCAGGAGGCGATGGATACAAGGGGCAGGTTAACTTTGTAGTCGGCAACGGACATCTGGGGGTGCCGGTTGATCGCAGTGATGCCCTTTGGAACTGTTACCAATTTGGAAATATTGCCGAGGTACTGGAGAGGGTATTGGAGAAGTGGAGGGTGGGGGCGGGAGCTTGATCACCTGTATTATGCATATGTACAGTTGCTTACAGTATCGCCGGAACCCGACCACCGGGTGTAGAGTTGTGCTCCTAGCGGACCTCCGTAAGGGTGTTACCCACTAAGTGTTCTAAGTATGGGCACTGTGTTGATGGTTCTGTGTTTGAGGGAATTGTGCTCTGAAGGGGTATGGCTTCGGCAGGTTGGGGTTGCTGGAGTGGGTGGGACTAGGGGTGGGGGACTGTTTGCCAGTTTACAAAGACCGACAACCTTGCATATATATTGTTTATTATGTTCCAGAATGAACTGTGCTGTCATAAATGTAATAGTCCTTTGCAACAAGGGCGGGAGGGTACCACACGAAGGATTGGTATGTATAGGGATGGTGTTTATTGTATTTGCAGATGTCTATGGGTTCTGGGGAGGAGGGTAGATTATGCTTAAACGTTCTTACGTGGAACATCAGGGGGTTTTCTAGACCTCAAAAGGTTAGGCAGGTTTTTGCCAGTCTTAACAGATGGAACATAGATATAGCGTTCATACAGGAAACGCACCTCGCACCGCACACCCATGCGCATTTGGGTGAGAGGTGGGCGGAATCAGTATATAGGGCCTCTTATTCTTCCTACTCCCGCGGGGCGATTATTTTGATCAAGAAAGGGGTCAACTTTGAGGAGCGACACGTTATATGTGATCCTGCTGGCAGATATGTGTTGTTGACAGGTACACTGAGGGGCCAAAGAGTGACACTCTTGAACGTCTATGGACCAAATACTGATGCTCCCGAATTTTTCCGGGAAATATGGGGACACTTACAAGCACACGCTAGCGCACACTTACTCTGCGGGGGGGACTGGAACGTCACATTGCAGGATGGGCTGGACCGCTCCTCCCAATCGCTAGAACAACACAAGCAATCGCGACAAATGGTGGGTCACATGATGAATGACCTGGCCTTAGCGGATCTATGGAGGTTGCAACACACTGTTACGCCAGGCGCTACACACATCACGTCGTCTCATAATAGTTGGTCCAGGCTAGACTACTGGCTAGGCTCTAGAGATGTGGCGCTGTGGGTTCGTAAGATACAGGTGCTCCCCCGCACGCTATCGGACCACAACCCAGTTCTGCTGCGAGTGGAGTTGCCCCGTTACACCCCCCCCCCCCCTTCCAGTGGCGATTCAATGCCCGTGCACTCTCGGACACAGTCTATGTTGACACAATAACGAAAGCTATCAAAGACTACTTTGCTAATAATGCGCAAACAACGGAGGACCCGTGCCTTCTCTGGGAGGCATTCAAAGCCACGATCAGGGGAGTCTGTTTAAGCACCACAGTAGGGGTACTCAGGGACATCAGGGACCAAATTCGTCGCTGTGAGAAGCAAATGAGGGACTTGGAATTGTTGTATGAGACAACGCAGGATATTTCACATCTACCAGGCCTGCGTGCATTGCATACGGAGCATGCGGACTTTTTGGAGTCCGAAATAAAATACTTAGATCGCCCACAAGTGGCTAGAGCATTTGGAGAGGGGGGCAGGCCAGGGGGGGTGCTGGCGCGTAAAATTTGTGAGGGACGAGGACAAAAAGCGATACTCAGAGTAAACTCTAAGGAGGGGGTACCACAAACGCACTCTGCAGACATCTTGAAATGTTTTGTTGACAACTTTGGCTCGCTCTACCGGTCGCAACCCACAGCCCCAGCGGAGACCACGTATGACTATTTGCGCGATGTGGCGATTGGCTGGCTATCGGATACACACAGGGAGTACTTGGCTAGGCCCGTTACAGTTGAGGAAGTGACGGAAGTGATCGCCTCGCTTCCGAATGGAAAATCACCTGGCCCTGATGGGTACACCTCTGAATTCTACAAGAAATTTGTGGATATTATCGCACCCTATTTAGTGGCCATGTATGGCGCTGCCTTCGAGAAAGCGTTACTCCCCCCCACTCTGCGGGAAGCCATGATCATTGCTCTTCCAAAGCCGTCCAAAGATCCGGAGGAATGCGATTCCTACAGACCGCTATCCCTGATTAACGTAGACTCAAAAATCCTCGCAAAACTGATAGCGACCCGCCTGTCCCCCTTGATGACACGCCTGGTTCTTCCAGATCAGTCAGGTTTTGTACCCACCAGATCCACATCACACAACACTAGATCTTTGTTTGCTCTTTCACATTACCTCCAACCGTCGGTCAAAGCTGCGGCTGTCATGCTCGACGCCGCGAAAGCGTTCGATTCCATTGAATGGCGGTATATGATCATTGTCCTGAATCGGATGGGGTTCCCTAAACGGTTTGTACAGTGGGTCACCTTGCTCTACACAGAACCACGCGCTAGAGTTCGGATCAACGGCTATATCTCTGACCCGTTTGACATTGAGCGTGGCACTAGACAAGGCTGCCCGCTATCCCCTTTGTTATTTGCGCTGGCGCTAGAGCCCCTTGCGTGCATCATTCGCCAGAACTACAAAGAGTCGGCGTTGCAATTTGCAGCCAGGCCACTTCACATATCACTCTACGCGGACGATATGCTATTGTACGTCCGTGACCCTGAAATCCATCTAAACCCACTGCTCAGAGAGTACATCCGCTTCGGCGGACATTCAGGCCTGGCGATTAATTGGTCTAAATCCTCCATAATACCTCTGACTGACACCACTTCACCCTTCGACGTGGATTTTCCGCTGGACTGGCAGCGGGAACCGATTCGATACTTAGGGGTCATGTTCCACAGAGATCCGGCAGAGGTCCTGCGGGCAAACTATGGGGTGGTAATCTCTAAGCTTGAAGATAAGATCCAACGATGGATTCGATTGCCACTCTCATTAGCCGACAGAATCGCGATTGTCAAGATGAACGTGTTACCCAAGCTACTGTACCTGTTTAACAACGTCCCGATCACGCCGACGCGTGAGATCTTCCGCCGCATAAAATCCATGGTGCGGACTTTGATTTGGGCGGGCAAACAGGCTCGGATAGATCTGCAAACTCTAACGCTTCCCTTCGCGAAAGGCGGCTTCGGTGTGCCTGATTTTCTCCTCTATTACCTTTGCGCGCAGGCGCAGTATGCGGCGTATTGGTACCACAAGGTCCCATATCTTGCACATGCGGCCGTGGAGGAGGGTGATGCTCATCCCATTCCCCTATCTGCGATCATATCACACTCGAGACCACCGCTGCATGCGATGGACATCAACACGGTGGACACCACGGTTAAAGCGTGGCACAGGCTTGGACAACTGGCCCACAAGACTCCGCTATATGCTCCAGACATGCCTTTACAGCACCACCAGGCGCTGTCAGTCACTGGGGAGAAGGTGGGAATGTCTTTGCTGAGTAAAGCAGGCATTGACAAGCTAGGAGATGTGTTTCAAGCCGGAACGTTCGTAGGCCTAGATCAATTGAATTATATCCAGAACCAGACTCCCATGTTCCACTTCACATACTATAGATTAACTAGGGCGTTGAGGGAACATTACCCAACATTCCCAACAGAACCAGATTGTCTTACAACACTACAACTCCTAATTACTACTACTGATCTTACCCATCTAGTGTCTAGATTGTACTCAGCTGCACAAACGGAACTGGCGGGACACACTCAGAAAGCTAAGGGGCGGTGGGATGCACTGTTGGAAACTCCACTAACAGACGAGGAATGGGATAACACATGCGCGTTAACACAGATTTTGACGCCTAACGGCAACTTAAGGATAATACATTTTAAATTTATACACCAGATCTACTACACGCCGACCAAGCTGAGAAGGTTTGGCCTACAGGAGGAAGACAGATGCAAGAGGTGCAATAGGGAGGGGGCAGATTTTGCACATCTGGCCTGGAACTGCGAAAAGGTGGCGGAGTATTGGGGGGAAGTGACTATCGCTCTCACTTACATGTTAGAGGAAGAGATACAATGCACACCTAAGATCTGTTTACTGGGAATAGTTCCTCAATGCCGGGCTTTGAAGCGTAGGTTTTGCGCACTTGCTTTATTGATGGCGAAGAGACAGGTGGCGCAATGTTGGCATAGCCGGAAGGTACCGACGAAGAAAACATGGCTGCATGATATGTCCACCTGCCGGGACAGACTGCAAACATATGAGGAACAATTGCCGGTGAGGTCAAGACCAAAGGATATGTGGTGTTTTTTGACAACCTACCTTACGTCACTGCAGGACAGTGAGGAGGACTAGTTATCCTTCTGTTTCACTTCATGGGTGGGTTGATTAGGGCACAGGTACAGATTTGACAGAGGTACATATAGGATGGGCATTGCAGCTATAGTTGAAGGAACGACTAGGTCGAATGTAAGGAAACTGTCAGGTCTTAAGTTGGGGTATGTTGTTGTTTCACTATAAAAGGTAAAAATGTAAGACTCACGACACTTGTCAGACATGAGCCATGTATAAGGTGCTGAGAGTGGTAGTACCTACAGATTTCACGCTCTGCTTCGTACAATGTTTGATAACTAATCACTGATTGCATTGATATAGCGAGCCGGCCTCAGGGTTGTAGGCTCATGCTGTGTACTCTGCGTTGTAACAATAAAGGTCTTACAAAAAAAAAAAAAAAAAAAAAAACAACTTGTAACACAAAATACAGAAATTAGTTTGACATTAATCCTCTTCAACCATTGGCTCTTTTGGATGAGCTCCCTTCGGGTATTGGCTACTAGGATGTGTGTTGCATTTTGGGGAAACCCAGGGCATATTGGTGATGCTCACCATTTTTTTTATATTGTGTTTTGCATTGATGAGGCATATCAGAAAATAGTTTGCCTGCAGTCTTATACATGTGATATGCAGACCACAGAAAACAAAGTATATTGCTTACCATGAGGACCACGGCAGTCATCCAACTCTGGGGGCTGCCTGTGCTCTCCGAGTTGGCTACCACAGAAAGCCAAGCACATTGACCCTCCTGACACAAGATAGCGAGCCTGAAGCACATTGGTACATTCAGCAAAAGAGTTCTTTTCCTCCACCAGCTATACTCTGAGGCCCCTGAATACCATTTGCCTTCTGGGACATGGCCAGTGTGATCTTACTGGCCACTTCTGATGAGTTCAGATGTTTCAAGATGGATAGGATGCAGGCTAAGGCGTTACACCTGGATGGGAGCCACATGATTTTTCAGTGACATGCATGCATCCCTTATGGATATGTCGTTTGATGGTTCTTGGCTGTTTGGTAAAAAGCTGACTGTGCCGCTGTGCTTTTAGGACAGCCATGATACGGCTTACTCTTCAGGTTAACTGTCTGACGGCCGTCTATTCCATCAGCAATGCATATAATGCAGTGGCTATGCTCGGTGGTCCTGCCTATTGCCAATGATAGTCCTCACAACCCATGCTGCAGTCCGAAAAACACTTTTGTGGCTCAAGTGACAGAGATGGTGGCACCACCATGGACCATAGTCCTCTTGCTCATCCCCGCTGCAGCTGTGGTCATATTGCTTTGATTCTACTACCCATGGTAATGCACAAACAGTAGGGGACAAAATTATTTTTTCCTACCTGGTGTGCTTTAACTTCAAACCAGTTGGAACTGCACATTATTTATCTTGGTTGGGCTCTTCCCTTCATATCCGCTCCCTCCAGTGTTCCACATGTTTCTGTTCAGAATTTGGCGGATTATTCCTCCATTCTGTCACAGAAAGTTCAGTTTTTGCTAGCCAAAGCAGCCAAAGAGAGGGTTCTTGAGGTGGAGAAGGGGGGGGGGGGTGTTATATCCGTTATTCTTTGGTACCTAAAAAGGACAAGAATAATAATGCCAATAATGGACCTTTGACCCTGGAACACCTTCCTTTGGAAAGACGAGTTCAAGGTGTTGCCCCTGGCGCAAATTCTTTCTACCCTTAATAATTGGGACTAGATGGTATTCTTGCACTTGCAGGACATGTACTTCCTGAACTGTGGCCTCACCTGAGCTGCTTGTGTGTTTATGAAGGTGATGTGGGTTGTTGCAGCCCATCTTCACAAGTCAGGGATATTTATATTGCCATATCTCTATGACAGGCTGCTGAAGGTAGGTCCACTGCAATTAGTAGCTGACTAATCTCAGACATTTATCACTCTCTGTCATTACTGGTAAATTCCACCCTGAAGCTGAAGTCCTACCTGCAGCCTACGCAGAGGATTCCTTTCATTGGGGTAGTCCTGGATACGGAGGCATACAAAGTGCCCCCCCTAAAGTGTCCGGATCATTCAGGTTATGATCCCAATGTTTTGGACTTACGTCTGTATTCTGGTGGACTTTTCAGTCCTAAACCCGTCCCAGGCTAGATTTCACATAGTCACACTGCATTCTGTCATGGGCGATCTACTTCTGAGGGCGTGGAAGAGTCCCAAGGAAAACTGACGTCATCACACAGGGGTTGCCCCTTTATGTAGCTCGGTGTTGTCACTTCCTTTGATAGTGCAATGTCGCTGTGCAGCCAATGGCACCACCTATTGGCACTCAGGAACAGTTGTTATGAAAAGGTATGGATCCACTCTTGTGAGAAAAGAGCATTAACAATGATAAGTGACTTTTTTATCTAGACATAACATATTTGCATACGTATATTTCATCGCACAAATGCCACATTATTTTTCTCATAGTGTTCAGGACACATTTTCATTATAATTCTCATGGGTAGAAATGCAGGGGGCATGGAGTTCTGAACTATTGATTATAGCCAGGAAAAAAATAAATGATTAAATACTTTATAGATAAAGATATGATGAATGGGATAAGCTAAAGCTGTGCACAGACCGGTTTTAATTTTATTGAAGATTATATTTTTTTCGGAATGTTTGCTGAATGTTGAGTACATTTTCTGGTTCATTACTTTAATATTAATTTAAACTGCTGTCTAAAAGCATGTCATGACATTGTTTGGGTCTTGAAACATATTTTAAAGTAGGGTTTCTACATTGTTGTGTATGCAGATCATTTTCCAGCAATAAATGGTGGCCTGTTCTTTGGACAAGTACTAACATCAGCACTTTAACTATCACTAGAGGAGGAAGGAATAAGGATGAGGAGGGGGTGTGAGGCATGAGCATTCCCCAAAATGGAAGCCCTGCTCCTGCTCTAGTTTTCTCCATCTCTCAGTGTTCTCCTTCACATTTCACCCTAGGCTTTCTCTGGAGCTGCACAGTATTGGAGGATGTCTATCAGTTGTTTTTTATTTTGTTAGAATATTTGTAACACGTTGTTTAGTCACAAGCTCTCTATGAGCAGTAACTTGGATTAGTTAACAATTGCTGTGGTATTCTTGTTAGGAATTAATTTTTTGCTTAAATTCATGTGTATATTTATTTTATACTTTTCCATATTTTTTTCTTGCCCCAAGTGCTGTGCCTACTTAATTGAATCTCATATGTTTTGTGGCACACCCCTTTAACGGGTTAAAAAAGACAACTCGAAAAATATTGACATTCCACAATATTGAAGAAAAAGATTCTCGTATGAATGCTGAAAAGGAGTATGAGAGGAATAGGGCAATGCATGGTCAAAGTGGTTAAACAAAACGCCACTACTGTTTTATGCTGGGTAAGGTGGTTGATCAGAACATGGAAAAATTCAAAACACCGAAGGGTTCATGATTGTAAAAGATGAAAAACGTGGCCAGCTCTTTCGTGCTAGTGTCACAAACCTCACAATACCACATGCAAAGGTTCAGCCCACCTAGGAGAACCACAGCCTATTGTAAGCATATAAATGTGCTGGCAGTGTCAAAGGGTCCAAAAATGTGGGTCCACTTTTATAAACATCTGCAGAGTTTTGCCTACACAGATGACATGTACAACTGCAGAAAATATATACTTTTTCTGCACATTTTTAAGGATATGTGGAGAACGCTAAAAATGAGGGGAAATTAAATTAATAACATTTAAAATTAAAATATTTAAAATGTTTTGTTTTTTTACTTGAATTGCCCTATAAATGTCAGAAATATACTACAGTAACCTTCAAATGTTTACATTTTACAATTCTATATTTAAGGACTGATTTACATTGTATGATTTGTTAACCCTCTAGTTGAAGATACTCAGCTAGCTATGTAGCGGAGCAGCATTGTTTAAATTATTTTCCATGTGAAGAAAAGAATAATTGTAACAATTTCACACTACCTCACCACTACATTGTGATCATTTCCAGCAGTCTACTGGATCTACAGATATAGGTTTAGACTGGAGCAAGACAGTACGAAAACTTTCCTTTACGCTGACATGTGCTTTGGTGAATCAAGACAAATTGTTTTATTCTCTTCTTTGTATAGTCATAATTCTGCCCATGAAGACTTGAAACATATTCTGATTAGTGTCCATTGTGTTTCCCGTGTGCAACTGCTGTTTTCTCTTGTTTCGACATCCACTCGACACGCAAGGCCGTCTGCATTTTTCATGCGATTTTACTTTGCCCATTGGAGGTGCTTCATTCCGAATAGACCACCTAGTCCAGCATCGCCTGCTGTTGTCCACAGTTTCTGCATCCATTTTAACAGAGCTTTGAAAATTGGTACTGATTTAAAGAAATGTTCAATATTTCTCAGAATTCCCAATGTCATTGTTGTTTCAGGATGAAATATATCTGGACATCACACGTGTGTGTCTTTGCGTCCTTTGGCCTGTGCAGTGTTGAAGTGTGGGGATTTCTCCTGAAAGCTGTTCGCCTTTACACACCACAGAGGGTAAGTATTTTACTAGATGACAGTGTAAGCCCAGTTACAGCAGCATCTGTCCTCCATCTCTAACCATTTGTTTGCTTTCCTCATTGGGCTGACATCCGGATGATATAGAGAAAGCTGTTTTTTCAAATGTAAACATGTTTTTTATAGTTATTCAATTACTGTATGTTGAAGGGGGAGTGTCATCATATGATCAGGCTCAGTCGAAACCGATGAAATGATGTGCAAACACAGAATGCAACTCGAGGGTTATGAAGCCTGCTTTTTGCAGGTGCATGTTTACAGATAGTAGGTAGCTGGCTAATGCATAAACGACCATGGGGTTTATGCACAAAAGACCCCGTGCATCATTTGCTAGTTTTTGCAAGTAGTAGTATTTGGATTCCTACTTCGTTAATATTTGAGCCTGACAGAGTGCAACATTTTGCAGAAAGGGCTTTGAACAGCCTTTGCTCCTGAAGGAGGAGGTTGAACAATATGGTATTATGCCCATATGTTTCTGTCCATTGGGGCCCTTGTATTTGTTTTGTCTAAGTGTGATAGAAACAATGGTTGTGTTTGCTGAATCGAGCAGTTTGTTTTTACAAGGGAACTAACCGAAAGATTTAGGTCACCAAAAAATGAATATTGCTCGATCTTAAATGGTAGTTCCAGCCATTGTATGACTTTTTTGCCAGACAAAGGTTAATATGCTGTGGCTGCTTACACCCTCCTCCGAGCTGTCTGTAATAAGGAATAGTGTGGAAGTGACGTGTTCTGAGAAGGAGCAAACCAATGTGGGATGACAACATTGCTTCTTCAGAGGAGAGGGACTCTGTGGAACAGACCGCATTGTTTACATTGCTTTTGATCTGAGCCACAAGGTTGTGGAGTGGACCTTGTTGTTGGAGTTAAATGAAGGAGGACCTAGGAGGTACTCATAGTAGATGGGGGAGTAACATCAAAGACCGTAAGAGCTCCCTAATGACTTCTAAGGTGGGAGGAATGCAGCTTGATTGGAATATTTTTTGGTTTCTACTCCTTTCTACCTTTTATTGGGCCTCTGAAGATATAATGGTAATAGGGAGAGAAATGAAGGTAAAGTAGAAGTGAATCTGCCTGTATAGAGGAGAGTGGATGCAGATACTCGGAAGCGTTAAATAACACCCCTTTATCATAAGGGATCTCTTCGTTCTCTGGGTTGCATGTTTGCATAATATTTTAGAAGGTATCTGGAGAACTCAACAGCGTACTAAAGTGTACATAGAGTAATGAGAGTTTTTATAAAATATGGTTTGTGGTAAAATCAGTTTACCCTTCTAAACACTGAGCACAAGGAAAGAGCAAAAACAAGAAAAGGCAAAACACTGTTTTTTGTTTTTGTAGAGAGTTTAATGTTTCTTTAGGTAAGCAGCAAAGAGAATAAGTGTTAGAGATTAGAAGTTTAACTATAAAGCATTGGCCATCTTTGATGGTGCAACTGTTTTTTAAAATTATTTTTAGATGTTTAACACGCATTATGAAATGAAACCTCAGAACTAAGGCTGCGGTATTCCATTTTGTCTGCCTTGTAGTGTGATTACAGTATTCAAAGAGAGAAATAAAAGATAATAACGAATGAAATAAACGTAACTCTGGCTCCTTGACTTTCTTGATCAGCAGTAGATACCTAGATTTGATTGAAATGTATTGAAATACTAAACTGCATTTCTTATCTGTGGGATAAAATGCTCCGAATTAGTGTCAAAACCCAGCCAGCTTTCATTGTAATTCTATAATGCAGGAGTCTTTGGCTTACTGCCAATGACCAGCATCTGTGACATGCATCTAAGCCATAATGTTCTGGAAATAGATGGACTGTTCTGTGCTTTCACCTACAGAAGGGGAGGCAAACGGTGTTGAACACTCTTGAAAGGTGTCATGGTTAATCAAAAAAGAGCCCAGTTTGAACAGTAGTTTTTTAAAAGTAGCCCAGTAATTTGGGTCTTGGATAATATTGAGCGTAAGCTTGAAAGGCGAGGGTGTGGGTGGTGGGGTTGAAGAAGAGATATTTGATTGGGGCTGTCGTCAATCTTGTTATTTTTCACAATAGAACGCCAGATCTAGTTTAAATTCTGGCACTGGAAAGTGAGAGGTATCCTGATCGGAGGTCATCAGTGAGGTCATAACTTTGTCAGGTTTTGCTAACTGCTCATGTAACTGAAATGCATTAGGACATGTAGCTGGTAAGACCTGTGCGAGGGCATTTAGGAGAACGGCCATGTTTATGTTGCCTAATACTGTAGATCTTTGTCAGTAACTGTGGCGAAGGCACCCTGCATTGTAGTGTATGTCTAGGAGGACAGGCACATTGTTCAGATGGACCAGTCCAGCCCTCCTTCATTCCTGAAATAATGATCAGAAATGGCTTACTTTTTCCAGGGTATCCTACTTGTTTCAATAATGTATCCAATATTTATCTGTACTTCACTGAATGCCGCATAATCTCAATGAATAATTGAACCTTCATATTATGGATTATTGCAAATGGTCTAAAAATACGTATGTTTTCCACAGATAAATCTGCTTCAATATTTTACGCCCCTGATGATTATACTCTGCCTTTATTACAAGGTGAGGTTCTACTACATTTGCTGCCATACCTTTCTGTTGTTATGTTTTTACCTTCCGTTATGTGTATGATGTACCGAAAGTTGTCATTGAATCATGCCAAGTTCATGCAAAAACAAATTTAAGAAAACCTTATCTGAACTAATAATTCTCAAGAATTTTCCAAACATCAATGATGTATCAGTTCTTCTGGGTTTAATTTGCAAGATGTTTGAAGATACCTGACCTTCGAATGGATGGAATCAATCATCCTGACCATGTTACCTGTTCAAAAAGATGCAAATCTCTGTCACAAGATGTGTTGGTGGCTCAGTGTTTAGTTTAATGGGTATTGTTTGTGATTCACAAAGGTTCTCATGAACAAAATGAACTAAATGAATTTAGCCAAAGGTATTTGTTTCATGAAAAAGGACAATTTACATATCAGTACTCTAGCAACTTATGTTTTCAAAATTCTGTAGATTTCAATATTAAAAGGCCTTTTCAGAACTTTTCCATGACAAATAACAGATACTTCTTTGAGCAGATTCCTCTTTTGGACATCAGACTGGATACTGAAAATGTTGCATATGTTCTATGCAGGTGACATTCAAGTCTTTAGGGGTAAAGTCATGAGTGCGTTGTCTCTAAAGGCAGCATACGCAGTCCAAATAAGCATTCCATGACCCATGAGTGCAGTTGTTTTTGGTGCATGCCTCAGGCATTAAATCCTGCAAGGATCGCAGATAACAAATGTTAGTTTAAGGTGATGCACATAGTGTCTTGCTATTTGATTCCTGCTGTGCTATATCCACACTGTGTAGACATCAGTACAGAGATGAACCAGGTCGGCTTAATGTCTCTTACTATCTCATTAGGGCTGGCAGGCTTGTGTCAATAGAGTAAATAATTTGTCTAGGTCAGAATGGCCAAGTAGATCCATGTGCAAACATGCTTGAATGTGGTTAGGTCCATGCCCCCACAACTCACCAATCTCCGCAGTGTTACTTGAAGGCCTTGAGCCTCTCTCTTAGATTGTTCTCTTCCAGAAAACCTTCTTTGTTGACCTGTACAACATGAGAAGTCTATCCCTATTGCCTGCTTCATTGTCCGCATCCTTGAACTTGCAGTATCCAGGCTGGAGAAGGACTCATTGTTAAATTGAGCAATAGGCTACATGGTGACCGTTTCTTATTTTTCTAGAACAAAGTTTCTAGTTTGGGGTCCCTTTTATTAATAGCCTATTAAAAGGTGAGCTCCTTTTTATCAAAGCCTTTTCTCCCGACTGACATTTCAACTGAGTTCTTGCTTTTCTACATTGCTGACCATTCATACCTGATAGCGCTCAAACCACTAGCCGCCAAGCTTAGGTCACAACACACACATTATGCACTGCATTTCCACGACTGCCCCCTGCTGATATTGCTCTATGCTGACATCAGTGTCTGCATCAGGGAACCCCAGGTAAACTTTAACCCCATACTTCGGAAATTCGCAAGGTTTGGAATAATGTCAGGCCTCTTCATTAATTGGGATACATCTGCTACCTTTCCACTTACTGCTGGCTCCCATCCAGTGGACCTAGATTATCACCTGAATGGTACACAGAACCCGTTAAATACCTGGGAATCTGGTGGAGTCTGGAGATAGAGGAAATATTCCAGCTTAATTATGGTTGTGCAGATAGTCAATCTGAGGAACAGATAGACAAATGCCTGAAACTGCCACTGTCAATGGCTGGCAGGATGGGATTGATGAAAATGTTAATGTTACCAAAATTCCTGTGCTGCTTTCTAAACTTTCCTATTATACTTCATGAAAATTTTTTCCAAACTCTCATAGCTCTGCTCATTAACTTGTTTGGGCACATAAAACACTCAGAATTGCATGGTATATGGGAAATCCTTACATGGTCGTACACATCGGCGGAGGGGGAGGGGGTGGGGGGTTTACAGTCCTCAGCATGGAGCTATATTCTCATTGTGCTCAGGCACACTTCGCCTACTACTGGGTAATGCCACAGCATAACATGGTTCATATTGCTGTGGAAAAAACATAGCTAGTCCTACCCCTCTTGTGAACACTCTTTGGTCTATCCCGTTTAGTCAAGCGAAATGAAATTAATACAACATGTTTCTGCCTGGACAAGCTTAAAAGCAAAATGTAAAATGCATTATAATACACACCCCAGGCCCCCTTATCATCACACACTTATCACACACGCTCTTATCCATGATGAGCGAACAAAAATCAGTATCACATTTACACAATTTTAAAATCTGCACTTGGGGAAGGGGGACATTGCATCTCACTGGACTCGCAGAAAATACGTGCGGCACTTACACAACTAGAATTTTTTTTCATTTAGCAGATTTAGGATCAGTGCAGATTAATGTTAGCATCTGTTGCCGAACTGCCTGCTACTTTTGGCCCCTTGCAATGTACTATAAAGCATAAATCCCCACGCAACTTAGAACCATCCCATACTGGAAAACCAAGCATGCGCTCTTGATGTGCCCCTCACGAAGGAAACCAGGGAATACTGGTGCAAGCTGTTACTAAGTAGCAGGTTGTGCCTGATTCATTATAGATCGACAGAATATATTATACTCTGCTCAAACTGCACATATAGCAGCTGAGAATGGACTTGGGCTGCAAGCGATGTGAAGAGAAGGGCACAGTTTACCCTAATGACAGCAAACAGTTTGCACCCTTCAGTAAATAATTGAGTTTGGTCTGTTGATATCTCTAGTTGTGGTACTTCTGGACTGGGTTCAACACAAACCTCACCCGGGCCCAAGTTCACCGGTCTTGCACTCCTGCTGCCAAGCGGTTAGAAGCTAAACGTTGTGGGTGCTGACGCTTTCTTACTACTAAACAGTGGCAGGCAGAACAAACCTACTGCTGGATGGAAAAATGGAACTTCATGAAGACTTGCTACTCGAAGCATCACTGCCTAACAATATTTGGTCTTGGTTCAAGCATTACCTTGTCCGTTGATCAGAAACAGAGGCTACTTCTCATTAATGACCATAATTTACGCTGCAAAGTGGAGGGGAAAGTGGGATGATCCAGCCCAGTGGACATCGACGATATGGCTGACTTGAATGTTTCTGTAACACTTTAATGTAGGAAATGTGTTGTGCCATAATAAGCAGGACCTCAGGTAAGTATCAAAGCTGTTTATTTTGTAAGCTGTATATAGACGAAGCCCCTGCTGTTGTGCTCTTTCAGGAGATGCTCCAAATGACACAAGTGAAATGTTCCTTACGAGAGACACAGCTATGAAACATCATTACTGAACATTCTACATATGTTAAGCTCTAGATAGGTGAAGTACAACATAATATCTCCTTTTTTGTAACTAAGAAAACCTAAAATAAATACTAGGTTCTGATGCTTGATTGGGATGGCCTCCTGGGTAGGTGTAGGAGCTGACAATCACTGGGGTAGGTGTTTGAAATGTGACTAGTTCCATATGATGGACTGTCTGGGATGGTGTGCAGTCACCATGTGTCCTTTGCATGTCACCACCCTCAGAGGATCGACATCAAACAGACCATTTTCCACTTTCCCTTCTGCCTGGCCAGGACTAGGTCACCTTCATTGAAGATTGTGTGTAGACTCTCTGATGCAGAATGGTGTAAGTCTTCATCTTGCACATTCGAGAAGTGTCAGTAACGTGAACCTGGTCAGCAGTCAGGGATTGCTCTGCTGTTAATTGTGGCAGTTTGGTTCCGATGGCTCTCCCAAATAGCAAGGTGGCGGGTGTTGTTGATTGAGGAGTTAAACAATAATCACAGAGAGCTTAGCACAGGGCTTGCTTTAATCCAATCCCCTCCATGGATGCTGGGTGAATAACCCTTTTGAGGGTACCTATAAATCGTTCCACGACACCATGTGCTTGGGGCCACATAGGTGTACTCTTTTGATGCTTGATATTCATTCTGACAATGAACTCTTCGCTGTTGAAGAGATTTGTGAGATTTGAGAATGACGGGGATACCCCACGCTGCAAAGATGTTGTCCAACCTCTTAATGACCTTGTCATGGGTTGTTGATGATAACTCCTCTATCTAAGGTAAAAGTGAATATCCATCAATGACTACATTAGATGATGTCCGTTTCCTAGAGGCCCAAAGAAATAAGCTGCTGTATTTTCCCAAGCCTTTGTAGAAAAGTCAGACATGATCAGTGGATGCTGAGTCACTTTGGGGGGATGGCAATTGGTAAGATGACACTCTGAGTTCCCTCTCAACTCGCTTGTCTTAAGTCAGGGAACCACACTCTGTCTCTTAGGGCTCTTATGGTAGCTACAATACCATGATGGCCTTCATGGACTGGTTCAGTGACCTGTTGTCTTAGGCTTTCCCATACCCCAATTCTTGAGGCTCTCAATACAACACCTTCTTTGATCACAGACAGTTCATCCTGTACTTTCTTGAATTTTTGTAATTCGACATACTCAGCAAGTGGTCGAACACTCCTTTTCTAGGATTGAGCCAGAATGATGTCTTTGAGAATATGCATGTTCTGTAGATCAGTAATCTGTTCGAAATGTAAGTTGGCATACTGAACTTCACAATGAAGTTGATGCACTCCTCAGCTGTCTTGGATATCGAACTGAGACGAGGTAGTGGTACTCATGAAAAGTAATCAAAAGGGTTCTGGGATTTACCCTTACAGTCACAGAGCCCACCTCTCAATGCGAGAGGGTAATCTTGCTTTCAGATTTCCAAAGATAATGAACAACGCTTGGTGGTCTCTTATGATAGTGAAAAGTTTTCTGTATAGAAACACACAATAATGTTAACAGGCCCACACTGCAACCAGACTCACCTTCTCTGGCTGAGAATAGGCACATTCTGTGTCAGACAGGCTCCGACTTGCATAGGCCACAATGTGTCTCTGAACATTCGGATGACCGTTATGTTGACAAAGGATTGCCCCCAGTCCCACCGGGTTCTCATCCACTGTGATCTCAGTATGTAGTCTGGGGTCAAAGTAGGTCATCTTGGTTGCATTCTGAATTGCATGTTTATTCTTTTGAAACTTTGATCTCAATAAACAGACCATTGGAACAGGACATCTCGTTTTGTCAACACTCTCAGTGGAGCACATACAGTAGCAAAATCACCTCTGTACCTTGAGAAATAAATGGCCATACCTAGAAGGGATCACAGCATGGTGACATCTTGTGAGAAGCAAGTAGCTGACAGTGCTTTCACTTTATCCGGGTCAGGAGTCATTCTGCCATCAGAAAATAGGTGTCCAAAGAATTTGAGTTTGGTCTTGTGAAAACCACGATTTGCTGCTTTCAGAGTGAAACATGCAAGAGCAAGTAATTTGCACACTTGTGTTAGACCCTTGTCGTGCTCCTTGCTTGTTGCTCCAAATACCAGTATGTCATCACTGTAATTAAACAAAAGTGGGCAGCATGGCTCGCGGGTGGGGGTTTTACGCAGGAAGGGGGAGGCGAGCAGGGAGGAGGGAGGGTCGAGCAGGGAGGGGGGTCACAAGGGTAGGGGAGGATCATAATTTAAAAAAATAGTAAAACCTACATTTCCGCTAGGTCCCACGTCTTCACTGCTCCTGCTCTCCTGCCTCTGACAGGAACAGAAAGCAGGCAGCCAGGCTCCCTCCCCTAAGATAATCACAACGCTGCATGCAGCATTGTGATTGGTCTGGAGCGCCGTGGCGCGTGGAGGGCGGGGGGGGGGGTCACATGAGGAGGGGGTTTACGTAGGGAGCAGGGGTCACACAGGGGAGGGGGGGATCATTATTTAAAAAAAATAGTAATAATTAAAAACCTACCTTTCCGCTGAGTCCCACGTCTTCACTGCTCCTGCTCTCCTGCCTCTGACAGGAACAGGAAGCAGGCAGCCAGGCTCCCTCCCCTAAGACAATCGCAACGCTGCATGCAGCATTGTGATTGGTCTGGAGCGCCGTAACGCTGCGCTCAGCCAGGGGCTAGAGGGGTGTGCATGTTCTCCATGCAGACTGCAATGCAGCCTGCATGTAGAAGGGCAAAGTGCACATGACTAGTTTGGGCAGCCTGCGAGGGCCGACCAAACAATCTTTGCGCAATCAGGAGTAGGCAAATCACTCCTCCCCTGCCCTCTCAGAGATCAGATCAGATCAGACCCGCCCACCCGCCTGCAAAGCAAACATAAAATGGTAATAACTAAAAGTTCTTGCCATTTTATGTTTTGGCTTCTCGCATTGCGAGAAAGCAGTGGGGCAACGCTTCTCAGCCATAGCGGAGGAGCCGCCCCTGGATTTAAAAGCATTTATGACAGGTTGAATTATTTGACGTATAACATCCTGAAATATTTCTGCAGCTGACTGCTCTCCTAAGCTCAACCTTTTGTATCTGAACAAGCCGAAAAAGTTGTGATTTACCTGCAATTCTCTTCCAAATAGAGTTGGTGATATCCCTTGTTCAGGTCAAGATGGTAGAAAACTTTGGCACAGTTCAATTGCATGATCATGTCCGCTATGTGTGGACCAGGATTTCTTTCTCTTTTGATTGCTTTGTTGGCCTATACCCTCACTGTCCTTTATTGGAACCACCACTATGCGCAACACCCATGCTGTAGGGCCAGTGGAGTGCTCAATGATGTCATGCTTCAACAATGTTTCTAGTTCTTTCTCAGCAGCTTCTCGCAGGTGGAAAGCAACTCAGCAGCGCTGTTGTGTAACCGGGTGAATGTCCTCATTAATGTGAGCTCGCACTTTAATTGTCTTTAGCCTGCCCAGGCCGTGACTAAATGACTGGAATTTACAACTTCAGACTGACCTTGGAGGTGGTAATTGACAGATTACAGACTCATGTCAGCAGCGATGGCCAACTGATCACATTGAGACTTTTTTTGCGTTGCAAGGCAATGTGTATTAATCACACACACAAAAAGAAGGGGGGACCTAGGAGCTAATGAAGGTCCAGTGTCCATGCTCCTAAAACATCAAATTTTAATCACAAAAAAGGACACTGTTCCTACCGCAGGGTGCAAAAAGTCACCCATACTCTAAGGTGCAAATAGTCACCCATGTATTTAATAAAAAAGGAAAAATGAATAAAGAAAGGAAAGCCTTAGGTAAAGAGAGCCCACAAAAGGTGAAAAGACAATCTTTGTCCTCTAATGCCCTCACACACCCCAAGGAGTGTCATGCTTCATCATTGGGCAGTTGCTCCTCGTAGGGCCGGCGCTGCAATTCCCTACGGGCCCCCCGAAGGGGTCACTTTATCGGAGATCTTTTAAAAGACTGCCGGATGGTGCATGTGGGTGTGCGGGGTAGTGGGTACACTGAGGGTAAAAAAGAAGAAAGTGTACGTGCAAATAATTAGATGTGTTAAAAAAGAAAGGGGTCAACATGCAGCAACAATGTCAATGTGGTACCCTTCGCAGTTTAGAACAAGCATTTACAATGCAATGGTTTCGCCTTTGCAAAAGTTAGAGCTATTGGCTTTGCTCATGACATTATTTTTATTTATGTTTTTTTTTAAAAAACATAAATAAATGGCATTGTCATTTATAATGCCAATAGCAGGGCAGGAGAGCAAGCACAAGCAACGAGGGGGCAGGACAGCAAGCACAAGCAATGAGGAGGGGGGGGCCGCAAGCACGAGCAACGGGGGGGCTGGGGAGCAAGCACAAGCAACGGCAGGACAGCAAGGGGGGCAGGACAGCGAGCACAAGCAACAGGGGACAGGGGAACAAGCACTGAGGGGGGAGGACAGCAAGCACGAGCAACGGTGGGCAGGGGAGCAAGCACAAGCAACAGCAGGACAGCAAGGGGGGCAGGACAGCGAGCACAAGCAACGGGGGGCAGGGGAGCAAGCACAAGCAACGAGGGGGGAGGACAGCAAGGGGGGGCAGGACAGCGAGCACAAGCAACGGGGGGCAGGACAGCAAGCACAAGCAACGAGGGGGGAAGGACAGCAAGCACAAGCAACTTTTTGTGGACCTGTGAGATTGTCAGGTGGACAGGGTCATGGTCTCCCTTGGCCCCCCCCCCACACACACAGAGCCCCACACACACACACACAGAGCCCCACACACACACACACACACACACAGAGCCCCACACACACACACACACACACAGAGCCCCACACACACACAGACGCACGCAAGTCTGGGATAGAGCGAAGGAGTGCAGCTTAAGTGACAAGTGCCCCTGTGCCGAGGCGCGCCCAGCAGTGGGAGGGGAGGGCTCCTTCTGTGCAGGTAAAGAGCACGAGTCTGAGATATACAAAACACTTTGAAAGTGGTGTGTGGTCACAGAGGAGAGGGGCGTAACAGATCCAGAACTTTAGTAAGTGTTGTATTACAATACATGCATATCTAAGAAGAAGTGCTTTTTCTACGTTAACGCAGAAGTAAGGTGTTGAGGTTAACGGATGCCTTGGTTCTCGGATCACTATAGGCACACGGGTTGTATAGATTACTACAGAAGAGGTACACGGATTGTTTAGTGACTTTGAAAAGCCCGGTGTGCACCACTCTTTCTGTGAGCTGGTCCCACAGGCGGGGTATTATTACGAGCCACGTTTTACATTGCAAGAAATAAATGACACCAGAGCAGCAGAAACAGAGTGGGTGCAGATAGTAGAACACGTGCTTCTCAACCCGGCTCATTGTCCAGCCCTGCAAAACACAACTGCGTGTGTCAGGTATACTAGTATAGTGCCGACCGCGAGATCGCTAGTTTCTAAGTGCTGTGATGGGTAGCTGACGGGAAAATAAAGCATGCGAGAGAGATGTGCTCTGAATCGAGCAGGGCTCTAGTGTCTCTGGGTGTGCCTTATTTTCTTTGAAAGAAGCCATGTTACAGAATTGTGAACATGTGCACGGTTTTGAGAGGGAGCAGGTTGTAAAGGCACAAAAAACAGAGCACATGATGAGCCAGCGCACTTTTAGAAAGGTCTGAGCTCTAGGCGCACCCTGGCTCCGCAATATTATACCGTTTTTATACAGAGAAAGTGAAGCAAAGGGCGGCAAAAAATTTGCCGAGGATCACACTGTTGATCAAGCGGGGATGCTGGCTTTAGAATCCATTTATCCTGGACTACACCTGTTATTTTAGTCATTTAGGCACATGATCACATATCACCCGAATTATCAACTCATCAAAACTATGAGGTCATTTTTGTGCTAAGGATCGACCTTTAGAACCCCCGTCAATTTCACCCATTGAGCTGTGTACGTAAGCGTAAAGTTAAATGTAACTTGATTGTGTTTAGAATACATAGTACATTCGCTGGAACCAGTCTATAATTAATGAACATCTATATCTGAATTTGCTAAAACTCACTCTGTGATGACAAAATTAAGAATTATCAACCCACCTCTTCAACAACCAATAGCAATTACAAAGCGCACTGAAGCCCACGTTGGACGAGCAAGCACAAACCCACCGTGAAAGCCTTGCAGTGTCCCAGACAACTGTGCATTAGACTGGCATTGTGTGGTTTCGGCTGTGCACTGTGTCTAATGTCGTAGCGACTCTGCCTGTATGCCGATTTTTGAGCTATATCAAAGCGCCTTGAAGCTGCCATGTGGAGCATATAATAAGTAGTATTAGAAACTGTATAAATAAGTGATACCCTTGCAGAAACTAGGTTCTCTCGCGAATGAAACTATCTGGCCAAAAATAAGACGACAAAGCGGATAGCGGGAGTGCCCCGGTCGACCTTGTGAGGCCCGGCGGCTCCCGAGTGATCGGACCTGCGGTGCTGCGGGGGAGACTCTGGAGGGCATCCCAGAAGTGTGAGCACCCCGGGCCAGTCGTCTGCTTGTGTCCGCACCCAACATCCAGCACAATGGCTGCGGAGGGGTTGGGGGGGATTTGGTGGGGAAGCGCTGGAATGAGAGGCCGGGGGCATTAAAAAGAAAAGTTTAAAAAAAAAAGAAAACTTACCTGACTGCCGACTTGGGTCCGACCGCGCCTCATCTGCTGTCCCCTCCTGGGACAGGGTCCGCGTTGGCGCCTTCCGTTTAGTGGCTGGTGACAACAGCAACCCCTCTTCGCCAATCCAGAAGCGGCGCCTTCTCCTGAGCAGAGGGGAGAGCAGTGAGGGCGTGTACCCTTCAGAGTCTCTCTCTTGCCTGTTTTCGCTGATGGGCACAGCTGACTCGAGTTGCACGAACGGGAGGGGGGCGGGAGAGAACACGGACGACGGGAGGGGGACGGGAGAGGACACGGACGGCGGGAGGGGGGCGGGAGAGGACACGGACGACGGGAGGGGGGCGGGAGAGGACACGGACGACGGGAGGGGGGCGGGAGAGGACACGGACGGCGGGAAAGGGGAGGGAACAGGAACAGGAGATAAGTATCTCCAGGGTGTATATTTAGGAGTACTGAACGACTCTCCCGAGGGTCTGCAGTGGGGCGGGGGCGACTTACTTTAAAACATGGGGGGGGTTTGAGAGCCGCATCGGTCCCATAAAATTAACTTTAAAACTCGACCAGTTTGAAACTTGTGAGAAACCAGCACAGGCAGCCAGCCACTGATGCTGTGGTCAGAAAAGCCGATCTCCACAGGGCGGCTTTGCACTTTCAGTACCATTAAAATTGCACTTTTGTTGTAAGGTGTTATTAGATTTTTGGTGTTTGATGTTAATCAAGTTAAACCTCAGTTGGTTAGATTTTTTGGAAGTCGTAATACACTAATTCTAATGATCGCTGCAGAACAACTTTATATTCGTAAAATTATATGTAAATTGTAGTAGTTTCTGTGCAGTGTGTGCTTGTGAGTAGCGTTCAGATTAGAAGGTCGTCGTTTATGTACAATACCCGTGTGGCTGTGTGTGTGTGTGAGAGGCATCCCTCACTTCTAATATAACATTAAAAAACTGCACTAAAGCATAAGCCCATTTTTTCATAGAATAAAAAATACTCAACTGTATGAGTTCACCCAATCAAAGTTAAAAAGCTGAGCTTTTGCACTACTGCATTACATATGCAGTCTTAAAAATAAAATTCCGCATTAGAATGATGGCGTATAGGATAGATAAGAATACACAATAAGCAAACCACGATCGGCCATAAAGAAAAAATACGAGTGTTTTCAAAGTATCGTCGTTCGAATGCCACTTATGGTTTTTCACTGTCTATTTTCCTTAAACAGTATTAGACCAGTCACGAGAAAATGCAAATGAAAGGTTCTGCATCCCTACAGTCCAAGTCGAAATACATTTTATTCGCATGTCCTCTCGGCTTGGAAATATACCGGAATAAAACGTACACGGTGTATAAAGACTTCCGGTTTTTTTTTATAAACCTTTTTTATTGGATTTTCCATTTCAAACATGCCATACAAATACATTCACATCAGTGATGAATTACGTATAAAGACTCCAGTTAGATACGCAGCTATTAAAATTAACGTGTCATTGATTGAAGAACTGCTGTGAATATTAATGCATTGCTTGCCTTTTCGGAAATGGACGCGCACACACTGCTTTTTTAACCAGTTTATACTAAAATTCTAAAAACTTTACCCGCAGCATTTCCGTGTGTTCTTTGGCCACAGACACAAAAACAAGAAACCGGGCTCTAAATAGGACAGTTAAACCGCATAGTTTGTTGGGTCGAATTGCCTTGGTACAACCGATATGAATGTTTGATGAGTTTGTAGTTACGTTAAAGGTAGAGAAAAGTGGACTCTTATTTACGGTGCAGTTTTTAGGGAGTTCTCCTCCTTGCTGAGCGTGTCGCATACAACGCAATATATTCATATAGTGCTGCTCCGTTTTGTGAGCTTTTGCCTAACTGCAGTGTTTTGCAGCGCTCCTTTCTGTTCAATTTGTGACTAACTAAATATTTTTGTAGTCGTCCTGTGTTGCGAGTGGGGGTGACTGTAGTATTTTTGCACATTTACTTTGTGTGTTCAGTGTTTTGCTAATTGTGTAGTATTTTTGCAGAGATCCCGCTTGTGTTGCGAGTTTGTTTTTAACAGCAATGCAGTGTATTTGTAGTTGCTCTGTGTGTTGTGCGTATCTACCAGTGCGTTATTCCTGTAGTTGCTGTTTGTGTTCATTGAGGGCCTAACATGCCAGTATTTTTGCAGAATCCATGTATATTGAGTGTGTATCTCACAGTCCAGTATTATTCAAAGTTGCTGTCTAGATTGCAATTTCGCGGATAACGGTGTGATCTTTTTGCTGAGTTCCTCTAGAGGCCCTCTTTATATTTTGAGTGTGTGGATAGGTGTGCAGTATGCCTGTAGAATCCTCTCTGTTTGGCGAGTGCACGCAAACAGTGCAGTACTTCTGCAACAATCCGAGCAGTATTTTTCGAGTTCCACGTTGCACGAACGGGAGGGGGGCGGGAGAGAACACGGACGACGGGAGGGGGGCGGGAGAGAACACGGACGACGGGAGGGGACACGGACGACGGGAGGGGGGCGGGAGAGGACACGGACGGCGGGAGGGGGGCGGGAGAGGACACGGACGGCGGGAGAGGACACGGACGACGGGAGGGGGGCGGGAGAGGACACGGACGGCGGGAAAGGGGAGGGAACAGGAAAAAACGTAACTCCGCCCTGGGAAAAAATCTCGGGAACGCCCCCGAATCTGGTCCGGCCTTGACGGACAGATCCGGCACTCAATGGCTAGCCTCCATTTATGGAGCTAGCCAATGAGAGCCGGGGGACGTTCCCGAAGTGCTTATTGGGGACATAGGATTTCACCTGCGCTGAAAGGCTGCGCAGCAGCCTTCGGCAGGCGAAACCCAAAAACTGCTGTATAAAACATTGCCCCGAAAGCACCTTATGCCTGGGTGTCAAAGGTCATAGGTCGACATGGTCCGACAAAAAAATAAGTGTATTAATGCCTTTATATTACTTAGATAGGAGGTTTATATTCATAACGTTGCTTTTGTCTTGCTCATGTGCATATTGATGTTCATGGTTTTGCATATGCATCACTAAAGGATTGTGCCATTTTATATATGCGTTTTAAATATGCTCTCCTGCCTTCCTCGTCAGTGCTTCTGACATCTAGCTTGTTGGCTCTTCCATTTTCACTGTATGCACTAGCACACCTCTTCTGCCTGCTTGTGAACAGTTTGTTCCCTTCTGGTGCTTCTCCGTTCATGTACATGGATACAGCGCATCTCCACCTGTGTCTCTCCAAAGGTACTCCACACGTGTAAACATTACCTGATGTTTTCCAGCAGCCCACAGTATCTGTTAAAGACATAGGCTGGCACGATATATGAAACCCTTGCATTTTGCTCAGTATGGTCATAGATGTAATGGCGCTGTATCCAATGTATAATACTGTAAGATATCATGCATTGGGATAGGGCGAGGTCTATTTTTTTTTTTTTGCAGAGTTTTCTATAGCGCGAACTAGACCCGAACCGAATCAGGTATCAGAGCGCTTTACATATTTTCCAGTTACGTTACATGAGGACACACTTTCATTTTAGGCACGGGGAGATTAAGTGATTTGCCCAGAATCGCAGGGGGTTTTTGGCGTCGTTACCGAGACTCGAACCCAGATTCCCAGGTCCGAGGTCGAGCGCCTCAGCCGTTAGGCCAACTCCTCTATTAAAGCTGGTGCATATTATCTTTAATCATGTATGTGCCTGTCACTTATGACAACAAGTGTAAAAAACCCTGCCATATTTCTGTTTAAGAACATCAATCAGCCACGTTCAATCCAGATTCTAGCAACTTCCATCTATGCTTTACGGCCTGAAAGAAAGGTTGGCGAGGTTTTAGGGGACAATCTATAGGAGGCCTGTTAGGTGATGTCCTTGGTCTCCTACATGAGATATCCACTTGGTTGCTCATTTCAACATAATTTGTAACCTTTTTATCATTGGTTTATAAGGGTCTTATTTGCAGCTTTTGCAATGAAACCACACAAACCAAAAAGCTGTGTGTACAATGTATAATGGAAGAAAATTCTAAAAGAATATGATTTTAAAATATTTCAAATTTGTTGATTGTTAACACAAAAAGGAGCACAAAAATGTTTTTCTTTTGCTGACCCAAGAGCACTTCATAGAAAATCCCAATTGTTATCTATTCGCATGTTTTAAATTAGTAATATTTTTTAATTGTATATTTCAGTTTTGGCCACGAGTGATGGATGAGCTGTCAGAGTTGCGAGAATTCTATGACCCTGATACTGTGGAGCTGATGGACTGGATAACGTGAGACATGTTTTTTTATTTATCTTTTTCTTCGTTTTAGGGTGAGTAGTTTCAGGTGACAACAAAAAGAACAGACTTAAAGGCTATTATGATTCTCACTAACTGCCACATGATTTCTGTGGCTTCAGTAATGTTTTGCTTATTGACCCACTTAGTAGTAAAAGATAGTTGTATTTTCAGAATAGAGCAAAAAATAGAGTTGATTTACTGATGAAGTTCACCATATGCATATTTTGCTCATAAGTATTCATTCTTGAGATCTTGAAAACCTGGCTGGATGTTACTAATCAGTAGTTCAACAAGTTAAGTACTTGTATTAGGATCCAAGGTAGGCAGTGGATACTTTTTAGAACTGAAAAGCCCTTGCCTCCGGCATCACACTAGATCTGGAATATGTCATAGTTCCTCTGAGCCAGTAGGGGTGCCGGCTTCTTATTGCAAAAAATAGCATCCTGTTGACACTGAGAGTTCATAAAGTGCTCCTTCGGGACTATGTCAGTTCCCTTTTTATTAAAAGCCTTATGACATGGATCCGGAGCTCCTCTCTGAGAGAAATTTTACCTCGGAGTCACAAAATATTTATACAGTGCAGTTGTTTCAGGAAAACAGTGCAACTGCCTAAAAGGTCTGGGTTCAAACTGTGTCGAACTTGAGGAAGGCAAATGTCGATCATGGATTTTCATGAAGCCTATTTGTGGTTTACTCCTGCTCTTGCTCTCAGTGCCGTAGCATGTTACCTAGGGGCATTCAGGAGAGAGAGGTCAAATTTCTTATGGCCCGAGCCAAGGAAGACTGACGCACTTACTGAAAAAACAGATGCAGGTCCCGCTCCCGCTGCAGGTCTCGCACTACATCCTCCTAGTCATCAAAGGAGAAAAAATGACACAAAAATAAAAGGACCCCACCATGCTCTAGATCAAGGGGTAAGTCACCTGCCCCTTTGAAGTTGTCTTCATCAGACTCTGAACTGGTGGCAAATCAGTCTTTACAGGCATCCCATCATCTTCACCAGTGCCCACCCGTCCCTGCCCCGCCAGCTCTGCCTGAGCCTCTTAAGGCTCCATTGTTCTGAGCTTCACCGGTGCCAGTTTACCTGGGAGCAGATCCTTCTGCCTTCCTGCACATAATGTGGGACATGTTTGTTCGAATTTCGTCTCCCTCTGATGTACCTTTGGGCCCCATCGGTCCATACGTGGTTCGGCTTGGAGTATCCGGGCGGGACCTCCCTTGGCAACAACAGTTCCTCGTATACAGCTTGCATGATACTCAGGTCCGGCCGATGTCTCCCCAGTCCATACCCAGCTCACGTTGCCACAGACTCTACCTCCTCCACCACTTCTACCAGCGTTGTAAATAACTATTACTTCAGTATTGGAACTTTTATAGATTCACATGCTTGTACCATTCCCCGTCGTTGAGATGGGAGCCCCTGGTATATGAAAAAAGCAATGCTTAGAGGACTACAAAGCAGAACAAGCATTGGCATAGCCAATAGGTCTTGCCTTTGGGAACTTATAAGTGTTTAGTTATTCAGCACATTATCCTTGGTGCAAGGATAATCCTAGGGGAGAGGAGTTGGCCTAACGGCTAGGGCGCTCGACCTCGGACCTGGGGATCTGGGTTCGAGTCTCGGTAACGACGCCAAAACCTCCTGTGATTCTGGGCAAATCACTTAATCTCCCCGTGCCTAAAATGAAAGTGTGTCCTCATGTAACGTAACTGGAAAAATATGTAAAGCACTCTGATACCTGATTCGGTTCGGGTCTAGTTCGCGCTATATAAAACTCTGCAATAAATAAATAATTAACTGTTACATGGCTGAACACTTAAACAGTCCCAAAGGCGAGACCTATTGGATATGCCAGTGCTTGTTTCTGCTATTTCGGATGGTTCGTTTCCCTGCCGGGGTTACAACAGTGCATGCCCGGGCTGGACGGTTCTACTGCAACTAAAGGGCCCCCACGAACAGAAGAAGCCGCGCAGTCACGCGCTATAGGGAGAAGCGAAGCACTCCAATACCTTCCAGTTGAGTTTGTGCTATATAAATCTGCACAAAAAAATGGTTGACTGTGAGACTCTGTTCCTGAGGTATCCATCCCTTGTGACTCTGTCCGTTTTCTACAGTCACTGTTTGGCTAGGGATGAGCGAAATTGCTTATTTTTTTGTTAGGGAGTCTCATTTTTTTCCATGCAAAATGTGCTTTGGCGTATTTTGTGTAACATATATTACCCAAGTGCACAGGTCGGATAAAAAAGTTTAACGGATAAAAATAGTTTACCTGGATGTTAGCAGAAGACTCGTTTGAGCAGAAAATGTCTCATCTAAACATTTTCTATGGGGGACCATTCTCCCAGGAAATAACATAATGCCCAGCCTTACCCTTGACCTGAATGTGCTGGCCTCTGGAGTATTTTGTCCTATGTGCAGCACGGGATAGGTCCAGAATGTTAAAGCGTGTTTTTTAGATACTGCAAGTCATTCCCCCCAGTGCAGAAAACACAAAGGACCGGGGAAGTTTGATGAGGAAATGCGAGTGGGGCTTAGTTTAAGAGAATGACGGGAGCCTCCCTTCATAGACGCCAGCCCCTAGGGTAGGAACACTAATGAACCCGCAGGTGTCATTACACCAGCCAAGTGTGCCACCTCTGGGCTGTCGGAGCTGCGCGCCTGGTGATTTAACCCCAGGGAAATGTATGCGAATTAGGTGAAATAAATTGCTGTGCTGCTGTAGATTTATTTTCTCTACAGGTGAGTTTGAGACCTATGTCGACACCCCATCAGGCAGCCTGGAGGGACGATAAAAAGTACTATGCGTTCCCAGAGCAAGTGCGGCGCACAAAAGAGAATCAAAGCGACCCGGCGGGACGATAAATACCGCTAGACATGAAGCCTAGCTGGCGGCGAGAACCCTTCGCGCGCTGCGCTTTCCTGCATGCGACCCAGGCAGCTACGCGCTGGGACCCCTGGGGAACTATCGCAGGCCTCTGAAGTGGCTGAGAGTGGACCAAATGGGCTGTTGAGCGGTAGCTCGACTCTTGTCAACAAATGAAGGAACCCGATTAATTACGGGAGCAGTGAAGTTGATTGGCCAGTAGCCTGGGACATCTGGATACCGTGCTGGAAAAGTTTGAATTGACTGCTTAAAAGAAAGATTAAATGGTTAAAAAAAGGGCACCGAAAAGTAAAATTTATAAAAGCGAAATATTAGGGGCGAACATAGGTCAATGGAAAAAGAACATATAAAGTAAAAAGGTAAATTTTGCCACTGGGTTTGTTGAATTTACAAACCTATACATTAACTCTTAACCTCGGTGACTGCGCGAAAGAAACAAGTGGGAGGGGTAGGGGGAGTGCTGTATTGCTTTGCCCACTTGTGTAATCTGAACTTACGCACACCACTTCCTCACACAGAAACTCCAACACTCCTCTGGAGGTACAAAATGAGCTTTATTAATATTGTAGGCAAAGGCAATGAATCTCTAAAGCTAATAAATTCTTAGGCACCGAGTGAAAGGCAATAAACAATGAATACACCACACTATATATCTATAAATATGAAATATGAAACTATGAATACAGGTATATAAACAGTTAATGTACAAAGCACCTCACCAGATGTGTCCGCACCGGAGATTTCAACATCCCTGGCCAAGCACTGAAACACCAAGTTGGGAACCCCGCAGATCGGGACGCAGGAAGTAATCTCTCTGGGCACCAAAGTTGTCTCGCGAGTGCATCGCTCCAAGACTGAGTTCCTGAGCTCCACCCCACAGACACTGCTTTTTATAGTTTAAATCAACATGTTCGAGAAGCCTCTAGCAGGCAATCTCGCCCATCTATTCACAGGTGCTGGCCCCATCTCTGCATCAGACCCACCCAGACAGACCTGGCCAGATTCTGTTTGGGCTGTGCTGAGGCAAAAGACATTCCTTTCCCTATCTCCGGCCTTTGAGCTTTGCACGGCCATCCTCCCTCTGTCCTAGCGATAAGTATGGAATGCACAAAAACAAGCTGAAGGTACAACATAACCTTACGAGGCATCCTCACGAGATGCCTCGCACCCGCTTGTACTCGTTTACGAGAAAAACATGTTTGTTACTGCTGAAGTGTAACTACAGGGCAAGGCAGCACAAAATGGAAGTGTGATGCAACAAAATGGAAGATCAGAGCATTGCATGGAATCGAGGTCAACATGTAATTTAGTACGTGTAAAATGGCAAATGCAGTACAAGTGCGGCCCAGAGCAGGGACTAGGGCAGGTAGATTGGCAATCTGGAAGGCCTGTCTGTGACTGCAGCGACCTTGTGGGAGCAAGCGCGATAAATTGCTAACACATGGCGCCGCTGCTCGCTCCTGCAAGGGAAACACCAAACATGCATGCTTTTTAGCAAAATGCTGATCGATTCCAAAAGCTCGCCTCCTATGTAGCGCATGCGCGCTGCATAGGCGAGACCTAAAAAGGCCTAGGCCCATTTCTGTTTTGTAATCCATAACTCTTGTTATGTAAAAGAGACAAAAAATAATCCTTGAACCAATCAGGACCCTTCACCCTCTAGAACACTCCTGTGAGAACCATAGCCCATCTTAAGGAACCGTGAGGGACACCTTTTGATATGGCTTAGGAAGCTAAAGGCCAGAAAGGAGGTCATTTTGTGTGACAACGAAGAGGCATCCTCTCCCTCACCCAGAAGGTCCCTAAAAAGATCACCTCATGCCCATTCTTCTGAAGAGCGTCCAGAAAAAGCCCTTAAAAATACCATTCAAGGGTCTCATGGGCGCAGGCCCTCAAAATCTCCTGAGACACCTGAAAAGGAGAGGCAGGGACATGCTTCGGGGGATAGAACTGCTAAAAGGCGAGTTCTGAGCCACCTAAGACACCCCCCTCAGGTCAGGCACTCCTTCAAAAAGCCATCTTCAGTGCCTCCTGAAGTAAAACGTCAACGAAATCCTCGTTGTCGATGGGACTGTCGACGAAGAAACCATCTATGTCGTCGTCGACCAAGGTTGAGTTTCGCCTGCTCCCTAAGAAGACCTCAGCGTCCACGGAGAGCTTCGTCAACGACTGTTTCAATTGCGTCGACGACCGTGACGGGGCTGTCGACAACTACGACGGTGACAGTAACCATGTCGACGGCGGGTAGACCATCACTGATGGTTTTCCAAGTTACCGCCGATGGCTCCATCTTCGACGACGGTATCGTCGGCAGACTCGTCGACGAGGGAAAAAACACCGGACATGTCAGAAACCACTAGGAAGAGGAGAATTACACCTGAAATCACTTCTAGCACAGTTACACCTCTTTTGCCATCTTACCTGCTAGAGGAGCAGGATTCTGAGAAGGAAGACGAAGGTCCATATGGCTATGCAAGTAGCCCTGCACCTATCCACGTTAAGTGTCAGGAGGACGCCTGATGATGAATATGGCGAATATCAATATCCTACTCAGCCACGATACCACCAGAGTTATCAGGAGGAGGTGGTTTGCATGCCGTCCTCTTTATTGACGGATCTACAATTTATGTTGGCTGACGACAGGTAGAGATTTCCACCAACTCCTGTATCGCAAGAAATACCAGTAGCAGCTCATCGCCCACGCTCTATACCATCTACTCCGATGAGGAGCCAAGCTGTGCTGCCAGAACCCTTACAGAGATCGCCTCCCCCGATCCCGCAACAGGATCCAGTTACTATAGATGACGACCAAGAAGAGGGAGTATTCACAGATCCTAACAGAGAATGGGATGACTACCTCATTCCCACACCCTCTTCTCCCTCTCCAGTACCGGTTGACTCACCACCTGAGGACATTGGTGGAATTCACAACTTGCTGGAAAGAGCTGCAAAAAGATTTGGCCTACCTATGCAAGCTACTCAGACGGAGTGTTTTTTATATGATTTTAAGGAACCATATAGGAAGTCCGTAGAAGCCATCCCTATAATAAGTCACGTTTGGGAGGAAGGACTTAAGGTTGTGAAAACACCAGCGACAGTAGCACCAGTACTCTCCAGGTTAAAGAAGTATAAGGCCCCAGAGGACGCTCCAGCCTGTTTGGCGCCTATCACAAACCGGAATCAGTTATTTCCCATGCAGCTCAACGGAAATCCACAAACCCATCGGCACCAAGTACAACACCGCTGGTTAGAGAAGGCAGATGCCTAGATATCGCCGGTAGGCGTTTCTCTTCAATGTCAGCTCTCTTGGTCAGAGCAGCTAATGCCCTTGCCATATTGGGCAGATACGACAGACAGATGTGGTGTAACCTGGCTCCCTATATGGATCAACTTCCAGAGGAAAGTAGACCAGAGGTTAAGAAAATTCTCCTGGAGAGAAAAAGAGCTTCTGCAGAAGTAATTGATTGTGTGATGGATATCGCAACTACGGGTTTCAGATCGCTGGGCGGTGCGGCGGTTTTGAGCCATCGAGGATGGCTACGAGCAACATCATTTAGACCGGAGGTCCAGAATAAGATCCTGGACCTTCCTTTTGATAGAGAGGCTTTATTTGGAAAGCATATAGACGATGCACTGCAGGATATCAAGAAAGATACTGATACAGCAAAGGCTTTAGGGACACTACAATAGCAAAAAGTGCCCTTTAGAGGAGAAAGAGGCCTTCCATCCTACAGAGGTGGATACCAGCAATACAGATAACCCTCTTACGCTACATCTTCCCAACCATACCGTCAAAAGTATGCTCAAAGACGGCAACAGTCAGGGGCATACTCTAAATCTGCCCCCAGAGGAAGACCAGGTCATCAGGGAAAAGACACCTCACGACATCAATGACAAGCTTCAGGCTCTGGCTATTTTTATTCCCCCCTCTCCAGACGTTCCCCTGGGTGGACAGATTTCTTTTCATCTTTACCAGTGGCAGAAGATAACCACGGACCGATGGGTCCTCAATCTAATACAATTTGGCCATACATTGGAGTTCCTTCAGATTCCTCCTTGCACTCCTCCGGGATGCCAGGAAGTCAAACATCTACATCTCATGCACTTTGAGATACTTACAATGCTCCAACAAGGAGCAATAGAACCAGTGCCAATCTCCCAGACTGGGAAGGGATTTTATTACCGTTTTTTTCTGGTTCACAAGAACTTTCGTCAATGCCGTCCTATACTGGATCTGAGAACTTTGAATACTTATCTCAAAAAACAGTCCTTCCGTATGGTTTCCCTTCAGGACATTCTGTTACTCCTAAACCCAGGGGATCATATGATCGCCTTAGACTTACAAGGTGCTTATTTTCACATCCCCATCCATCCCTCCCACAGGCAGTACCTTCAATTTGTCGTAGCCAGAAGCCATTACCAATTCAAGGTGCTGCCATTTGGCCTCGAGTCAGCCCCAAATATTTTCTCAAAATGTCTGGCTCCGGTAGCAGCTGTTCTGAAGACGCAATGACATCAGGTATTTCCATACCTAGACGACTGGTTGGTCAATGCATCTTCACATGAAGGTGCTCAGTCGTCCACAGTGGCATGCATAAGACTGTTTGCCGAATTAGGCCTGACTGAACAAGGAGAAATCATCTCTCCATCCTTCCAAGAGCATTACATTCTTTGGGGCAATTCTGTACACCACAGTAAACAGGGTGTTTTCTTCAATCGAGAGACAAAGAGGCTAATCTCTCTGTCCCAAACTTTCGCAAAAATAAAGTCTTTCAGTACACCCCGCTACAAGGCACTCCTGGGAACAATGTCTTCATGCATCCCCCTCGTCCCCTTCTGCCGGTTAAGGATGCGTCCATTACAGGAGGAACTGGATCTGCAGTGGCGTTAAGCTGTGGGATCTTTCGTGGACATTATCACAATCACACCAGTTATGATTCAGGCTGTGTCTTGGTGGACCCAACGTCAAAATATATCAGTCGGACTTTCCATTCTCACCATGCCGGCTCCACAAGTTATCACCACCATTGCTTCCCTGGAAGGTTGGGGGGCTTTTCATCAAGACCTCCAAGTCAGTGGACATTGGCAGAGTCAAGACCAACACCTTCACATCAATCTATTGGAACTCAGGGCAGTGAGATTGGCATTGCTGGCTTTTCTGCCGAAGATAAGGAATTTGGCTGTGCTGATCAGGACAGACAACACAATAGCAATGCATTATCTCAACAAGAAAGGTGGCACGAGGCTCAGAAAATCTAGAAATGGGCAGTTCAAAATGGAATCTCGCTAAAAGCAGAACACCTTCCGGGGATCTAAATATCACGGCAGACACATTAAGCAGCCTCAAGTCAACCTGCCACGAGTTGGAGATCAATCCGGAAACCCTGGACAGTATCTTTCTAAAGTGGGAAAAACCAACAGTGGACCTCTTTGCAACAGCTCAGAACTAGAAATACTGCTTCTTTGCACGTTGACCTCACCAACAGGAATCCTGGGGGATTGCGTTTTTGATGGCATGGTCAGGCGTCTTTGCCTACGCCTTTCCGCGGATTCCCCTCCTACCACATCTTCTCACGAAGATCAAGAGAGAACCGTGCAGAATGTTCCTGATAGCCCCATGGTGGCCCAGACAGCACTGGTTCACAGAGCTTCTCCTTCTGTCTGAAACTCAACGATTCTCCTTCAGCTCATTCCATCTCTTTTGACGATGTTGCAGGGAAAAGTGCTTCATCCAGACCCCAAGTCACTAAGTTAGGCAGCATGGCTCCTGAACACTGTGAATTTCAACATCTAAAACTATTGTCTGAATGCAGGGATATTATTTCCAATGCCAGGGCACAGAGTACAAATAAGACATACAGGATGAAATGGAGAAGATTCTGTTTATGGTGCCAAGAGTCTAATATTCATCCTCTAAGATCTGCTTGTCATGAGATTATTCCTTACATTCTGCTCTTGGCGAAATCTGGATTAGCACATGCATCAATAAAAGTTCATCTAGCTGCGATATCCCGTTATAGAAGGACCTCATCGAGACCGTTATTATGGTCGGAGAGAATCATCAAACAGTTCATGAAAGGATTATTTTGTACCTTTCCCACAGTAAAGCCACCTCTCCGGCAGCTGAATATAGTGTTATTGCAACTCATGAAAAAACCCTTTGAACCCATTCACAGGGCGGATCTTAAATTACTTTCTTGGAAGGTGGCTCTTCTCCTAGCACTCACATCGGACAGGTGAGTTTGAGAGATTCAAGCCCTGTCCATACAGGAACCTTTCCTACAGTTCAATGAGAATCGGCTAGCCCTTCGAACGAATCCAAAGTTTATACCCAAAGTACCAACAGACTTTTATCTGAATGAGCCTCTTATCCTAAAGAGGTTCTTTCCTCAACCGACTTCTGCAGCGGAGAGGACTCTCCATTCGCTGGATGTCCAGCGTTGTCTGAAATTTTATTTACAAAGAATGAAAGCTTTTCTCAAATCATCACAGCTCTTTGTATCCTTCAGTGCACCCAAAAAGGGCTATACTCTGTAGTTCTCTAGTATTGGAAACTTTCCAGCTATACTGGATCTCAAGTGCAATCCAATATTGCAATCAAGCAGCAGGCAAGCCTTTGGAAGCACAGGTTCATGCTTATTCAACAAGAGCAGTATCTACTTCCACTGCGTTATTTGCCTGAGTACCTCTCCAGGATATATGCAGGGCTGCTACCTGGAAGAGTACACACACCTTCACCTGACATACTGCCTGGATGCAGCCGCTGACAGTGATGCGGCAATGGGGCAGGCGGTGCTGATAAACCTTTTCCAGTGACAGTGAGCTCTCTCTCATATCCCTCCTTCCTTTTTTACTATTAGAATGTGCACTTTTTATTATAAATAAGTTTCTCATGGGGTAGAGAGTTGTAATGTAGTGGTTTCCAAAAGAACTGTTTATACTCTGTGATGTCTACAATTATTGAGGTTAGGCATGAAATAATTTTTCACGACTGGAAGTTAAATGGTTTTCCCAGGTAAAGCTGTTTTCTCCCAAAAAATGTACAATTTTAAAGCACACACTTGCATATGTTCAGGTTCATGCAGAATAAAATGTGCTGCATACTGCTAGCTACTCTGATTCAAGCATGCAAATCTATGAAAGTTCCAATACTGGAGTAAGAAAACAAGTTATTTACCTGTAACTGTATTTCTCCAGTATTAGAAACCTCCATATCTTCACATAAGACCCACCCTCCTCCCCTGAGAGGATCACCTTTGGATTTTTGCACAAGGTTATCTTGGGCACAAGTGCTCCGAAAAGCTGAAGGGCGACGGTTCTCTCAGGAGTGTTCTAGAGGGTGAAGGGTCTTGATTGGTTCAAGGATTATATTTGATCTGTTTTACTTAACAAGAGTTATGGGTTACAAAACGGAAATGGGCCTAGGCCTTTTTTCTGCTTTGTAGTCATCTAAGCATTGCTTTTTTGATATACCGGGGGCTCCCATCTCGACGACGGGGATTGATTCAAGCATGTGAATCTATGAAAGTTTCCAATACTAGAGAACTACAGTTACAGATAAGTAACTTGTTTTCTTCCTCCTAATAAAACACATCTCTCTAGGAAAGAAACTCAGTGTTCCTTTTATGGGCAATGGCTCATTGAAAAGCTGAGTCATTGCCAGAGCTGGGAATGACCTGGCAACCTAAGCCATTAAAATATCGTCTTAGTCATAGGGATGAAGGGAATCTCAACATAGGCAGAATACTGGAGGGCTTAACATTTTTTGTTTCCTTCTGTTTCAAGTCCCATTGTTGCTAATGAGTTGAGCTGGTAAATATGGTAATACTTTCAAGGTGTATTTTCGTCTTTCAGATTTTACTTCTGCCCGAGAATAGATTTCTTTTTTTTTTTATTTCAAATCATTTTTATTGAAAATTTAGGATAAAACAAAGGAAAAACATTACAAAAAAGCTTCAATTACATAGATGGATTGATACATGTTAATTAAATGACACTTACAGAAACATAAGATAAGAGAACCAAATACATGGCATCCAAGCTAGCAGCAATAGGGTCGTTCAGACGGCCAGATGCAAGCTGAACCATTAGGGAATCATACAAGAGTAAAACACAGTCACACCCGTTGCTTCACGGGGGGTCATATTAAAAATGCTTAGCATCGAGGGATTTCCATAGTTTTGTATTTGAGGGACGCCAAGTAGTCGACTGCAACGCTGGGTTGTCTGCCCCTCTCAAGAAGAAGAGCCATTCCCGCCATATTGCAAATGTAACTTCTGACGAGCTTTTCCACTTACACAAGATGACCTTGCAAGCCAGTGTCAGCATTAGATCAAGAAGTTGGCGGTCCTGAATGTCATGAAGCTGTGGGTCTAGCGCTCCTAAGATAACATAAATAAATTCCCTAGTGGGATTGATGTGGAAGGTTTGGCGAATACAATCGAAAATCCTCCCCCCAGAATTATCTGTAAGATAGGGCAGAGAAAAAGCATGTGTGCGAAATCCCCTACCCCTGGTTGGCAGTTCCAGCAATTAGGCGTGTCTCTCAGATGACATTTAAACAATCTCTGTGGAGTCCAGAACGTCCTGTTCAGCAACATATATTTTGTCTGACAGAGAATTGGAGACACTTTGTTAGCTAAGGCGGTTTTATAAATTATGTCCCAGTCTAATACTATCCCCGTCGTGTTGGGTTCGGATTCCCATTTACCTTCCGCCTTTTTGTGGGATTTCCCTGGCAGTAGTAGGAGTAGTTTATAGACTCTAGATACAAAGTGGCCAACATGAGTAAAGTGTGGAAGATGCGTCACAAGCCAAGGAGTGTCGGTGGTAAGATTAAGTTTGGAAATGATAGCTTTCAGTTTTAGGAAGTGGTAGAAGTCTATGGGGGACAAATCATATGTCGTCTGTAATTTCGAGAAGGGAATGGGTTGCGCTCCCTCGTAGAGATCTTTCACCATGTTAATGGCCCTTTCAGACCATGATTCCCAGAAAAGGGTTTCGCCGTCTATTTTGAACATAGGGTTCCTCCAAAGTGACAAACAAGTGTTTTTTTTGATAGTGAGGTTAGTTTTGTGGGCTTGATCGAGCCGTAGTAAAGCTCTTCTGGTATTCAGTAGGATATATTTGGAATGAGGTAGATGTGACAAGTTCATACTAAGAAGGGTCGGTAAAGGAGCATGTGCTATGATAGATTTTTCAATGTTTAGCCACACTGGAACATATGGTGGGGAGTCCACTAGCCACAAGGTTCCCTGCTTGCAAAGAAAAGCTGTCTGGTAGTTCCTGAACGAGGGGAGACCCAGGCCGCCTTTTTCTTTTGCCATCTGCAGCTTTTTCATAGATATCCTGGCTTTCTTCCCCCGCCACAAAAACTCACCGAACAGCCTGTCCACTTTCTTAATAAAGTCGTCCGTAAAAGTCATAGGAAGCATGCTAGCAAGGTAGTTCACCAGAGGGGTGGACATCATTTTGAGAGTCTCTGCTCTGCCCCACCAGGAGAGAAACTTGGGTGACCAACCATCTAATAGTGTTGAGATCTTTTTCAGGGTTAGTTCCTCATTGATTCTCAGTGTTGAAATTAAATCTTTCCCAAAATCAAGGCCTAGGTACTTGAAACAGTGTGGTTGCCAGGTGAGGCCGGAGTCTCCAAGGATCTCACTATTCCCAATATTGTTGAGGAGTTTGACCTCCGTTTTGTCCTTATTTAGCTTGTAGCCCGATACCTTGGAGAATTCATCAATGGTATGCATGAGTGCCGGAATAGCCTCATCCGCTCTCTCAGACAAAATTAGCACATCATCCGCGTACGCGGTCAATTTTATGTTACAATCCTGGAATGGAATACCAGCAATTGCATCATTATGCCTTATATGAAACAGGAACGGTTCAATTGCCAACAAAAACAAGGATGGGGAGAGGGGGCATCCCTGTCTCGTACCCTGCTTCAGGGACAGGGAAGAGGAGAAAGAGCCACCCGCCCTAACCTTTGCAGTGGGGCAGGCGTAAAGTGACATGACAAGTTTCATAAACGTTGCTCCTAGATTGAATTTATTTTACACGGCCTCGAGAAAGGCCCAGTCCACTTTATCAAAAGCCTTCTCGGCATCCAATGTTATTGCCGCCGTTGGTGTATCTAAGAGTTTAGCTTTCTCCAGGACGTGCGCTAGAACTCTGGTGTTATCACTGGATAATCTATTTTTAAGAAACCCTGCTTGAGAAGGGTGGATCAGGTTAGGGAGAACACGTTGAAGGCGTGCCGAGAGAATCATGGCTAAGATCTTGCAGTCTAGATTAATTAGGGAAATAGGTCTATAATTTTTTGGAAGGGAGGGGTCATTGCCTTCTTTCGGGAGGACGGCGATAGTAGTTTCCGCCAGAGTTCCCCTTACTGCACCCGTATCGCTTATTTCACGGAACAAATGGAGGAGGGGGTCCACCAGAAAGGAGGCGAAGATTTTGTAAAATTTAGCAGTGAAGCCGTCAGGGCCGGGAGCTTTACCACATTTTAGAGTCCTAATTGTTTTCTCTATTTCAATTGCCGTAATTAGTTCGTTGAGCCTCTGTTGATCATCTAGGGAGAGTTTCGGTAGATCACATTCGTTCAGGTAGTCCTGAATCTTACCCTCCTCTACAGATGGATTTTTGGCATAGGGTGTTTCGTAGAAGTCTTTGAAAACTTCTGCTATTTCGTCTGGTTCAGAGTGGCCCACCCCCGATGAGTCCTTAATGACATTAATTGAATTCTTTTGGACTTTAAACTTTAGATAAGCGGCCAAGCTCTTACCCGCTTTGTTGGATTCGCAAATTTTGAGTCTACGTCTCCTGTCTAACCATACGCCCGCTCTTTCGCTAACAAGTTTATTGTATTCATATTTCTTAGCTGTCATTGTGTTGAGAATTACTCTGTCCCTATCTATTAGATGTTTGTTTTCTAGATCCGATATCTCTCGCTCCAGTGCTTCCAGTTTAGCATTGTGATCCTTGTTCATTGCTGAACGGATTTTGATACATACCCCCCTGATCGTGCTTTTTAATGCCTCTCATCGAACTAAGTCAGAAGTATCCCCTCTTTCATTCAACTCCAGATACGAGAGAATGGCAGATTGGATAGCGAGTCGATGATTATCTTTTTTCAGTATTTCGTCATTTAAACGCCACGATGTGTCGTGAAGAAGGCTTGGCGTTGGTTATGGAGAGGGAGATACACGAATGGTCGGACATAACCCTTGGTTCAATAGAAGAGTCCTCTATTCTCGGAACCCCATTCTGTGTGATTAGGATGTAATCAATACGCGAATAGGAATCATGTGGCGACGAGTAAAACGTATAGTCCCTATCTGTGGGATTTTGTAATCTCCATGTGTCAACCAGGAGGAAACGTTGGCACAAGTTAAGGAGAGCCTTGTGAGACTTGTTAGTTTTGAAAGTGCATCGTGAATCCCTATCTAGGAGTGGGTCCATTGGAAAGTTGAAATCACCCCCCAGTATGTGTATAGCAGAGTCTAGAATAGTCTCAACCTGTTTTGCTAACCCCTCCCAGAAAGTTAGGTCACTAGTGTTTGGAGCATAGATGTTGGTGACATAGAACTCTGTGTTGTCTCTACTTAGTTTGGTCGTAACCCATCTACCCTTCTCGTCTGCTGATGAAGAGAGTAACTCTACTTTTGAACGTTTAGCTATCAATATCAATACTCCATTTTTCTTCCCCACCGCATCAGAGCCTACTACTTCAGAATAATATTTGTTTCTTAACGTATAGAATTGTTTGCTGTCTAATTTGGTTTCTTGTAGCAACACAATATCTCCTTTCTGCCTGCGCAAATAGTCCAGTATCTTTTGCCTTTTAACAGGTTGATTTAAACCCTTCACATTTAAAGACAGAATTTTTAATTTGTCTGTCGTGGCCACCCCAAGTGGCGTATCAATAGTAGAGCGCGTCATTCTAAAGAATTACAGATAGAATATATTAGCATGATTCTCAGAGAAAGTAGCTCTATGTGATACAGTGAGATCATGGATTTTTGTAGACTCAATGACCTGTTCAGTGTAGCACCCGAACCATAGAAATGTCGAGTAATCGAGCAAGCTTATAAGGATGACATGCAAACGCCAAATCTTGTCGGCATAAATAAAGAAAAAGAGAAAGCAAGAAAATGAAAACCAATACATACAACACATACCCCCCCCCCCTCAATCCTCCCACACCCGCCCAACCCCCCCTCCCCAACCGCAAACAGAAGCATGGTGACTTGAGGAAAACCGCAGTGTTCCCTCCCATATATGCTAATATAGTAGAAACATCGGAACAATTTTGTGTACATTCAACATAGTGATAACTCAAGTAGCCCCATGAGAGAAATGTCACAGGTTTATCTTCAAGGTAACCCCCTTCCAACACTGAACATTTATGCGTAACAATGAGAAAACAGTTTTATACTGTAAAAGGAGCAAAGGGCTCCACATATAAGCTAACTGTAGTCATCAATATTTCTGAGACTGTGCATCTTAAACTCTAAGAAAACAAATTTGGAAGGGTATACTGATTTAAGGTAAAGAGCTCCTATTGGGTCTAACACACCATCAGGCGACTGATGTAGTACAGTAGCGAGCAAGCTGAGTACTATGAATTGTGCCCAGGAATGGCGGAGAGCTAGTATAAAGTCTATACCTAAATTATCAGCGTTGCGGAAGTCCTGAGCAAAGAGAATGAGTAGCTAACTGCCAGACCTTCCTACCAACAGTCAAGAGTATCAAACCTGCAGATATTGTATGCAGAGTGATTGTACTGATAGACATGTTAGCTTGTGAGAGCACAGTGAAATTTCACGTAGATAATATAAGCAAAAGGATACTCATTTATAGCCAGAGGCCGAAGCTGTCCCATTTTCCATGTTGTTGGTATCCATGTCACGTTCATCCAGATCAGTCAACATACGTCTGAGTTTCAAGGGGTCTGAAAAGATGTGTGGAGACCCCCGCACGATCACCCTGTATTTTGCCGGACCTACAAAGCCAAACTGGTAGCCCCTTGATTTCAACTGTGGTCGAAGCGCCAGGAACGCTTTCCTCACATCCACCATTTCCTTACTGTAGTCCTGTGAGATGTAGATCTTCGCATCCTTCCACAAGATATGATTGTGTTTCCGGACAAAGGCAAGGATTTGTTCCACGTGTTGGTAGCGCAGCGGTTTACACACTATAGGCCGCGGGCCTTTTTGCGTTTTAGTGATCCTTCCCGGCACTCTGTGGGCCCTGTCGAATTCTAGAGGATGAACAAAGGTCAGATTTGTAGCCTGTGCGAACCATGATTCCAGGAATTGGATACATGAGCCTTCCGAGTCTTCGGATCCCTCCGGAACCCCGAAAATGCGCAGGTTCCCCCTTCTATTCCTGTCCTCCAATTCAGCCAGCTTTCTTGCAGTGGAATCCGAGGATATGCACAATTGTTTCAGAGCCGCAGACGTATTAACTTCGATGTCCTCGAGTCGACTAATCCTTGATTCAGTCTCTGTAAGGCGAGGGTTGGTGTCCCTTATGTCTTGTCTAATTGCCACAACCTCTTCTTTGGTTGATCTGGCCAGGTCTTTCACCTCATCTAGCTTGCTTAGGATCATGTCTATTGCGTCCGGTGTGACTTTTTTGGTCTTGTTAGGAGAACCTGGGTTTGAGTGGTCAGATTTGACTCTCTTCAGGGAGTTTTGCTCCTTGGAATCCATTGTCCCAGTATCAATTCCAGTGCTTGTGTGGCCCCTCGTGAAAGACGGTATTTATGGGCAAATAGCGGAGAACTTACAGCAGAACACCTGATTAAGTGGGATCCCCTGGCGCTCTTCTCCACCTTAAATTAGGCAGCTGAGAAAAATCTACACCGCCACCCTTTGGGCCCAGTAGTATGACAGTGAGTGACTAGGAGGCTGTATGAGGCTTGTCAATGGCAAAGGATCGATAGGTCACCTCCTTATTCGTGTACCTAGCGTTGTTGACCCACACAGGAAAGCAGGGATCAAGGAGCACATCAGCATCAGTTGCAGGGACCAGCCAGGGACCAGCCAGCAGTCATCTGCATTCATTTGCGATCATTTGCAGCTTGGTAAAGCTTGCTATGGAATGTGCCGTCATGATTGGGTGCCCGGGTTTGCCAAAACACGTGGTTGCATCATTAATAGCGCCGAGCGCCGTGCGTTGGAGGCCATAAAATGCCAGATATGCTAGAAATGTATCCCTTAAATGCTCAGTTCTCTTCACTCATGATGCGGGGGTCATTGTTGGTGCGGGTGTTGGCCGTTGTCGCATGTACACGTAATGGGGGAATTGAGCCGCATCAAGCCGTCATGAGAGCGGCGGCAGCCATCTTGGTAAAGGCTTTGTTTTGGTAAAGGCTTCGCGTGTCAGCTATGTCAGCCGTTACTCGCCGGTCTGAGCGCAAGTGTACTCACGGATCTCCGGAGAGGTAGAGCGGACTCAGTGACTCCAGATCTGCAGCGCATTGGTGAGTGCATCGGTCACGAAGGCTGGCCTTGGAGACCCCGTACGCACACTCTCCCGTCAGCGTTGCCGCAGCATGGGCGCTCCGAGATTCCTCTAGTTTTGTGATTTTCCGAGCTCCTTCACCTTTGAAACTCGGCTTGCCACACTCCTCTCACATTCCGATTTACTGTACCGGTAATCCCACCAGAGTGAGGCAAGTTAGAGAGGTTCCGATGCTGATTGTTAAGCACCGTTACGGGAGGAGAAAAGGACTAAGGCGCCATTTTCCTCGGCGTCCAAACCACGCCCCTGCCCGAGAATAGATTTCAATGGATTGACAGTTTGTTGACCACTTTGCTTTGTGCTGGTTCTTGCCTCATGATTAAATTGCCCTGCCAGATTTGGTATGCTACTATCAAGTGACTCAGTTTCAGAATTTACCGTTGTGACTAGATGAAGTTTTCAATCGCAAGACAATATATTTACTAAAATTTTGAATTGAGACAACCCTAGACTCCCTTTTTTATACTTCTAACAAACCCGTCCCAAGAGTATCACTTTTGGTCCCTTAAATGTCATCAGTATGGGACTCGGTAGTGAATAGAGTCCTGAGATGTGTCCCTTTTATGACATGTTTCGAATGATTGATGTCTTCCACACTTTCACTAACTTATTTGCGAAGTGATTGGGTCCAAATGGATCTCTGGATTATGTCAAAGGATGGGAGATTTATATGCGGAAAGTTAGTTGAAATTAATCGAGTCAACAATCAATTCAGCACAAACTTATACCGTAAGCCTACGGATAGGAACAATCTTCTGAAATATGACAGCTACCACCCCCAATCATTGAAAACGCACTTGCCTTATACTCAATTCTTAAGGGTGAAGAGAGTGGTCTCTGATTCTCAAAAATGTCAAGAACAGTTCAAAGACATGGCTAAAAGATTTCGTGATAGGGGATACCCTAAACACACCATTGATACAGCGTTAAATAGAGCCCAAAATCAAACACGAGAAGATCTTTTAATCAGCAAAGATAGAAAGACTACTGAAAGGATTACATGCGTCAGTAAGTTTTCTAATGTGAGTTGCCAATTTAAAGCAATAATAAGACGACACTGGCAGATGCTTAAATCAGAAGTGGATTTTAAAGGAATTTTCACACAAGAACCTCTATTTGCCTTTACTAGAGGAAAAAACTTGGGAGAAATGTTGACACACCCTACAGAAAGTAAACCCAAGACAAAGTATCGAGGTACAGTCCCATGCATGAATTGCAGCAGTTGTCATAACATTATGAAGGGGAATTCCATAACCCATCCTATGAAAGGGCACACAATCCCATTAAGAGTCAACGGAACATGTGACACTATGAATGTGATATATCTGTTAAAATGCCCATGTGGGTCAGTGTATGTTGGCCACACTGAGAGGAAATTGAAAACGCGATTAACAGAACATAAAAGCAATATTAGAATGGAAACTGTGAAATCTTCTGTAGCGATCCACTTTAAAGAGAAACATCACCACATAAGTCAGCTACGAGCATGTATACTTGAGACAGTGATTCATAAGGAAGGTCCCATCAATAAAAAGAACTTACTGAAACGTGAGAACTACTGGATCTTCAATTTAAACAGTTTGAAACTGCATGGGTTAAACGATCGGACCGAATTTCTTTGCTACCTTTGAACTTGAGAACTATCTATGATTGAACTGCATATCTAGCATTTAATGAACTTACGATGGACTACTGTTATGTATTTGCTCCTTTATATGCAAACTTGTATTTACCAAAGTTGAAGCTAGATTAGCGCCTACCATGACACTGGCGAGTCAACACACACGCTATGTTGTTTTATTTTGTTTTATTTATTTCGTTATATCGATAACGTTGCCTTGTAATACCGTGTACGTCAAGTATCCATAAAGTTTCTCCAAATTCGATATAAAAAAACGCAGAACCGGCTTGTGAGGGAGTGCGCATGCGCAGTGAAAGGTACTACGTAAAAGCAGGGCCAGTGTAGGCTTCCGTATCTGGAAAGCCCGTGAAAATGCTTAGGTGAAGGACAACCGAACCGGAGGTAAGGATCGGCAACTTTAAGCGCGTATGACCGTATTTAAACGCCATACGGTTGCAAGCTGCATAGCGGCATGAATTATTCGCCATGAGCACCAAGAGAGCCTGTGAATAGTCGAATAGTAATATCAAGCGCGTAATAACTTACACTTTATAGGTCCGTTTGGTATAACCTGTACATACTTGGTGGTAGCAGTTTTAGATTACGAGCTGGCATTTAACCCTCATATGAAAGTTGTGTTTATATATATCGTTTTGATTAATACTAACTCACACAGTATAGATATACAGCAACAGTTATTTTGAAGTGGTTATCATGAATTGAATAGTATCATTGATGCTTTATTTGTATGATTCCAGATTTCCCTGATGAAGGTGCAATGAGCACCGAAATGCATTGGAAAAAATGTATAGTCTGGTGAAAACGTTCCCATATGAACACGTGAAATGAACATGAGAAATTTATTTTGAAAAAGTGTAATAAAACCAAATTTGGAAGCAAAGTTTAAAGCAGTGACACAGAAATTTATGTACTACAATATACGTTTGAAAATTTGCTGAAGGTTCAGCCCCCACCTGTGCCCGGGGTGATAGTACTATGGATTAATAGTCCTGTTACACTTGAAAGTTAGTTTCTAACATTTGAGAAGCTAAGATCTATTTGGGGTGGAACCTGGGCAATTCCTAGTTCATGGCAGACTGCCAAAAGCTGCTGCCTGACTTGAAGGGGATTATCTGGACAACCACTAGCTACTAACTCTGTGGGGAACTTACAAGAGCTATCGCAGCGAGGCAGACAGATCTGTACAATTTATAGAGCACTTTGCATTGTCGATTGAATGTAGTCTCTGTTCACCAGGCACAATGCGAAAGACATATTAATACTCAGATAACTGACTGTCGTCTCATGGCGGCAGGAGGCAAGAGAGAGGGCTATAGGTATAATACCTTGGTTTTTTAACTGTCATTCATAAATTCTAATACACAAGTGGATACAGTGTTATGTTGTGTCCTGTTCCCAACCAACACTGACAGAGGGCTTTATTACGATTATGACTCCTGCACCACCAAGCATATTGCAGCTACAAGTCAAGTCAAGTCAAGTCAAAACCACTTTATTCGATTTAGTTAAAAATCATAAAAGCATTCTACAATCACATCACAAGAAGGGCAATACAAATTCATAGCAAATACAAGAATCATCAATCAGTAGTATTTACATATACATAGAAAAGCATGATATGAGGAAACATCGACAATAATTAATTAATATACATTATAAAAATATATCATAAAAAGAGTAAGTACTCGATAAAATAGACATTTAAATGTAAACGACATCCATTTCAATCTTCTTCACAAAACACTAATATTTGCATTTTTAAGTCTTTTCCTCCTGATCCTAACCGCAGCAACGAGGTAATTGGCCACGCTAAACATGACCAGCGCAGAATCCAATAATTGAAGATACAGGAGAGCAGGTTTTGCCTGGTAAAAAGCTTTATCCTTCAAAAGTGGTACCAAGTATTTCTGTCTGGGCTCCGTAAAAAAATTACAAAATAACATAAAATGCATATTGTTTTGTGTAGAAAAACTATCACAATTGCAGACAGGAGCATCCTCCTCCTTAAACCAACCCTGACTATCACACAAAACTGTGTAAATCTGGTTAAACCGGAGTTTAACCAGAAGCCACCTATGAAAGGGGATATTGACGATAGTAAGGTACGGTTGTATGGTAAGACGGGTAATGGTCAGGTAGTGGGCTCTAACCGTTGGCTTGACTAGTTGGCGTTCCTCCCTCTCCACATTTTTCAATAATATAAAATTGGCCTTCACCCAATCTAAATCAGATTTCTTTAGACCCTGAGGGGCCTGAAAAATATCAGGACGTCCCAGGTCCAGAGAGCATTTTTGTATATATGAAAGCCAAGTAATGTTTTTATAGTTATCTAATTTCAGACAGTCCACCAGTATTTTATGGTTTAGACCCAAGTTTTTATTAGTCCAAAGCCTTATCCATAACAAGATAGGGGCCATAAGAAGGGTGTCAGATATATACCCAAGCCCAACTTCCTGGTGAACCGAGTACGTGGCTGTAGATTGGGGAAGCCCTAAGGTGGAACGCAGGAACTTATTTTCTTCCCTTTGAACTGGTTCACTATTTACATAGCCCCACAAACCCGAGCCGTACCTGGCTATTGCCACTGATTTTGCCCTGTACAAGTTAAGTAAGGCACCTGTTGGCTTCCCGCCCAATCTCCTGGCAAAACTTAGAATGGCAGCGGCCGAGCTTCTGACCGCTTTAGTTTTAGCTACAATTTGCGGAGCCCAACTCCCCTTGGTGTCAAAGATTACACCCAGGTACGTGAAAATTTTAACATTAGTGATAACGTCACCATTACAGTAAAACTGTTTGGAGTTGTTTTTTCCAGCCCCAAAAGCCATGACGTGTGATTTGGAGTTGTTTATCACTAAGTCTAATGATAGCATAAAATCATTAAAAGCATTTAAAAGTTTTTGCAGACCTATAGGGGTCCGAGCTATTAAAGCTGCGTCATCCGCGTACAGGAGAACCGGAATACGAGTTTCCCCTGCACGCGGAGTATCCAAAGTAGCAGTTAAAAGAGTTTCCTCGAGTGAATTTATATACAAAGTGAACAGCATAGGCGCAAGAATGCAGCCCTGCCGCACGCCCCTGCTGGATTTGAACCAAGCGGTACGATTACCTTCTTGGTCCATTCTAATTGCAGCTTTTAAATCTTTGTGTAATTCTGCCAAAAAATATACAAGGGGAGGATCAAGACCCAGTTTTAACAACATGGTCCACAGCCGAGCTCTATTCACCAAATCAAAAGCTGTGGACAGGTCCATAAAAGCAACAAAAATTGACCCTTTTTTAACAGTTGTGTATTTCGAAATTAACAAGTGAAGATTTAAGCATTGGTCCTCAGTCCCTCTCCCAGCACGAAACCCATATTGGGCATCTACTAGGATATTATTGTCTATGGACCAGGTGTTAATTCTAGCAAGCAGGACTTTGCCCAAAATCTTCATTGAAGAATCCAATAGCGAAATTGGTCGAAAACACTTAGGGTCGCTTCTAAGACCCTTTTTAAAAATAGGTACTATAATAGCACATGACCATGTTTTAGGCAAACCCCCCTCATACACACAATTAAAAACATTAGCTAAAATCTCACCCCACATCCCAGAATTAAGTTTGTAAAAGTCCAGGGGTACCCCATCCGGGCCCGGGGCTTTATTTACAGCTGAGCCTAAAATTGCCATCTCTACTTCTGATTTGGTAAAATATAATTTGGTGGGAGACGATGAGGAGTAAGGTATTTTAAACGCCTCGGGAATTTCATCAGAGCCATATATATTAGAAAAATGGTTAATCCAGTCAACTTCCGGGATGTTAATTTCAAGATCCACATTGTTAGTGTGGGAGAACAAAGGATTATTAATTATAGCCCAAAATTTGGAGCTATGTTTGAGGGTTACGGGGTCCATCAAAGAGTCCCATGCTTCATCTTTGATGGCTTTTTTCCGAAGTTTAACTGTCAAGGCATATTGTCTTCTTAAGTGTGCCACCAAACGCCTATCTCTAGGGAATTGTTTTAGACCCTTCAGCAAAGCTGAGTGTGCCTGTGAGCAAGAGTGATCAAACCATCTACACACTGGAGCAGAACCCCTCCCTGGTTTAGCTCTAAGCTCTTTTTCGACTCTAGCACAAATAGCATCAAAGGCACTCACGACTTCTCCTCCCCTCATCTCTCTATTCCTGCAATTCCCAATTTCGACTCCCATTTCTTGAACAATAAGACCATGAAAATCCTCTGGACAGACTTTACACCATTTAAGGCGTCTACCCTGATCTTTACTCCTCACGTCCCTTATAGAGGTAGCCCTTAATACTCCTTTATACAAACCAGAAAGAGCATCCAAAACCAATAACACAGGGTTGTGGTCACTAAACCCACTTACAATTGCGTTATAAAACAATACATAACGAAGGAGCCCTGAAGACATAAAAAAGTAGTCGATAATCGATTCACTGCCCCTTGCGTTATACGTGACCACTCGGTTTGTTGTGTCCGAGACCCCTGGTTCATATAGATCATTTGATGATAGCAAGTTTTCCATTGCCACACCCTTAGGGCTATGTTCAAAGTGTGGCGGTGAAGTATTATCAGGACCGTTATCATCAATAATCTGGCAATGAGACTCACACAAATGAACATTAAAATCACCCATCATTATACACTGAACAAAAGTGGTTTGTTTAGACATATATTTACTTAAAAAGTCCGATAAACCATCTAAAACAAAGTTTGGGGGCCCCCCCTGCATAGAATTATAGCAGTTTATTAATACAATCTTATTCTTCTCCGCCAAACAAATTTCCACCAGCTGAAAGTAATGAGAAGAACTAGGAATTTCTCTAACATTACCTGCAATTTTAACTGAGACAAGGAATAGCAAACCCCCTCTGTCCCTACCCGATGCTGAGCTCTGGGCATCAACAGAGAAAGAAGTATAACCTTCAACCCAGAAGCCTTTATCTTTCATCCAGGTTTCTTGTAAGGCAACTATATCATGGCTCTTCACTGATTTTAACCAAATTGGGTCGTCTTGTTTTGCCCGTAGGCCAGCAATGTTCCATGATAACAACCGTATATGCCCTTCACCTAACTGTAATGGGTCGTTTATAACGGTTTCAACTCTGACATCAGGAAGGGTCATATCAGTATTGCCTGGGAGTTGGCGAATCTGGTTTTCTTGTTCAGGTACAGGTTCTAGTCATTCAATGTCTATTCTATCAGCTAATGCCGAAAACATGTTTGACAATGGTAGATCATTGGAGGGTGTATTCCTTACAACATTTACTACACCATTACCTTTGATTGGCTTAGTCATCCAGACATTAGTAGGCATAGGTGAGATAAGATTATCCTCTGCCCAAATATTGTCAGTAAACTGTGACTTATTGTTCTCATTTACAACTGGCCTATCAAATCGGGGATAAAAGAAGCCAAGAGGCATCGCCCGGACCCCTTTACATACAGGATCCAGAGGGGAGTCATCCCAGAAGAGTCGACTAGCGACATTCTTGGATTTAAAATTTACAATAACACAATCTCCAGATACCTCTTTCTTTCTTCCACCCACCCAGTTGACCCGTCTACTTGTCACAATATTGTCTGCGATGTTACTTTCCCCCGTGCAATTGGCATTACACCATTTTTTAACGTTCCTCAGCAGGGTCTCCTGTTGTTCTACCACCCCATCTTCAATTTTAGGCACGTTAACCAAAATTGCGACAAAAGGTGTTGCCTCCGGGGGTAAATTTATTGGAGGTACCCTTTTTTCCACAGCCCCCCACTGGGTTCTAAGCCTTGTGGAGCAGCTTGCACTGAGGCCGGCCTTTGTCGTGGGAATATATATTCCATTATCTACTTTCCCTTTTTGTGGCACCGATTTAACAATAGGTAGAAGAGGAATATTGACTGGCCTAGTTATCGGTGGGTCACAAACTTTAGGGGCAGGGACCTGCACAATTGAAGAGCATGGAGCTAGGGGCATAGGGAAGGCAGGTGCCCGAGTATTAAGAACATCATTAATACGATCACATTTTGCCATAAGGTTCTTAACACAGTCCTTTAGAGTTTCGGTAATGTCTGAGGCAATCTGAATTAAAGCAGTCTCAAGTCTATCTGTGAAAAGTTTTTCCACTAGGGCCATAATGCCTTCCTCCGTCAGAAGGATTGGCTGGGCAGAGCCAGCCCTAGTTAAAACAGATCTTCCAACATCCCCGGTGTTCATAGGGAAGTTAGGTATCACAGTTTCAGATACAGCCGGACATGGAAGAACTGTTGCGGGTAATGGCGAAGTAGGTCTACAAGCCTCAATGATGACCCGAGGCTCCAATGGTATACAGTTTATAACAGAAGAGTTAGAAGTATCAACAATCCCGGGGCTGGGAGCAAGGCCCAGTTCACGCTCAGACTCAGCAATCTGCGAAGATAATTCCCCCACCTTTGTAGTTAAGTATGTAAGTATACTTGTAGTATACTTTGGCACCTTCGCTTTAGCTTCATCAGCCGCTGGTGTAACCAATTTGCGCTTACCCATAATGGAAGATGTTACGGACGTGGCCCGTCCCGTCCCTGGACGGCCTTAGACGGCCCGCCCTTGTCCCGGGCTTCTCCCGGGCGGCTCCCGCGCGCGACTCGCGGGTGCGAGGGGCGTTCCGTTCTTTGAAGCGCCTCCGGGCGCTCGTGCGGCGTCACTGCCGCCGCCGGGGCACCTGGGAGTTGTAGTTGCCGTTAGCCGTTCCCCTCACGGCGGTGGTAGGGCGCTGTAGCGCTAGGGAGCTGTGCTGTGCGCGATGGCCGTTCACCTCACGGCTTGTGAAGATTCCCCGATCTTAGCTTTTTTCTGACCAGTGGCGCCTTCAGCAGGTGCCCTCGCTATACATGAGCAGCTACAAGACTGCTGCAACACCACCAGGGATCTCTGTTCCATGGCGGTTGTGGCAGTCCCATGGCGTTCACACTGCCTAACTTTAAATGAGGCTGTTGGACCGCTGGTGTGGTGGTGCCCACACCGCCACCGTGGCTACAGCAGTCAATCAGCCAGCCGTAGTCATAATTAGGCCCTAAGTGTCCACACACCCCTATAAAGCCTGTACTGGGAATCTCTTAGTTTACATATATTCAGTTTTCCAATATCCAGATCTTTCTCTTTATGTTGTCTGACACACAGTATGTGCTCTCTTACTGTTGATTCCTATCTTTGGGATTCCTGAGAAGGCTAGGGACTGGCCACACCTCAATCAATCAATCAGAGCATTTATATAGCGCACTACTCACCCAGAGGGTGTCAAGGCGCTGGGGGGAGGGGGTCCGCTACTGCTCGAACAGCCAGGTCTTGAGCTGCTTCCTGAAGGCGAGGTGGTCCTGGGTCAGGCGGAGGTGGGTCGGAAGGGAGTTCCAAGTCTTGGCGGCCAGGTAGGAGAAGGACCTTCCTCCTATGGTGGCTCTTCGGATGCGGGGGACGGCGGCTAGGGCGTGGCTGGTCGATCGAAGCTGGCGTTTGGGAGCGTAGAAGTTGAGGCGGCTGTTGAGGTATCCTGGTCCTTGGTTGTGTAGGGCTTTGTGTGCGTGGGTGAGGAGCCGGAAGGTGATTCTCTTGTTGACCGGGAGCCAGTGCAGGTCTCTCAGGTGTCCGGAGATGTGGCTGCGGCGGGGGATGTCCAGGATGAGTCGTGCTGAGGTGTTCTGGATCCGCTGGAGTCTCTTCTGGAGTTTGGCGGTGGTTCCGGCGTAGAGGGAGTTGCCATAGTCCAGACGGCTGGTGACGAGGGCCTGGGTGACCGCCTTCCTGGTCTCGGTGGGGATCCATCGGAAGATCTTACGTAGCATGCGCAGGATGTTGAAGCACGACGAGGAGACGGCGTTGACTTGTCTGGTCATGGAGAGGGAGGAGTCCAGGATGAAGCCCAGGTTGCGTGCGTGGTCTGTTGGTTTGGGTGCGCTGCCCAGGACGGGGGGCCACCAGGAGTCGTCCCAGGCGGAGGGTGAGGATCCCAGGATGAGGACTTCCGTCTTGTCCGAGTTCAGTTTCAGGCGGCTGTTCGACATCCATGTGGCTATGTCTGTCATCCCTTCGTGCAGGTTGGCTCTGGTGGTGGCGGGGTCGTTAGTGAGGGAGAGAATCAGCTGGGTGTCGTCGGCGTAGGAGATGATGTTCAGGTTGTGCTGGCGTGCGATGGCTGCGAGGGGGCTCATGTATACGTTGAAGAGTGTTGGGCTGAGCGAGGAGCCTTGAGGAACGCCGCAGATGACTTCGGTGGCCTCCGATCTGAACGGGGGGAGGCGGACTCTCTGTGTCCTTCCGGCGAGGAAGGAGGTGATCCACTCCAGTGCCTTCTCCTGGATTCCGGCGTTGCTGAGGCGCTGTACTAGGGTACGGTGGCAGACAGTGTCGAAGGCCGCGGTGTAGTGTAGTTCCTATTATCCCAATAGGCTCTGCGCATTGGAATAATACCTTCAATAGTATAGGCCTAGACCAGACGTTAACTAGGTCTACTACTGTCGATATTAGACTTAAAGTTTTGGGTTTTGCCAGCTAGCTCAGAGTTCACTAGAAACTTTCTCGAATAGGCAAGGAGGAGTTGAACCTCCCTGGATAGACAAGAAGGGATTTAGTTTCTGACAACCATAGAACATGACAACTTTGCTCTCCCCTAATCAAGAGTGTATCTCTAGAGTCGTGTGAAAACAAAAGACGACTTATTTTACTCAGTCAGTACGTGCATTCTTAGTCTCACCAGATTGTAGAGAAAAGGAAGAGACGGGCGTGTTCAATAAAAGATGTTATTTATTGATCAGTCTCTTTTCTCATACAAGAGAAATGGATCGATATTATTGCAATACTTATGGTTAAGTAAAGTGCATACAATAAAAGCAGAAGTATAAAATAATACTGTAAAAACATTGATATGGTTTCTAAGCCATATGAAGGTTTAAAATGAATAAAATGAATACATACACATTTACATTTGACTAATCGTACTCAACTGGTGTTTCTAACTACGCCTACCCCGTGTACCTGACCTAAGCCTAATACGTGGGCGGGAATAGAAAGTAGCAGTTTAAGTTAAGTTTGTTTTGCCAAGTGACTGACTAAAGAATTCTCTGCAAGGGGTTATTCAGTTCCGTACCTGGAATCTAGGATGAATGAGGGATGGTATCTCTCGTCTCTGGTCTCGATATTCCAGGCTGCCTGCGAGGGCTACCCGGAAGCGCCGGAGCTGGATTTCTCGGCAGGAGAAAGCAGCGTCTCGTTCTCAGCGCATCAGGAAGGCGGGGCTGCGCCAGCGGGGTCTGCTCTGCTCTGGGCTTCGGCAAGTCTGGCTGCTCCGATCTCGTCACCACCGCGTGTGTTTGCATAGGGCAATATCGGTAATATTTATACCTTTAAGGTGCCGAGATTGACGTAAGGATGGACATAGATACGTCAATAAGGATGTCATACGACCTGGTCGTTAGCACATTCTTTTGCTGAAGTTCTCGGTGAAATCAAAACAATGGCCGCAGGGTTTTTCCCAGGTCTGTCATAGGTTTGATTTGTTTTGAGAACTCCGTATGCCTTATCAGGGGCTGGAGGAATATCGCTTGTCTAATTAGATGGCAAGAGTTATGACTTAATCAGATAACACGTTCCTGTGCCGTAGTGTGGCTTTATCAGATAACGGTTCCTGCATCAGGGGGGTTTTCTGCCTTATGGGATGGCTGCTAGTTAACTTGTTAACCAGAATAGGGTCAGGAATAGGGGGATCGATACAGAACCTATAGGAATACATCACACCCACTCCACGCTAACTATGGACATATTTACGAATCTATGCATAGTAAAACATACTGTAGAGTATCGTGTATACCTTACCACCCCAAAATACATAAATGCATTTTGAAATTATCAAATATACGGAAAAAACAGTCACATGTAATATATGCACTCAAGCTGTACAATAATGCTAAAGTAATCACGCATATCTATACATTATCACTAATTTGTATATGAGAATTTACACATGAAATGGCTCTTAATACAAAAAAATGTTTCGAGACCATTCCATCACAGAATAAAATAATTATGAACATACCAGCGGGCAGCTAATGTCTATAAAGTATCTAAAAATAGAAATCTTAGTTCTCTAAGAATAGTTTTTACTTTAAGCAGAAAATAAGTGTCCCGAAAAATTCGTAAAAATATTTTGGGGCTGCTGAAAAAAATTGCTGTCCGTGAACTGGAGGGAAAATTGTTCATGGTACTTTGCTATTCTAGTTGAAGGCCAAATTCAGGGAACGCCGTGTGCGAGCTTGCTCAAAAGTCTCTATTTCTGCTCTGGTGAGAACATCATATCATTTAGACTCTCGAAAAAGTTGTCAACAGCTTCCTGGGAGAGTTCCACTAACTCGGAAAAAGATGTAACCATGCATTCGTGCGCATGATTGTCTCCATTGACGTTTTGATTAGTATTGCTGACAGAAGGTCGTACCTGATCAATGCTGCTTTCATCTTGAACTTCACTACCCCTTAATCGTAGTGGTGAAGTTTCCACGAATGCCGTCATCAGGATTGGTAGCCGTTGAGGGCAGCACAAAGCATGAGCCTTTATTGGACTCAACAATGTTTCTGCATCCATTGGCGCATCCGATTGTAGAGTCAGACAGGTGTCTAACACGCATTCTTCTCCGCATAGCAAGCACCTTAATACAGGTAAAACACATCGATGCCACATTGGTCGAAATGAAAGAAACCAAGTCATGTTCAGATCTCTAAGCCGGGATAGTCCCAGGATTTTTGATATCCGGTCCCGGTATCCAATGGCTAGGATTGTTTCTTCCCTTGTCGCAGGTGTTTTGTCTGTGACATGGTTTGCCATAACGAAATATGAGGACTAAGAACAGGATTCCTGCAATTAGTCCCAAAATGAGGGGAAGTCCGCCAAAAATCGAATGGACGAAATCTGGAAAAATACCCAGTATGGCTTTGAATGGTGTTAATGCCATCGAAAATACTGTCTTAAATACTTTTGAGACTCCACTGGTATCAGAAATATTTAAGATTTCATTCAGTATTTCTGCGAAATGTATGGGGGAATTAGTTGATAATAAGGAGTGAATCTCTGCAGTCGTCCTTGCGACTAGGAGATCATACGTTTCTTTTGATGACGTGAGTCTGGTCGGCGTCTGAAGAAGCACTGTTTTCATTCTGCTTAAAGTATCTATTCGAATAGAAGTAATTTTCAAGTTGGGCCATGCCCTTGCCTCCCTCTCTGGAAGGGAGCTGGGGAACAATAAGCGTCCACAGCACTTGACCTTCGCAGTCGTAGTTACGAGATAAGGAGTCCCGGGCATAAGACTACAGCATCTGCGATCTACAATTAGAATGTAACTCCCATTATAGAGTCTTTGAAAGAATGGTTCTATCTCTGTTGCAGGTGCGCCTAGCTGGTGACATGAAAGGTTATTTGAGTTCCCTTCACAGGCTCCATGCAAACTAATTCCATTACACAGAAGTGTACCGCTCAGTGACATTGCACAATTATTGCCACTAAGAAACACTTTCTGGCCTTTATTACTGACACATGCATGTGAATAGGGCAAGTTCCATGTTGTTTTAATGTACCCCTTTCCCAATTTTTCGTACATGCCAGCCTGTATATATTTTGGGCAGTATTGAAACCTGAAGGTTGATATTGGAATATTAATTATCCCATGTATTATCCATTCACTGACAGGTCGTTCTGACATTGTCACTGGTAATCTCTCGAGTTTCTCAATGCTCAGGATTGTATAATCAGCACCCTTCTGGGCCATACTGATTTGTTTATCAGTAAGGTTAAAGATATTGAATAGTGACGTTGTGTTGATTAAACGCCAAGGCACATAGCCTGAACGCAGATTTTGTAACGTCCAGCCAAGCTGTACAATAGAACGCAATTGAGACTGACCGTGTTGTAACAGTAAGTCTTGCGATATTATGTCGATTGCTGAAGACACAATGCTGTCCAGAGAAAAAATTCTGGAGGACAGAGTCATTAACCCATTGTCCACTACAGAAAGTGATTTTTCCAAATTAATACGGTCAATTTCCCGTATTCTTTCTGCTGTCTCAATTTGAGTCACCTTCCAGGCCTCGTTGTATGCTGCATATACAGAGGCTGCTATGAAACGTTTCTGACGCTGTTTGCGCGGTCCCATAATGAAATCACGCAAGTCAGCACCATCAGTCAGTAAAGTTAGGTGTTGCTTAATTTCTGCCAGTGTGGAAGTCTGTAGCCATTGAAGGCATAATTTGCCCACACTGTAGGTGGTTATTATTCCTGGGTGTTGTCTTTGGGAATATCTAGGGTCTGGCCTGATCATTTTGAACCCCTGTGTTTTGTTCAGGAATCTGTTTTGACAGTTATTAGTATCTGTGGGCCAGATCAACCACTGTTTCCAATCAGGATGTGTTCTGTTTTGGTTTAATACATAATTTACGTCTATCTCTTCATCTGTGGAGCTATTGCTGTTCATTGTTGGTTTTGGAATAGACGGTTTATTTAAGTCTTTGATTTTGGCTAAGCCAAGACAGGTAGTTTGTTGAACAGTGTCATTTAAAAATATAATTTGTTCTGGGATCATGCAGGCTCTAAACAAGGATTCTATACCCTGTACTTGCCATTCTTTTGTACCCCAAACACTTTTTACTTCAACATTTTTGTCCCAATAATCAAAACCAAAAGTATTCATTTGTTCAAAGAATGAGTCTGAATATATCAATTTCGTGTTTGTTATCATGGTCTTTGTCCCTGTCTTATTTGACAATCTGAAATAAAATGTTTCAGCATTACTTGTGTTAAAACCTGAAAAGTATGAATATTTGTCATAAACGGTTCTTGAGCTTCCTTTTGGAGGGGTTGCACAATGTTCCCATTGATTATAATTTAAAACATTTCTAGGTTGTGCAGATCTATGTAGAAAATGGTTACCATAGTGGTTATAACAGTACATACTATCATAATTTGTCGAACCCTGCAAATAATCATGTTTGGTAAATTTAGCAGACATCACTAAGTCAGACATCATATTATTTATACTTTCAAAGTCCCAATCATCAGCAAATGAGCTTGGTTCTACAAAGTCACTCAATGAGATCTTAATTTGGTGTGGATATTTCAGGATTTCAACCGGACCATAAATTTCGTAGTCAGTTTTGTCCCATGCTACCCCACCCGGTATAGGATTGGCTGTGAAGTTGACTGAAGAAAGTTCTCTTTTCTCGACGTGTGAAGATGTGTGTGGTTTGAGGATCAAGTTGATTTTCTGACTTGCTGTGTCCATTTTAGCATATTTTTCCTCAATGAAGCGTCCCAAAGTTAGTACCATAATGAGCCAAAGTATGAGGATAAATGCACCAAAACCCACCCAAAATTCAATCCATGGAGAAATTAGATATGTTTCTTTCAGTTGTTTCAAAAGTACTTTAACTTTATCTTTAAAGGTTTTTGTTGATGGCCGTATTTTTGATTCAGTGAAGCCTTCAGAGGAATCATCGAAGTTTATGAAGTAGCCGGATGCAGTTCTGTCAATTGTTCCAATTGCTTCAGGATTACTGTTTCTTGCATAGTCGTTTGTTACTTCATTATAGATTGGTGTGTCTCTGCTAAATGTTTTTATTTGGGTTTTCAGAGGTCTAAGTTCCATTGCATTGTTGCATAGTCCTTGTTGTAGTTCTGTAGGCGTTTCGAATGTGATTAGCCTCTTAGATTGAACCTCTGTGTTAGTAGCAAATCTTGGTGATCTACTACTTCTCGGGAGTCCACTTGGCCTACTATTTGTTATCGGCCACATGTTGTGGTTTTACCAGGTCGATGGATACAACTCGGTTCTCCTTTTTACCAGCAAGCGGCGGTAGTACAACTGATCTTGTCCCGTTGACAGACAAGACAGGAACTGCTTTCCTGTAAGAAGGCCCAAATTCCTTCTTTACCGCGATCTTTTCTCTGACTAGATCCCCGACTTTTGGAATCCAGACAGGTCTTGCTGGGACAGGTGGTGGTTCTTCAGTGGTTGTTGGCTGCTGTTTCAACTTTATGTTGCTCAGGTCTTTTCTTGTTTCGTCCTGCAAAATAGCCAAACGATCTTTGATATCAAAGCATTTTTCCTTCACCACTGAAGTCTGACTGTCGAGATCTAAGACTAACATCCTAGTTCCAAATAATAATTCGTACGGACTGAATCCCTTCAGAGAATTTCTTGGCAAGTTATTTAGACTACGTTGGACACTTATTAGATGTTTGACCCACCCAGCTCCCGAACCTAATATCCTTTCTGTTATAGATAGCTTTATGCCTTGGTTTTTTCTTTACACCATCCCGTATCCCTCAGGAAGGAAGTGAGAAGAGTCCCGCTGTGCTATGCTCATTTGGCCATGTTTCCCCTCAGGCTGGAGGGCCAGATTGAAAACAATGGTCAAACGTAGCATGCTCTTAGCGTATATGCCATTTAGACTCGCAAATCTTTGTATAACAGTCCAGACGTCAGCCGAGTGCTGGTGATCTACATTATAAGTGGAAACTAGCCTGTATATGTTAATCGGACGCTTTGCTTTTTACTGTTGATTTTTTCTGGAGTGAAACGACACGGTATTACACCGTTTCTCTCACCACTGCGATTTCTGTTACAGTTTGGGCAGTTCTTTACAAAAATGGTATGATGCAGGCTCATGCCTGGCCACCAGTACCTTGATTGTAATTCTTCCAGAGAATCTTTTAGTTTGAGGTGTCTGAGACCCTCGCCCATATGTGCGTCTGCTATTAACAAGTTTCTCCTGTCCATGTTTGGAATCACTCTATCCCCCACTCCAGGGATTCGAGCAAAAGGGACGGAGTTTGCATCGATTATGTATGTATAATTGAGTGGATAGTTGATCGGTAGCGCCGAGCAGTCGCCTTTTAATGACGTTTTCACCTCTAGCACTGTTTCACCGTCAATATACTTCACTGTACGCTTTTTTCGAGCTACGGAAGCCGATTTAGTTGCTACCGCTGTGGCTGTCTCAGCCAATGAATTCCCTGCAACGTGAACGCCATCACGCTGATGACTCAGTGAGTGTGTCACGTGAGTCTTTGGTAGTTCTTTTTGTAAAAGAGCTATTTGTTCCCAAAGCAGTTTTTGCTTTATTGTTGCATCTGTGTCATCTTTGTAACCGTTTTGAATCCATGTCTGCAAATCGTTGTTATATGATTTGACGCAGTAATATGAATCAGACACTATAAGTGTCGGGAATTCGCGATCCGCATTATCTAGCGCCATTTTCAATGCTATTATTTCAGTCTGTTGTTCTGAATTAGTTTCTACTGAGTGTGTTTTTGTTAATAGAGGTCTTAGTTTACCTCCGCGCCACACTTCTTTTGTAATCTCACATGTGGGGTTGTATGCTTGTTCTCCCCAAACGGAGGGTTGAGCATGTCCGTCTGTATAGATTACACAAGCGTATTGTCGTAAGGGCAGAATGTCGATAGGCAGAGGGAATGTTCTTTCATATTCTAGATTTTTCAATCCCTTTAGTTCTGGATCAAAGTAGTAGTATACTTTGTCCGTTGTAATTGAATTCACCCATTGTATCCATTCCGGATTCAATGTTGTTGTTGGTAAATTACAAGGTGTTGTTAATGCCTCAAAGGCTGATTCTGCTGTTCTGACTGTGATACGTCTACCGTCCGCTTGATCTTTTTCTCTAGCTATTGCGGTTTGAACTGCATGAACAATGTTTTCTTTAATGCTGAATTTCTTTTCAGCTTCTGTGTACAAGTGTGATTTGAATGCAATTGGTACCTTTTCTCCCTCATTAGAGGTCAGGTATGTGAATCCGCATCTTCCTGGGATGACTCGAATCACAAGATTGCGTGTGTTATCACGTGTTTCTAATTTTGTTTTAATTAACATGTCTGTTTGTAAGGATCTCAAAATTTCTGTGTGTATTTGAGTCCAATTGGTTCTTTTAAAATCTGGTTTTATTAGATCATAAAGGGGTTTGACCCTTTCTGCGTAATTTGCGATGTATGTTCTTCCGAAATTTAGGAAGCCTAGAATTGACTGTAGGTTTTTTAGTGTTCTAGGTGCTTGGAGTACGGCACATTTCTCTAGGAAATTGTCAGCCAGGCTTTTGCCTTCACTTGATAATTCGTATCCTAAGAACAGGACTGTTAGATGGGCAATTCTGGATTTTTTAAAGTTGAATTTGTAACCCTCTGCTGCGAACCCAAGTATTATGGTGTTCACTCTCTTCAAGTGAGTATCCAAGTCATCATCTGTTAAGTATATGTCGTCGACATAAGATAATGCTTCGTCATCATATGTTTGTAGTAATTCTGTTACTCTCGCTGAGAATACCCCAGGGCTATTCTTGTACCCCTGGGCTAACCGACAGAATTGTTTTTGAGTGCCATTTATTGAGAATGCAGACAAATATCTGCTCTCTGGTGCTATGTTTTGACAAAAGAATCCATTAGAGATGTCTAATGTTTTGTATTTTTTGCGCACTATGTTATTCATTAGTGCAGCACTATGCGAGTTTTGCACTGCAAAAGTTTTGCAACATGAGTTAAGGTGTCGGTAATCCAAAACTAGACGATATGAATTGTCTGGTTTGGAGACCGGAAACAAAGGGTTGTTCATTTGTGAGGTGCAAGTTTCAATCACCCCCTGGTATTCTAATTGATCTAGGATTTCTTTTACCTGTTTTTTAGCTTCTTGCTTAATTGGGTACTGTCTTTGTGCAGTAGGTTGTGATTTTAACTGGATTTTGTGAGGAGGAGAGTCCTCATCCCATCCTACATGATTTTTATATAAAGCAGGAGTTTGAGCTACTGCCCACTTTCTGGCAAGTGTGTATTTTTTATGAATTGGGATATGATTTGAGAAGGCAGGCATCATTATTTCTTCGCCATGAGGGCACTCCCTGACAAACTCTGGTGGCCAGTCTTTTTCAGCTAGAAGGATGTCATAGCCCTTGGAGAGATTATCCCAAAATAGTCCCCTTATTTTTCTAGTCTTATCCCCTTCTATACGTAAAGTTATTTCATATATTTTGTGAGGTTTGCTAACTCTGGTGTCTGCAGTTTCCACTTGAAGATATTCATTCGTGTCCACTGTCTCCAGAAGATTCATAAGGACTTTGCGAGCTATGCTCACTTCTGCTGCGCTGTCTAGCATTGTCTGAGCCCATTCTCCGTTTTTCAGTTGTGTCCTCAGTATTCTCGGCATTTTTAACTACCTTGATACTGGCTACCTTCTTTTTTGGAAATTGTAATTTCTTTTTTAGATGAGCAGGTTCCTTGTCTTTGGACTTGGCGTGCTCTTCTCTTTGTTCTGATCGTCCTCTTCTTTCCGATTTCTGCGAGGAAGTCTGAAAAGATTGAGAGGGACGTGTATCAATGTCTTGATATCTATCAGGCTTCTTTATATTATCCCTATTTCTAAGGTTATATCTTTTCCCAGAGGGGTCACTTTGGGGTGACCTGTGTCTTTGGTTCGGAGATTTTTCTCTCCGCCGAGGAGACCTTCCTCTGGACTGGAATTTCTTTTCTTTAGGATTGGATTGTTTGTTTCCATCCCAGCTCTTTTTTTGTGATGTTGAATTATTATTAAAAAATATTTTTTCAGGACTTTCAATCAGTTGTGGTTTTACTGGTATTCCACCTAAACTATCTCTACCTAGTTCCTCATAGGATTTTTCTATAATTCTGGCAATTTCAGCTGGTTGGTCTGCTATATCTGTCTCCTTTAACCTCTGGCGGATCGCCACGTTTGCTGCTTCTCCCTTTATGTTGGCTAATAATATAGCCGAGACCTGCTTGAAGTCTTTTAGTAATTTCATACCAAGAGTTAAAGCGGGTTCTGGACCGTATTCGTCTTGAATTTGTTTTAGCACATCTGGTATTACCGAAATGGATGGAACACCGTGCGTTTTTGTGTAAATGGAAGCAAAGACTGTACCCCAAGTGTCACAGTCCTCCACGTGTGGTGCGATTCCCATTGGAAGACAGATAGTCAGAATCCTGTGTTTTTCTAACGGGGTGGTGTCTGGAAACACCGCCTCTATTTGGGTGATTTTTTGTGCTAACCAGAATGGTATTTGTTCCCGTTTAGCTGGTACTTTACCTAGGCAGGATTGTATGTTCTGTGGTGTAATTTTATTTGTGTTCCCCTAGTGAGGGGTCAGCTGTGGAATTTTAATTGCTGGTTGAATTGTTGAAGTCCGCATCACATATTGGACTAATTGTCTATGTAATTTTATTAATTGCTTTAGCTGTGTTAAAAGCTCTGCTTGAGACATCCCATTGATGTCTGGATGTGGTGTGTATCCGGCTAGGACCGGCCACGTTGCTCCTGGTCTACCTAATGGACCGAGCCTGGTGATGTGATTATTATGTTTTAGTGCGCCATTAAATAAGAGCAGATGCTCTTGAAATTTAAGTGGTACTTCCACCTCCTCGAAAGGAGTGTACTCATTAGGAGGGTCCTCTGTTTTGTAATAGTGGAAGTACTTTGTTACAGCATTTGCTGCTGGAAAATGTATCCATGAATAATATACCTCTGTCTGCCGATATTCGTGTGCCTCAATTACGAATATGACTGTGCCACCTCTAGGTGTCAGTCCATTTTCTATAAGTTTTAAGGTTATAGATCTCCTTTTAATGACCGGAATAAGTATTATATCCGCGTCTGCTGCTTGCATGGTAGCATCAGCATCTGCTATTTCAGTAGCTAATCTAATTGCCTCTCTTTCTCCATCGCTGTCTCCCATTTTACTGACAGGATGGTATTATTTTTGTTTGCAGATCAGGTTTCTTTATGGAAACAGAGATTAGATGCACAATATTTTGGAACTGTTTTATCCTTCAACGTTGACTAGACCAAGAACCATACATAGGAGTTCCCTCCTGCGAGGTTTTGGAGGATATAATAACCTTTCACCCACTCCAGACGTCTTTGGAGTATTTGGGAAAAGGGGTCTGAGTGAGAAAGCACGACTGAGTTACTCTAAATGTCTTACGTTAGTTTTATCGCCCTTTCCAAACGCGTTGGGCGCCATGTAGTGTAGCTCCTATTTTCCCAATAGGCTCTGCGCATTGGAATAGTGCCTACAGCAGTAAAGGCCTAGGCCAGACGTTAACTAGGTCTACTACTGTCGATACTAGACTTAATTTTTGGGTTTGCCAGCTAAGCTCAGAGTTCGCTAGAAACTTTCTCGAATGTTCAAGGAAGGATTAACTCCCCTGATTAGACAAGAAGGGATTTAGTTTCTGACAACCATAGAACATGACAACTTTGCTCTCCCCTAATCAAGAGTCAATCTCGAGAGTCGTGTGAGCACAAGGCAATTATTTTACTCAGTCAGTACGTGCATTCTTAGTCTCATCAGAATGTAGAGAAAAGGAAGAGACGGGCGTGTTCAATAAAAGATGTTATTTATTGATCAGTCTCTTTTCTCGTACAAGAGAAATGGATCGATATTATTGCAATACTTATAGTTAAGTAAAGTGCATACATTCATCACTGTCTACCATTTTACCGACAGGAAGGTTATTTAGTTTGTTTGCAGATCAGGTTTCTTATGGAAACAAAGATTAGATGCACAATATTTTGGAACAGTGTATCCTTCAACGTTGACTAAACCAAGGACCATACATAGGAGTTTCCTCCTGCGAGGTCCGGCGGATATTACCTTTTACCCACTCCAGACGTCTTTGGAGTATTATGGGAAAGAGGGGTCTGAGTGAAAAAGCACGACTGAGTTACTCTAAATGTCTTACGTTAGTTTTATCGCCCTTCCAAACGCGTTGGGCGCCATGTAGTGTAGTTCCTATTATCCCAATAGGCTCTGCGCATTGGAATAATACCTTCAATAGTATAGGCCTAGACCAGACGTTAACTAGGTCTACTACTGTCGATATTAGACTTAAAGTTTTGGGTTTTGCCAGCTAGCTCAGAGTTCACTAGAAACTTTCTCGAATAGGCAAGGAGGAGTTGAACCTCCCTGGATAGACAAGAAGGGATTTAGTTTCTGACAACCATAGAACATGACAACTTTGCTCTCCCCTAATCAAGAGTGTATCTCTAGAGTCGTGTGAAAACAAAAGACGACTTATTTTACTCAGTCAGTACGTGCATTCTTAGTCTCACCAGATTGTAGAGAAAAGGAAGAGACGGGCGTGTTCAATAAAAGATGTTATTTATTGATCAGTCTCTTTTCTCATACAAGAGAAATGGATCGATATTATTGCAATACTTATGGTTAATTAAAGTGCATACAATAAAAGCAGAAGTATAAAATAATACTGTAAAAACATTGATATGGTTTCTAAGCCATATGAAGGTTTAAAATGAATAAAATGAATACATACACATTTACATTTGACTAATCGTACTCAACTGGTGTTTCTAACTACGCCTACCCCGTGTACCTGACCTAAGCCTAATACGTGGGCGGGAATATAAAGTAGCAGTTTAAGTTAAGTTTGTTTTGCCAAGTGACTGACTAAAGAATTCTCTGCAAGGGGTTATTCAGTTCCGTACCTGGAATCTAGGATGAATGAGGGATGGTATCTCTCGTCTCTGGTCTCGATATTCCAGGCTGCCTGCGAGGGCTACCCGGAAGCGCCGGAACTGGATTTCTCGGCAGGAGAAAGCAGCGTCTCGTTCTCAGCGCGTCAGGAAGGCGGGGCTGCGCCAGCGGGGTCTGCTCTGCTCTGGGCTTCGGCAAGTCTGGCTGCTCCGATCTCGTCACCACCGCGTGTGTTTGCATAGGGCAATATCGGTAATATTTATACCTTTAAGGTGCCGAGATTGACGTAAGGATGGACATAGATACGTCAATAAGGATGTCATACGACCTGGTCGTTAGCACATTCTTTTGCTGAAGTTCTCGGTGAAATCAAAACAATGGCCGCAGGGTTTTTCCCAGGTCTGTCATAGGTTTGATTTGTTTTGAGAACTCCGTATGCCTTATCAGGGGCTGGAGGAATATCGCTTGTCTAATTAGATGGCAAGCGTTATGACTTAATCAGATAACACGTTCCTGTGCCGTAGTGTGGCTTTATCAGATAACGGTTCCTGCATCATGGGGGTTTTCTGCCTTATGGGATGGCTGCTAGTTAACTTGTTAACCAGAATAGGGGGATCGATACAGAACCTATAGGAATACATCACAGCGGAGAGGTCCAGGAGGATGAGGGCCGCTGTTTCTCCGTTGTCAAGCAGGGCTCGGATGTCATCGGTAGCTGCGATCAGGGCGGTCTCGGTGCTGTGGTTGGCCCGTAAGCCAGACTGCGAGAGGTCGAGGGAGCCGTTCGTCTCGAGGAAGGCGGCCAGTTGCTTGTTGACGGTCTTCTCGATGACCTTTGCCGGAAACGGGAGCAGCGAGATGGGGCGGTAGTTCTTGAGGTCGGTTGGGTCTGCTGAAGGTTTCTTGAGTAGAGCGCTGAGTTCGGCGTGCTTCCAGTTCTCCGGGAAGGTGGCGATGTCGAAGGAGGTGTTGATGATGTCCCGCAGGTGGGGTGCGATGACAGCGTCGGCCTTGTTGAAGACGTGGTGAGGGCAGGGGTCTGTCGGAGATCCGGAGTGGATGGAGTTCATCGTGCGGATGGTGTCTTCGGTGCTGATCGGGGTCCAGGCGCGGAGGGTGGTGGTGGGGGGCGGTGTTTCGGTCGTGGCGTGCGTCGGTTGTGTGCTGAAGCTGTTGTGTATGTCCGCGATCTTGTTGTGGAAGTAGGAGGCGAGGGAGTTGCAGAGGTCTTGCAAAGGGGTGATGTCGTTGTTTCCGGCGTTGGGGTTGGAGAGCTCTTTCACGATGTTGAAGAGTTCCTTGCTGTTGTGTGCGTTGTTGTCCAGTCGTTCCTTGAATGCGGTTTTCTTGGTGGCGTGGATCAGCTGGTGGTGTTCTGGAAGGATAAGACGTGTCTTCTGGTTCCTTTGGCAGTCCCTTTTATAGTGCCGCAGATCTGTTGCCACCCTATTTTGTGCATTGTCACCTATACTGTATCCCAGGTCTTTCAGTTACATAGTTCCTCACTGGAAAGCAGAACATGAGGAAGGATACAGCAGTGTGCTGGAGCTTTCGAATGACACATTGTCTACTTCAAAGTTGGACTATTATAATTTTTAGAGTTTAAATAGAACACATAATATGCACCTCGGAAAAGCAGCGCCACAAGATGGGAGAAAAGTTACCTATCCTGCACTTGCAAATTGTTGTACGTTTTTCAGGGTGTGAGTAATTTAACATTTTTCACTCTTTTCATTTATGTAGGGCGACCACTCCAACAAATGCTGTGTTTGCAGGGAGTATGCAGCTTTTAGCAGGGGTGAAGCTGTGTACTGGAAGAACCATAACTAACCACCCCCATTATGAAGACAAAGGACTGCGAGAGAGGACAAAACAGGTAAGCTTAATTTAATACTTCTAAGAGAGTCCTTAATAAACATGGACAAGTTATAGATACTGTTTTTCAAAGGTGTCTTTGGTTTTCCAAACTAATATCACCATGCGTATACTACATCTCATGACCAGCAATGGATACCAAAAGCTTCATCAGAAACTCCAAGATGTGCGGCATTCTAAAATGTAATTCATGTCAGCTCATTGAAGAAGACACACATTATGTTCCTATCATCCAAAACATTAATAGAGGAGACTTTATATCCAATTAACAGTGAAGAGATTTTATTGGTCTAAACTGATTTGTCGGAGGCGTGGCCAAGATGGCGGCCTGATCGGACGTGTTCCTACGAGGCTCTCTGGCCCTGAACCCCATAGCACCTTTCTAATCGGGTGTTGCACCCCCTACAAGCGCTGATTCCATAGTCCGGGACGAAACGCATGATCCCGGTGCCTCGACGCTGGCCGATTGGGCTGCGCTGCCTCCCGGAGCCTAGAAACACCCACCGAGAGCTCCCGCCGATAAACAGCGGAGAAATGGCAGCCGCAGGCGCTCGTCGCCCAGAGTGAAACCAGTGCCCTATCACCTGAAGCGGAGCAGTTGAGAGAATAGACGCAGACCCCCACCGCCTTTGAAGCAACGGGCGGAAGATCGAGGACGGCATAGCTGACCTCCGAGCGAGGGGGACGGTGGAGAGGCCGGCCAGCGGCGGCACGGGCGGCTAGAACACTCGAGCCCCTGGCTTGGGGCCTGGCCCGAGAGGAGACCGGGACGAGTGAACAGCTCCCGCTCCCCGAGCACTTGTGGGCCTCTTGGGGGAGCATCGGACCCACGGCGTGGAGAGCGGCGCCCCCCCCCCCCCCTCCGCCGCTAAGAGACTGAGCCCGTGTAGAGGTGAGCAGGGCGTGAGGCGACGGGGACAATAGACCGGACCTCAACCCACAGAGGGCCGCGATCGCGCTCTAGAAGACGGAGGCGGGGAGGGCCTGCACCGCTCCCGGGACCCAGGTGGCCCTGCTCACGACCGACCCGCGGCGCCCCCCGGGGATTGGCAGAGGGGCCCCCGAACTACTTGCCCCTTGACAAGGGACTGGAATCTGTGACCCCCGATCTGGGCCTGCTTCGGGGACGTGCCAACGGCTGAGGACTGGGTGCCATTTTAGCCTAGAGAGACCACAGAGCAGAGGCCCATAGCCCATTGGGGGAAAGCAATCCACGATCACTGACCGCACCGGGGTCCCCAGGAAGGGACCCGATCACGTCGTTAACCATCCAGAACTGGCATCCGCCTCGGGGGACCGACTGCGGGTTTCTCAGGCCCAGAGGTGGAGTCCCACTGACGGAGACACAGCGGAACGGGCTGGTGCCCCCAAACTCGCGACGTCCACTCCGGACGGACGGCCTGCTGAAGACACCAACCGGGAAATAAAGCACTCTCCTTTGCCGAACGGACTTAACGTGCCTCACCTGCCCCCCCCTCGACTTTGCGTTTGACCCCTGCCGGTTGGCTCGGACTCGGCCCACCAAGAGACGGCCCCCAGGTGACCGGCTAGGCGAGACTACGAGCCGACCCCGGGGACCAGCGCGCGTCGGGCCTCGAGGCGCTGCGACAGCCTAGTGGACGCCACTCCCAACATCGCCATAGTGCCGCCCGCGCCCTCCCTGAATCCCGCACCGGGGCACCCAAGACTCCACACACCAGAGACATGGCGCATGCAGGACGCAAGGGATCCCGTAATATCGTGGACCTACTCCACAAAGGCGCGCCGAAAGGGGAGAAAACACAGGTGCCATCGCCCCCGAAGACTCCGGCCAGCCCCCAAGTCAGGACGACGAGACCGCTCCAATCACCAAAGCCTTCCTGGCCTCCCTCTTTAACACCCTGAAGGACGACTTCCAAGCCCTGAAGCAGGAACTGGCGGGAGAACAACGGGAGCTGCGTCGAGATCTGGACGGCCTGGGCGAACGTGTGGCATCATTGGAAGAGGCAGACCAGTCCCGCAGCTTGGAGGTAGAGCGGCTGCAACAGGAGATTCTCCGTCTGCAAGACCAGCAAGTAGACCTACAGGCACACTCGGAGGACCTTGAGAACCGCTCTTGGCGGAACAACATATGGGTCCGGGGGGGTCCCGTTGAAGTCCGAGGGGAATAATATGGTCGAATATCTGCAGGACCTATTCCGGGAGATCTTGGGAGAATCTGTGGAGTTTGACATAAGAATTGACCGCGCACACAGAGTCGGTATGGCGCGAAGAGCACCAGCCCCACCCCCGGACATACTGGCCTTCCTCCCGGACTTCTCCTTGAAGGAGCGTATATTGAGGGAAGCTAGATCGAAACAACCAATCCTCTTCCGGGACGATCCATTAGCCCTCTTCCAGGACCTCTCCACCATCACCCTACAGAAACGTAAATCCTTCCGGATTGCGACGAACTTTCTGAGAGACAATGGAATACCATACTCCTGGGGACACCCGTTTCGTCTCATCTTTCGATGGAAAGGGTCACTACACCAGCTCAAGTCACTCCGCGACACGTGTGCATTGCTAGACACTGACATGCCGAAGGAAGCAGGATCTAGGGAGGCATCCCCGCACAGATCACAAGATGGGCCCTTGCGCCAACCAGTTGAGGGTTGGCAGACAATACGGCGGAGAAGGTCCCCAAGGTCCATCCCAAAACCTGACCCTACCACAGTCGCTCAGGAATGGGAAGCGCAGTACAGGAAGTAGCTGATAACACTGCGACTAAACTATAAGACAATATTACCCAGGGGTATACCTTCCCGCTGTAGCTTTGCCTGGGGGGAAGGGCCGGGGAGCCGCTGATTAGGCCGCTGCCACGTTACCCTCCACAGTGACTCACTACGGACCTGCGCTATGCGCTAGTAGGCCCGAGACTATGTGTAGTATGTCTTTCGGGGGTTGGTTTGGGGAGGTAGTGGGGGGGCAGGAGTGCTGGGGAGGACTTGGTTGGGGTTGGGGTAGTTGGGGGGGTTGGTTGGGGAGGGTGGCTCGGGGAAGGAGAGGGGGGGGATTGAGGGGGTTGTCCAGTGCTCAGTTCTACACACAATAGCCGTGGCAAGATCCCGGCGTCCCACACCCTGTCAGGCGTGCAAGCCAGCCAGTTCGAGTCCCATAGACACCATGACACCTACTACCCTTAAAATCTTAACTCTGAATGTACGGGGCCTCAACAATCCTGTCAAGAGGCGCGCCATTCTGTCCCTGCTAGAGAACGCCCAGGCAGACATCTGTCTTCTGCAGGAAACACATTTGATGGCACGTGATTGCCATCGACTACGGTCCCGAAAATTCCCCATGCAGCTCTTCTCATCTGGCCCCAATAAGACAGGTGGAGTGGCGATTTTAGTAGCACAGGCGTTTAGAGGTAAAGTCTTACACAAATGCGCTGAACACAAAGGAAGGCTGTTGGCATACCGCTTTGCACTGGGTGGCATGTTGTTCACGATCGGGTCCATTTATAGTCCCAACGAAGGCCAAGAGCGCTTCCTGCATTCAGCCCTCACTGATATTACTGTCACGCCCGACAGACACATTATACTGGGAGGGGACTTCAATATGGTGTTTGACACAGTTTTAGATAGGTCAGCGCAACGCTCTCCCCAGGCCGGGACCTTCTCCGCCGACTGCACAGACCGACTGACCGAGCTGGACCTTCATGACCTTTGGCACCGCACTCACCCAAATGACCGAGAATATTCCTATTACTCACACACATAAGACTTACACAAGATTAGATCACCTCTTAGCCTCTGGCCCGGTCTGCGCACTAGCCACCTCGACAGAGATAGGGGTGCTTTCACTCTCAGACCACGCTCCGGTTACTACCACCCTTACGTTACCACCTACCACAAATCCCCTTAGAGTGTGGCGCCTTCGTGACACTTTACTACATAGAAAAGAGGTAGTGAAACGCATTCAAGACGCGATCCACGTCTACCAGTTACACAATGCTAACGGGGACACGACACGGGCGACGCAGTGGGCAGCCATGAAAGCGGTGCTGCGAGGGGAATTTATAGCCATCTCTATGGCAGAGAATAAAGATAGGCAGCTCAAGAGAGACAAACTTACTCAGAGGGTGAGGGAGTTAGAACGCATTCACCAGCGGACGGGGGCCCCCCGGATTTGGAAGCAGCTTAAAACGGCCAGACACCTCCTGTCAGCATTGGACACGGATCGGGCAGAATACGCGGCCCTACGACTGAGACATGCCTATTACACGGGAGGGGACAGGTGCGGCAGGCTGCTGGCTAGCAGACTCCGGGTCCTGCGTCACCAACAGTCGGTGAAGGAGCTTTCCCGCCCCGATGGAGCTACAATCACGGGAGATGCAGAGATTGCGGAATCATTCCGAGATTTCTACACCTCTCTCTATGCCGGTGACCGTCTCGACGGCCAGGCGGCGGCTGAGTATCTAGACTCGGTGACGCTCCCCTCCTTGGAACCCACACAGGCGGAGTGCCTCGACAGGGACATCCGCATAGAGGAAGTGATATCGGCCATAGCTAAACTCAAACCGGGAAAGGCCCCAGGGCCTGACGGCTTCACGGGCCTTTTCTACAAGACCTTCTGCGCTATCTTAGCCCCGATCCTTACCCGTCTATTTAACACCTTCTCAGAGCCCGGTGCCATCCCACAAGACCTCCTGCGGGCGTCCCTCTCAGTCATTCTCAAACCAGGGAAAGACAAATCTAAATGCAGCTCGTACCGGCCCATCTCGTTACTCAACGTCGACCTCAAATTATACACGAGCATACTGGCGGCCCGACTGGGCCCCCACCTGCCGGGCCTTATACACCCAGACCAGGCGGGATACATACCGGACCGCCAAACGGTTGACCACAACAAGAGAATTACTCACCTCATAGAAAAGACCTCTCGAACCCCCGGAGAACGTATGCTGCTGGCGGTCGACGCCGAAAAGGCATTCGATCGAGTTCACTTGCCATACCTAGAGTTGGTCCTGAAGAAAATGGGCATTGGAGAGAAGTTCTGCACCTTCATCTTTAATTGCTATAAATCCCCTACGGCCGCAGTCCGAGTTAACGGCTACAGCTCCCGGAGCTTTCCCATTGAGAGAGGCACGAGGCAGAGGTGCCCCATATCGCCTCTACTCTTTGCCCTTTATATGGAGCCACTAGCCCAGAGGATCCGCAGAAACAACGCGGTGACAGGGATAAAATTCGGTGGCTTCACACATCCCATTAGCCTCAATGCAGACGACGTCCTGCTTACGCTTGACAACCCACGGACGGCCCTCCCCGCAAGCTTGGTAGAACTGGAAGACTTTGCGGCAGTGGCCGGCTTCAAAATGAATGCGGATAAATCACTGGCCCTTGACCTCTCCCTGAAACCCGACACCAGGGAATACTTGCAGACCACCCTCCCCTCCAGTGGGCGTCAGATGCGGTGCCCTATCTAGGGATCCAGTTGACCCCCACACTCCCTGCGATGGCAGCGGTTAATTACGCCACCCTTCAAAAGAAAGTGCGCGATGAATTGGGCCGTTGGAAAAGCCTCCCTCTCTCGTGGCTGGGCAGAATTGCGGCAGTCAAAATGACAATTCTGCCTCAAATACTGTACCTCTTCTGGGCACTGCCGCTCCAACCGCCCGTGGGATGGCTCCAGCAAACGCAGACGGATCTTGCCCGCTTTATCTGGCAGGGCCGGAAACCTAGGATGCGAAGGGCCCTGACCACGCTTGCCCCTGAAGAGGGGGGGGTTAGGAATACCGGACTTGAGCAAGTATTTCCAAGCGGCGCAACTGCGCTATCTGGTAGAATGGAGCAGGTGGGAGTCCGAAAAACCCTGGTTGTTCCAGGATCAAGCGATAGCGGGGCGCCCACTTCAGGAAATCCCATTCCTTAGCAAAGCAGCCCGACCGGCTAACCTTTACACATCATTTGTCACGCGGGTCCCACTGCAGGCGTAGGATGCTACCAACCTGGTACACAATCTCACTACCTTTCCCTCACCGCTTACACCCCTGGTCGACAACCCCGACTTCACCCCGGGTATGGCTAGGGGGGGCTTACACTCACTGGCGGCCAGTGGGATGCCGTTGCCTCTGTCACATTTATGGCCCGGAGGGCGTGCTACCCTTCCCCCTCTTTTGACAAGAATACAATTTCCCCGAAACGGAACACATGCCTTACCTTCAGGTTCGCCACTGGGCACTACAGCCACAGGTGAGGGAGACAGCCAATCGACACTTCTGGCCGTCCAAGAGATGGCTACTGACTCGCACTTCAGACAACAAACACATATCTGACCTTTACAAATTCCTCCAACCACAATCAGTCCATCTTTACAATCCAGGATGGGAACGCTGGGAACGGGAGCTAGGCAGGACCTTGAGTCACAAAGAATGGAACCAGATATCTTACAGAGCACGACACTCGGCATACCACTCGGGACTTACTGAGACCCTGACTAAAGTGACTACATATTGGTACTATACGCCAGAACGCGTTAATGAATTGGACCACAGCAAAGACAAGAACTGCTGGAGGGGTTGCGGACACTTGGGCACCTTACTGCACATCTTGTGGGACTGCCCCCTGATACAACCATACTGGACACAGGTGATTGATGAGGTAGATACACATTTTCACACCGAGCTGCCCCGCTTCCCCGCCTACATCATACTTGGGCTCCCTAACCCATTACCATACCCCCTGCGCTCACAAAGAGGACGCCAAATGGCTATCGCCCTAGGCACCGCGATCCAAAACATCTTGATACACTGGCGCACTGCTACAATCCCATCCACTACAGGTTGGCTTAATCGGCTATGGGGGGTGTTGGGGATGGAGAAGCTGTCCCTTACTCTAGCCGGAGATAAAGATCAATTTGATGAGCTTTGGCAACCATTTTGCACTTTACTGATCACCGAATTTAGAGAACTTACATGCCCACGGTATCTCCGCTTGTTACGTCTCACTGGACCAAAGGGCGAAGTCTAACACTGGGGAAACGTAAAGACTCTGAACCAAGGCCTGACGAGGTGACACGGGGGAGAACGACTTGAGCACTGGACGGGGATTGGGAAAGTTCGGGGGGGGGGGGGAGGGAGTTTCCACCTGGTTGGCACGATACACCTTACCTTATAGATCAACGCAGCAACGGATCTGCTGAGTACCAAACTGTTCTAATGATTTCTTCATGCCCTAGCCTTATCCTTCTCATGTGTATTATTGCTGTTAAAATTGTACTGTCTACTCTGAATGGTTTGCCTTCCAGGTGCAGATTTCAAATTTTAAAAAAAGTTAAACCTAAACTGATTTGTCCAGGAGCATATTAGTGATCATATAGTGACTGATGATCAATTATTCACCTCATTGATGGAATTGCACACAAAATATCAAATACCACTCGAGAAACTGTCAAATGAGAAGTTTCTTTCTACACTGCCACATTCTATGATAAAGTCAAAGGATGAATCATAAAATGTGGATTTTCAAATTGGTCTTCTATCTCCATCCTCACACATATTATGCTCAGCCTCTACAGTATACAGTTTTACAATAAACGATGATCTCCTGCTACAAGAGAAGCATAGGAAAGACTGGAAAATATAACCCTGTTATCCCACCCCTCCAGTAATATGACACAAATAATCGACATCACCAACCATGACCAGTAATAACATGCCAACAGTAGACGCAATGGGCACCAAGTAAGTGCCCTTGTTAGACACTGCAAAAAATTAAGCTGCTGGAGATGTTGATACCCACATGCAAATCTAGCGCCTACGTTTGCATAGAGTGCAACAATTACAGAACTGGTGATTGAGGATGCAGAGAGGATATGTTCAACAACATCCCATGATATTTGTTTATCAAAGTCAGCAGTCCTACTCAATGGTGACTGAGTTTTCTTTCCAGGCAACACCATCTAAAAAAGGTGGATCATTCAAATCCTAATAATTGAAAAAATATATTACTTAATAATTCATTACTTAAGAATTGGAAGTTCTCCACTGCTCTTAAGAATAGAATCCTGGAACTAGCCCTTACTCCACAAGTTTCATTCTAATATGTAAGATGATGCACACTTTTTTCAGCAAATATCTGGTAACTTTTTGCCTTGTATGGCTTAAATGCTAACTGCCCAACCACTGCAAAAGAAACAATTGATGGACGGAATGCTGGAAAATGCAAATATTCACCCCCAGTCACAAGGATCTGGGTTTAATCCTTCATTCTTTTGCTCACCACACCACCCCAGTATGGACCCAGCAATATGCAAATCAGTCTTGACCATGTTCGTTGTGGGAACAGTCCAGCCCGAACTCCCAAGCAAGGTCCTCCCTGGACCAGAAACCAGCATCCTGGGACCGGTTTCTGGGCATCACCCTTCATCAGCCAGGCTAGCTTGATACCAGTGGGGTAGTGAGCACGGGACCCACATCTGGGCATACCCTTCCCACTTAGGGTGACATATGCAAAAGAAACAATTGATGGGTGGAATGCTGGACAATGCAAACATTCATCCCCAGTCACAAGGATATGGGTTTAATCCTTCTTTCTTTTGCTCACCACACCACCCCAGTTTGGACCCAGCCATATGCAAATAAGTCTTGACCCCGTTTGTTGTGAGAACAGTCCAGCCCGAACTGCCAAGCAAGGTCCTCCCTGGACCGGAAACAAGCATCCTGGAACTGGTTTACGGGCATCACCCTTCCTCAGCCTGGCTAGCTTGATTCCAGTGGTGTAGTGAGCACGGGTCCCACGTCTGGGCATTCCCTTACCACTTAGGGCGACATATGCAAAAGAAACAATTGATGGTCGGAATGCTGGACAATGCAAACATTCACCCCCAATCACCCCCACCCAACAATGCTCCTTGTTGTCCCAAAGGTAGGTCTACATGTTTCAGCCCCTTAAAAAGTGGGGGGCTTTCATCAGGATCAAGTGTGTGAAGTGAGGGTGTGGCAAAAAAAGCCATGTGTATAGTGATTAACAACACACACTAAGGTGTGTTGTGGGGTGGGTGGGGTCTGTATACTCACGGACCCACAGATAAAAAAACACTAGCTACGTGTTGCTAGTAGCTTTTTAAAATCACTATACACGTGGCTTATTTTAGCCACACCCTCACTTCACACACTTGACGTAGTTGCCCGCTCGTCTTATTTTAACCTTATCCTGGGCCGCTAAAAATAACGTATTTTTAGTAAGGATCTACAGAGATAATTTTAGCTTTCACCACTTCCCTCACATACCACACAATACTAGCTCCGCTGTAATCAGGCACCGCAGCACAACCGGGTGGCATTCGGCTACCAGGTTGGGAACCCAGTGATGAAGCATGCCACTAACTAGGTTGGTGGGTGAGGGGGTCTTCAAATAAACCAAGGGTTTTCTGGCACTCTGTAAATCACATAAAAGTGAGCTGTCTTGTTGCAAGTGGGTTCGTCCACGTTGTTTATTGCGCATGTTGGTACTACACATGCATTCAGCTGTTGTATGTGGTATACTCCCTTCCCTGCGAATAGTTCCTTTTTATAAACCCATCAATGTGGATCAGAATTTGTGGAGCAAAATATTAGCTGGATCGTGCCCTGGTTTTTGTGGATCAGAATTTGTGGTCTTTTTCTGGCTGTTTTCTTCCTTTCCATCCCCGCTCCTATTTTATACTGCAACTCTGGATTTAAGCTATATACATTGTGCTATTGGCCATATGCAGCTGCTGAGCCTTCCAATTTCTATATCTCAGCACTACACACCTCCACTTTGGGTATACTACCATCAGACTGCAGTTCCTCCAGAGCTCGCTGACTTTCACAAAGAGCAGGGCAGCTCCAGTTGTAAAGGGGCCTTGGATTTGATTACAAGGAAGAACCATCCAGAAGTAAGTTCATGATCTCTGTCTTCGTGCCCCATTCTACCACTAAGGTCCAAGGCATTCCTGTCAAGGACCCTCCCACCTGTTCGTGGAGGTTGCCCTCGCTGTCCCTGCATAAGCGATGTATGTAACTCAGTGGAAGGCAAAAGCACCTGGTTGCTAAACTATCTACTGCCTCATTCTGCCTCTTGCTGGATGATTTGTTCCAGCTGAACCCTCTTGTCACATTCCGTGGAAACAGCATGAAACATGGAAACAGCATAAAGCACCCGCAGCAGAAGATTCTTTTAGATCAAGAGTCACTGCTCTAGGGACTCCTTTTAACTGTCTTGATAACCTAACCCCTATGCTGGGAGTGGGTTCCCCCAGCCACCATTGCACTGCAGTGTTGAGTTAGTTTCTCCCTCTTGAGTTCCTTGCTGCTGGCCTGTTGCACCATGTGATCTTGATCATCTCCCTCCTAGGGCGTGTTTCTGGGTGCCATAGTTTCTTGCTGCTTTGGTGACTCCAGAGACTTGCTTCTGGGAGTCTATCCCAGGTCCCCATTGGTGGCCTCAGTCACAGTCCCAAATAGCATAGTCCCCTCTTCCTTGCATTTATACTGAGCTTTCACACCGAGTATGTCTTTGTTAAGCCGGAAAATGCCACCCATGCTCTAAGAATCGAGCCTCAGTAGAGTAAAAAGCAAATAATTCAAGCCTCCCCAGTGGTCGGACACTCCCTGTGTCCTCTCCAAAGCATGCAAGGTACAAAAAGAAAAGGAAGCACCAGTATACTTTGGCCCCTGCTCAATCAGTTCCCCTGAAAGCTGTGCTCTAATTATGCTAAAAGTCACACCAATACTGGAAGCTAGGTGGTCTACTTCTCAAGGAGCATGACTAGGCATGGCAGAAGATGTGCTTTTAGATGTCTGGCCCAATAACAGCAGTCCCTTCTTAAGAGGCGGGGGCTCTATGGTAAACAGGTCAGATCAATCTGACCCTTTTCATCAGACTTCTTTCTGGATCTTGGAGTATGAAGTTAAATGCCAAAGAGGCACCCAGTGAACCTTCTGAGCAAAGTACTAGTGTAGCTCCTGCTGTCTCTAGTGAAGGTCTGTCTTCCCTGGTACAGACACTGCAGAACTTGGAACACATCCCAAGGCCTTTGTCATTTCATTATCTAAACTGGCACAGCTGACTCTGACGAAGGCATTGGTGGGTATCTTGATTGCACCTGCTGGTCCTTCAGGGGTTCAAAGATTTTTCTGTGAAACCATGTACTAGACCCCCAGCATGCAAGAGTATTTAACCTGTCAGATCCTTGCACTAACCAGGAGAATGGAATCATTACCCACAAAGACCTGCACCTGGTCATGTCCTACCATGTGTTATGGTGTTTGTGGTGTTGTCCTTTGTGACCTCAGCACTACTATTGGGAACAAGTACATTTATGTTGTGGTGGCTACAACAGCTTCCTCACAAAGACCAGCCAAGTCTAGTCCTCGGGCACTCTGTTAGAAATGGGTTCTCTGGCTGGATAGGGTATGCACCGAAGCCAGGCAGAATTCACCACTCTAGTCAGGATAAGGGGATTACGCGCCTAAAACAACCCCTGCTCACCCCCTTGGTAGCTTGGCACGAGCACTCAGGCTTATCACAGAGACAGTGTGCAAAGTATTTGCATATAACAAACAGTATTACAGTGAAAACACTACAAAAGGATACCACACCACTTTTAGAAAAATATTAAATATTTTTCTGTGTAAAACAAGACCCAAAACGATAGAAATCCTACATACAGTGTTCCAAATATCAATATAGCCCAAAATAGACTTTATCTAAAGTTCCTTGTAGTCATTTGCTCCGTCCCGGTCTATCACGGCGTAGTGAGCAAAGAAATCCAACAGTTCTGGCCCACTGCAGCTTCGCTTGGCTAGCTACAGTGTCGGGTTGACCTGCAAAACAGTACCTTTGGAGAAGCTGGGTGTCAGACCTTGTGGTGAGCTCTGAAGGATCGGCGTCTGCAGCCGTAGTTTCCGGGAGTAGGTGCAGGAGTGGTTGGGCCCTTGAGTCACACTTGTTGTAGGTCAAACTCCTTGAGTTTGATGTCAGGAGGGCCGGCAGGTGTCAGAGCTGCGGTGTAAAGTGGAGGTGTGTAGTGCCCGCAGGTCGCAGTGCAAGCAGCAGCATCGGTGAGACCAGGGCTGCGGTGCGAGAAGGGGCAATGCAGCTTGTGGGGCCCACAGGTCGCAGTGCAGGCAGGGGACTGTTTTGACGAACTGAAGTCACTGGCGTTGGTGGGCCAAGGCTGCATTGTGGAATGGGGCAGTGCGTCATGTAAATTACAAATGTGTCCCCAAACCACGGTGCAAGCAGCTGTGTCGATGTCAGCTTGGAGCATCATCATTGGTGAGACCAGGGCTACGGTGGGAAGTGGGATGGTGCTCAGTGTTCTCCACGAGCGGTGTCTAGGGGTTAATGTGCAGGCAGCAGCATTAGTGATGGCATTGCGGTGGTGTCGGGGATACCAGGGCGGCAGTGTGAAGTGAGGCGGTGCAGAGTGCAGTGCCCACAGGTCACGGTGCAAGCAGCGGCTCAGTGGCACCGTCGGACGGTGCCGTCGGTGAGACCAGGGTTGCAGTGCGAAGTGTGGCGGTGCCTTCAAGTATCTGCAGCGGCGTCGTTGACGGCTTCGGATTACCTTTTCTCCTCTGTGGCAGCTGAAACATCCAGTTCTGGAATGCGCGACCCAGAAGAAGTTGGAGTATTTGTTCCCTGAGACTTCCAACAGGAGGCAAGCTCTACTTCAAGCCCTTAGAAATACTTAGGGTGTTGAAAGCACAGTCCAGTCCTTTCCCTGCCCAAGACCGAAGCAGCGACTGGAGGCCAACTCAGCAAAGCACACCAAAAAGTGGTAGTCTCTCCTCACAGCTCTTCCAGCTCTTCTTCCTGGCAGGTTCCTTAGTCCAACAGTAATCTAGAGTTTTGGGCCCCAATATGTGTGCTACACTTTCCTTTTAAGTTGGTACAAACAAAGTTCCTCTGGCACACATAAACCAGTTCAGCCTGGTTCACCACAGGAGGTGGAGACCGCTTTGTGAGAGGCAGCCACAGTCCCTTCAGGTACAAGCCACAACTCTTCCCACTACTCTAAATGCAACCAGATCTAATCAGCCTGGCCATGAGTCACCCAGGAAAGGTAGAGAACCCCACCCCCCGAGTGTCTGTCTAGTGTGAATGCACATCCCTTGCTCCTGTCACTCTACATCCAGACAGGGAATACACAAAAGGCGGAGGCACACGGGATGGTTAGACAAGAAAATACTCACTTTCTAAAAGAGGTATTTTCAAACACATAATATAAAAATCATCTTCACAAAAAGATTTGTTTTTAAATCCTGAGTTCAGGCATGCTTTTTATCAGCTCCTGCTGGCAAGCTACCTTGGTAAAGTACCAAGCAGCTCCCATTTTAACCTATGGGAGAGAGAGCCTTTCAACAGTGAGAACGAAATATACAGTATTTCACTATTAGGACATGCAAAAATACACAACTACATTTCCTACCTTTTAAATACACTGCAACCTGCCCATGGGGCCTACCTTATTATAATTTTTTAACCAGATTTTATTGATTTTCAGAATGTTCACATCACTCATCTTAAACAGTGATGTCCGGTCTGCATTCCTATCTTGGTGCAGGTTGGCTCTTTTAACCGTAACTCAGGAGTCTTCCCCCCCCCCCCTCCCCACCTTTGAGTTGCACTAGCTTTTACTAGTCTTCTATACAGGTAGTATTCATGAGTCTCTGGCTACCTTGGGCCTACCTTAGGGGTGACTTAGATGTAAGGTGAGGGAAGGTCCTGGCAACTGGGTGCACTTGCCAGGTTGACATGGCAGTAAAAACTGCACGCAGACACTGCAGTGGCAGTTCTGAGACACCTTTGAAAAGCTACTTGTGTGGGCGGCACAACCAGTGCTGCAGGCCCACTGGTAGCATTTGATTTACAGGCCCTGGGCACTGACAGTGCACAGTACTAGGGATTAAGTAGGAAATCAAATAAGCGATTTATGGAAACATTAATCCATAACCACAGTTTACCTGGAGAGCATCTGCACTTTAGCACTGAATAGCAGTGGTAAAGTGCTCAGAGTCCTAAAACCAACAAAAACAAGGTCAAAAACAGGAGGCCAAAAAGTCTGGGGGGGAACCAACTGAAAAAAGCCAAGTCAAACACACTCTAACAAGACCTTTTTCCAGGCATGCAATATCCAAATAACTTGACATCCCTGCTGCCTTGAAGGGGGAAGCTTCTCTGAAGGGCAAAGCAATGTCCTCCCTCAGTAATAGAGGCAAAATGCCTGAAGAGGCATGGAAGGATGATGATCCAGTTAAAGGCTCTTTCCTGGGGCAAGCCAATGACCTCATTGCCACCTAAAGTCTCCATCTTTGACATGAATGTAACCACTATGCCTCATTTATCAAAGACAACGCCAAAGAAAGATACCCATTCTGGTACAGTTTCTCCAAGGAAGCTACAGAACAGAAAATACTGATGCCCAGGGACCTCATTTATGTAGGGGCCAGAACCATAAACAGCAGTTTAGTAATGTGGTATTCATTGTGGCTCAAATTCTTGGACGTCAAGTCAGGGGCCGAGGAGAAAGTATTCAACCTCTCCTTTGATGGGAAGAACTTTTTGGGCCGCAAGATGGACAAAGTAATTCCAGCAGTACAAAATGGGCATGCTCACAGCCAGAATCCTCACTGTTATCCTTTTGGTACCAGCCAGATATCCTCTTCTTTGCAGCCAGCGAGTGCCTTCCACTCATTCAAGGTTTCCTTTAATTCCATGATTTGGCCATCCTCTTTTCCAGGCAGATGAAGAGGAAATGCTTCCTCTGCAAGTAAAATCCCACTACCTCAACTGGCACCAAGAAATCACAGTGACTTATTTGTGGACCATCCACCCTGTGTAACATCTCAGGATGCCACTCTGCAATACCTACTGGACCCAGATTACCAAAGACACAGGGTCTTATCAATAAGCAAGAAGAGCTACACTCTAAAGCTTCCGGAACCTTGTTTATCCATGCAACCTTGATGCTCCCCTTAAAAGCAATGAACAAATCCCAGACCTCAGAAAGGGTACTACTCCCAACTATTTCATTATACAGACAAAGACCCCATCCTCATGTTTTATGGTCTAAACCAGTTACTCTCCTTACAGAACTTAAAAATGCTGAACTTGGCTGCTGTACTAGGGGCTATGAAGCGTGATGACTGGATGTGCTTGGTGCACTTTTAGTATGCTTCATTTTATGTGCACAAACTGAAGGAACACAGGAAGTACCTCCACTTTAGTGTGGGGAAACCAACAGTAAAAGTACAGGACCATACTGTTTGATCTCAGTAATACCCCTTGGGTCTTCAGTAAGATCCAGGCTCCAGTGGAAGCTTTTCTGCATCCGCACTACTATGCATAGCTAGAAATCTGCCTCATTTGGCTCTTTTCCTGGAAGGGTGCAAAGTCTGCTGTTTCTAAAAGAACTCATCAAAATATCCAGTGGTTCCTTCCAGCAAATTTCTAGAGAGAGAGATGTAATGTATGTCTCATCACCTGGCTGAAACATGCTTGAAGGTGGCTACCCATGCATAAGAGCCGACTACAAAAGGCTTTGATTTTTTTTTTCCTTGGCCAGCAAAGCAGTCAAGAGACATCTGACAGGCTTGGTGCCTTTGCTTCCATCGATATGGTGCCCAGCCACCACGTTGGACTTCCTTTTGGTTCCCCCCAGGCTGATACACAAGCTTTTTGGTTCTGATGCATCCTGCGAATTCTATCTACTTTTATGGAAGGTGGTGTTTTTAATGGCCATTATTTTTGCATATATGTATGTGGTATTTCTTTAGTGTGAACCTACTCACAAGGCAATGGAGTGCTGTACATGGTCAAAGTCAAGGATAATAAGCCAATAAGCCGAGCACATACAAGAAAATTCACCTTTATGTGCCTTGTAATAATTTTCGGCTTTTAACAGGAAGAAAGTGGTTGCTTCAATCCACCCTTTTCTTTCTTTCCAGAGGTGCTTTTGATGCGAAAATTAAAAAAAGAATTTTTTTGCAAGCACGCCTGACAATTAGAGGCCTATTAGGATCTCAGGCGGATTACCACCGCTGGGCCGGCTGTGGCCACCACCGGCCTGGCGTTGGCGATCCACCCGCCAATTGTTCCTATGTCACCCGTGCCATATTAGTAGGGCAAGGGGCACCGTGGTGGATGAAAAGACCGTCCGCTACTTTTCAGCCGGTCCGATTGCCGGCCGGGTGGAAAAGGCACACAATATGGTGGAGGTGCCTGCCCATATTATGATGGGTGCTTGGGGCATGCCTTTCCATGGCGGAGACTGCGCCATGGAAAGGCACGTGGAGAATGACTTTGGGGGTGCATGGCTGCACTTGGGGGGTAACCATGGTACCCCCCCCTTCATTGGCATGCACAATAGTCATATTTTACATTTTGCAGCAGCGCCCGCCTCAATGTAAAAGGTGCGGGTTGCGACCACCAGGGTGACGGTCACATCCTAATTGGCATAGTGGGACCGCCGCACCTCTGGCGGTCAGTCCCGTTTGCCGTTAGTCCGCCCGCCATCGTAATGAGATCCTTAATGTTGAAGTCTTTTCATGCTTTTATACTGCATATCATTTTTATCTCCCTGGTGGAAAAAAATCAACAAGCATGAACAAGTGTTAATTTTTTGCTGAAATTTCTCATTTTGAATTTACTTGGCACAAACTTTCTCTAAATATTTTACAAACAAAGGTAGCACTGTATTTGAGGCAGTAAAATATCTGCATATCAAGAACACTATAAAAAATTCATTGGGGTTAATGACGTGTATTTCGGTCCTGAGAAAGGCCTCCATAACGTAGAATGGTCTAGATGAAATGCGCATCAACAGGATTTAGTGTTGCTGCATTATTTACTGGAAATCCTTATTAGTCTGAATCTGGATCCCGATCCATACAGTGCTAAATATGTGAGGGTGAGTCTGACTTTTGAGATGAACACATTTAAAGAAAATTGTACTAAGAATGCTTCTTTCTTTCTCTGTTTTACTAATGTTTCCATGGATATGCCTAGACTGTCTTGTTTTCATTCCTTTTTTTTGTGAATTTCAGTGGTGTTGTCTCCGTGTTTTCCAAACCATTTGAAATTCTGTGCTTATTCATCTGCCTATCCCCCAAAATAGATAGAAACTTCTGTTTTTTCCAGTACTTAGAAAACATGTTTTTTTTGCAGCGATTGTTATAAATCACATATTTAACCCCTTCAGTGCTGGCCACATTCAGCGGATGTCGCGTGCACTACCTCGGTAGTGCTGCGCACGTCTGTTGAACGTTCCTGACCCGCTCGCGCAATAGAACGTTCCGCACCAGCGCGGAACGTTCAGCGCAGCGGAGGGGTTATTTTAAAGAAGTAACACAGAGTATATAGTGTCTTCCCCTTGGCAACTTGTCTAATGGAATTGTTAGTCTGTTTTAAGCATAGAAAGTCTCTACTGCACTCACTCACATCTCATTACTTCTCACGCTCTCTCTGGTAGGACTCTGTCTCTTTTTTCAGGCCTAGTAATGATTTACAACGTAAGAGTGCTATATTCAAATGTTTTATTAAACAAATCCCTTGGCAACCTTACTTAATATTATGGCATTGTAGGGTGGTCAATCGTGCCAACCACATAGTACCTTGTGAAGCCTTTAACAGCTTGTATTACACCAGATTAATTTGAAGCCCTGCATTCAAAAGCAACTGTAACTTGATGCTTTATGCATGGGTGCTACTTCTTTTCTGCGCTCTTTGCCCAAGTACATTAGGGTGGTACTGCTTTTGTGTAGACATTAATAGCTGCCAGGTGTCCCAGTGGCAAATGTCTAACTTTAAATCTGCCTAAACTTTTAACAGACTTCCTATTGTATTCTGGGACTTGAAATTTTGCCGTTAACATTGTAGCTAAGGGCTCAAAAACCTCAACACCAAAGTTCAGTTGGGTAAAAAAAGATTAGCTGAGGGTCTCGCACATAACAATGGGACACCTTGTAGGTATGAAATGTGTTGGCATGTGGACAGACTAGTCATGTTTTCATTAGTATCCCATGTGCACGGTGAAGGCACTTTTTCCACAGGTACTTGTCACTACACCTTGCATTGTATGTTTAAAGCCTGTGGTGTTTGGCTGTTGATTTTCTATCAATTCTGACTTGTTAGAAAAGAGGCTGCTATATTTAATGGTTTTAAACATGTTGTGTCTGTGGGTTATAGTGTATAAAATATTTAGATTAGACTTAAAACATGCTTCTAAGCCCTTCAACAATAATTCTCACACACACAACTCGGCGAAACTAAAGGAAGAAGAAACCATATTTTAGTGACAACAAACCACAAGCAGACTAATCTTAGACCGGTTCTTCTTGCTGCTACCTTGCATTGCAACCTTACTTAGTGCTTTTGCCCCTTCAGGAAGAAATACAACTGACTCATTCTCTCTCATTTTCCTTTCCTTGAATGACATTTTAGTTAGTGGCTGTGCAGGTGTTGATCAGTGTTTGTATGTTTACCTTGATGAGGGATGTAGGCCTTTCAGTGGGGGTTAATCCAATATTTTAGGTTTAAACTTAAAACAGGATAGCCTAGAAAGATCCTCTCCATTTCGCTCCTAATGTCTAGTTATACCAAGCGTGATCCGATGACAGCAGAACCATTCTTCTTCTGAGAGAGTGGTGGGATTGAAGAGTACAACAAGCAAGATCCAGATTTAGAGTAATGAAGATTACCGGTAAGTAATTCAGGCAATACCTCCTAATTGTCTTCTCCTAGTTACAGTCCTAACTACATGAAGACATACCAAGCCAAAATATCCTCTGCTGACTACTCTCAAACAAAATTAAGATGGCACACCAAAATTATGCTACAAAACTTTTATGACAAAAAAAAAAGATTCCAAATAGGCATGTACATTGGTTGCAGGTATGACACTGTCGGAACATGATTCTGTACCTAGTGGGCATTCCTCCAAACTTTTATGCTAGATAAAATTGATGGGAGTATCTCAGGTGGCTGATCAACAAATCTCGGACATTGGAATGCCCTTTGCTTTTGCCTGTGAGGTTGCTGACCCTCAGATAGAGCTACCTAGGATCCCCACAAGTACAAACACATTTGCTGCCTTATATACTTTTGTAATTGCCTTTTCACCCACCAATTAATAGATTTGGAAGCTTAATAGTAGAATTTGAATCTTAACTTCCTGTCCCAAAAGTAAAAAAAAATAAAGAACAGGAAAAACAAAAAGACTCACTACAAGCTCAATAATTCAAAAAGGCTAATCTTACTTTTAAGATATGTCAGCCTCGTAATCTCCTCCTGAGGTTGGGTTCTTAAATAGTGGGTAGAATTTTTTGAAAATTAGAACAGATTTTAGGATTGAAACCCCAGGCCAGGTTTTAAATATACTTTTTTCAGTATGGTTCAATATTTATTAAAGATCCCTATTCCCATGAAGGCCAAGCCACTGTTATTGCCAGTAAAAAGTATACAGTTACAGAGAGAACATGAAAGGCCTCTGAATCCAAGGGTTCAAAAAGATGACCTTATAGGTTTCAACATTCCATACTGGAACTGGGGAGTGAAGAATTGGTTTATACTGCTTGAAGCTACAAAGGAGCAGACCAACTAATTATTCTAAAGCCAGACCATGCAATCTTACTGTTTTAATGGCTGCCTGAATTGACCCCTTTTTTGGAGCACAACCGAGAAAAATCTCTTTACTGCCCTATTATAAGTGGATAAAGTAGAGTGTCTACAACTCTGTTGTATACGTTTCGCTACTTCTTGGAACAATAAGTTCATTGAGGATCTGATTGCTCAACCTCCAAACACTTTAGCGGAGTCTGGGAATAGCTGCTTAAGGAAGGTCCGGCCACAGTAACAGGGTGAGGAATAAGGGAAAGTGAATGGGAGGACCGAATGGCAAACTGTTTACCAAGGAAAACCATGGTTTCCTTGGCCAAAAGGTGGCACGGAGGATGGCACAGGCCTTATCATTCTGAATATTATCCTGCCTCAGCAAATGCATATAGGAGCCCTGTGGGCCACATATCTCCCAGGTCATCTATCCCCATGCCATTGGGCATGTTGCCCTGCTGCAAAAATTGCCGAAGTAGATCAGTTGACTGGCATTCGAATAAGTCCTGCCACGAAATCCCTAGTTAGAAAATCAAGGCTTGTAATTGATCTGGATGGAGTAGAAAACCTGACTGAGTGGGGGAATCTCTGCTCCGACTGTCTGCTAGACAAATCTCTGACTGCACTAGCTAACATGTCTTCAAGGACACCAGATTGGACTCGGCCCAAAACCTAATGGAATGCAAGTTCTTGGCATATTGTCCACCCTTGACAATATTCTACTAAGCAAGCTACTTGGTTGTCTGAACAAGTTCATACTGTAAGGCCTGCCAGGAGAGAAGGGAATGCTCAGAGACCCTGGAACTCTCTCCAGTTCATATCATGATTTGCCTCCATTCTTGATGATGGACCCTGAACCACAGAGTCCTCTGGGGTGGCCCGCCTCAATTCTTTTTTTACTGAAGAGGCGGGCCCAGCAACATTCCTTTCATCAGGTACAAGTCTACTAACCACTGCAACAGTTGCCTTCTGTTGTATGAGAGACTGGAAATAGAAATTTCAGATTCATGGATGCCACATCCCAATGAGACAGTAGGTATTACACAAGTAGTTTTAGATGAAGAGGTGAACAGGGAAGCACAGATGTCGTGGCTCACATGAATCCCTTAATCTGGATCCACTCTTTTAATCGAGCCCTTGTTTTGGCTTATGGAGGGATGAAATCGAAGGGTGGCCATTCAACCCAGTAGAGGAAACAATCTAACCAGATCTGTTTGGAACTTGACTCCAATGAGTAGTCAATCCTGAGCCAAACCACCTGCTTTTATTTTTCTCCATTTAATCGGAATCCTAAGTTCTGCAGAGTGTAGCATACTGTGGATTCATCCTTCCATAGCTTTAAAAAAGATGAAGAGACTAACCAGTCATCCAAATAAGGGAACAACTGAATCCACTATATTTGCAAGAAAGCAGATAATAGAGGCAATATCTTTGTGAAGACTCCGGGGGCTGAAGACAATATAAAAGACAGGACTGTAAACTGGAAATTGGAGTAATTTTGCCGATGACTGTATTGACACATAAAGATAGGTGTCTTGCAAGTCTAGAGTTGCCATACCATTCCCTGGACTAATGAGAGGTATATATGTTTGGAGATTTACCTTGATTGAATCTTACTTCTGGACTATAGTTTAGTCCCTTCAAGTTCGAAACTGGTCTGACCTCACCTGATATCCTCATTACTCCAAAACTAATCAAACACCTTTTTCCTGTTGAAGATGGGGTACTTGAATCATTTAGCAAACGTAAGGAGATGATGGACGGAGCGCTGAAACTTTTCAGACATTCACCCCCAGTCACAGATGGGTTGAATCCATCATCGTTGTTTAGGTCACTTCGCCACCCCAGTTCAGACCCAGCTATATACAAATCAGTCTTCGCCCTGTGCCTCATGGGAACAGTCCAGCCCGAATTGCCAAGCCAGGTCTGTCCTGGACCGGAAACAAGCATCCCGGGACCGGTTTCAGGGTAACACCCATCATTAGCCAGGCTAGCTTGAATTCAGTGGCAAAGTGAGCAAGGGACCCACGTCTGTGCATACCCTGCCAACTTAGGGCAAATAAAGCAAACACAAGCAGATAATGGAAGGAGCTCTAAAACGTTTCAGACGCTCACCCCTCTCACAGATCAGGGTTGAATCCATCATGTTCTTTAGTTCACTTTGCCACCCCAGTTCAGACCCAGCCATATCCAAATCAGTCTTGACCCTGTGCCTCATGGGAACAGTCCAGCCCAAACTGCCAAGCCAGGTCTTCCCTGGATCGGAAGATCGGATGCATTTTTAGATCCTGTGTCCCTAAAATTGGGAAGGTAGACTGGTGTAAGAAGTACTTTACTGGTGACTCAAACAATCCACATTGGTATCTCAACATTGTCTAGAGACAGATTCGTTTTTGTATTGCATTCTGATACAAAATTATCTGAAATACAATACAATATGTAAATGTTGTTTGGCTGTGTTTATATGCCATAAAACTAATTTCTTATATAGAGATGTGAACATGATCTTAAAAAGTTTTGGAAGAATGTAGAACAATGTGATCGTCTTAGACTACAGGGGTGAGAAAGATGTGGAACCTGCGTATGAGGAAGAAATTGCTCTCACTTTTGGCCAATTTTTTTTAAAATCTGTGACGCAGTGAAGAATATGGCACTGAACTGATATATGAGCATTTGTACAAACTCAAGATCCCAAGTAGATCCCAATTATAAAAAAATGAAAATTAAATCCTGGACTGTAACATATCAGAAACAGACGTTAAAGAAGCTAAGGGAAAGTTACAAAGGGGTAATGTATTATTCGGAATACTCTATAGAACTTTGGTCAAGGACGTTTCTTAACTATTGCGTTGACAGCCAAGGCATTGAAACAGGGATTTTCCATAGAGGCATGAAAGGCTTCTAATTTCAGTGATTAACAAAGAAAGCTAGGATCCACAAATATGTGGTAATGACAGGGCAGCATCTCTTTAAATGTAAACCTTAAAATACTGTCAAATTAATGCAATTACATGCATGGTGATCCCTGAAGGTTAGCAAGAGTTATCTAACAATATTGATTGGCCATTTAAATGGGTCACAGATTAAGTAATATACATATAAGCAAAAAACAAAGTGATGGAAGGAATGCTTGATTTAATCAGAGCACTGGGGATCACTTAGACTACATTCCAATCTTTATTCATCCATTGTGCCTCTTTTAACAAAGACAAGATATATGCAAATTATACTCTGTCCTGCTCCTATAAGAACACTCAAGCCTAAATCACAAAGCCAGTTGCCTTCATGCTAAGTAATGAGGTTTTGGTAACACCTTTCGCTTCGCTGATTAGGAAATCTAGAATTACTGAGTTATTCAAGTAAGGAAAAGGTGGGAGAACACTTGCCGGTGCCACCAAAAAGTCTATATGGCTTGTGATGAGCCCTAGTTCTCTGGGTCTGTCTGTGCCTGGCTCTTCTCTAGTCTGTGCAACAAGTCTCCACACACTCTCAGCCAGAGCCCCTTTGCAACTAAAACTCAAAGGCCAATTGGAATCTTGTTATGAACTAGGGTACATAAATCCTAAATGACAAGTGCAAAGTACCCATCCTGGTAGTTAGGTTAAATTGTTATTTCTGAAGTTGATGGTAAGTGCTGTTGTGTTTTACCTTCCAATTCCTGTGTTAAGAATGTTTAACCATTATGTCATCTAATGCTGAACAGTCCCTCCACCCCTTTGGAGCCTGTGTGCGCATTTGGATTTTTTCACCATAGCTAAAATCTACTTTTGACACCATTCCATTGGCTGTTGGGTCACATTCTCGGTTTTTAGAGCTAATTTGGCACCAGTACTGGTAATATCATAGGCAACCAAGCCATCGTGCATTAGAACTGTCCGTCCTTTAGCCCTTTATTAAGTCATTACACTTCAGAAACCAAGTTTAACTAATGAAGTCCCAGAGTTCGACCTCAGAAAAGTAGGGCCCGAGTTTTACAGCTATACATTAGAATATGTTTCAGCTTATACTTACTTAAATGAAAATTGAAGAAGCACACTCTTTTGGCCCTGCGACTGTCTTAACAGTGGGTTTTCAATTTGTTTGCAGGTCTACCAGATCTATGCAAAAAGATCTCCTGAAGATGTCCATGCCATCCTCCAATCTTTTGGCACAGACTATGCGATTCTAGAAGACAGCATATGTTATGAGAGAAGACACAGCAGAGGTTGCCGTTTGAGAGATCTACTGGATATTGCCAACGGCCATGTGAGTTATAATGCATGCCAAATAAAGGTGATCATTCTGACTCAAAAGTAAAATTCAGGGGTCGGTCATTGTGTTGCCCGCAGTGTGCCGCTGAGGCAATCTGTGTGAAAGGCCACTGCGCCCGGTTATGGGTGTCTTACTGCACCACTGGGGGCAGGTTGTCCATTGTGATCGCTTCTTTTACGGACTATAATACCATTGTAACCTGTATAAAATAATGTTATATTTGTAGGAGCACAACCCTGTATTAAAATAATATTTGTGTAATCTGCAGATTTTATGATGAAGTATAGTTTGGTGTAAATTATAAATACGAAGAGCAAACTGTAATTAGAAAATGTTTCTGATTGTTACCTCTAACCCCAGATTCCTCAACTTTAGAATAGCCACTAGTTGTAGACTGGGTCTGGAGAACTTCAACAACAGTGCTCCCATTCATTGGCAGGTGGTGTTGTGTGGTTCTATACCTCCCCAGATGTGGTGAAGTGGAGCGGCATATAAGTGCCACCTCTGTGCAATGGTGTTGGTTACATTCTGTCCTAGCCTTCCAACACGAATCCAGAGCTGTTCTTCAAATTTTGTTGATCTTATGATAATTCCCAAAACTATTGAACAGTGTGCTTGGGAACTATTTCACCTTCAAAAACTGTAGACTTCCAACTGTGCAGAGACTGCAGGAGATGCCGATGCCTCAATGAAGGTGCTTCTTTAGTGCTTTAGTCAGGTCATGAATCCAAGTAATGCAACAAGTATGCCCTCGCACCCGAAGACTGTCCAGGGCCAGGGGCAAAGCTCTACATTACCAAATATAAGAAGTGGCCATGGTAGAAGCACAGTGCTCTGAGCCAAGGGCCCTCGCTGTCTCAAGGCTGCTCCTGCTAGCTGTCCACTTCTTGCTTGTCTTCACGCAAGTCAAAGTCCAAATGCATACATAAAAAGATTAACCCCATACTGACACTCTAGCTTAAAGGAGAATCCACAAGGGTGTCAAGTTGAAAACTGCATCCTTCAAAATCTTTGGTCTCAGAACAGATTTCTCAGCAGGTCTTAGCCTGCCCTGAGCTTCTGGGGATGTTGTCAAACCTGCCATCAAGGAGAACATGTGGCAAATCTTTCACAGAGCTGCAGGGGCCTCTAGTTGCATTATCTTACCTCGATGCCATTTGACTCCTTGGGGCCCATTTCCAGGCCTGTTCTGACTCTAGTACAGATTTCTCCTCTGGCTCCGAAATCCATATCAGTTGTCAGTCAGTCAGTCAACAAGCTTTATTCGAATTCAATAAAAAAATCATAAAAGCATACAAAGATAAAACACATTCAAAAACAAAAAGCGATTATTTTCATAACATAGTCCCAAAGGTTAAAAAAGATTCCTTATACTAATAAAATCGTTATTACAGGTCATCATAAACCGACCCCAGCAGCTATAGTACAAGGTGTGGTCATATCAATTAATTTAACAGCTTTAAAAAATGGTGTTGTTTGACTTTAAGCAATTTATGACGACATAGTTTAAAATAAAACAGATACACTTCAAAATGTACAAAAGAGCAAAGTGCATATTTGGTTTCTTTTAGTAAGGACCATCCCCAGACTTGGTGTTAATCGTTATCCTATTCAGTTATTAGCAAAACCGTTCGAAAATCTATTTAACAAGTCAGTGCACCTAATCACTACCAGAGAATAAAGCAAATTGATTATAGGTGGGTATTGTGTGCCAACTAGGTCCCGGGCCTCTGCTACCCATGCAGTGGTTATTTTGTACATATGATCTTACAGGGGGGAAGTATGTAGTTCTAGGGTAGAAGTCACACAGTTCCCATGTTCCAATTCGGCCATCGCCCATTTGTGGCTGCCAACATCGCAAGTATTTGATGACTCGGGTGTCCCTAAAGTTGACCAGAACCAGGTCTCCCGGTATATCCTTGGGGATGGATCCTAACCACCCTACCCTTCTAACATTTAACATTTTTCCATCTATATTGGGTGGAAGGGGTCTATTTTTGGTAAGCCAAAAAGATACCTTATTTGCCAGATCCTCTGGTCTTTCAATTTTGCTGTTAGTGAGTTCAGGCACGCCTGAGAGGATGCACACAAAAGATGCTGCCTCCGGCGGTAGATCTATGTGTTTAGCCTTTCTTTTCCTGTTGCCATAGTTGCAAGACATCCCCTCTGTTGGCGTGGGTTCTTTAGCCGACCCTTTTCTAATGGCAGAACTTTGGGCAACTGGGGGGTTTGATATGAATAATGTTTCAGATGTTTTTGGGGCAACTGCGAGCATTTGTGCGGATTTACTTTGTGCAGAGGTGATGGAGATGTTAGTAGCGACTGATGTCTCTACTTGTTTATGTCCTACCATACTTTTTGTGAGTATCAGATTTGCCTTGATGGTTTCCTCTAAGGTTGTGAGCTTTTCCCCTATTACCTTGATTCTTTTTTCCAATGGGGATATTAAGGATTTAACCAAAAGTTCAATCTGAACCAATACGTCAGATTGTGTAGGGGATACAGGGGAATCCAGAATTGAGGGTACCTCAGATGTTTTTGGGGTATTGCTGGTGGGCGAGAGGGGACTTAGATACAATTTTTGTTTTTCAACTAATCTTTCAGTCTGTTTAGCACCTTTGCGCTTTCTGTTAGGGCGGGGGGGCCTGGGCATTTGCTGGCAGTTGGATAGTATCCTTAGGTGATGTTAAGGGGGGGGGGTACCAAGATGGTTTACGTTTAGATGGGATGTAATGCTAGGCTGGGGACTTGTATTACTCATTACACATGCAGGAGCAGTTGTTTGCTCGTTTCCATTTTCAACATTGGTATATACAGTTTTACAAATCAGATTTAATACATCCAGTAAGGAAGCACCAGGGGAGATTGGATACTGGATGTGGGCTCTGCGGAAAGACTTTGTTCGACTCTCTCTATTTCGGACTGAATTGCAGATGTAGCCCTAATTAGATAGTTGTCCAATGTTCCCTTCCGTTGCCCCCCCTGAAGGAAATTATTTATATGAAGGCCTTTATCAGTCATGGTGTGATTAGCTTTCTGTATATGTATTTTGCTACGCCAGATACCTATACAGGTTCTACACGTAATATAGTGGCCAAAAACGAAGAAGTCAGGAGGTGGCCCTTTAGGGAATACCAAAGTGTATATGGAGTCAGTCACTTTGATGGGTTTGTTCGTATTACCTCCCTTTTCCAGCGAGAATGAGGCGAAGATCAAATAGGGTGGCCCGTCCCCGTCCTCCTCGGGCCCCTGAGGGCCTCAGTTGTCATTACACCAGTGCCAATAAAGACTCCTCCGGCACCAAGAGAAGATCAGGTGCCCATGTTGTACCCTGAACCGATCTTGGTCCAAGCTCTACCGATTGCGCTATGAAGTCACAAAAGGGCAAATGGTTGATCTACCTCCTGACTCTAACCAAATGGCTCTATTGTGCTGCAGCTGTCTGTAGAGGCTCCATTCTTTGTTTTTTGGCTTAGATTCTGACCTATACAAGAAACGCATAAGATCTCTTAAGGCTCTAATCATGAACAGTAGAGAGATGGGCTACTCCCTCCACCCTGCCACCTAACTCACTTTACTGATGATGCAAAATACTGTATCTACATAATGCCAGTGGGATCAGCACCTCCCCTGAAACAGAGCTTGAATTACCCCATGCGCTTCTAGTGGAAGAAGGTGCCTCATTCACAGGGGTGGTCCGGAGGGCAGCTGAGGTGCTATGGCTACAGTTGCTCTCCAGTGATGCAAAATAAACATTTTGACAAACTCTCAAACCATGTCATCTGAGCCCTTGTTACCATTTAATGATGCCCTCACTGGTGATTTGATAGCTACGTGGTCCAGGCCTGGTTTTGATCCACCAGTCAGCTGGCCAGCAGCTCGTCGACATAGACCTGCGCATTTATCTGCAGTTCCTAACCAAGCACCCTACACGAGAACCTCATTGTGTGGATTTCCACTAGCAATGTCAAACCTCGTTTTCCCCCAGCAATCCTTCCGATAGGGAATCCAAGAGGGTTGTAGGACACAACCACGCTTTCCTTCACCACGTGTTCCTTAACAACGCAGGTGTAACAACTAATGCGTCTAAATCACGCATTGCAGTTACAGCGCAAGTCGTTACAACGACTTGCCTTAGGGGGCGCTGGACTTTGGAATAGTATAATTTACTATTCCAACTCCAGTCTCCGCAACATTAGGGAAAGCATTTGAATTTAAAGTCCAGCGCCGCTTTACCTAACGCATGTCGTTGTTCGGTGGTCATGGTGTTTGCTGTTTCGCATCCAAGTGAACACGTTTGGTAAAAGAATGTTTTCTTCTGCAAACTTGGTCAGGTAAAAGCATGCTATGTGAGACCTTGACCAGCGAGATCTTGTTGTCGTTTCCAGAGGACCTAAGAGCTTCACTGCTTAGCCAATATCTGAAATGGGTGTAAAGAAGTTTGTAATATGTGCAGACCTGAATGCAACAAATTGCATTGGCAGGGCTACTGGCATCAGTGTTGTGCTTAGTAGGCATGTGTAGATGTGGTCAACTTGATTTTTTTTCTGACAGTGTACAAACTTCGGTAATAGATATGTCTTTGATTGGTCAAGACTCTACAGGTAAAAAGTGGACTCGGCACTAGAAAGATTTAAAGACAGTCAAGCGACGGCATGCTTTATGAGTTTAATAGGCAACATCAGTCTTCCGAACCAGTGCAGACATCGCACAGGGCAGTAGGGACAACAATCCTCTAATTCCTGCTCACCCACTACTACAGCAACTACCAAACCGCTTTATTTTATCCTTAGTGTTTCATGTTAGGCCAAAAGAAGGCAGGATTTAACATTTTCTCCCTGGATGTAGATCCATTACATCAGATAAATTCAAAGATGCTACTCCCTACCCTTAATTCACCCTTACCCCCAATTCACCCTTACCCCCACCCCAATACCCCATCTTCCCGCCCACATCAGAACAAATATAGGAGGACCATTTGACAGTTCTGATGCAGGCGGTAAATCTTCTATTCTCCAAGGCTGCCAACAATGGATACTGGACTCAGCCATGCTCCCCTTCAGCCTTACCTAAGCTCCTCTAGTGATCACAAAAGTGATGGTGGTCGTTGTGGCCCATTTTTGGAATATGGCAGTACATATATTCCTGTACTTCGATGACTGGCTGCTAAAGGTGATGGATAAACTCCAGATGATGACAGCTGAACTCTTGACATTATTGGGCTTCACCGTCAACGAGCTGAAGTCCATCCTGAGCCCCACAAAGAGACTTCGATTCATTGGGGACGTTCTGCGCAGGTTTGTATTCAAGGCTTTTCCTCCACTGCAGCCATTCAAGGACATTCAGAATACAATCTTGATGTTTCAGGTTTAGATCTGGGTCTTGGTGAGGAAGACTGTGTCTTCTTGGTCTCTTGGCCTTGTGCAGCGTCCTCACCCACATGTGGCAGTCATAGGCCTTTGCTAGAGCTTTGGGGGGTCTGCTTGGTCTGCAGAATTTCCTGCCATCCACCCTTTAGGTGCAATGATTTGTAAGGACGTCCTGCAATACGTAGTTCACATTTCCAGGATAAAAAGAGCCCCCATTGTGGGTATAACCCTCCTTCTCCAATTGTAGTTGATGGGCCACCTGAACATAAGGTTGAGGAGACACTCGACTTACATGGAGTCTCTGGACAGTTGCAGTATCTGGTGTCTTGAAAATTCATGCGCCTTGCTTACTACAATCATTTCACAAGTTTTTCCAAAAGTGCGATATCCCATTTTAATTCTTGTTGCAAATTTTGCTCTTCGATACAGAAAAAATGGCTGAATGGAATTAAGCCAAATTTGGCATTAAATTAAACCTCTACTCAAAGAAGTGCTTTGCTTGGTATAGATTCGTTCAAGAGTTTTCAAGAAATTATCATTTAAAAGGCTGGGGTTGGATATAAACCTCCCAAAAGGATCCGATTGGCTGCCACAGCATTGAAAGAAAATGTTGTATCCATCATTACAGAACCCTAGGGCTCTATCCGTGAGTCATGAAAAAACAATTGAAAGGTGATAAGGCTAGTGCACCCTGACCACAGACCTGTGTGGGGCAAAGAGACCCCCGCTAAAGAGAGATGGGTAGAAACTGGTGGCTAGTTCTTCCCAGTCTCTTCCATTCCCATCCACAGCTTAATGGACTTTATAGCTAGATAAAAGTGTGGGTTCGTAACTGATTTCTGTTGATTCATATGCGGTTTATACCTCCACCATGCAGCTTTTAGTTCAGAACCTGACAAGTTGTTTACTTCTAATATATGCCCATTGGAATCTCTTCCTAGAGACATCTGCTAGTATCAGTGGCAAATTTGTAGTGCAGGGGTTACCTACCCACGCACCCAAATCCTGAAACTCAATGAAGTACGGGTGCATTTGCATACATTTTGCCCTCCACTGCAGCAGTCACTCTTAGTGAAATCGTGGGACTCTCTAAGCATGGTAGTCACATCTCTTGACAGAAGCATAAATATGGCATCTTTGCACATTATACTCAGCCAACACCAAGGTAAGATTTTAACCCCAATCCATTCTACATGGTATTATGACACACGAAGCCGTAGAGTTTGTAAATCTAGACTTACATTCATAATATATAGAGTTTAGAAAGAGGGGTGAATTATTTTGACCACTGTATGCTACATCAAAACAGAAACTATTTCCACATCAATTTCTAACTGATTACATGCTACGATGCAGGAAATTATCAAGTACTTATGCTAATGGTACCGGGCCTTGCGTAAACCTTGATACCTAGAAAACAGAGAACAGGACTCTGTCTTCAGGATGCCTCTCATAAAGACTTTCATGAAAGGTTTTTAAGCCCACCACACCCTGTCCCAGCATCCTTGACGGACTTGAACATTGTGAAACATTAGCTTATGGATCCACTCATTGAGCCCACACCCATGTGGCTGCAAAGAAATACCATGAAAGGGAGTCGTTTTAGGAGCATCATTTCCCCGATAGTAAACCATAGGCTACAGAAGAACTCTATTAGCAGACACACAAAGACATGGTTATACTTCACTCACAACAAGGCTTTCTACCAACGCTAGACTCAGAGAGGGCTATCAACTTTCTACACAAATGTCCGTTCAGCTGCAGAAAGCTCCTTATGCACACACTCTTGATGTAGGAAGAAACAATTGTATAGAAAATTGATTGTGCTAGGGCATTCCATACCTCAAAACCACTTTTCATTTCCTTCACCTAGCCACACAAACGGAAAGCAATTTCTATATAGATCTTGGCTAGATAGTTTTTCTATTGCAAACAGACGTCCCGTACAAGCAAATGGACAACGTGCTAAAATGCCTTCTCCTAATTCTATAGTTAGTAAAGAGACCAACATGGCTTGCAAATGAAATAATTGAGGAAGCCATGTCATCAGTCCACGATTACCTAAACTTTACTTGTTAGTATTAAGCAAGAGTAAAAGCTTTTGCAAGTTCTACACTACCAAACACGTTTTTTTGCATCCCAGCACATTAATGGGTTGGTAGTTGCTTCAGTGGACAGTACTGCAATACAGAAATTCTGCAAACGGAAAATATTAACTACCGGTAACAACTGGTTTGGGTTTGTTTCTGTTGTAGATTCACATTTGATCCTCTCAAGTCATGGCTAATGCACACTCTATTGTGAGACGCAATTTAGGCAACTCACACATCACACAATGGGGAAAAATTAATCGAAGGTGGAGTGTGTGTTCCTGTGCATTGTGGGCTTTAAAGCAACAACAGTCGAGCCGATGGCTGATACTTAAGAAACATTTTAAGAATAAAACTTTTAATTGTACAAGACCAGCTCTAGGTAGGTAGTGTAATGAGACCACAACATTTAAACTAAAATCAGAACAAGCCTTCAACAGATAAGTAATGTTTTAAATGTATCCGATTGTTACGCCTGCTGTGCATGAAATGCAACCTCTTCTGTGCTCCCATGACCTTCTGAGATAAAAACTCAGGAGATATCCATGCACTCATAGCATCCTTGAAAAGCCCTCATTTTTAGTATGCCTTAGTCCTCCCTGGCAAAGTGGCTCTGTAAGGTGCCAACATAGTCAAGCAGAATGGCATTTTCCACTTCCACTTGTATTGCAACTAACCTCTGTACCCCCGCCCAAGTACTCCACGCTGATCCCTACTCTTCTAAATATATACCTCTCTTAGCTTCAAAACGATGAGGTATGCAACGCTGCATATGCAACAAAATTGCTGGCTTACATGACCGCCAAAATATGTCTAACTTGCCTTATATTCCAACCTGCTGAAAGAATGCCTTATTCGCTTTCACATGCCCTTTCCTTCAGAAGATACTTTGCCTCTCTAAGCACCACAAAAAAATGAAATGTTTCACCGACTCTCCTCATATGCCAACCAAAGTCTGCTGCTGCTCTTTGAGGCCTCTCCTAAAGAAATGTTCTGGCTCATGAACTTCCAAAGCTCCAAAGTCTTCGCCCTGCTATCAAATACAACCTATGGTAAACTCAAGTGGTTGAAACAGTAACTAATATTGTAGTGTAGTTCCTATCATCCCAATAAGCTCTGCGCATTGGAATAATACCTACAGCAGTAAAGGCCTAGGCCAGACGTTAACTAGGTCTACTACTGTCGATACTAGACTTAAAGTTTTGGGTTTGCCAGCTTAGCTCAGAGTTCACTAGAAACTTTCTCGAATGTTCAAGGAGGACTTAACTTCCCTGATTAGACAAGAAGGGATTTAGTTTCTGACAACCATAGAACATGACAACTTTGCTCTCCCCTAATCAAGAGTAAATCTCGAGAGTCGTGTGAACAAAAGGCAATTTATTTTACTCAGTCAGTACGTGCATTCTTAGTCTCATCAGAATGTAGAGAAAAGGAAGAGACGGGCGTGTTCAATAAAAAGGTGTTATTTATTGATCAGTCTCTTTTCTCATACAAGAGAAATGGATCGATATTATTGCAATACTTATAGCTAAGTAAAGTGCATACATTAAAAGCAATAGTATAAAATAATACTGTAAAAACATTGATATGGTTTCTAAGCCATAAGATGTTTTAAAATGAATAAAATATATTACATACACATATACATTTGACTAAACGTACTCAACTGGTGTTTCTAGATACGCCTACCCCGTGTACCTGACCTAAGTCTAATACGTGGGCGGGAATAGAAAGTTACAGTTTAAGTTAAGTTTGTTTTTGCCAAGTGAATAACTAAAGAATTCTCTGTGAGGGGTTATTCAGTTCTGTACCTGGAAGTTAGGATGAATGAGGAATGGTATCTCTCTCTCTGGTCTCGATATTCCAGGCTGCCTGCGAGGGCTACCCGGAAACGCCGGTGCTGGATTCTCGGCAGGAGAAAGCAGCGCGTCTCTCAGCGCGTCAGGAAGGCGGGGCTGCTGCCAGCGGGGTCTGCTCTGCTCTTGGCTTCGGCAAGTATGGCTGCTCCGTCTCGTCACCACGCGTGTGTTTGCATAAGGCAAGATCGGTAATATTTATACCTTTAAGGTGCCGAGATTGACGTAAGGATGGACATAGATACGTCAATAAGGATGTCATACGACTTGCTCGTTAGCACATTCTTTTACTGAAGTTCTCTGTGAAATCAAAACAATGGCCGCAGGGTTTTGCCCAGGTTGTCATAGGTTTGATTTGTTATGAGAACACCGTATGCCTTATCAGGGGCTGGAGGAATATCGCTTGTCTAATTAGATCGCAAGCGTTATGACCTAATCAGATAACACGTTCCTGTGCCGTAGTGTGACTGCGTCAGATAACGGTATCTGCATCATGGGGATTTTCTGCCTCATGGGCTGACTGCTAGTTAACCTGTTGGTTTGTTTAACTAGAATAGGGTCAGGAATAGGGGGATCGATTCAGAACCTATAGGAATACATGACACCCACTCCACGCTAACTATGGACATATTTACTAATCTAGGCATAGTATAACATAGTACAACATACTATAGAGTAGTGTGTATACCTTACCACCCCAAAATACATAAATGCATTTTGAAATTCTTCAAATATACGTAAAATTTGCAGACATATATACTGTATGCACTCAAGCTATGGAATAATGCTAAAGTAATCACGCATTTGTATACATTATTGCTTATTTGGTATATGAGAATTACACATGAAATGGTTTCTTAAATACAGAAAAAAGTTTCGAGACCATTCCATCACAGAATAAAATATTTGTGAACATACCAGCGGGCAGCTAAAGTCTATAAAGTATCTAAAAAATAGAAATCTTAGTTCTTTAGGAATAGTTTCTTACTTTAAGCAGAAGATAAGTGTCCCGAAAAACCGAAAAAATAAATTGGGGCTTCTGAAAGAGTTGCTGTCCGTGAACTGGAGTGAAAAATAGTTCATGTGACTTTATTATTTAAAGTTGAAGGCCGAATTCAGGGAACGCCGTGTGCGAGCTTGCTCAAAAGTCTCTATTTCTGTTCGGGTGAGAACATCATATCATTTAGGCTTTCGAAAAAACTGTCAACAGCTTCCTGGGAAAGTTCCACTAACTCGGAAATAGGTGTAATCATGCATTCTTGTGCATGATTGTCTCCATTGACATTCTGATTTGCATTACTGACAGAAGGTCGTACCTGTTCGATGCTGCTTTCATCTTGAACTTCACTACCCATCAATCGTAGTGGTGAAGCTTCCACGAATGCCGTCATCAGGATTGGTAGCCTTTGAGGGCAGCACAAAGCATGAACCTTGATCGGGCTCAACAATGTTTCTGCATCCATCGGTGCATCCGATTGTAGCGTCAGACAGGTGTCTAACACGCATTCTTCTCCGCATAGCAGACACCTCAATACAGGTAAAACACATCTTTGCCACATTGGTCGAAATGATAGAAACCAAGTCATGTTCAGGTCTCTAAGCCGGGAGAGTCCCAGGATTTTTGATATCCGGTCCCGGTATCCAATGGCTAGGATTGTTTCTTCCCTTGTCGCAAGAGTTTTGTCTGTGACATGGGTTGCCATAACGAAAAATAAGGACTAAGAATAGGATTCCTGCAATTAGTCCCAAGATCAGGGGAAGTCCGCCAAAAATCGAATGGACGAAATCTGGAAAAATACCCAGTATGGCTTTGAATGGTGTTAATGCCATCGAAAATACTGTCTTAAATACCTTTGAGACCCCATTGGTATCAGAAATATTTAAGATTTCATTCAGGATTTCCGCGAAATGTACGGGGGAATTAGTTGATAATAATGTATGTATCTCTGCAGTCGTCCTTGCGACTTGTAGATCATACGTTTCTTTTGATGACGAGAGCCTGGTAGGCGCCTGAAGAAGCACTGTTTTCATTCTGCTTAAAGTATCTATTCGAATAGAAGTAATTTTCAAATCGGGCCATGCCCTTGCCTCCCTGTCTGGGAAGGAGCTGGGGAACAATGAGCGTCCACAGCACTTGACCTTCGCAGTCGTAGTTACTAGATAAGGAGTCCCGAGCATAAGACTACAACATCTGCGGTCTACAATAAGGATGTAACTCCCATTATAGAGTCTTTGAAAGAATGGTTCTATTTCTGTTGCAGGTGCGCCTTGCTGGTGACATGAAAGGTTGTATGAATTCCCTTCACAGGCTCCATGCAAACTAATTCCGTTACACAGAAGTGTGCCACTTAGTGACATCGCACAATTGTTGCCACTAAAACACTTTCTGTCCTTTATTACTGACACATGCATGTGAATAGGGCAGGTTCCATGTTGTTTTAAGGTACCCCTTTCCCAATTTCTCGTACATGCCAGCCTGTATATATTTTTGGCAGTATTGAAACCTGAAGGTTGAGATTGGAATATTTATTATCCCATGTATTATCCATTCACTGACAGGTCGTTCTGACATTGTCACTGGTAATCTTTCGAGTTTTTCAATGCTCAAGATTGTATAATCAGCACCCTTTTGTGCCATACTGATTTGTCTATCAGTAAGGTTAAAGATTTGGAATAATGACGTTGTGTTGATTAGACGCCAAGGCACATAGCCTGAACGCAGATTTTGTAACGTCCAGCCAAGCTGTACAATAGAACGCAATTGTGACTGACCGTGTTGTAATAACAGTAAGTCTTGCGATAATATATCGATTGCTGAAGACACAATGCTGTCCAAAGAAAAAATTCTGGAGGACAGAGTCATTAACCCATTGTCCACTACAGAAAGTGATTTTTCCAAATTAATACAGTCAATTTCCCGTATTCTCTCTGCTGTTTCAATTTGAGTAACCTTCCAGGCCTCATTGTATGCTGCATATACAGAGGCTGCTATGAAACGCTTTTGACGCTGTTTGCGTGGTCCCAAAGTGAAATCACGCAAGTCAGCACCATCAGTAGGTAAAGTTAGGTGTTGCTTAATTTCTGCCAGTGTGGAAGTTTGTAGCCACTGAAGGCATAATTTGCCCACACTGTAGGTTGTTATTATCCCTGGGTGATGTCTTTGAGGATATCTAGGGTCTGGCTTGGTCATTTTGAACCCCTGTGTTTTGTTCAGGAATCTGTCCTGACAGTTATTAGTATCTGTGGGCCAGATCAACCACTGTTTCCAATCAGGATGTGTTCTGTTTTGGTTTAATATATGGTTTACGTCTATCTCTTCATCTGTATCAGAGTTATTGCTAAACATTGTTGGCTTTGGAATAGACGGTTTATTTAAATCTTTGATTTTCGCTAAGCCAAGACAGGTGGTTTGTTGAACAGTGTCATTTAAAAATATCATTTGTTCTGGGATCATGCAGGCTCTAAACAAAGCTTCTATACCCTGTACTTGCCATTCTTTTGTACCCCAAACACTTTTCAATTCAACATTTTTGTCCCAATAATCAAATCCAAAAGTATTCATTTTTTCAAAGAATGAGTCTGAATATAACAATTTTGTGTTGGTTATCATGGTCTTGGTCCCTGTTTTGTTTGACAATTTAAAATAAAATGTTTCAGCATTACTTGTGTTAAAACCTGAAAAATATGAATATTTGTCGTAAACGGTTCTTGAGCTCCCTTTTGGAGGTGTTGCACAATGTTCCCATTGATTATAATTTAAAACATTTCTAGGTTGTGCAGATCTATGTAAAAACTGGTTACCATAGTGGTTATAGCAATACATACTATCATAATTTGTAGAACCCTGCAAATAATCATGTTTGGTAAATTTAGCAGACATTACTAAGTCAGACATCATATTATTAATGCTTTCGAAGTCCCAATCATCAGCAAATGAGTTTGGTTTTGCAAAGTCACTCAATGAGATCTTAATTTGGTGTGGATATTTCAGGATTTCGACCGGACCATAAATTTCATAGTCAGTGTTGTCCCAGGCTACCCCACCAGGTATCGGATTGGCTGTGAAGTTGGCTGAAGAAAGTTCTCTTTTCTCGACGTGTGAAGATGTGTGTGGTTTGAGGATCAAGTTGATTTTCTGACTTGCTGTGTCCATTTTTGCATATTTTCCCTCAATGAAGCGTCCCAATGTTAGTATCATGATGAGCCAAAGTATGAGGATAAATGCACCAAAACCCACCCAAAATTCAATCCATGGGGAAATCAGATATGTTTCTTTCAGTTGTTTCAAAAGTTCCTTAGCTTTATCTTTAAAGGTTTTTGATGATGGCTGTGTCTTTGATTCACTGAAGCCTTCAGAGGAATCATCGAAGTTTATGAAGTAGCCGGATGCAGTTCTGTCAATTGTTCCAATTGGTTCAGGATTTCTGTTTCTTGCATTTTCACTTGGTACTTCATTATAGATTGGTGTGTCTCTGCTAAATGTTTTTATTTGGGTTTTCAGAGGTCTGAGTTCTATTGCATTGCTGCATAGTCCTTGTTGTTCTTCTGTAGGCGTTTCGAATGTGATGAGCCTCTTCGTTAGGACCTCTGTACTGGTAGCAAACCTTGGTGTTCTGCTACTTATTGGGAGTCCACTTGGCCTACTGTTTCTTATCGGCCACATGTTGTGGTTTTACCAGGTCGATGGATACAACTCGGTTCTCCTTTTTACCAGCAAGTGGCGGTAGTACAACTGATCTTGTCCCGTTGACAGACAAGACAGGAACTGCTTTTCTGTAAGAAGGCCCAAATTCCTTCTTTACCGCGATCTTTTCCCTGACTAGATCCCCGACTTTTGGAATCCAGACAGGTCTTGCTGGGACAGGTGGTGGTTCTTCAGTGGTTGTTGGCTGTTGTTTCAACTTTATGTTGCTCAGGTCTTTTCTTGTTTTGTTTGAGTCCTGCAAAATAGCCAAACGTTCTTTGATATCAAAGCTTTTTTCTTTCACCACTGAAGTCTGACTATCAATGTCAGAGATCATCATCCTAGTTCCAAATAATAATTCGTACGCACTGAATCCCTTCAGAGAATTTCTTGGCAAGTTATTGAGACTACGTTGGACACTTATTAGATGTTTGACCCACCCAGCTCCCGAACCTAATATCCTTTCCGTTATAGATTGCTTTATGCCTTGGTTTTTTCTTTACACCATCCCGTACCCTCAGGAAGGAAGTGAGAAGATTCCCGCTGGACTATGCTCATTTGGCCATGTTTCCCCCCAGGCTTGAGGGCTAGAGTGGAGACAATGGTCAAACACAGCATGCTCTTAGCGTATATGCCATTTAGACTCGCAAATCTTTGTATAACAGTCCGGACGTCAGCCGAGTGCTGGTGATCTACATTATAAGTGGAACTAGCCTGTATAAGTTAATCGCAACCCTTCCTTTTTACTCCTGATTTTTTTCTGGAGTAGAACGACGAGGTATTAAACTGTTTCTCTCCCCACTGCGATCTCTGTTGCAGTTTGGGCAGTTTTTTACAAACATGGTGTGACGCAGACTCATGCCTGGCCACCAGTACCGTGATTGTAATTCTTCCAGAGAATCTTTTAGTTTAAGGTGTCTGAGACCCTCGCCCATATGTGCGTCTGCGATTAACAAGTTTCTCCTGTCCATGTTTGGAATCACTCTATCCCCCACTCCAGGGATTCGAGCAAAAGGGACGGAGTTTGCATCGATTATGTATGTATAATTGAGTGGATAGTTGATCGGTAACGCTGAGCAGTCGCCTTTTGATGACGTTTTCACCGCCAGCACTGTTTCACCGTCAATGTATTTTAATGTACGCTTTTTTCGAACTACGGGAGCCGCTTTAGTGGCTGCCGCTGTGGCTGTTTCAGCCAATGAATTCCCTGCAACGTGAACGCCATCACGCTGATGACTAAGTGTATGTATCACGTGAGTCTTTGGTAGTTCTTTTTGTAAGAGAACTACTTGTTCCCAGAGCATTTTATGCTTGATTGTGCCACCTTTCGCATCCTTGAAACCATTCTGAAGCCAGATCTGCAAGTATTCATTGTAAGACTGAACGCAATAATACGAATCGCACACTATGAGTGTGGGGAATTCTCGATCGGTATTTTCAAGCGCCATCTTGAACGCCAGTAGTTCAGCTCGCTGAGCTGTACAATCTCCTAAAGATTGTGTTTTAGTGATTGCTGGTTTAAATTTTCCTTCGTGCCAGCGACCTTTAACGATCGCGCACGCAGCACTGTAAGCTTGCTTACCCCCCACTGCGGGTTGTGCTGATCCGTCTGTATATATTATACAGCCGTAGTGGTCTAGAGGCAGAATTTCGGTCGGCGGAGGACATTCAAATTCATATTGGAGAAATTCTTGTGTTTTTAAGTTGGGATCAAATTCGTATGCTACGTCTGTTGCAGCAAGAGAGTTAGCCCATTGTATCCATCTTGGATGGAGTGCTTTAGCATTCGGAATGCTTGCTTTTGTTACAGCCTCTAAGGCTGGTATTGGTGTCACGATTATTATTCGTTTACCTTGTGCCAGGGCTCGTTCTTTTGCTATAGCGGTCTGTGTTGCAGTTAGAATTTTTTCCGTAGGGCTAAATTTCATTTCAGCCTTAGTGTACAAGTGTGATTTGAATGCAATTGGTACCTTTTCTCCCTCATTAGAGGTTAGGTATGTGAATCCGCATCTCCCTGGGATGACTCGAATCACAAGATTGCGTGTGTTATCACGTGTTTCTAATTTTGTTTTAATTAGCATGTCTGTTTGTAGGGATCTCAAAATTTCTGTGTGTATTTGAGTCCAATTGGATCTTTTAAAATCTGGTTTTATCAGATCATAAAGGGGTTTGACCCTTTCTGCGTAATTTGCAATGTATGTTCTTCCGAAATTTAGGAAGCCTAGAATCGACTGTAGGTTTTTTAGTGTTCTAGGTGCTTGGATTACGGCACATTTCTCTAGGAAATTGTCGGCCAGGCTTTTGCCTTCACTTGATAATTCATATCCTAAGAACAGGACTTTCAGATGGGCAATTCTGGATTTTTTAAAGTTGAATTTGTAACCCTCTGCTGGGAACCCAAGTATTATGGTGTTCACTCTTTTCAAGTGAGTCTCCAAGTCATCATCTGTTAAGTAAATGTCATCGACATAAGATAATGCTTCATCATCATATAGTTGTAGTAATTCTGTTACTCTCGCTGAGAATACCCCCGGGCTGTTCTTGTACCCCTGGGCTAACCGACAGAATTGTTTTTGAGTGCCATTTATTGAGAATGCAGTTAAATATCTGCTCTCTGGTGCTATGTTTTGACAAAGGAATCCATTAGAGATGTCTAATGTTGTTTTGTATTTTTTGCGCACTATGTTATTCATTAGTGCAGCACTATGTGAGTTTTGCACTGCAAACGTTTTGCAACATGTGTTAAGGTGTCGGTAATCCAAAACTAGACAATATGAATTGTCTGGTTTAGAGACCGGAAACAAAGGGTTGGTCATTTGTGAGGTGCAAGTTTCAATCACCCCCTGGTATTCTAGCTGATCTAGTATTTCATTTACCTGTTTTTTAGCTTCTTGCTTAATTGGGTACTGCCTTTGTGCAGTTGGTTGTGATTTTAACTGGATTTTGTGAGGAGGAGAATCCTCATCCCATGCCACGTGATTTTTATATAAAGCAGGAGCTAAAGCCACTGCCCACTTTCTAGCAAGTGTGTATTTTTTATTAATTGGAATTTGATTTGAGAAGGCAGGCATAATTACTTCTTCGCCATGAGGGCACTCCCTGACAAACTCTGGTGGCCAGTCTTTTTCAGCTAGAAGGATATCATAGCCCTTGGAGAGATTATCCCAAAATAGTCCCCTTATTTTCCTAGTCTTATCCCCCTCTATACGTAATGTTATTTCGTATATTTTGTGAGGTTTGCTAACTCTGGTGTCCGCAGTTTCCACTTGAAGATATTCATTCGTGTCCACTGTCTCCAGATGATTCAGAAGGACTTTGCAAGCTATGCTCACTTCTGCTGCACTGTCTAGCATTGTCTGAGCCCACTCTCCGTTTTTCAGTTGTGTCCTCAGTATTCTCGGCATTGTTAACTACCTTGATACTGGCTACCTTCTTTTTTGGAAATTGTAATTTCTTTTTTAGCTGAGCAGGTTCCTTGTCTTTGGACTTGGTGTGCTCTTCTCTTTGTTCTGATCGTCCTCTTCTTTCCGATTTCTGCGAGGAAGTCTGAAAAGATTGAGAGGGACGTGTATCAATGTCTTGATATCTATCAGGCTTTTTTATATTATCCCTATTTCTAAGGTTATATCTTTTCCCAGAGGGGTCACTCTGAGGTGACCTGTGTCTTTGGTTCGGAGATTTCTCTCTTCGCCTAGGAGACCTTCCTCTGGACTGGAATTTCTTTTCTTTAGGATTGGATTGTATGTTTCCATCCCAGTTCTTTTTTGGTGAATTATTATTAAAAAATATTTTTTCTGGACTTTCAGTCAGTTGTGGTTTTACTGGTATTCCACCTAAACTATCTCTACCTAATTCCTCATAGGATTTTTCTATGATTCTGGCAATTTCAGCTGGTTGGTCTGCTATATCTGTCTCTTTTAACCTCTGGCGGATCGCCACGTTTGCTGCTTCTCCCTTTATGTTGGCTAATAATATAGCCGAGACCTGCTTGAAGTCTTTTAGTAATTTCATACCAAGAGTTAAAGCGGGTTCTGGACCGTATTCATCTTGAATTTGTTTTAGCACATCTGGTATTACCGAAATGGATGGAACACCGTGCGTTTTTGTGTAGATGGAAGCAAAGACTGTACCCCAAGTGTCACAGTCCTCTATGTGTGGTGCGATTCCCATTGGGAGACAGTCAGAATCCTGTGCTTTTCTAGCGGGGTGGTGTCAGGAAACACCGCCTCTATTTGGGTAATTTTCTGTGCCAACCAGAATGGTATTTGTTCCCGTTTAGCCGGTACTTTACCTAGGCAGGATTGGATGTTCTGTGGTGTAATTTTATTTGTGTTCCCCTGGTGAGGGGTCAGCTGTGGAAGTTTAATCGCTGGCTGAATTGTTGAAGTCCGCATTACATACTGAACTAATTGTCTATGAATTTTTATTAATTGTTTTAGCTGTGTTAACAGCTCTGCTACAGACATCCCATTGATGTCTGGATGTGGTGTGTATCCGGCTAGGACCGGCCACGTTGCTCCTGGTCTACCTAAAGGACCGAGCCTGGTGATGTGATTGTTATGTTTTAGGGCGCCATCAAATAAGAGCAAATGCTCTTGGAATTTGAGTGGTACTTCCACCTCCTCGAAAGGAGTGTACTCATTAGGAGGTTCCTCTATTTTGTAATAGTGGAAGTACTTTGTTACAGCATTTGCTGCTGGAAAATGTATCCATGAATAGTATACCTCTGTCTGCCGATATTCGTGTGCCTCAATTACGAATATGACTGTGCCACCTCTAGGTGTCAGTCCATTTTCTATAAGTTTCAGGTTTATGGATCTCCTTTTGATGACCGGGATGAGTATTATATCCCCGTCCGCATCTAGTGCTGCAGCATCAGCCGCTGCGAGTTCAGCTGCTAATCTAACTGCCTCTCTTTCTTCTTCATTGTCTGACATTTTACTGTCCTGAAGGTTATTTCTTTTGTTTGCAGATCAGGTTTCTTATGGAAACAAAGATTAGATGCACAATATTTTGGAACTGTTTATCCTTCAACGTTGACTATACCAAGAACCATACATAGGAGTTCCCTCCTGCGAGGTCTGGCGGATATAACCTTTCACCCACTCCAGACGTCTTTGGAGTATTTGGGAAAAGGGGTCTGAGTGAGAAAGCACGACTGAGTTACTCTAAATGTCTTACGTTAGTTTTATCGCCCTTTCCAAACGCGTTGGGCGCCATGTAGTGTAGTTCCTATCATCCCAATAGGCTCTGCGCATTGGAATAATACCTACAGCAGTAAAGGCCTAGGCCAGACGTTAACTAGGTCTACTACTGTCGATACTAGACTTAAAGTTTTGGGTTTGCCAGCTTAGCTCAGAGTTCACTAGAAACTTTCTCGAATGTTCAAGGAGGACTTAACTTCCCTGATTAGACAAGAAAGGATTTAGTTTCTGACAACCATAGAACATGACAACTTTGCTCTCCCCTAATCAAGAGTAAATCTCGAGAGTCGTGTGAACAAAAGGCAATTTATTTTACTCAGTCAGTACGTGCATTCTTAGTCTCATCAGAATGTAGAGAAAAGGAAGAGACGGGCGTGTTCAATAAAAAGGTGTTATTTATTGATCAGTCTCTTTTCTCATACAAGAGAAATGGATCGATATTATTGCAATACTTATAGCTAAGTAAAGTGCATACATTAAAAGCAATAGTATAAAATAATACTGTAAAAACATTGATATGGTTTCTAAGCCATAAGATGTTTTAAAATGAATAAAATATATTACATACACATATACATTTGACTAAACGTACTCAACTGGTGTTTCTAGATACGCCTACCCCGTGTACCTGACCTAAGTCTAATACGTGGGCGGGAATAGAAAGTTACAGTTTAAGTTAAGTTTGTTTTTGCCAAGTGAATAACTAAAGAATTCTCTGTGAGGGGTTATTCAGTTCTGTACCTGGAAGTTAGGATGAATGAGGAATGGTATCTCTCTCTCTGGTCTCGATATTCCAGGCTGCCTGCGAGGGCTACCCGGAAACGCCGGTGCTGGATTCTCGGCAGGAGAAAGCAGCGCGTCTCTCAGCGCGTCAGGAAGGCGGGGCTGCTGCCAGCGGGGTCTGCTCTGCTCTTGGCTTCGGCAAGTATGGCTGCTCCGTCTCGTCACCACGCGTGTGTTTGCATAAGGCAAGATCGGTAATATTTATACCTTTAAGGTGCCGAGATTGACGTAAGGATGGACATAGATACGTCAATAAGGATGTCATACGACTTGCTCGTTAGCACATTCTTTTACTGAAGTTCTCTGTGAAATCAAAACAATGGCCGCAGGGTTTTGCCCAGGTTGTCATAGGTTTGATTTGTTATGAGAACTCCGTATGCCTTATCAGGGGCTGGAGGAATATCGCTTGTCTAATTAGATCGCAAGCGTTATGACCTAATCAGATAACACGTTCCTGTGCCGTAGTGTGACTGCGTCAGATAACGATATCTGCATCATGGGGATTTTCTGCCTCATGGGCTGACTGCTAGTTAACCTGTTGGTTTGTTTAACTAGAATAGGGTCAGGAATAGGGGGATCGATTCAGAACCTATAGGAATACATGACAATATAAATAACTGAAAGGAACCACCAACAAATATTTGAAAATCCTACAAAGGTTTCCTGCCTAAAACATACCACATCTAATCAGAACAGCTCACTTTCACAGTTAGGATAGGATCCAGCTAGTGCATGCTAGAAAATGGAAATATAAAGGTCAGTTATGGAGCTTTGTGTACTATAAGAGGTTTTGGAAGTTAGTTAGGGGTGGAGGAGAAATTGGTTGCCTCACCCCTTTTTAGGTCTAGGCCTGGGTAGGCTGCGCTTGCGCAGTCTCGCCGGTGAGATTTTATGTTTTTCAGTGTGGGGCTTGAACCCGCCCCTCTTTCCATTGGCTGGTTTCCTAAACGGAGGCCAGCCATTGGAGGAGAGGGGCGTATGTCCATTTAAGCCCTGTGTTTTTGGGATTGAGGGGCTTGGTTTTTTAGGTTCTTTCTCTCCTCTTCCCATTGGCTGGAATTTTACAGTCCAGCCAATGGGAAGAGGAGAGAACGAAAAACACTCCCCTCAATCCCGAAAATGACGTGCGTTTCTCCGAATCATTTCTGCATGACCTCGGAGAAACATGGTGGTGTTTCCATGTTCATGGCGTGGGAGCGGGTGAGTGATCGGAGGACGGGCCTGGTTGCCCCCAGTCTCCCCCCCGCCGTACTTCGGCTCTTTCTGGAGCTGCTCGGCTCCGCTCGCCTCCCCCCCCCCTTCCCTCTGCCCGCAGCTCTCCTCCGTCCCGATTTCACCTTCCCTCTGCCGGCAGCCCTCCTCCGTTCCGCTCTCGCCTCCCCCTTCCCTCTGGCCGCAGCCCTCCTCAGTATGGCTTTCGCCTCCCACCCTTCCCGCTGCCCTCCTCCGTTCTAAGGCATAGAGGTCTTCTAAGCTCTAAAGAGTCCATGACGCCAAAAGGTGTTCTACTGCTTTTTGGAACACCTGCCCCACAGAGGTCTGTACAATTATTGGAAAGAGTGCATCTAAAAAGGACCTGTGAGCTGTGAAGGTGATTGTCACAGGCAAGTAACTTTCTCTCACTTATGCAAAATCACCCTAAAGAATATATCTACTGATATGTTTTAACACAAACGTACGTTCATATTCTGTGGCAATAACATTTCCAAACATTTTGCAAATCAAAATAGACTATCCTAGCATATGTTCGTATAGGAATATTCTGCAATAACACTGAAGCAAGACTGCACTCTTATTGATGGGCAGATGTACTGTTACAGTGGTATACTCCCACACAGAGGGCTTCACCGGCACAACATACAGTCACAAAAATATAACAAAAAACAGAAGTAAAGTAGCATACATAGACAGTCATACGTTCGTTTGTGTCAATTATTTAGAATTGATACAATTGCAGACAATAAATCCTAAAACCGCAATAGATCAAACACCAGTCTTAAAACCAAACATTTATTTATTTATTTATTTAATTTCTTATATCTCGCCAGAATCGACCCTGTCGGGGTATCTCCGCGCTTTGCACGCCAGGTTGGTAAGGAATGTAGCTATGTGGATGGGCTAGGGTCTCAAATAGATGAGCTAAGACCGTTATTCTTCCAGAAATAGGTTCGTTTTGAGCATCTTCCTGAAGGATAAATGGTTAGTGTTCTGTCTGAGACCGAAGGGCAAATTATTCCACAAGGTCGGTCCCACAAGGGAGAGGGCGCGGCCACCTTGTCTGGTCTTCTTAATGAGTGGGGGTTTTAGTAACAGTTGGTTACTTGATCGAAGAGAGCGATCTGGTTTATAGAGTTGGAATTTTTGGGCTAGGTATTTGGGTCCATCTCCAAAAAGGCATTTATGAATGGTACAACAGATTTTGAACTTGATACGTTGCCGTATCGGTAGCCAGTGAAGTTCCCTCAGTAGTGGCTTGGACGGAGTTCTTGAAGGAGCGTCCAGTATCAGTCTTGCCGCCGTATTCTGGACCACCTGTAGCCGGTTTAAGGCATCCTCGTTAGCTAGTATCAGGAGCCCATTACAATAATCTAACCGGCTTATCACCAGGACCTGTACAAGAGTCTTTCTATACGTATCAGGCAGGAGAGGGAAAACTCGCCTTAACAGGCCAATGGTGCGGAAGCATGCTCCGGAGATTACATTCGCGTGCTCCTTTAAGGTTAAGTTTTGGTCTAATTTCACACCCAGGTTTTTAACGGTCAGCTTTGGGGAGGACACTGGTCCCATGCGGAAATTATATTCCAGAACCAACCGGACCATGTCCAGGTGCCTGGATCTTGGTGTATCAGATGGGCAATCTTATGGAGTCTGGTTATAGCTGAATAAACAGACGGCGCGTTATTTGGAATGAAAATGCAGCAACTAGATCCGATGACTCTACAGGCCCCGCCCCTATCGGCCAGTATGACGTCAAGGACGAGACGATTCTGTAAAACGACAAATCTCATGGCAGATTGCTCTTCGGTTAAGTTACCTAGAGCAGAGGCAGTCTCATTTACTACAGCTTCAAGGGTTCTGGTTAATCTACGGATTAACTTACTATTCTGGACAGGGCCTATAAAGAAGAAGAAACCTTTATTGAAATCAGTATATTGCTCTAGAGTAGTTTCAGTATAATCGACAATTGGGGACTCCCTTCTATGTCTAATGTGTACTAGATGTGTATTTCTATGATAATCAGGTGGGGCTAGGAAAACAGGTGGCAGTAGGAAGGCAATGTAACAGGTTCCCTCCCAATCGAGGGGCAAACGAACATATGCGGTCTGACCACAAATAAAATATGAATGACGTGAAGCTTTGAAAATAGATTTCCCACTGTCACTATACTTGACAACAGTAGTACAATCACTATGTCCTACATGTACGGAACCATTATTTCGGACACATAATTCGCCTTTGACTGGTAGTACTGAAATAGCAGGTAAGTCTGGAGTAGTATCAGACTGAACATTCAAGACCATGAAATTCGACGAATAATTACCTAAATTATACACTTCATTTTCTAGATCTAAACCTGTTCTGTGGGGGAGACCTTGCTTGTCTGGGAAACATGTACTGTTAAGAAAAGACATATCTGTTGAGGATGACGTTAACGTGGACCATGCTCCACACGAACCATTATGTGAAAAAGGATAAGGAAAAAGTGGCAGGACTCCCTTCGGTGTCTGGAAAGGGGGGAGTCGACCACACACCCAACAATTAGTGGCATTGCTGGTCTGGTGTGAGTAATGTAACATGCGGATAAATGAGTTATTACGCATAGCGAGGCGGTAGGACAGCTCGTGAGGAGGCAGATCACTAAACGTGTGCTCTACTGTAGCATTAGCAGACTTATTTACATGTGAAACTGGGAAACATAGGTAAAATGCATAACTGGTGCAGGAAATCATAAGGCTGGAAAATAATATGAAACATAGAAAAATGATACATCGGATTGAGTTTTGACTGACTCTCTCACTATGGGGGTCTATTTTATACATGTCAGAAACAGTCTAACCGTTTCACCTAGGGGAGGACTTAGACAATCAAACTGGCTGACTTATTTTACTAGACCGTAGTTTCTGTTTATACTCCTGCTGCGGAGTTTTCTCTAACAGGGGAGGGGTTGTAGCAATGTCATTTGCGGGACAGTCCTTGAGAGCAATATTCTGGCAATCCTTTGAATCCTGGGAAATGTTCTTAAAGACGGGTTTCGGTCCATTAAAAAGTTTAACATGAGAAAGGTGCACCCAGCCCTTGCGTCCTTCCAACTTCACGGCTGTACGGGTGGTGAGGAGGACCTGTCGGGGCTCTTTCCATCGAGGCTCCAGCGGACTTGGTCTGTCAAAGTTGCGGACCATCACCATGGATCCTGGAACGATTTCATGCGGTGCCACCTCGGTATTGTCTGGAAATGCAGCGGCAACCTGTGAACGACATGAGTTGAGGGCAGACATCAAGGAAGCTAGGTAATCTGTCAGCATATTACATGAAACATCAGTAATACTTCGGGGTCTAGGAGTACCCCACATATTTGGGGGGCGGCCGAATACGACCTCATACGGGGACAGACCTGATCTGGAATGTGCGACCATGCGCATATAAAATAAAGCGACTGGCAGAGCTACTAGCCAGTCCACACCTTTTTCTTTACACACTTTGGCAATACGGATTTTCAGAGTCTGATTATGTCTCTCAACGAGACCGGCTGCTTCAGGATGGCGTACACAATGGAACTTCCACTGGTACCCTAACAAAAGGGAAACGTGCTTCATTAACTCTGAGGAGAATGGCTGGCCGTTGTCAGAATATACGACTCTAGGGAGTCCATAACGAGGGAAGAACTCACGAACCAACTGCTTAGCAGTGGTCGCGGCTGTGTAATCTGGGACTGGATATGCTTCTGTCCACCTGGACAAAGCGCATACAACTACAAGGACATACTTGAAACCTCGACATCGCTCCATCTGAATATAATCCATCTGGAGGACTTCAAAAGGGTGGTCAGGGGGCTGGAAACCACCTTGTTCCACCGGGACACTTTTACCTGGATTGAACTGACAACATATCATACAGGTACGGACTTTCTGCTTAGCTGCAGCTCGTAAATGCTTGTTGAACCAAATGTTCTGGATACTATCTAACATAGCTTTTTCCCCTAAATGTGCTGGACTATGTGCGGTATTAATAATGACTTGAACCATAGAGTCGGGGAGAAACCATGTGGCTCTACCCTTTGTTAACCATCCTTGATCTGTCTGGACCCCTCCTTGTTCGGACCATTTCTTGATTTCATCGGGAGTAGCATGTAACTGGATATCTATGACATCTTGAGTAGGGTCCTTAACTGTCATGCATGTAGTCGGATCTGGAGTATGTGTCTGATTAACTTGAATGTCTGGAGTCTGTGCTGTAAGCTTGGCTGTGCGATCTGCTAGATCGTTACCTTGAGAAATAATGTCAGTAACTTTCGTATGTGCTTTGCACTTCATGATAGCGATAGATGTCGGTAAGTGTATGGCATCTAACAGAGCTTGAATAAGGAGACCATGCTGAATCTTGGTTCCATGAGAAGTCATGAAACCTCTCTCCTGCCAGAGCACTCCAAAGTCGTGTACGACTCCAAATGCGTAGCGTGAATCTGTGTAAACATTAACTTTCAGGTTCTTGGCGTGTATGCAGGCTTGTGTCAGAGCAACTAGCTCTGCTGCTTGAGCGGACAGGGTGTCAATACGGTGTGTCTCAATAACTTCAGTGTCAGTAGTCACTGCATACGCGGCGACTAGTTCTCCTGTACTAGTTCTTAGGCATGAACCATCCACATAAAGTGTCAGGTCGGGATCTGGTAACGGAATATCTGTCAGATCTTGTCTTGGCTTTGTCGTAATGTTAACTACTTCCACACAGTCATGTGGGTCAGGATTTGAATTAACTGATGGTAACAGTGTAGCAGGGTTCAGGATGTTGCAGCGTCTGATTTCTATGTGTGGCTGGAACAGTGTCAATTCATAACCTGTTAGACGTGCAATTGTCAAGTGCTGAGTTTGTGTTCGGTTTAAAAGAACTTCCACGGAGTGTGGAACTTGTACTGTCAGAGAGTGTCCTAAAACTATGGAATCACTTTGTCTGATAGCTAGTGCTGTGGCTGCAACTGACTTGAGGCACGCAGGCAACGCCTGGGCGACTGGATCTAATGTGCTCGAAAAATAAGCACAGGGCTTGTATTGTCCTGCTTGATCTTGTGTGAGAACAGATAATGCTGTACCTTCACGTTCTGTGACGAAAAGTGTAAAAGGCTTACTGTAGTTCGGTGTAGCTAGAACTGGAGCTTGGCATAAAGCTTTCTTTAACTCATTGAAACTAAGTGTATGTTCAGATGTCCAAGGGAGGACAGTCGATACGGCTGCCTCCTGTGTCGTTAACTGTATCAGTGGTTTGGCTAGAAATGCATACTGAGGAATCCATTGTCTACAGTAAGAAGTAAGGCCGATAAAAGCACGTACCTCCTTCTGGGTCTTGGGTTGAGGAAGACTCGCTATTAACTGGATACGGTCTGGTGTCAACTGCCTACCCCTCTTGGACAGTAAGTGTCCTAAGTAGACCACTTGCTGGACACAGAATTGAAGCTTAGAAGGGGACACCTTGTGCCCCATCTCGGCCAGGAAATACAAGACTGTAAGGGATGCTCGCTCGCAATCACGTTCAGAACGGGCTGTGATCAGTAAATCATCGACATACTGGAGCAGGGCAGTGTCAGTTGGCATGTGAATGTTGTCTAGTTGTCTCTTAAGCGCTTGACTGTAAATACTAGGACTTTCTGTGAAACCTTGAGGAGCGCGTGTGAACATATAGCTCCTTCCATTTAAACAGAATCCGAAAAGGAACTGGCTGTCTGGATGAATAGGAACACTGAAAAATGCGTTTTTGAGGTCTATGACAGTGAAGAACGTGGCTTCGGAATCAATGGCTGTCAATAGGGAAGAGATGTCTGGGACAACTGGGTACTGAGGAATAATACATTTATTAAGCTCTCGTAGGTCGATCACTAATCGATATACTGGGGGTGCATTTGGATCAGTACGTTTCATGACTGGAATGATCGGAGAGTTACATACGTTGGAGTCAGTTTCTACAACTACTCCTTGAGCGATGAGCTCGTCTATAATTTTGGATAAGGCTGCTACAGCCTCGGGTGGCAATCTGTACTGCCTGATTCGTGGTAACACTACACCTGGTTTGAGAGTCACACGATAGGGTGTGATTTGCATATAACCTACATCAGTTGGACCTTGCGCCCATAAATGCTGCGGAACATTAGACAATCTCGGATCAAAATCTCGTAATACATAGTGACCCTTGAAGTCACGTAGGAACAGACGTATTCCCTCTGGGGAACAACATATAACTGCACCTAACTCTTTCAGTGTCTTAATGCCTAACAGGTTTTCTGGACATGACTTAGTAAGTAACAGATCAGTAGTACGGGACAATGGACCTACTTCTAGAGTAACTGGCTTTGAAATCTCATTTACGATAGATTTTCCTGAAAATCCAAGGGAAACATTTCTTGAGCCTGAGAGCGGAGCCCCTGGAACTTCGGCGTGACTAATTGTGGTCCTACTTGCCCCAGTATCAATCAAAAACTTTCTGTCTTTCCCTAATACTTGACTGTGAACATAGGGACCTTCTTGATCTACAGGTATCTCGATGAGAGGCAAGCCTACCTCCCTCTCTAGGCTGTTTCATGAATACTGCTGGTACTCTGGATACTCAGACTGTGCATACTGGTACATCTGCGATGTAACATGCTGTGTTGCAGCAATAGGCTGCGGTGCTGTAACTGTCTGTTGTGCATTCTGTGGCTGAGCAGTCTGTGAAACTTGCTCTTGTCTAGGCGGACGTGGTCTTTCTTTAGTCTTACCAGTAGCTATGTTGTGTTTCAGAACTGCACACTCATTTATAAAATGACCTGGCTGTTTACAATAATTGCAGTTCCCTTTAACGGGAGCTGCAGGATGACTGGCTTGATTCGGACCCCTCTTCTGACTGTCTTGAGGAACAGATTGTGCAACTAGTACTTTCATTTTCGTGTCTTTCATACGTTTTCTTTCGTGTTCTTGCTCTTCCCTGATTCTATTCTGGTGGTATTGGAGCATCTGGAGCATCTGGGACGGAGTATTAGCTTGCCAGGTACTTTCGACTTTCAAAACTCGATTTTTAACTTGTGGACTTGAATTCTCGACTAATTTGGTAACAAAAAGGTGAGGGTATGACTCACTACTTGTCTTGAGGCCACTATTGATACTAAAACATTTTTCAAACCTAGAATAAAAATCACTAATATCTTCGTCTTGTTTCTGTTTACAGGCTGAGATTGCATCCCAGTCTTCTTTTCTAGTTGTCAATAATCTGGGTAAAACTTGAATCAATAATTCTGGTAATTCTTTACATTTCTCTCCTAGACCGGTACCTGGTACTCGTGCCTTGTCTTCAGCTTCTAGAACTGTCCAATCTATCTTTTTCTCTCCCACCTCCCATTCTTTTTCCTTTAGCTTTTCATACACCCCTGCGGGCAACAGGACCTTTAACATTTTAATGATATCTGGGTAAGTGTATTCTCCCATACGGAGCATGTCTTTTAATTCTCTATGGAACCCTGCTGGATCTTTGTCATGACAGGGAATTAATTTCTTCATTTCGAGGAGTTCCATCTTTGTAATCGGGGTGTAAACAAACACTCGTTGCATTTCACCGTCCTCTGTCTTAACTGGATGCACTTCTCGTAACGGATTCTGTCTATCTATGTAAAATGGTTTACTTTCTGGGGGTGAGACATGAACAAAATGCGGGTTCAGAAACGTTCTATATTTGTGACGCTGTTCTAGAATGACACTAATTAAGTCGGTACCTAGACCTCTCCATCTATACTGGAGTAACTCGTTCAGGATATCATGTAACGGACCTGGATCAGAGTGCTGACCCTCATACAAAGTAATGAGGTGCTGGATCATATACATACCCACCAGTCGCTGCTCGGCTGGGGGCAATTTCAGAAACATTTGTGCCACTATTTCGTCTGGAAAAGTGGTAGAATCAGTAATCCATCGGACTGCTGATCGGGCTAGTTCTTGTTCATGCATGGTACTAAGTTCACTATAACCGATTCGTGATTTCAGAATGTGATCGGTAGCTTGAAATACTTGTTCTAGGGAACCTTGTTCTGGTGCTGGATGATGGAAAGTAGACTTGTGTTCTAGGCGTAAATGGCGATCTGGAAATCTAGATTTTCCTACATACGCTATCCTGGCGGTATTCTCGTCGTCTTCCTCTTCAGGATCAGAGTTACTTTCTTTCTCGCTTACTTGTGCTGCTTTACGTTGTTCGTGTATCTTTATTATTTCTCTACGGATTTTCTTGTACATACTCTCCATGGCACTAATGGTATTGTGCTTACCCTCGGCTATATTATCACTCCACTTTGTCAGGATTTTCATTTCGGCCGGATCTTTAGACGGGTAATCTTGTTCTCTTATTAGACAGTTAATTAAAAACTTTAATATCATACGCTGGATCTCAGCTTTCCTTTGAGACATGGCATCACTAATACTTTCTGGATCATCCCCTGTACGGATGAAACGATATATTCTGTCTAGATCTTCTTTCATATTGGGTAGGGTGACTAGATACTCGGTCACCCTCCTTACGCGTACTGAATATAAAACCATATTATTCTCGCCTGGGACTGGGTCATAGGCACATTCGCCAAGGGCTTGCCTGATTTCTGCAACAGACTTATTACTCTTGGGAGTACGCTGTGATGCTTGAGCATGTAATTCGAGTGCTGATAAACGCTTGCGTGGCGGCGGGGTTTGAGGAGGACCTCCTCCTGCGGCCCCTAGACTAGAATCGTCGACTGATATTCTTCGTGGCGGAGCGGGAAATTGAAATGCTGGCTGGACCGGGGGTACCGTAGCAGGTACTGCATGGGGTGCCCCGGTGTCTGGAGGAGCAGGATGTGCCTGATTTACAGGGACTGGCGGAGCGCGAACAGGATCTGCATATTCAGGGACTGTGTCGTCCAGATAGGACGAAATAAAAATATCAGCTGCAGTCTGTTTGTGACGTAGCTTGGTCGGAACTAGTGGTGGCGGGAAATTACTGGATGCCTCTGGGGTCGCTTTTGGCAAGCCCTCGGCAAGAAGAGGGTACATACCCTTAATAAGGGCATTCCTCTGTCTGTCTGATTGCTCAGTTCTGACTCGTTCACCTATCTCGATTAATTCTCTTTCTTGGGCTCGTTCTTGGGATTCTCTACTTAGTTCTGACTTTCTGATTTCTTTTTCGGTTCTTTTATGAGCTTCTTTGCGCCATAACTCGATGGCATCTTTCTGTGACTGTCTGGCTTTCTTTTTCCATAATGCTTCTTCTACTCGCATGATGCATTCAGCATCCCATGTACCCGATACGGGCCATCTATACTTTTCTTCTAACTGTTTGGTATACTCTACCCATAAATCTAGATACAATATGGCACTTATGCCATGCTTCTGGTACATAAAGTGACCTGGACTGTCCCTGGGCGGGACGGGAACTGCTGCTTCCAGCAGACCCTTTCTAGTTTTTAACTGACGTAACTTGGAAAATATGGGCATGACTGAACTGTAATCTAGACACAATACAATACACAATGAACACGATACTTATTCCCCATTCATACCACGACATTAAAATACATGAAAAACATTTAAAATAATCAGTTCGAACAGAATACTACCTGGAAATACTGAGAACAGAACACATAAATTTTCTCGAGAACAGAAACTGACTAGAACAGAAACTAGATGCACTGCTGAAACAGTACGAAACTTACCGGTCTCGTAAAGAGACACGTCAGGACCCGCATCCACCGACGTGGACACTTCGTTTGTGGGACTGTGTACCACCAACCCACAGACCAGAGTCAATTAAATTGACCCTGTCTAGATACCACCCCAGTAACGGTACTCACCGGGCAGCAAGAACGGAAGGCCTCAGACTGGACTGGACTGCTACGACGACGGACGACGAACTTCGGACTTCGGACTTCAGTTACGGGTGGACCTCCGGATACCTCGGACCTTGGACTCTTGGCTTGGGCTCTGGTCGGGACTCGCCGCGTTCCTCCACCGTCTCGTCTGGATGCTGGACCGCCTCCTCCGTCTCCTCCGTGGGCCTGAGGGATACTTGAGCAGAAATATCTGCCACTGCGCAGAAGAGTTCCGTCACGACTGCAGAGGGTCAGGGGGTCGGCGTGGCTTCACCGACGCGTGGGGAAAGGGCAAGTCCCTGTTCGGGCGCCATTATGTGGTAAATAAATAAATAATACCCTATTTTTGACTAGACATATATCATAACAGATAGCTCAATAAATAAGAGTCAAGATTCGAGGTAGTAGGAGTTTTGCAGGTTTAATACAGCATAAGGACAGGAACAGGACAACCTGCATAGGAATAGGATGACAGGGCCCAGCAGCTGCTGGGGCTGGATCTGGGATGAGCGCGCTGACTTTTAATAACAATACATGAGCATATATACATAACGCAAACACATAGCATTACATTGCAGTAGGCGTAGCAGTGGGTGGAGCAGAAGGCGTGACGCGTAGCAGTCGCGAAAGATAAGGGGGAAAAATAGGTGTAACTGGGCGTATACATAGACATGTGATGCAAACGTAACAGAATATGTCATGAATGGGGCGGAAACCATGGAGGGGGCTACCTGGGGAGCCGGGACCTCTAACCTGATGGTGCGCGCAAACTAGCAATGACGTATCACTAGGAGAAGCTGGGGGCTATGAACTCTGTGCTAGGAGCAGAGACTGAAGTCTGGAGGGTCGGAGCGACATGTACCTAAACCCTATCTAGTATCTGATGTTTAGGGAACATGTTGATATGAACTAGAAGTTAGGAGGGGAAAGTTGATTCTAAGACTGGACCATGCATTATTCTACATGTAGTGCGTGATGAAGAATATGAAGAATATGAAATGACCATTAAATGCAGTATTTCTCTAACGTGGAGACGTGAAGGCTAGACAATGACGGAAACTATTGATGCGATTCAGTAGCTTAGGAATGCAGAGAAGGAGGACTGAACTGATAACTGGAATCATAACATATTCTTGGCAGACTCAGAGACTGAGCCAGGCTGGGCCGGGCACTGCGAGGCAGGAAGTAAGTGAAGGGTCGAGGATACAGGTGGGGGCTGGATCGCTCCTCAGCGAGGGCTTCAGGAGACAGGAGCTGAATCTGGTGTCCGGGCCCTTTTGAGGCCTAGAAACGGGGACTTTATAATGGAATAACGTGCACACTGAGAAACGTGGCAACGTAGCTTTACATAGGCCTGATATTCGTATTATTCACGAGAACTGGAAACTGGCATACTAGAGGGGGACACAACTGTAATTGCGTCATTAATCAGACATGGGGAATGCATATGCATATTTAATCATGCACACATAACATATGATGGATGACACGTAGGGACACAGAACATGGCAAAATTTACTTTTCCACAGGGGCGTATGTCCATTTAAGCCCTGTGTTTTTGGGATTGAGGGGCTTGGTTTTTTAGGTTCTTTCTCTCCTCTTCCCATTGGCTGGAATTTTACAGTCCAGCCAATGGGAAGAGGAGAGAACGAAAAACACTCCCCTCAATCCCGAAAATGACGTGCGTTTCTCCGAATCATTTCTGCATGACCTCGGAGAAACATGGTGGTGTTTCCATGTTCATGGCGTGGGAGCGGGTGAGTGATCGGAGGACGGGCCTGGTTGCCCCCAGTCTCCCCCCCGCCGTACTTCGGCTCTTTCTGGAGCTGCTCGGCTCCGCTCGCCTCCCCCCCCCCTTCCCTCTGCCCGCAGCTCTCCTCCGTCCCGATTTCACCTTCCCTCTGCCGGCAGCCCTCCTCCGTTCCGCTCTCGCCTCCCCCTTCCCTCTGGCCGCAGCCCTCCTCAGTATGGCTTTCGCCTCCCACCCTTCCCGCTGCCCTCCTCCGTTCTAAGGCATAGAGGTCTTCTAAGCTCTAAAGAGTCCATGACGCCAAAAGGTGTTCTACTGCTTTTTGGAACACCTGCCCCACAGAGGTCTGTACAATTATTGGAAAGAGTGCATCTAAAAAGGACCTGTGAGCTGTGAAGGCGATTGTCACAGGCAAGTAACTTTCTCTCACTTATGCAAAATCACCCTAAAGAATATATCTACTGATATGTTTTAACACAAACGTACGTTCATATTCTGTGGCAATAACATTTCCAAACATTTTGCAAATCAAAATAGACTATCCTAGCATATGTTCGTATAGGAATATTCTGCAATAACACTGAAGCAAGACTGCACTCTTATTGATGGGCAGATGTACTGTTACAGTGGTATACTCCCACACAGAGGGCTTCACCGGCACAACATACAGTCACAAAAATATAACAAAAAACAGAAGTAAAGTAGCATACATAGACAGTCATACGTTCGTTTGTGTCAATTATTTAGAATTGATACAATTGCAGACAATAAATCCTAAAACCGCAATAGATCAAACACCAGTCTTAAAACCAAACATTTATTTATTTATTTATTTAATTTCTTATATCTCGCCAGAATCGACCCTGTCGGGGTATCTCCGCGCTTTGCACGCCAGGTTGGTAAGGAATGTAGCTATGTGGATGGGCTAGGGTCTCAAATAGATGAGCTAAGACCGTTATTCTTCCAGAAATAGGTTCGTTTTGAGCATCTTCCTGAAGGATAAATGGTTAGTGTTCTGTCTGAGACCGAAGGGCAAATTATTCCACAAGGTCGGTCCCACAAGGGAGAGGGCGCGGCCACCTTGTCTGGTCTTCTTAATGAGTGGGGGTTTTAGTAACAGTTGGTTACTTGATCGAAGAGAGCGATCTGGTTTATAGAGTTGGAATTTTTGGGCTAGGTATTTGGGTCCATCTCCAAAAAGGCATGAATGGTACAACAGATTTTGAACTTGATACGTTGCCGTATCGGTAGCCAGTGAAGTTCCCTCAGTAGTGGCTTGGACGGAGTTCTTGAAGGAGCGTCCAGTATCAGTCTTGCCGCCGTATTCTGGACCACCTGTAGCCGGTTTAAGGCATCCTCGTTAGCTAGTATCAGGAGCCCATTACAATAATCTAACCGGCTTATCACCAGGACCTGTACAAGAGTCTTTCTATACGTATCAGGCAGGAGAGGGAAAACTCGCCTTAACAGGCCAATGGTGCGGAAGCATGCTCCGGAGATTACATTCGCGTGCTCCTTTAAGGTTAAGTTTTGGTCTAATTTCACACCCAGGTTTTTAACGGTCAGCTTTGGGGAGGACACTGGTCCCAGATCCATAGGCCACCAATCGGGGGACCAGAGTATAGTAGCTTTCCCAAAGAGCATTACCTCCGTCTTCCCGACATTACACTGGAGGCAGTTGGAGGCCATCCAATTTGATACTGCCCTCATACCCTCAGCAAAATTTTCCCTGACATTAGAGTTCAGAGAGTGGAAAGGGTAGAGAGGTTGGGTGTCGTCGGCGTAGGACACTGGAGTGAATCCATACTTCCTCACAATCTCAGCAAGGGGGGCCACATACACATTAAACAATGTGGGGCTTAGGCATGAGCCCTGTGGCACCCCCTTCGTGAGCACCCTGGTGGAACGATAGGGGCCCAAGCTGACAGATTGTGAACGCCCGGAAAGGAAACTCTCCAACCAGGACAAAGCTTGTCCTCCAATGCCCACTCCCTGCAAACGGCCCAAAAGTATTTGGTGAGACACAGTATCAAACGCGGCCGACAGGTCTAACAGCACCAGAATCATTGAGCCTATCCTGTGACATCTTGATGTTTACAATTGTGCTCTCGCTACTACAAAAAGTATTACAAACAGTTCAATGACTGATGAGTATTCAAGGAGACAGAAGCAGATTCTTTGGTGTGTTCTTAATACAGCAAAACGTTGGTTTATTCTCTCCAGATTCAAGTAATGTAATGCAAAGCCGACACGTGTTTCGTCGTGTACAGTTGAGTCAACACGACTCTTCAGGGCTTGAAAGTTGCTATGTTCGTGGTGCTCGTTGTTAGGTCTGGGCTACTATCCATGTATTGGACGTTACTTGTCGGAGAGAGACACAATTCTAATGTGACTACACAGAAACGGTCTGTTCCTTTAGGATAGTCACGTGGAAAGTGCTTACACAATGGCAGTCTGCCTATTGAATGTAACACATCTTTGTGTTTGTTCACTCTGGCTCCTGGTGTATCAGGAGGTAGCCGGGAGGGGATCCGTCTTACTTAGGACTCGCTAGAGACGGGTGCGTCTCTCAACAGGCGGTGTGCTGTGTTTTAGAATCCCTCCTCCTGTGGTTCCCGGTCGCCGTCTCTCTGTACAGATGTGTTACATTCAATAGGCAGACTGCCATTGTGTAAGCACTTTCCACGTGGCTATCCTAAAGGAACAGACCGTTTCTGTGTAGTCACATTAGAATTGTGTCTCTCTCCGACAAGTAACGTCCAATACATGGATAGTAGCCCAGACCTAACAACGAGCACCACGAACATAGCAACTTTCAAGCCCTGAAGAGTCGTGTTGACTCAACTGTACACGACGAAACACGTGTCGGCTTTGCATTACATTACTTGAATCTGGAGAGAATAAACCAACGTTTTGCTGTATTAAGAACACACCAAAGAATCTGCTTCTGTCTCCTTGAATACTCATCAGTCATTGAACTGTTTGTAATACTTTTTGTAGTAGCGAGAGCACAATTGTATATATCTGTATAGTCCCTTGACTTTTTCAGACGGTTAAGGGTGTTTTTCCGCCTGCTCTTCACGCACTACATTGCTATTTGTCAATCCACACTCTGTAACGTTTAACCGAGGTAGTGCGCCTGAGTGATCTGAATTTCTAAAAACCCCACTGAAGTGTGACATCTTGATGTTGTCGGTCACGGAGAGGAGTGCTGATTCGGTGCTGTAGTTGGGCCTGAACCCAGATTGGGAATGGTCCAGGCCCCCTGTCGCCTCTATAAAACGGGAAACATGGGTGTTGACATGTTTCTCAGCCAGTTTGCTCAGGAGGGGCAGAAGAGAGATGGGACGGAGGTTAGAGAGTTCCGTCCAAGGTGAAGCTGAGTTTTTCCATATGGGATTCACTACTGCCTCTTTCCATTGCTGAGGGAGTTGCCCTTCTTTGAAGGAAAGGTTCAAGATTTTATAAATGATTGGGCATACTGTTCTGCTCAGAGTGGTCACCAGTCTAGCAGGGAGCAGATCAAGAGGGGAGCCTGTTTTCATGTTATTTAATAGTGATATAATGTCACTCTCAGTAGCTTCAGGAATGTCAAGAAAGGTGTCTCTTTGAGTCTCCATGCGAGGGGTACTAAGGACGTCGGTGTCCATGGAGTGTTTGGCCAAGGTGATTTTATTGTAGATAGTTTCAATTTTATCCTCAAAGAATTGAGAGATATTATTACACAACTCTTGGGAGAATGTGTCAGGGCTTTCGCATACCAAGGGGTTAGTGAAGGTCTGCAGAATTTTGTATAGTTCCCTGGTCGAATTGCCAGCTTCAGCTAGCTGTGATGTTAAGCAAGTCTTCCTAGCTTTTTAAATATTTTTATAATAGGTGGACATTGCCTGCAGGTAGTGTTCCTTACTAGCGATGGTGTGTGTTTTTCTCCAGAGTTTTTCCAACCTTCTGCATCCTTGTTTTTCTAATTTTAATGTTTCAGTATACCATATCTCTTTTTTGGCAGTGGAGGATAGTTTAATTAATTTTTGGGGAGCCAAGAAATTGATAGCATCCAGGAGTGCATTGTTCAGTTTGGATAGAGCCGACTCGATATTATCAGAGTCTGATATTATTGGCTCTCTCCAGACTTGCTCAAATGTGTCCGGGGTGACTTTATGCCAAGATCTCCGCTTAATACTCAGAGTGGTAGGGGGGTCAGCAGATTTGACTAACTGCAAGAAGGAACATTCCAACATACTATGATCTGACCAGTTTATGAATTTGGGGGGGTGGCAGTGTATAGAAGAGTGGTTGGTAAAAATTAAATCCAGGGTATGACCTCCCCTGTGAGTGGGGCCACAGTTACGCAGATGAAGACCTAAAAGAGCGAGGTCAGCTAAGAGGGACTTTGTGTCAGAGTGTTCTGATACATCGGCGTGGAAATTAAAATCTCCAAGTAAAATAAAATTTTCTTTGGCCTTCATGTGTGGGGCTAATATTTCGGTTAGGGCTAACGTGAAGCCAGCATTGGGTCCAGGGGGGCGGTACACTAAAGCACCTTTCCAGTGGTCTCTGGGTCCTGTTTTTATTTTAAAAATCATTATTTCCATGGAAGGTTGTATAATTTGTTCTATCACTGTAATGTGAAGCCTTTCTGTATATATAATGGCGATCCCGCCGCCAATTTTCTCTGGACGGTCCTGTCGCAGGATTTTATATCCTAGGGGAATCCCCAAGGTGATAGTTGGGACGGTATGTGGTTTTAACCATGTTTCCGTAAGGAAGCATACTTCCGGTTTGAGGCTCTGGATAGTATCCCATATCTCGACATGGTGTCGCGGGAGTGATCGAACATTTAGTAGGAAGCTTTTCCAGCCTTTCATTTCTGGAATAAATACCTTAGGAGGTTGACTAACAACCGTGTTGGATGTGGCTTGAAACCGGCATAGTAGACAGGAAAAGGGACCTTCTGGACATGGCCAATTATCACAGGCACACCTCTGCAGCCCCAGAGGTCGAAGAGCTATTAAGGATTGAGAAGTGTACCTGAGACGTGTGTCTGCAGACAGGGCCATGGTAATGAGTAGAAAAATGAGCAGAGTGAGTGGCCCCTGGTCCCGTCCTGTCGCGGACGGGCGCAGACGGGCTACTCTTTGGCTACTCTTCGGCTCCACTGCGCGCGATCGCGGGCGCAGACGGGCTACTCTTTGGCTACTCTTCGGCTCCACTGCGCGCGATCGCTGCGCGCTCAACAGGGGGCGAGTGCGAAATAGCCCCGAGAGACCCAGGCGCTAGAGCGCTAACCGCCAACCAGATCCTGGACAGGAAGTGGTGTCCTCCCCCTTTAAAACATTAAAACATCACTTTGTAAAATGATTAATTAGCTTTAAAACAATTAATGTTGCAGCACTGGGAGTGGTCAGCGCTACACGTCATTCGTTCTCAGATTGTAGGAAACATCTAATTAACAAAGGTTCTAAAGACTGGAGAGTCAAGTGCATCGGAAGAGAGGTGGTCATTCTAAATTCCGCACATAGGCAGAGATATTCGAACCTATGTGCACAGACATAACGGATTATATGCATACTCAGAAATAGCTTTATCTGCGTAAATGTATATATTGTGCCTTATGCACACATTAGCACTGTCACAGACGCACCAAACGAAATGCAGGTAGATTCAGCAAGTCAAAGTGACAACTTATTGAAATTGGAGGTTGGACGCCGAGTATGCGCGTGTTGTCTCTGAGGTGTATTGTAAGACTTGTACTGTTATTAAAACGTGTGGGATAGGGGTCGCCCCACTATGTTTATGTAAATCCCCTATAAAACATGAGCAAAATCACATGCCATAGGGCGTCTTGGGCAGCAGGGAGTCTCTGGGGGCAGGAGGACGGCACGTGCTTTTACAAGTCTATTGCAGAGGGTCCTTGCCAGATCCGGTCACTCGACCCCCCCAGGGTCCGGAGAAGAGATCCTGTGTCTGACGAGGGACAAGGCATCCCCACCCCCTGCCGAGAGGCGTGGAGAAGAAACACCCCCACTGCACCGGCAGATGGTTGGGACTGCAAGGCTCATGTTCACGTGACCTCTGCTACGAAAAGTCCCCTGTCAGCTCCGCGAGCTCCTGGCGAGGAAGGATGGAAGAAACCAAGGAGGGGGGGCAGAGAAGAGGGAAGGAGGGGGCAGAGCAAATGGAAGGGAGAGGGAGGACAATAAGACAGTGTGGAAAGAAGAGGGACAGGGGGAGGTGAGATGTATTTTGTGAAAAACAAGGGTTCCCTGTGAGGAAGATAAATATAACCCCTAGGTCAGGGAAAAGGCAGTGTGAAAGTAATACGAGACACTCATTAACATTTTATATATTTTTTAATTAATTGTATACTTTTTATGAAATTGTGGTGCTGGTTTATAATTAATTTTATTGTCACTATTTTATTGTTGTATGATTATGTATGTAACCCATGATTATGCAAGTGTTATGTTGTGATATTGCACTTGCCACATTCGTTTCAATATTGTAAAATAAAACTGTCTCCCTTTCCCACGGAAGTGGTGCCGTGTCTTATCACTATTATGTGGACAAGTCCTCGTTAACCGCCTGGGTTGTTACTTTCACACCGGAGGTGAGATGTAGCACAGTGAGATAAGTGAGGGGTGAAGGGAAGACCGGAGGGAGCTACTTGATGTTAGCCTCAGAGGATCCATCTCCGAGGGCCACGGGGTGGGGAGAGCGCCTGCAGCCAGACACAGGGGAGAGAGAAGGGAGCAGAGCAGACTGAGGTGCTGTAGGGAGAAGCAAAGGTAACGGATAGGTGGGGAGAGACATAATGCCTAAAGGAAGTAAGACAGGAGAAGAATTAAAAAAAGAAAAGACAGAGAAAACAGAAAACATTGGGGCATTTACAACAATAAGAAAGTGAAACAATGGGAAAAGAAGCAAAGAAGTGGAAAGATAACGGAAAAGAAGGGAAAAGAACAAGTGGGTGCAGAAAGGGCGAGTAGCAGAAGCAAGCAGGGAAGGAGCAGTGAAAACGAGCGCGCAATGAAGACATTATGAACAGAAAGGGGGCGAAAAAGACTCGCTTGAAAATATTCTTGCTTCTTCCCCCAAACAGCAGTAGGATTTGTGGTAAGTTCTTTTCTGCTACTTTTGTAACAAGTCCCCACCTTTCCCCGACCCCTGCTTCCCCTGTGGTGTGTACCCTTGGCCTCTTGGGTGCGGTGTAGTATGGTGCCGGGTATACAGTGGCTTCACTCAATATGGCGCCCTCCTCTGCAGAATTGATGAGGGGGCCCTGAGTCTACTGACAAAGCATTGACCGTGCGCTGAAGGGGGCCACCAGAAGGGTTAGGGTCCTCACAAAACGTGAGAGGCTGCATGGGGCCTGCGTTTCGACCCTGAATTTATTGTGACGACATTGGGGTTGTTTTGTACACCTGACATCCTTTTGGCGCACTTCCTCTTCCTTGGTCTCTCAGTTCAAGTCTTTCACGAACCCCCCCTCGTCCAAGGGTCCCGTGGACTCCCCTAGGACACCAGAATCAAATGCATAGGGCATACATCAACTTTTAAAAGTCTGTAGATCAACACTACCTGAGGTAATCGGTGCAACTCGAGGACACAACAAACACTGGCATAGCCAATAGTTCTCGCCCATGGGAGAGATATTGGCTTTGGCAATTTCTTTTTGCCATGTTGTAACATAGCGCTGCTGCTGTGCAGCATGGCTGAAAGTTAAAAAATACGTGTAAAAAAAAACATGCTGACATGGCTAGCACTGACTGCGAGAGCCCCCCTCTACCCTGCACACCTTCAGGACCCTCACGGGTGAGTAGCGAGCGTTAAAATTCCCTGATAATTGATTGATTATCGTGACGGAACTGAGATAAAGAACAGGGAGCATTGTGGCAGGGGAGTGGAGAATACAGGCACAAGCCAGAACTGCCCCCTTTCACCATTTCTATTTGCTGTAGGTGGTTGCGCCATTGGCAAGGTTATTGTGCAGGAACATGGATCATTGTGGCTAATGGCTGGCCCACCCTGAACCTAACGTGTCCCTCTATGCTGATGATGTGTTGGTTTATTTTGTGACCTCACAGAATGTTGTTCCCAGGATCCTAATTTAAATGTTCTCTATTTTGGTGCAGTGCGTAACCATGGAATACATGTGTGTGTGTGTGGCTCTGTCTGTGTGGCTCTGTCTGCTTGTGTGTGGCTCTGTGTGTGTGTGTGTGTGTCTCTTGTGTGTGTGTGGCTCTGTGTGGCTCTGTCTGTGTGGCTCTGTGTTTGTGTGTGTGTGGCTCTGTCTGTGTGTGTGTGTGGCTCTGTCTGTGTGTGTGTGTGTGTGTGTGGCTCTGTCTGTGTATGTGTGGCTCTGTGTATGTGTGTGTGGCTCTGTCTGTCTGTGTGTGTGTGTGTGTGTGTGGCTCTGTCTGTGTGTGTGTTGGGCTCTGTGTGTATGTTGGGCTCTGTGTGGGTAGCTTTTTTTGTAGGTGCGTTTGTGTGAGGGTGGCTCTGTGTGTGTGTGTGTGTGTGTGTGTGTGTAGGCGTGTCTGTGTAGGTGTGTCTGTGTGAGGGTGGCTCTGTGTGTGTTGGTGGCTCTGTGTGGGTGGCTCTGTGTGTGTGTGTGGCTCTATGTGAATGACTCTGGGTGGCTCTGTATGTGTGTGTGGGTGACTTTGTGTGTGTGGCTCTGTGTGTGGGTGCAAATGCAATAGGTCTCGCATTTGCAAGAGATTAAGCTATTGGCATTATTTATGTTTTAAAAACAAAAACATCAATACAAATGTCATGAGCAATGCCAATAGCTCTAACTTTAACAATGCCGAGACCATTACATTGTAAATGCTTGTTTTAAAAGGAACACATGTAATTGTTTAATTTGACAGATTCTCGTTTAAGTAATGTAAAACACTAGTCTCAATCACATGCACTTTGCTGATAGTTCTAAATATTAAGAATTTCTATTTCTCTTTTAAGTCTCTTTTTATATCTTTAAAGATGAATTTTGCCTACAACAGTAATTGGTATATCTTTTTTGTTTTTAGTTTTTGACATTTTATTTTTTAAAGGTTGTGATTTGGAAGACTAACCTGGACATTGAGTGTTTGCCAGAGCTGAAGAATGGTCCTAAATCGGCAGTGCTTATGCCTCACTAAACCTGTGGTTTTGCTACTCTATTTCAAGTTGGGGAAGTGCTGGGTTTCTGGCTGCAAAGCTTCAGCTGACTTAAGTGTCCGAACCCTGTGGCCTGACAGTTGTCAGGTCATAGTAAAAGTCGCCCATTCCTGTTTAGTACGTGTTCACTATCACTCATTTTCCCTCCCCTAGTACAAAAACACAAGCATGCACAAAGGAAACTCCCTATGTGTTATGTTATGTTATGTTATGTTATTAAATCTTTTCTATAGCGCTCGGCTACTCAAGAAGAGTGTCCCGGCGCTTTATAGGAGAAAGAGAAGAAACTGCGACATACTAACATAACACCAGATAAAAAAGAAGAAGAATCAGCCAGAAAATTTACAAAAGACAGACTACTGAGTGAACAGCCAAGTCTTAAGGCCCTTCCTAAAAGCCAGCAGGCTAGTGGCTCCCCGCAGAGCCAGCGGCAGAGAGTTCCACAGCTGTGGTGCCAGCAGTCCAAAAGAGCGGCCACCAAGGCGCGCTTTCTTAACCCGTGGGACAACAGCCAGGTACAGAGATTCCGACCTCATGTGTCAGCTGCCACTGTTTTTTGTGTTCTGAAAACAACCTCCTGGTTTGAGATTTGTTTTTCTTCCAGAAAACAAAAACATTTGCTGAGCGGATACATTAAACTTAGCACCCGCTTGGCAAAGAGTCAGTATCTTCGGCGAAGTGGCTGTAACAGCAACTTTGCTGAAGGCACAGAGCTCCCAACCTCACTGGCTGTGATCTGTAAATTTGGTGGGCATCCCTGTACCCAGGGAGCAGGCACCATAGATTCCACTGCCCTGGCTGGCTGGTGGGCCACCTGCCACACGCTAAATGAGGCCCTATGTAAACTAAATGAAGCAAAGGTCAAGAGGTATTAGATGAGAGCTGTTACGAGACAATAATCAGGTGCTTTTTGATGTGAAACATTTTGTGGGCTCTGATGTGCCCATTGAAGTAGTAAGGAATAATCAGTAATATATAAAGTATTGTTTTCCTGTTTTTATTTTCACATTGTTGTCCAATGATTAAGAAGCAACCAAAATATCCATCTCATTAAATGAAAATATGTGACTACTCTAGGCCAGAAATAAACATGGAGAGTTGGAGATGCATGGAAGTACAGAGCAAAGTATTTGTTACAAAACATTTATACATTTTATATATATATTTTTTTTTTTCAGACTATGGATGGCCCAGGACTCAATGAATCGGATTTGAAACATTCAACTTTTCCTCGCTTCTGTGATGAAATAAAAAAAGAACTACCTCCTTATACTACATATTTCACTCAAGTTTTTAAGAATAAAACATTCCACGTTTATAAGCTGTCTAAAAAGAAATGATATTGAATTTCATTGCACTATAGTGAAAAACATGACTAAAACATTTCAGGGTGATTACAGATATGTTATTTTTATCCATAGTATTTTGCACTGCCTTATGTTTTTCAATTAGCCATTCTAACTGTAGTGTAATTGTTGAAGGCGGGTTCAGGAAAAACATTATTACAAATATAGTAATCAAAGCATATCCAGGAATCAAGTAAGCTACCAATTGTATACATGAACGTTTCTCTAGATTGACTTAAAACTTTCACATATACCCAAGCATGAATGGAAGGGATGTATCCTTTTTGCTAAAAAGATAATATGGGTGCACCCATGTTTACATAATTATAAATAGAATTGCTCTTGGAGACATCACAATGACCAAATTAATGGTGATAATTACTGTGAGTAAAGTGAATGTAACAAAACATTTCACATTTTGTGCATTTCATTGATGAATGATTTATGGAAATGTGCCAAATATTGGCTGCTCTGGTAGCTTTTGAGTTCATGCCTTAAACAAAAAATTGACAGATTTACACCCAAACCACAAGTCTTTGGGCGCCAGTTATTCTGAATGCAAGTCCTGGGACCATAGACATAGCACTATCTGTATTATTTATTGTTGTTTTTGGAGCCCCATAAAACAATACTTAAGGTTTGCTTTTAAGGGACCTTACAGTATTATTTTAACAGTGATTGATGTTGAGTATCTTAGATTTGAAAATGCTTTGGTTTCTTGATTTTATGTAGGTGTAAATATTTCCAACCCAGATAGTTGTGTTTTACTTACCTTATTGAATTTTTGTTTATCATACAAGTGCCGAGTAAAAACTAAATACTGTAAACAGTATTGTGATTTAATCTACAGCTTACCATGGATAATATATTTTTTACTGAGTCGCGGAGAGGTGAAGACCTATGAAACTACAAAAGTGATCTTATTTGTCTGTATGATTTACTGTAAATACCTCTGTATTGAGGTATGACAATTTCCATAAAGTCTGACACCTTTTCCTCTTTTTGCATTCGAACATTGATAAATAATAAAGGGTTTTCAATACAAATATTTCACTGCGCTAGTATCATCTTTTCTGAAGTATGTTTGCATAACAGCAATGTTTGTCCATTTCACTTGGTACCATCAATCAAAATCAAAGTAGTCAAGTATCACAGTTCATAAAAACAGCATGAGTTGCTGTGTTGCCAAATGTGTATTTACTAATAGGTCTTTTCATGGTTGTGGGAGTTGACCTTTTTCGAAAAACCTAAGCACCAAACTTACGAATGCATCCAAACCAGTAGAAAAAAGAAAGCTAAAGACAATGGTGGTCCGTAGTGAGGCTTTGTGGCCAAACTGTCAATAGAATTAAGTTCAAAGTCTAAATAATTGTCCACAAAACAGTCTACATTAGCAGTCCCATATTACTAACTGGAATGTTTTACCATCAGCCCACCAAAATCACCTTGTTGTCCAAAGCTCTCATTTCATTTATGGAGACAGATGCTACTCTAGTTCTGCCGCCAAGTTGCGGAACTCCACTTAGGAATTTGCGGGCAAAATCAAACAATCAGCACTTCAGAAAGCTGTTACAAACATTGCCCATCAATGATGTGCGTGTCCCTTCCACCTTGGTGACCTTCATAAGATCTATATGTTTCTTTCAACATTATTGTCTTTTAACTAGTGCCAAGAAGCTCTGTGTACTTAAAAATAAGAGTAACTGACTGTGCCTACTGTTGATGCTCAAAGTTTAAAAAAAAAAATGTTTATGCTTTTTTTCCTAGACCCTACCACAAGATGTGGAATATTGCACAGCATTTGAAACTATATTAGGCCCAAGCTTCAAAAGGAAAATGCTACGTACCAGTATGCATCTGTTCTTGGCATGTAGAGCTGCAGATTTCTACACTTTGCATTAGATCGCCAGCTGGTGTTGGGCTTGGATGATTGCATGTTGTTGTCGTCTTGGAAGAAGTCTTTGTAGTCACGAGATAGGTGACTCCTCCCTTGGACGATAGTTCGCATGGGCATCGGCTCCATCCTTAGATTGTTTTTCGCCATGATGGGAAATGATGGAGTTACTAGAAAGAAAGAAAGGATGTCCATGCGTGTATATCTAATTAAGATAAAACTTGAACAGATACTGGTCCCGGGGAGGCGGGAGGGCGTGTAGAAATCTGCAGCTCTACATGCCAAGAACAGATGCATGGTGGGGGTGGCTTGGCCAGCAATGATGGCGGTCGCGTTGTAGGTTCGCTCCGACCAGCCATCAAATATCCTGTGCATTTATCCTGCCCTGCCTCTAGACATCCCGGCAGCAAGCCTAATACCGGAGAGACCTCCGATCATCCAGCTGGTCCTCCGACAGCGTTGGGAGCCTGAAGAGTGCGGCGGCGGCGCTGGTGAGGCCCGGTGCGGAGTGGCGTTCTAGCGGGGGACGGCGGTGATAGAGCCAGGGCCTCCTGTACTGTGCCTGGCCGGCAACGTGTGCCTTGCGGTCGGCACGCCTGGGAAGGTGCGGCAGCTGAGGGCGGAGCTCTCCATTTTCCGGTGCCGGAGTTGGTTTTCTTTCCCCCTGGGACGGCGGCGCTGGAGGGGGCTGTGCTGCGGCAGCCGGAGGGTCGAGGACAAGCGGACTGGTAAGGGCCAGGCGACGGTGGCTGCTTCTCTGGGCGAGGAGGCCTTGGGGGAAGCGGCAGCCATTTTGTGACATCTCGGGCGGCCACGGTGAGTCTCCTTGATCCTGGTGTGGTGTTGTGGGCAGGGGTGAGCCACTCCTGGACAGCTACCTCACCTGGACAGCTCCAGCCCCTACTTGGTAAGCTCGGCGGTCAGTTCGGACCGCGGTGGTGAGCGAAGGGGCCCCGGGGTCCTATGGTCGGTTGGCCCCTCCCATAGTGTTGTAGTGGGCGTCCAGTCGGCCTGGCTATAGTGGTGCCTACTGTGTGATGGCAACTCTGGTGGTGGCAGAGGAGGAAGGGGCGCAGCTATCGGTCGCCATTCAGCCGTTAGACGGAGAGCTTAGGGCAGCGGGGGCTGTGCATGATCCTTGCGGGGCCCATCCACGTAAGTCGGTGGTCGGATCGGGCCATAGCGGAGTGGGGTGCGGCCCTCTGGAACTGAGGTAGAGGTGATCCGGTGGTTGCATGGGGGTCCCCGCGACAGACACAGCTCATCTGGGGCCCTCGAGGATGAGACTACTGGTCTGGTGGGCACGCCGCTTGGTCCCTGCGCTGCTGTTCACATTTGGACCACTGGGTTGTTGGCCCTTGAGCTCGGGGACACCCACTGTTTTGAGAACACGCGTGACAAAGGAGGTGGAGGTAACACCAAGCAGGGCATCATTGACAAGTATGAAGGGGCGGGGGCTGCGGCCGGGTCAGCGGGGTCGCAGAGCCAGGTCCTTGACAATGCGGCGCTCATGGCGGCCATTACCGAGTCCAGGGACATGCTGGACGCCAAGATCGGGCCGTGGGATCCGATGTCATGTTGTTGCGACAGGACTTGCGGAATGCGGTTGAGCGTATCACGGGGACGGAGACCTGCATCTCAGAGGTAGAGTACGACATCACAACCCTAAAAAAGAAAGTCGCAGCCATGGAGAAGATACAGAGAGGTCTGGAGATGCGGGACGAGGATGCCAAAGGGCGGGCTCGGCGAAACAACCTACGCTTCGTGGGATTCCTGGAGGGATGTGAGGGAGACAACGTGGAGCGATTCCTGACTCGGTGGCTAGAGGGTTGGCTCCCCCGGATATGCTCTCTCGCTGTTTTGTGGTGGAGCGGGCCCACAGAGCTCTTATGCAGAAACCTCCCCAGGGAGCTCGCCCGCGGCCAATTATCGCCAAATTCCTGAACTATTTGGACCGTGACACTATCCTGAAACAGGCTAGGGCCAAGACCTCCCTCACCTGTGATAATGCGAATATCCTTATTTTTCCAGATTACACTCGCCTGGTGCAGCAGCAGCGACAATCCTTTCTGGCGGTTAAGGCGCGCCTCCGAGACGTTAAGCTTCAGTACGCGTTGCTGTATCCGGCCCAGCTGAGGGTTAGCTACCGGTCTCGTACACTGTTTTTCGACTCTCCAGAGGAAGTATTTAAATGGACAGATGAAACTGTGAGAGTGCGAGCCCACACGCCACCGGGTAGAGATTCAGATTCCTCATCGAGTGAGGTGGCCCGAGGAGGTAATAGGAGGTCCCGGTCCAGGCGTAGATCTCGGTCTGGCTCTGCCCTCTGCCGGAGAGGCAATCATTGGCAGAATGACTCTTGGGCCCAACGGAATATGGGACTCTGTATTTTGTGACTGGATGTCTAGTTAGGCTTGTTCTTTCTTAGGGCTGGGAACACGCTCACGCAGTGGTGGACGGGAAGGAGTGAGCCCCCCCCCCAAAGGTGTGGGTATTTACTTGGGGATTCATTGGAGGGGGTGGTTCTTGTCCCCCCGGTTGGAGACTTGGCTATGTTCCGACCGCGACAGGTACTTCCATGTTTGTAAGGTATGGGGTGGGGGGTGTGGGGGGGAATGGGAGTTGGGGGGGTTTGTTTGATTGCGTACTTATGCTGATTACTTGACAAGAATTGCGCACACTGGGACATGGAGGCACCCGTGAGGAGGGCAGTGATTCTTCAATATGCCTGGCACAGAGGGGGGAGGGCGGATGGCCCCTGGCTCCCTGCGCGTGGTCAGCTGGAATGTGCGCGGGGCGCTGGATAAAGTAAAGAGAGGGGCTATCCTTCAGTATGCCAAGAGGGTCGGGCCGATGTGCTTCTGCTCCAGGAAACACACTTACTGGGCACAAAAGCTTTGTCTGCAGCGGTTTGGGTATCACCAAATGTTCCATTCGGGGTTTACACGGGGCTCGCGGGGTGTTGCGATCCTGATTCATGGTAGGGTCCCATACGTACATGAGAAACTCTGGTCGGATACACAAGGTAGATATATTATTATACAAGGCAGGATTGGGGGCGACATCTTGACACTAGGCAGTGTGTATACTCCACCGCCGCTACAGTGGTCCCTGGTGGAATGACTCTTAACGCTCTGGGGAGACATGCCAGATACTCTTTCCGTAGTGGGAGGGGACTGGAACGATGTGATGGAGCTGGGACACGACAGGTGGAGGAGTGGGGGGGTTCCCGAGGTGGGTGGCCCATCTACAAAACTCCGCTCCCTGGTTATGGGCATTGATTGGATAGATGTGTGGAGACACCTGCATGGACCTCACCGGAAATACACTTATTTCTCTACGGTGCATGATTCCTTTTCTAGGTTGACTACATCTTCGTTCCCAGGGGCCTCACGCACAGGATAATGTCAGTATCTAATCTGCCCAGAGCCTTGTCAGATCACTCGCTTGTAGCTCTTACATTTCGCATAGGCCCGGGTCGGCAGCCAATTAGGTGGCGAATGTCGGGGTGGCAACTGCAGAGGGAGGAGTACAGGGAGCACTTGACTAAGGAAATAGATAACTACCTAGCAACCAACGTAGGGTCAGTAGAATCTCCAGGGACTCTTTGGGAGGCTTTGAAACCTACGCTGCGGGGCATTGATATCTCTTGGTGCGTGGCGGAGCGGAAGGAGCGGCAACAGGACTTGGTGCGTCGGGAATCCGACATGGAGGCATTGGAACGCAGGGGTCGGGAGGCGGATGGTGGCACAGCAAGAAGACAGCTAGTGCTGGCTCAGCAGCAATACACCGCGATACTAATGGATGAGGCACGTCAGGCCTGGCTTGCTGCGCGTAGTCGGGTATATCAATGGGGGAACAAATCAAGCAAGATGCTCCACCGCTTGTGCCAAGGTACCCTGCACGCCCAGCCCTTGCCCCGAGTCCTTGACCCGGAGGGGGGACGCCTATTCTTGAGCCCTCAGCACTTGCGGAGAGTTTCACGGCGTATTATGAGGATTTGTATGCGCCAAGGAATGTCTCACAGAGGAGACTATTCAAAGGTTTATAGATGATCCCCCCCCCTGGACTGTCTCGGATGATGTGCGGGAGAAGTTAGATAGACCCCTGTCAGATGATGAATTGGGTACGGCCCTCAGGGAGCTGAATCCCGGGAAGGCTCCGGGCCCGAATGGCTTCCCTTGTGAATTTTGTTAACGATTTTTCGTGCAGCTGGGCCCACACTTTCGTCCGGTGGTGGAGGAGGCGAATGAGAGCGGCTCGCTTCCCCCGGACTGGAGACACGCGGAGGTGGTAGTGTTTCTTAAGCCGGGCAGACCTCCAGAGAGGCATGCGTCGTACTGTCCCATATCCCTTCTTAACATAGAGGCCAAGGTTCTGGCCAAGGCTTTGGCCAACAGTCTCAAGTTGCATATTACGGACCTGGCCCATCCGGATCAGGCTGTATTCATGCCTCCGAGGGCGACCCGCCAGAACATCAGACGTGCGCACGTTGCAATATCGGCCTGGAGACAGCTTGGGGAGCCGGCAGCATTATTGTTAGCGGACATGGATAGGGCCTTTGATTCCCTGAGTTGGGTGTACCTGTTCACTTTGCTGCGGCGCCTTAATCTCGGCCCACGCTTTTTGGCCTATCTGCAGCTTGTATACGGATCTTACAGCGTCGTTGCGGGCGGTGGGGCGATCTCTCGCTCCTTCAGGATCCGGCAGGGCACGTGTTAGGGCTGCCCCCTACCTATTCGCACTCGCCATGGAGCCATTGGCGGCATGGGTGCGCATTGATGCTCAGCTCAGGGGTTTCAGACGGGCACCGGGCCTCACTGATAAGATAGCACTCTATGCGGATGATGTCCTGTTCTTTCTTACAGATCTCGATAGGTCGCGCCGAGATTATTACGTATCTTGCAGATCTTCGGTGAGACCTCCGGGCTCTATATGAATCCGGGCAAATCCACACTTTGGGTCCTGGGCGGTGGACAGAGGGTTGGAGACTGGTCCTCGACTCTTCAGCTAGCATCCGGGGGATGAAATACCTAGGGGTCTATCTCTCGGATACACCAGTCTTATCTAGAGATCGCAATCTGGCCCCGGTGTGGGAGCGTACACGGGAGGATCTCAAGGCGTGGTCCCGCATGCCCCTGACGATTTATGGCAGATCGGCCATTTTCAAAATGGTGGCGCTTCCCAGTCTTCTTTACCAATTGCAGAACCAGCCCAACCAGATGTCGCCCGTTGGTTCCAGCAGGTTAATTCGGCACTGGGTGTGTTTCTTTGGGAGGGGGTGCAGTTCGGGTGGCCCTGCACACATGTTTCCTATCCACGTACAATAGGGGGCTTGCTACGTCGGATGTCCTCTCCTACTATCAAGCGACACACTTGCTTGTTCTTAACGAGTGGTGGTACGGGGATAGAGGAGACCCGGCTTATGCGGTTGAGCAGCACCTGATGGGCACTAAGTCCTTACACACGCTGCTGTTCTCCGCCCCATTGTGAAAGTGCCTTCCATCGCCCACACAGATGGTGTTCCATGTCTGGAGGCGGGCTCAGAGTAGGATGGGGTGGTGGAATGTTATGGCCTGGGAGACTCCTCTTTGGGGAAATGGGCGGTTGCCCCATCTGGCGGCGCTACAGGGCTTCCAGGGTTGGGATTCTATAGGAATCTCGTCCCTAGGAGACTTAATGGCAGACCTGACTCTCAAATCCTTTCAAGATCTGCGAAACGAATATGGGATGCCGCGGTCCCAGTTCTTCAAATACTTGCAGTTTAGACAAGCGCTGACGCCTCACCTGGAAGGTCTGGAGTCCCTTCCCGATTTTAGTCCAATAGAGGCGAAGGTGTTTATGGGGGAACTACCCGATCGCAAGATCTCTCACATATATCAGACGCTAGTTCATCATTATTCCACTGACCTACAGCGGCTCTGGATGGCATGGGAAAGGGACGTGGGCGACCTGGAGGAAGAGGACTGGGCAGAGGCTCTGGCAAGCCCGCGAGGGGCAGCAATATCCACACGCCTACGACTGGTACAATTCAAATACTTACATCGTGTATATTTCACCAGAGTGCGACTGTGGAGGACAGGAATGATCGGCTCCCCCGAGTGTCTCCGCTGTGGGACAGACAAGGGCACACTTATACATACAGTCTGGGGCTGCCTTGCTCTGCATAGGTTTTGGAGGGCGGTGCTCTCCGGTCTGCCGGAGGTGTTGGCATGGGAGCTTCCACGCACGCCGCGATTGGCCTTGCTGCATGTGATGGAGGGTATTGGGGGCAATAGATATAAACGTCATCTGTTGCTGTTAGGTCTTACGCTGGCAAAGAGGGATATAGCTAGGGGTTAGAAGGCGCCCCAGGCTCCGACACTGGCTGCATGGAGGTCTGGGATGGACTTTTGTATGGGGCTCGAGCTACTGATCTTTATTGCCAGGGGATGCCCCCGTAAACATTTTAAGATTTGGAAAAGATGGGTGGACTACCGGGGGCTGGAGCTTGACCCGCCGCCGGAGGAGGTCGCTCTTGTGCCTGTCTGATTGGGGGATGGAGCCTAGGATCTGCAGGGTGTTGGATGGACTCAGTGTGCTGCTTCGGAAATGTAATCCTTTGGCTGTGGTGGCATACACGCAATCGGGGGGAGGGTGGGTGGGGGTTTGTTTTTGTTATAAAAAGTCAACAGCATTATTGTTGATCCATGGATGTGTGCAGTAGTCTCCGGGTTGCGGAGCTATGCAGTATATGTGACCTGTGACAAATAAAATCAGTTTTCAAAAAAAGAACAGATGCATACTGGTAAGTAGCATTTTCAGTTCGAGACATATGAGCTGCAGATTCTACACTTTGCATCGATTGTGCAGCAGTGTCTCCCCTAGCAGAGGTCACCTGTATCCGTTGTAGTAGTTTGAAAGAGAGTTTTGATGACAGCTTGGCCTACTGCAGCTTGCTGCTTGGCTTGCACATCAACACAATAGTGTTTAGTGAAGGTGTGTGTTGTAGACCATGTTGCTGCCTTGCAGATGTCTTCTAGGGGAATGTTTCCTAAGAAAGCCATGGAGGCTCCTAGTTTGCGTGTGGAGTGCGCTCTAGGAGGAACTGTTAATGTGCGTCTTGCCTTGTGATAGCATATTTGTATACATTTAACAATCCACCTTGCAATTCCTGATTTAGAAATGGGGTTGCCTTTATGTGGTGGAGAGAAAGCTACAAATAGTCGCTTTGTTTTGCGAAAGGATTTGGTCCTATCGAGGTAATAGAGAAGAGCTCTTTTGACATCTAGAGTGTGTAGAGCTCTCTCTGCTACAGAGTCTGGGTTTTGAAAAACACTGGTAACTCTAAAGATTGGTTTAGATGAAAAGGAGTAATTACTTTAGGAAGGAATTTAGGATTAGTCCTTATAACCACTTTGTTACGGTGTAATTGTAAGAATGGTTCTTGTATAGTGAAAGCTTGAATCTCACTAACTCTTCTAAGAGAGGTAATAGCAATGAGGAAAGCTGTTCTCCATGTGATAAATTGCAGCTCACATTCATGTAAAGATTCAAAAGGGGGTCCCATGAGCCTGGTAAGAACAATGTTTAGTTTCCACCCTGGAGAGGGTGGTAACCTAGGAGGAATAATTCTTTTTAATCCTTCCATAAAAGCTTTATTGCTGGTACTCTAAACAATGATATATGTTGTCTGTTTTGTAGATATACCGCAATGGCTGCAAAATGTAAGCGTATAGATGAATATGCCAGATTACATCTCTGTAAATGGAGAAGGTAACAGATAATATTTTGGATGGAAGCATCTATTTGATTATTAGTGCAGTAAATAGTAAATCTTTTCCATTTAGCAGCATAACAAGATCTAGTAGTAGGTCTTCTGGCTTCTTTAATGATATTCATTCAGTCTGGTGGCAGGTTAAGGTGACCAAACTCTAAGACTTCAGGAGCCAGATTCAGTTGACTTGGATCTGGATGCCTGATGTCTCCATGGCTCTGCGTTAGCATGGATGCTGTCAGAGACAGTTTTTGGTGTGGAACTAGAGAGAGTTCTAGCAGTGTGGTGAACCACGGTTGGTGTGCCCATGTAGGAGCTACCAGGATCAGTTTGACAGACTGTTGTCTGAGCTTGCGTACCACTATTGGTATTAGTGGGATTGGGGGAAAAGCGTACGCAAATCTGCCTGACCAGTTCATCCATATGGCATTGCCCTTGGACAACGGGTGTGGAAACCTGGCGGCGAAGGTTGGGCATTTCGCGCTTTCGTGTGTGGCAAACAGGTCTATGTCTGGATGACCGCACTTGTGAAAGAATTGTTGAAGAACTTGCAGATGTAGTTCCCATTCGTGAATCTGTTTTGTCTGTCGACTTAACAGATCGGCTATCTGATTGTTAACTCCTGGAAGGTGTTCTGCAAGCAGATATATCCTTTGTGGAATGGCCCATCTCCAAATCTGTTGTGCGAGCTGGGACAGCTGCAGGGAATGTGCGCCTCCTTGTTTTTGTATGTAGTACATGGCTGTCATGTTGTCTTTCCGGATTAAGACAGCTTTGTTCTATATGTGCACTTGGAAGGACTTCAGTGCTAGGAAAATTGCCAGCAACTCTAGGTGATTGATGTGAAGCATCTTTTGTTGAGCGGTCCATCTTCCCTGAGTTGTGTGGTGGAGCAGATGTGCTCCCCATCCTGTCAGGGATGTGTCTGTTGTCAGTACTATCTGTGGAACTGGCACGAGGAACGGCTGCCCTTAGTTTTTGGTGTTTCACCACTGCAGAGAGCGATGTGTGCGGCTGTCCACCAACACCAGGTCTGTTAGCTGTCCTTGTGCGTGATTCCACTGATGTGCTATACATTCCTGCAATGGGCGCATTTGCAGTCTTGCATATGGTACAATAAAAATGCATGAACACTCTGGCTGGGAGAGAGTGTTGGTTTTGAAACCTTGTAACTAAGGCTTGAATGCGCTGTATCCTGGCTGGACTTGGATAAGCTAGAGCTGTATTGGTGTTTATGGTAGCCCCTAGGTATTGATGTACATAAGAGGGCTGGGGATGTGACTTGGTGTAGTTGATTGTAAACCCCAAGTTGTGCAGTGTTTGAATTGTTTGAGATGTGTGTTAGACGATTGGCTCATAAAAGCCAAGTCATTCAATCAGTGCGTCCAAGTATGGGAAGACGTGGATATGTTGTCTTCTGAGATGTGCTGCTACTACTGCTAGGCACTTTGTAAACACCCGTGGTGCAGTTGTGACCCCGAATGGAAGGACTTTGAACTGATAGTGTTGTCCTTCTAGTACAAATCTGATACTTCCTGTGAGAAGGATGTATGGTAATGTGGAAGTAGGCGTCCTTGAGGTCTAGTGTGGTTAGGAAATCGCCTTGTTGCAACAATGGGAGCACTTGTTGTAAAGTGATCATGTGAAAAGGATCTGAGTGTATATACAGATTGAGAGGCCTTAGGTCTAGAATTGGTCTTGTTATTCCGTCCTTTTTGGGTATTAGGAAATAGAGTGAGTAAACCCCTGTTCCTTGATGTTTTAACTGAACTAACTCTATTGCATCTTTTTGCAGCAATGAGAGAACCTCTTGTTGGAACAGCGTTAGATGTTCTGTGGACATTGGATGCTGTCTGGGTGGTATATGTGGAGGGGTACCTGTAGGCTCTAGGAAGTAACCACACTGGATAATTTGTCTTACCCACTTGTCTGTTGTGATGGAATTCCAGACAGGTAGGAACTGTGTCAGTCTGCCCCCTCCAGGAGTGGAATGCTGTTGGGGGTGCAGAATGAAGTCACTGTTTTGTGTTGGGAGAGGTTCGATTGTTATTTCCTCGACCTCTTTCCTTGTTGTAGTTGCCTCTGTAGCTCCCTCTAAAGTATTGTTTATTAGAAGATGTTTGTGTATTTTTTTTAAAGGAAGCTGAATTCTCTACTCCAGCTTGTTTGGAGCCTCCACTGTAGAAGGAGCGACGAAAGGAGCCTCTTCCTTGGGTGGACTGCAGAGCTCCCATAGACTTGGCTGTGTCAGTGTCTTTTTTCATTTTTTCCAGTGCTGTGTCTACCTCTGGACCAAACATTTGTTGTTGGTTGAATGGTTGATTTAAGATAGTAGTTTGCACCTCTTGCTTAAATCTTGAAATGCGTATCCAAGCGTGATGTCTAAGGAGGACACTGGTGTTTATTGCTCTGGGTGCAGTGTCTGCTACATCTACTGCACATTTAATGGAGGCACTTGATATAAGCTTACCCTCTTGTATGAGGTCATATATTGGTACAAAAGGGGGTGGTGATGGACGGAGCATCTGAACCAATCAAACACTCACACCCAGTCAAAAGATCTGGGTTTGATCTATCACCGTTCTTTAGCCCACTCTGCCACCCCAGTTCAGACATGGCTATATGCAAATCAGTCTGACCCTGTGCCTCATGGGAAGAGTCCAGCCCGAACTGCCAAGCTATGCCTTCCCTGGACCGGAAACAAGCATCCTGGGACCGGTTTCGGATTCATAATCCTCATCAGCCAGGCTATCTTGAATCCAGTGGCCAAGTGAGCAAGGGACTCACGTCTGAGCATACCCTGCAACACTTAGGGCGAACAAAGCGATACAAAAGGGGATGGTGGACGGAGTGTTTGAGCAAATCAAACACTCACCCCCCAGTCAACTGATCTGGGTTTAATCCATCACCTTTCTTTAGCTCACTCAGGCACCCCAGTTCAGACATGGCCATATGCAAATTAGTCTGACCCTGTGCCTCATGGGAACATTCCAGCCCGAACTGTCAAGCCATGTCTTCCCTGGACCGGAAACAAGCATCCTGGGACCGGTTTCGGATTCATAATCCTCATCAGCCACCACCCCCTTTTGTACCGCTTTTGGCCGCCATAAGTGTGGCAGGGTATGCTCAGATGTGAGTCCCTTGCTCACTTTGCCACTGGATTCAAGCAAGCCGGGCTGAAGACGGCTGTAATGCCAGAAACCGGTCCTCGGAAGCTTGTTTCCGGTCCAGGGAAGGCATGGCTTGGCAGTTCGGGCTGGACTGTTCCCATGAGGCACAGGGTCAGGCTGATTTGCATATAGCCATGTCTGAACTGGGGTGGCAGAGTGGGCTAAAGAACGGTGATGGATTAAACCCAGATCTCTTGACTGGATGTGAGTGTTTGATTGGTTCAGATGCTCCGTCCATTACCACCCCCTTTTGTAATTCTTTTTCCTGAAGCATCTATGATCTTTGATTCTTTATCAGGAGGTGGTGCTTCACCTGATGTTTGGGAATTTGCTTTTTTCATAGCGTTTGAAACTACTAGGAAGTCTAAGGGTAGCTGTCCTTTAATGTAGGGAGGATTCCCACGAGCTGCTCTGTACTTTTTCTCTATCCTTGGGTTTAGCTCTTACAGGATCTTTAAACACTTCTGGTGCATGTTTAATGACTCCTTTATTCATTGGCAGTATTTGCACAGATTTTTGGGATTGTTCAAAAGTGTCTAGTAAAAAATGTTCCTCTGCCTCATCTGAATGCATGGTGACATTGTGATAGATGGCAGCCCTATTAATTAAGTGTACAAACCCAATATTGTCTTCTGGAGGGGAAGGTTTAGATGGATATACATGTGGGTCAGAAATATCTGGTACATCCTCTTCAACATCTACATGAGCCCCTCGCCGCCATTGCACGCAGACACATCATCTCCTACGCCGATGACACCCAACTGATACTCTCCCTCACCAAAGACCCAGCCACCGCCAAAACCAACCTCCAGGAAGGAACGAAAGACGTCGCAGAATGGATGAAACTCAGTCGCCTGAAGTTGAACTCAGACAAGACGGAGGTCCTCATCCTCGGACAATCCCCTTCCGCCTGGGATGACTCCTGGTGGCCCACAGCGCTGGGCGCCGCACCAAAACCCACGGACCACGCACGCAACCTGGGATTCATCCTGGGCTCCTCCCTCACTCTGCGCATGCTCCGTAAGATCTTTCGGTGGATCCCCACCGAAACCAGAAAAACCGTCACCCAGGCCCTCGTCACCAGCCGACTGGACTACGGAAACGCCCTATTCGCAGGAACCACAGCCAAACTTCAGAAACGACTCCAGCGCATACAGAACGCCTCTGCACGACTCATCCTTGACTTCCCCCGCCACAGCCACATATCCGCCCACCGGAGAAACCTGCACTGGCTCCCCGTCAGCAAGAGGATCACGTTCAGGCTCCTCACCCACAAAGCACTCCACGACAATGGCCCCGAATACCTCAACAACCGCCTCTCGTTCTACACCCTCACCCGCCAGCTACGCTCTGCCAGCCTCGCCCTCGCCACCGTCCCACGGATCCAGAGAACCACCACCGGAGGAACATCATTCTCCTACCTGGCAGCCAAAACATGGAACTCCCTCCCCACACACTTACGACTGACCGAGGACCATCTCACCTTCAGGAAACACCTCAAGACCTGGCTCTTCGAGCAGTAGCGACACACTCCCCCCTCTCCCTCCAGCGCCTTGAGAGCCTCACGGGTGAGTAGCGTGCTCTATAAATTTATTGATTGATTGATTGATTGGTTTGGATATTCCCAGTCTGGTGAACCTGTTGGGTAGGGAAAAGGCTCATCTGGGTCTCTCCCTCCCCCCATGCTATACTCATCATCATCATCATCATCAACATTCTGAGGAGTTATATGTTGTGGAGAATGAGGAGGTGAATTCTGAGGTGAAATGTTTAAAGGAAGAGCAGGAGGAGATACTGGAGAAGAAGGGTGCATAGGAGATGTGGCAGAGTCCTTCTTCTTGACAGGCACTGGAGGTATAGGTGCTGTATCTGACTTCCTCTTCCTGGTGGGGTGGAAACATGTCCTGTTTCTGGATCAATGTAGATCCTTTTTTGTAAAGGATGTGGTTGGAAAAGCTCCTCTTCTTGAGGCACAGCCTTCGGTGCCGATCATTTCGGTTCTGAACCTGTTTGTTGCTGGTCTTTAGCCTTAGGAGCCGATGTTGATTCCTTTGGCGTAGATTTTGGCATCGAAGGTATTGTCTTTCGAGCCGAAGCCTGTTTTGTGGACTTGGACGGATCGGAAGCAGGCTTTGTTTGTTTCGGCATCGAGGGTAGTGGAAGCTGTTTTCGAAGTACCGTAATCAGGCTTCGTTGTTTTTGGAGCCACTTTGTCTCTCGGAGTCGACGGTTTCGGAGTGTCTTTTGGAACCGGGACTTCTTTTTGTTTCGGTGCCGAGGGAGCAGGTGGTATCGGCACATGCGGTTTGCTCGGTATGGAGCTACTGGAAGGCTTCATTATTTTCTTCGGAGCAGGGCTCGATGGTGGGGCTTTCGAAGTGTTTTTTCGGTCTCGACTGGGTCCAGCAGGCAGAGTGTTGACCTTTGCCTTCGATTTTGTTGTTTGGGCTGGGATAGGGGCAGTGGTACTCACGCGTTGACCCAAAGGTATGGAGTCATCGGAATCATCTGCCTCGGATACGATCTGGAGATCATCGGAATCTTCCTCCGGGACACATGGACCTTCATCGAAGATATCCACTGGTTCCGGCGCTGATCTCTGCATGTCGCGTTGACAGGCCCTCCGATCCCTAATGGGCTTATTCGATCAAAAGGATGCACAGTCTGTGCAGCTGAATTTGTCGTGATCTGGCGCTAAGCACAGGTTACAGACCTCGTGATGGTCACTGTGTGGAAATTTTGCTCCACACTCGGGGCATCTTTTGAATGGCGTCCTTTCCATGAGGTGTAGGCCTCACAGCGTGGGTAGGCCCAACGGCCCGCGTCGACAACCGGAATTGAGCTGACGAAGTCTAGTCGATGTTTATTGGTATCGAAAGTTGTTTGGTGAAGTTTGAAGACATTTTTACGCGTCGAAGTACTTGAAAAGTATATTTCGAACCGGAGCGGAAAAGTTTCATCCAAACCCAGTGGCAGAAAAAAACAATCTAAGGATGGAGCCGATGCCCATGCGCACTATCGTACAAGGGAGGAGTAACCTATCTCGTGACTACAAAGACTTCTTCCAAGACAACAACATGCAATCATCTGAGCCCAACACCAGGTGGCGATCTAATACAAAGTGTAGAATCTGCAGCTCATATGCCTCGAACCTATTGTTACGGGTATGTAACTAGTTTGGTATCCCTGTAGTGTAGCACACAGTCTACCTCTCTCTCACTTCACCTGTATATTGTTTGTTCTTCTTTTCGGCTCACTAGATTATTGCTGCATTAGTCTCCTCCAGGCATTTCCCACTTGTCATCAGGCCCACTACGCTTGGGGTCCGAATATCTACATTTCGTTAGATTTATAGATGGAGTAAGCTTTTGCTTCTCAAGAAGCATATATAATAAGCAATGAGGCATTCAACAGCAGTCCTGTTGTTCATTTAATGAGAGCACCATTAATTTTTATCATGCCCACTTGGCTTCCCTAAAGTAAAGCATTCTTTTGACCTTTTAGGCCATTTCACACCATTGTAGATCCAATGTTCCATGGACGGTGCTAAATATGTCATCACGTTTCAAACATAATTCCCTAAATGTGAAACCCATTCTTTAGGATACTAGAAAATGTTGCAGGGGATGCAGCTGAGCAATTCGAACTTTAGGAGAAAATCAATATCATTAAAGAAAACCTACTTTTCACTGTTCATATGATGTGCCCCACTACTGCCAGTACAAAAGAAGACCAACATGGATTTACAAGATGCTGCATACCATCCTGTCACCAGTAGCAAATAACCAGCCATGGAAACAAGCTAACAGCCATTTATTTAGTAGCTCATCCACCGCATTGAAAATGACTAAAACATCAGGCCCTGAGGTGGAGGTTTGCTAACATCCATTCTCCTCAGATGCCACCATATCTCCTATTTCTGCCACACATCATGTGTACGTGGAGTCATCGCTGCACTCTTCTGAGGCAGCAGATCTGATGAACAACTTATAATAAAGATTTTAGGCAGCCTTTTCTTTGAAATTGTCTCTGGGGATAATTTGAGTCTGGGAGTTTGACTTAAGGTGGTTTTCCTCAGAACTTGTGCGAGATGTGGCATAACGCTCCTCCACTCTGAGGATGTGCATAATCAAGTGCATTAAATTGCTTGTACCGGCAGCACAAGCCACAAGAGTGCAAGACTGAGAAAGCAGTGTCCCTTACAGGTTAAAAAGAGAAATTTCTTCATCTGATAAATTTCTTATAAATGCCCCACTGTCCACTTCAAAAATGTAAAAAAGTAGGACAAATCACAGCCAGAAAAAAATGTACATTCTCACATAAGTCTGAGCTATGGATGATTCTACCCCAAGGGAGTTAATTTGCAGGTGTCTAAATGGTCTGACACAAAAGCTGCAATGAGGTTTAAGGTGAGCTACTGCTCAAACGCTTTCACGCCTAAATGACTGTCGATAAAGATATCATCAACACCATCTAAGAACCCATCTCCATCAAGAAAAAAACTTGTTAAGCGATGAGACCACCATTGATGACAACTCCATCCGTGACCTCCTCATCAACAACTTTGCACTCATCAGCTGCATCCTCATAGGCAGATCCTTCAACAAACTTTCATAACTCCATTTCCTTATTAATGATACCCTCGTCTGCAGTATTTTCATAGACCTTCTTGATGACAAAATCATAACCAGCTACCAAAATAGTTCTTGCTTCTGCAGGCCCAAAAAAGAAAGGACTGGTTGCTGTTCTGCAGCGCTACGGCTACCTTAGTTACACTTTTACTACTTCTAGGGCCATTACCCTAATAGGTCTGGCACTGCCCAGGCAGCACCAGTATAAAGATCCCTTGCAAATCTCCATTTCCAATCCATTAGAACCATTTCTTCTATCCTCTGAAGAAACTAGATTATTCATCAGTATTACGTCCCATATGGGGGAGGCAAGCAGTGATTCTGTTATAATATAGCTGTGCAAAGTGGGCCAAGTACAACACTGTCAGCAATTCACTCCCATGGGTAGCATTGGTGAGCAGCCACAGACGCCTCACTGAGGTTAGTGTGGCAATACAAGCTCAGTACTCAACAGACACTGGTCGATAAAGGCACTCACCTGTGGCATGGGCATACACTTAGGGTATGCCCTTTAACTGCTGGTATAGCCTCCAGGTCCAGGCTTCAAAGCTATATTAAAAACATAGGAATCTATCACTTTTGATAACTAGGATAGCATCGTTGAAATTAATAGTATCAGTTATTAAAACATAAGCAACATGTTTGGTTATCATTCGCCTTGAAAAGTGAGTGAAAAGATATAAGTTGCGATATTGATTATTCAGATTTATTACCAGTGAAATAGGAACAAAATGCAAGTGGAGTTGAGGACGGAGGAAGTTAACAATGATTTATATTTGCATGTGTTTTAATGTGAAATACTGCAATAACGAGTGCATGATTTCCACACTCCTTTTCTGGATCTGTGAACCTCATCTTAACTGTTTGTACACCAAAAAACATCAAATACCAAGTGTTTACACAAGAAGTGGAAATGTCATGAGTGGGTGTACACCAAATAAATATCACTGTGGTAAATGCATCATTGCAATACCTGCAAAAAAAACTTTTACATTTGTGCAAAAACTTTAAAAAGTCATTTTCTATGAATAATTATATATTATATTGTCTGTTCCTGCTAATCTGTGTAGTGTGATCAGTGAGTGGTTGGAAATTGACTCTCTGAATGACCTTTTATCAGTTTCCATGTTGGACGTAACAAGAAAGCAAGATTTGACCAGCATTGTCTCTTCAAATGTCTGCTCTTTCCGAATTGTGCTTCGAGAGAATTACAAATATGATCATGTCCTGGCTCATATGTTCTAGCTAAATAGACTTTGGTATTATCTGAGCCGAGTCACACCAAAGGGGCATCTGATAATGAGCATTAACACTCCTTTAGATTGTCGTTTCTGTTTTCTCTCTCCCACTTATAATGTAGTGTCCCTTCTAGAGATCTTCTTCCTGGTCTGTGTATGAATACAGTTCATTTAGTCTATCAAACTTTGAGCCCCATTCTTTCATGTCATCGTACGGTAAATCTTCGTCCTGCGTAGCTGATTGTAGTGTGCTAAGACTTCCAGCTAGTGAGCCATCCCCTTCTGTGCAGTACAACTTCAAAGAATCAGAAAAGAATGCTTCCTGGTTCTGGTCTGCCTCCTGGACTACCTCCCAAAGATAACTACTGAACTCTTCACTGGTGAGTGAGGCCGGCCTAAGAGAGACTTCGGTCTTGTCCTTCCGACTGGGAACCACATCTAAGTCTGATGGTTGGTCCTTCTGTGGCACGTTCTCGGTCTGCTTGCAGAGGGAAAATGTTGGGCTGGTTTGTAGAGACAATTGTAGTTCGACCATGTTGTAGGTGTCCTGCAAAGGAAAGGTAAATATAAGACTTCACATGTAACTCAAAACTTCTTGCAGCATGGATGGAAGCAATTTTGGTAAATACGCAGCCAGCAAATATGAAAAAGTAGTAAAAATAGCGTAACTGCTGCACATGGTGTTCATAATATAGATTGTGAGCCTGATTCACAAAGGTAAACGTACACTTTGGTGTAAGTTTATTCTTCTTTTGCTATTCACAAACTATGAGTTAATAATAAGTTCACGACTGCGGAAATTCAGTCCTATCTTTTTATGTGCCTAGTTCTCCGCCCTGACTGAGCAGTCTCCACAGTCATAAACTTACTATTAACTCATAGTTTGTGTATGGCAAAAAAACTGTAAACTTACACAAAAGTGTAATTTTACCTTTGTGAATCAGCCCCAATATGTTAAGATATGTCATGCTGAGTTTTATATCACTGTTAAATTTCTGGTTTTGAAATACCAATGCTTATAATATATGTAATATATATTTCTGATTGATACTTCTAACTGCAGATTACTCATCGTCTGAATATTCTCCAGGCATCAGGACATTTTCTAACAGCACCCCTGTGTGCTAGTACATGGCAGCATGCAGCTCGGCGGCAACGTTATTACACCCTAGACGTGATATGCGGTGTCACATAAAAGTGCCACCAAAGCAAGCCGATGTCAGCTTTTTTCTTTCCACGCCACCATATGCGAATCTGGAGCTACACTTTGTCTCTTCACAAGACTCATTTCTCAAAATGTAACCTTAAATACCGGTGTGCAAAGGACGTCACCTCCTCAAACCAGAGGGTTCAAACCTTGTAAGGAATGTCGCACTCAAATGTCTGTAACAGATCTCCACCAGATTTGTCTTTGATTGTTGCTCGGAGTCGGACCACAGCTCCAAGGTATGTTGTGACTATGCCTTGATGAATCAGAAGGCCATCCGGGACAGTGAGGCAAAGCTACATATCGGCAAACACCAGAAGACTTCATTCCGAATTCTTATCTCCTTCAGAGCCAATTCCAACTCTCATTATGGGGCAATCAGAGTTTCCAGGTCCTTCGACGACTCCATAGCAAATCCACGAGTTCTGTGCAGCTATGCTCCTGGTGCACCGTCGGGCCCCATAGAACTGCAAGGACTTTGGACTGGGACTCTGCCAGTGGGTTTGCCCTTGGTGCCAGCTGGAACCTCTGGAGCCATTTAGGCCCCTTCACCAGCTTCAGTCCCGATGCCTGTCATGGCATTACAATTCATGCTGGACCCCCGAAGCATTGACACTGGATGATGAAGTGCAACCCATATTGTTATCTGACTTCGAGCTGTTTCCGCATTGTTCAAGGCCGCACCCTGATCTTATTGGGCACAGCCTTTCGGAAACCTATTAGGCTCTTGCATTTTGTCCTTACCTCAAAGAAGGGCCCAGATCATTAACAAATCCTTTTGGCACTAACTTTTAATGATCACTCTGATGAATGGGACGAGTTTGCTTAGCCATATACTGAAGACAATGTGTATGATGAGCTACAAGCTGCCAGCTGATTGGATCCTCTCCAGACACTAGAATGGTCTCTCACCTGGGCCATCTACTGAGGAAAGTGCATCTTTCGCAGTAGTGATGCACGGCCTCAGAGGTTCTTGATCTCCAGTTGCCTAGTATAGAGTTACGATTTCCTCTAACCCAGATAGACCACTATTGAGCCCCTATTGCCTTTTAATGAGGCCCTCACAGACACCCTTCTTGAGACATGGGCAAACCCAAGTTACGGACCTCCAGTAAGTAACTAGATGGCAAGGAGCCACAGGTGAGCCAGCTTTCGTAATGCAGCACCTGACCTCTGAAGGCTTAGTGGTGCAAGCGACCAGGAGTAGGGTCAATCCAAATGTCGTCCCTAACGGCTAACGAGTCAAAACACCTAGAAACATTTAGAAACACCAATGTTTCCACCACCAGTCTGGCATTAAGGTCTGTCAATGCCGGCTATTTATTGGATCTATACAATCACACCCTTTGGGACTCTGTCTCTCAGTTACTACCTGCTGTACCGGAGGACTTGCATCCACTACAACACATGTGATTCAGGTTGGCTGTGATGCGGTAACCTTCACAATTCCCTGTGTATTACAATTCTGTGCATCACAGATTGCCATGGTCGGGCAATTGGCACCAGTGTGACATTCAGGAGACATGCTTGGATAATAGCTATAGGATTCTCTGGGGATTTCCAATTTTCCATAGTGGACATTCTCTTCAATGGCTCTCACCTCTTCAGTGAAAAAGCAAACTTGAGCCTCAAGCACTTGAAAGACTGCCTGGCCACAGCGAGATCCAGCACAATAGTTCCACCTGGAGTTTTGACCCCTCCACGGCTATAGTAGAGGCTTTCAATACCACCAGCAGACCCTACATCATGTTTGTGGCTGTCACTGCAGCACCCACAGACAACGTGGACTGCAGGGGCAGTAAGCAGCCCAATCAACAGCACCCAGCTGACTCAGCAGCAAAGCCTCTTCAGTGGATCCTTCCAGACACACAGCTACACTGTTGTGTAGCAGGATCTGGTAATTTTTCCAAGGGTGCAAATAAGCATTCAATATAAGTAGGTCCTGTATATTGTCTGGCTGGGTTATGCCCTGCTGTTTTATTTCCACTCTACAACACCTTCAACCACCCTCATCACAGCTGATAGAGACCGTCTGTCTTTTTTACAGCAGGAAGTGTAGGCTCTTCTGGCCAAATTAGCTATGCAGACAGTGCTGGCTTTAGAAGTCTGAACTGGCTGTGACTCCCAATACTTTCTGGTGTTAATAAACAGATAAAAAATACTTTCTGGTGTTGAAGGATGGAGGTCTTGTTCTATTTTAGACCTTTGCCCTCGCAATGCCTTTCAAAGAAAGGACAAATTCATGATGTTCCTCCCCAGCCAGGTCTTGCCTGCCCTCAGCCCTGGAGGTTTGATCGTAGCATTGGACTTGCAGGATGCTTATTTTCACATCCACGTCCTGCAAGCATTACCTGGGGTTCATGGTGCAGCAAGAGCACTTTGGATTTGCTGTGCTCCCCTTTGGTCTCACCAGTGCCACTCAGGTGTTCAGAAAAGTGATGCCAGTTGTTGCAGCAGATCTACGTTGGTCGGAGCATCAGTTTTCCTCTACCTCGTCAACTGGCTTTTAAAGGCGGGCTCCCCCACGTAGTAGTCAACTAATGCCACATTATGATGCAGATGCTCATGGACAATTTCATGTGCTACTGCATCAAGCAAAGTGGGTCCGTGGACCCTGTGTCAATGCCTTTGAAAGTGGCAGGAATGGCAGGGGACTTTCTTGGTGGCACACACCTGGTGGGCTGTTTGAATCCCATGACTGATGAACTCAGCCACTAATGAATAGAGATCAGGAATGGCAGTTACACCTAGAGGTGGCAGAAATTCTCACCCGCAAATGGAAAAACCTTGGCTCGATCTCTTTGTCTTTGCCGAGGATGCCCAATGTCAGCATTTTTTGACATTGCTGTTTGCCAGAAACCCATTCCGCCTAGAGTGGAGTTTGGGGCTCATATGAAGATCAGTAATGACCGAGCCCAAGTCATCCTACTGGCACCAGATTGGTAAGGAGAGTGTGGTACCTGGAATTCTTGGGCAAGGAGCATCTGTCCTTCGATTAGTCTGCTGCTTTGGGAGTACCTTATGATGCAGCAGCAGGGCAGTGTCCTGCTCCGGGGCGTACAGAATCTTCATCTCCCTGCTTGAAGATTGAGTGTCAGCAGTTAACTTCATTCAACCTTCTTCCTGAAGTAGTTGATATCATTTTGGCAGCCAGGCGTCCCTTCACATAATCATAATAGGCCTGCCATTGGGACAGGTTTGTAGTTTGGTGTGGTGCTCTGCAATTTCACCAACTTCAAGCCAAACTATCTGAAGTATATATGTGTTGTCTCTTGCCCGATGAGACCTTGCTTTGGGCACAGTTAAAGGTTATTTGTCAGCTGTTTCTGCTTCTTTGCATTTGCTGGACCAGCTATCTATATTTATATCAAATGGTGTGATGCTTTTTGTTAAGTACTTCTACACCCTTTATCATGCCCAGTGAGACCTGCATCTTGTCCTCACATTACTAATTTATTTATTTATTTATAAAGTTTTATATAACGCGAACATGTATAATGTACACAAAGGCCTCCATTTCAAACCCCCCAGTTAACTAGCACAAAAGCTAGAATTATCCAGAGGGGGAAGACCTTCAAGGAGTGCTAACTCTCTCCTCCTGAAACTACAGGACTTTCGCAAAAAGAGATCGTGTCACCGAGCTTTCTCTGGATCTGCTCAGAAGATGTTGAACTTGCTCGCACCGGAAATACGTAGAATCTCCTCCAAGGTGCATTCAAATTGGAAGTAAAAAGATTCCTTGTGAACAATTTCTTACCTGTAAATGGGTTTTGGATCGCCTGCCCTATTGCATTGGACTTGCACCTTTAAGACCTGGGCTGGGTGCTATTCTTCTTTAACCAATCATTGTGAAGCGCTCTGATATCCTCTGGGATCATGTTCGCGCTATATAAAACTTTATAAATAAATAAATACTCCCTTTGAACCTCTGCACAGCTGTCCATTGCACTTTTCACTTTAACCCTTTGACCGTAGCTGGAATTTCCCCAGTGCGGGAAAATTCCACGCGTGTGCAGATCAGACGGCTCCCGGCTTTCCGACGCACACGCCCACCGACGCATGCAAGGGGTTAAGGACTGTCTTCCTCATTGCCATAAATAACATTGATGAAAGCTGGAGTACACAACATTCTTTCCAGACAAGCTGGTGATGAAGACCTGAGCCTCTTTTCTACAGAAAGTGATCATTACTTTCAATTTTAGTTGAAGCTTCACCCTCCAAGCGTTGGTTAACCTCACCCCTCTGCTGGATCCTGAAAGAGCTCTTAGCTTCTACATTGATTCTACTAGAGAACATCATGTAAACGATCAGCTCTTTGTAGGATTCGCTGGAATGAATAAGGCCATAGCACTGCAGAAAAGTACCATTTCTCACATGATCATTCTCCGCTTCAGACCTTGCTACACGCTGGCTAAGAAGCAGCCCCCCATAAGTCTTGTGGGCTCATTCTGAAAGAGCTAAAGTGCTATCACTGAGTTGGCACCCGGAAAACCTGTTTTGTGTATTTGCCAGGATACTACCTGGTTGTCGTTTGACACATTTACAAAGCACTGTTGTCTGGACAGCCAGGTCCAATTAGAGGGGCACTTTGTCACTTGGTCATGCAGGACTTTTTTGTTTGAGCCAGTCCACAGACCCACCACATGGGAGGTGCTGATTTGGGATTTGTTCAAAAGGTGAGGAAGCTGCAGGCAGAAATATCCATCAGAAGAACAAGTGTAGAGTATCCACCAGAAAGAGTGTTACCACCACCCGTGTGTTTGACAGAAGTTGCATAATGGATGGGAAGAAACTGTCTTAAGCTTAAGGGCACTAAGACGGAAGTGCTAGTTGTAGGAAGTAAGCCGAACCTATGGGGTCCGCAATGATGGGCAACATGTTTTGGGGCTTTCCCCTCTCCATCTCGAGAAGTTAACGATCTAGGCTTCTGGCTCGATAACAAACTGACCATGCAATATCAAATTAACAAAACAGCTGCTGGTTGCTTTGATCTATTAAGGTGTCCAAGAAAGATGCTCTGTCTATTGCCATTCGCTTCTCTGAGGACAATTGTGCAGGCTTTAATTATTTCAAACCTTTAATATTGTAATGTCTTATATCCAGGAGCTACCAAATCGCAAAATGGTATGTATGTAGGAAATCGCTTCTTTTTAGCGATTCCTTAACATTCCTAAATTGCGATTAGCAAATTGCTAATCGCAAATTTCCCCTTCATTCCTATGGGCCTCTTGGCCCATAGAAATGAATGGGAAATTTGCGATTAGCAATTTGCTAATCGCAATTTAGGAATGTTAAGGAATCGCTAAAAAGAAGCGATTGCCTACATACATACCATTTTGCGATTTCTAAATAGCGATTCCTTAAAAATCGCTATTTAGGAATCGCAAAACGGAACTATGATACATATGGCCCTAAGAAACTATTGAAAACATGGCTTTTTCAATCAATCAGGGTTTGTAAAGCACAACTACTCACCAGTGAGGGTCTCAAGGCACTGAGAGGTGTGGAAGGGGAGGCTCCGTTGAGTGCTGGGGTCATCCGAAAAGCAAGGTTCTTAGAGGTCCTTCCTTAACTGTGATAGTGTGGGGGCTTGGTGGAGGGGGAGGTCGTTTCAGGCCTTGGCTGCGAGATAGGAGAAGGCCTTTCCTCCTGTTCTGGTCCTGTAATTTCATGGGATGGTGGCTAGAGAGAGGTCGGCTGTTCTGAAGTGTCTTTTGGGTGCATGGAAGGCGGGGCGGTTGTTCAGGTATGTTGGTCCGGTAGTGTGCAGGGCCTTGTATGCGTGGGTGAGGAGCATGAAGGTAATTCGTCTTTCGAGTGGGAGCCAGTAGAGATCGTGGAGGTACTGTATTTATTTATTCAGCTACGACGAAGGATGTCTAGGATCAGTCTTGCTACAGCATTCTGTACCTGTTTCAGGGTATGTTGCCCTTCGTCAGCCAGGCTAGCTTGAATCCAGTGGCACAGTGAGCAAGGGACCCACATCTGGGCATACCCATCCTACTTAGGGCGAAAAGTGTTACAGCAAACAAATGATGGACGGAATGATGACAATGCAAACATTCTCCCCCAGTCAAAAGATCTGGGTTAAATCCATTGTTCTTTTGCCCACTACGCCACCCCAGTTTGGACCAAGCCATAAGCAAATCAGTCTTGACCTTGTGCTCCATGGGGACAGCTGATGAGGGCTGAAAGCCCGAAACCGGTCCTAGGATTCTTGTTTCCAGTCCAGGGAGGACCTGACCTGGCAGTTCAGGCTGGACTGTTCCTATTGGGCACAGGGTCAAGAATGATTTGCATATGGCTGGGTCCAACCTGGAATGGCATGGTGAGCAAAAAAACGATGGATTTAGGCCCACATCTTTGTACTGGTGTGAATGTATGACGGTGTTCTGCATTGTGTCCATCATTTGTTCTTTTTGCATGTTTTGGATGCCGGCATAGAGGCAAACATGCCTTTAGGAGGCGCACTGAAAGTGCACCACAAAAAAAGTGGTGCCCTTTCAGTGCGCCTCCTAAGGGCAGCTCTCTGGAGGTGGGTGCAGTCTCTCACGGCACTAACCTGCAAGGGAATCTCTCTCCCCTCTTGAAAGTGCAGTTGGGCTGCCAGCCCAGACTATGAAACAGGGAGCGGCTTTGAAGCAGCTGCTCCGAATTTCAATTGAATGCGCTGCCCTTGGGGCAGCACAAATTCGGGGCAGCACATTCACGGTAATACGGCTCACTGTCCCTGTTTGCACACGGCGCAGCTATTTAAATGTGAGCCGTGTTACAAACAGGGAAAGAGCACCGTCTAAGTAATATGGACAATTGCGTCCAATAAAACCTTGTGTACTACTTAGTCTTGCTGGCTATTCAGATCAAAGGTGGAGCAGGACTGGAAATCGAAATCGAAATCACCCCTGGCAAAACATTTCACGCTGCAGGAGGCAGCAACTAGAATGTGGCCCTTGGTCATGGCAGACTAGCCACCTCTGAAAGCTGCCCTACGGCTTACAGCCCACAGGCAGTTGCCAGAGTGGTGCAATGGCCAGTCCAACTTTGATCAAGCCATTAGGGCCTCAAACAGAAATGATTAAATATTGAAGAACTCGGAGTCCCTAATGACAAGTGCTCTTAGGGCCTCAGCTGATTCTTTACCTAAAACCATAACTTGTATAACTCTTATACCATTCATGCCTAATTGAAGGCACTTATTTATTTCACAATCATTCACGTGTGAGCCATCCACTACACTTGTTGAGTGATTTGCCTTTTTGAGCTTGCAATATCTATATTATAGCATCTGACACTTTAAATTGTAATTTAATACATTTATTTTAGTTCTTGTTACAGCACAATCAAGACCATGGACTCACAATGACAATGCTTTACTTGCCGACAGTGATAAGTAAATTTACATTGTAAGCGGAAACAGTATGATGAGAGAAACAGCATAGTGACATTTCGCATTGCTTGGATTCAGGTAATGGATGCAGTTTTCTAAATTGTCTCGGAACATGGCCTGTTTTTTTAGGTCTGGTGCTGGTCAAGACTGTGTGATTTTATTAAAATGTAATGTATAAACTTTGGGGGGCTGTCAGACAGTCCTCTTCATCCACTGGTATGTAATTGTGTTATTCAAAGTTTTCAGCTGCCCACTACAGCATATGGCATGGGGCAATGAGTCAACCCGCTTTAGCTATTGGCTATCTTCCCTGTGAAGGATTGCATTCTGCCTTTCACAAGAAACGCACCCACACACAAAGTAGTTCCCTTCAGTGCTAGGGACTTCAATGGCAATATGTGCCTTTTGTGACCAAAAAATATTAGTGGCATTTAGTCACTGCCCTTTTATTTTAATTCCAAATTAAGCCCAGCAACTTTTCGAAAAGTAATGTTTTGCAAAAGCCATTTTCAATAAAGACACTGACCAAAGCAAAAGGTTGGCAGCCAATGCCGGACATATTGTCTTTGCCAATGATTGTTTTTATTTTCCTACTCCATCATGGATAATTAACACTAATAGTGCTGTGACTGTATGTTGATGCTGAACTTTTCCTTGACAGTCTTCAATAAATTAATCAACCTAAACTGTCACAGACATTGAATCTCTGCTTCCAGTTTTCGCTTTCAAATTTCCTCTATTTCGTCACAATATTATTTTTTAGTCATAATTCTTATCTCATTGGCTGTTTATCCCCGTGCACTAATCACATATGTATTTCGGTTTTCAACGAAAATATGAATGACACTTTTATTAACATAGGATCATGTTGAGCATAAAGTTGAACTTCGATTTGATATGGTGTTTACATGTGGAACAAACCATCAGATCTCTCAAGAGAGGAGGCATACAGCTTTTCGCTACATAGGTTTGCACTTCGAAATGTTGGCAAATGCTACAGCCCTTACGTGGTCTTGTTCCCCGCCACCTTCTTCATTGTAGTTGAGGATATTTTCCCTTATTTCTTCTAGGTCATCATGATAAGCCGAGATGTGGTACACCCCTTCATTTAATGTGGTTTTAGTCTTCCATCGATTCCACAGAAAAACACCAACAATCAGAACTGTAAGAGAAAAGTGAATTAATATAAGCTACATTCAAATACATGAAGTGCTGCAAACATCAAAAACTCTGAAGGTATGTCCTTCTTACTCAATAAATCACCTATGAGGGAAGGGTTTGTTGCGTGCTAAATGCACCAAATGGATTTCTGGATAGCTTTGTTAACTATGAGAGACAAAACAAAGGACTTCCACATAGTTATGGATTGAATATTGGGCTAACTTACATTTACTGAACAGGGACAACATACATGGGTGGACCATTAATCCAGTTGCTTCATATTTGCAACGTCATGCTATAAAAATATGGGCAATACATCAGATATCTGAAACAAAGTGTAATTTGCCGTTAGGGTGTATTCTTAGGCAGAATGTTTATCATGATCATATTTCTGCTTACTAACCACACTGGATCTTTCTGCAGATTTCGCACAGCGGGTAGTATTAATAATGAATAACCTTTCTCAGCTGTCTAATGCGGGAACTGTCTGATTGGAAAAGGGTTAATGAGTGTTGAGACAAATTATGCCAAAGGTCTGATTGATAGACATTTGACCTGGAGCGGCTTCTCATATACGTCTCTCATGGTTATGCTTGTGCCATTTTAATTCTAACTAGAGTACTTTAGGTTGTCAAGCAGCTTGTGCGTCAGATAGTAGGTGGGACAGGCATGAAGAGGAGGGATTGACATTTAGAAATGTACTGTTGAGGTATCATGACAAGGTTTGTAATATGTGTAGATAATTGACCGCACAACATCCAGTTTAAATAGCTACCTAGAAGTGCAGAGAAGCACACACAGATGGTGAACATCGATCTGAAGCTGAGGCCCCCATCCGTGTGGAAGACTGCCAGCATGATTTCACATTTGCGACCAACGTATCCTTTGGGGCAGTGGCAGCTGAACTTGGTTGGAGATGGCGCGACACAGGTGCCATGCTTGCAGGGTCTCTTGGCACATGGCGTTGGAACACAATGCCTTCCTGTGGCATTCACCACCATGATGGTTCCCTCTGCACAACTATAATGAGACAAAAGTATACAATGACAGCAGCGCCAAAATAGTTTCTGAGGGAGATATGAACTTCAATGTTCAACTGAGTGTTCCTAGAATAATGCGGAGTGAAGACACCTAGGTCACGTACTCCTCTTTACCTGCGATCAGTGATGCAGTCTGTTCACAGAGTAATCCAAAGCGAATTGATTTGTTACAGGTGAATGCACATTGGACTAGTTAGGACTTATTTATTTCTATAAGACAGAAATACCCGGGGTCAAAATGGCAGAGGAAGTGCACAAAGTAATGCTTTGTCTATCTATCAATCAATCGTATGCTTTATTCTGTACAAAGGAAAGGTCATAAAGATTAATAAAATACATCGTTCAGTAAAGTGAACACATCCAAAGGAACAGCATAATACAACGATCTATGAGGCATACAATGAGGCAACATACATAAATATAACAATCTCTTTACAATTCAATAAGCACTGTGATCACTTGGGTGCCATGTGCACTACGGATAGCTTAGACAAATGTAACTAAAGGGGCTATACCTCAGTACACAAGAGTCTTAGAACTCTAAAAACATGGTACCCAGATAAAAAAGAGGAACCTCAACCTTGCCAGTTTAAGCTTTGGTTAGTAAAAATTGACATAAAAAGTGGCTGCAATATGGCTTCCAAAAAAAAGCCAAGAAAACTTGACCTCCATTGATTTTCTGCTCCTTACTGCTGCTTTAAGAAATGAGCAGACACTGTGACTGGCATAAGTGCTGCCTAACAGCTGGAGATAGAGTAATGATACCCTGTAGAACAAGTTACTTACCTTCGGTAACGCTTTTTCTGGTAGATACTATATCTGCCTGTGGATTCCTCACCTTGTGGATATCCCCTTGCGTCAGCAACATTCGGAAATTCTTTTGTAGCTTCGCGCCGACGTGGATCCGGACGTCACAGAGGCACGGCATCGCACGCGACTCCGCTGACGTCACCGACGCCTACAATAGGCCCACGCCGGCGTGATGACATCAGTTCCGCCCTTTTTTCCGTGCCTTCGAGCCACATGGACGGACCGATGACAGTAGACATATACACAGTATACGCAGTATAGAAATCAAGGTAACACACAGTGTGAAGCAAATGCAATAAAACATTTGAAATAGACAAATCCTTGACCATAAAATAATACATTATATAAACCACTGGCATAGAAGAGTGGACAACGGGGAGGAAGGTGGGTCAGTGAGGAATCCACAGGCAGATATAGTATCTACCAGAAAAAGCGTTACCGAAGGTAAGTAACTTGTTCTTCTGATAGATACATCTGCCGTGTGGATTCCTCACCTTGTGAATAGAGTCCCACAGCAGTCCCCACTCCCGGAGGAGGGTGTCCACTCTTCTAAACCAGGAAATCCTGAAGGACAGAGCGCGCAAAGTGACCCTCCCTCCTCACTTCGGAATCCAAGCAGTAATGCTTCGCAAAAGTGTGGAGGGAAGACCAAGTTGCCGCTCTACAAATATCCTCAACAGGCACACCTCTAGCCAATGCCGAGGTCGAAGACTTAGCTCTAGTTGAATGAGCCCTTATACCCTCTGGTGGGTCCTTACCGGCCAAAGAGTAGCAGATCTTAATGCAGAGGACGATCCATCTCGACAAAGTCCTCTTATGGACCGCTCTTCCTTTCTTGCAGCCAGCAAAGCCAACGAAGAGCTGGTCGTCCACTCGACAGTCTTTAGTCCTGTCCAAGTAAAAAGACACCGCCCTCTTGGGGTCAAGACGGTGTAATCTCTCCTCCTCCTTGGAAGGGTGTGGGGGAGGATAAAAGGTAGGAAGGGTAATGGATTGACCAAGGTGGAAAGGAGTCACCACCTTTGGCAGAAAAGCAGCCCTGGTCCTAAGAACCATTCGTTCAGCATGAATGGTCAGGAATGGGGGCTTGGAACTAAGAGCTTGAAGCTCACTTACCCTCCTTGCCGAGGTGATTGCAACGAGAAAAACCGTTTTGAAAGTCAGAAGCCTCATGTGACATTTGTGAAGAGGCTCAAAAGGAGCACCCATTAAAAATGTCAAAACTAGATTCAAATCCCACTGAGGCACAATAAAAGGTGTAGGAGGGAACCTATTAGTGAGGCCCTTCAAAAACCTTAAAACAATGGGAGACTTAAAAAGAGAAGGCTGGTCAGGCAAACAGATAAAGGCCGACAGCGCAGAAAGATAACCCTTCACCGTGGCGACAGCAAGCCCCTGCTGAGCCAGAGAAAGGGCAAACTGGAGCACATCAGATAAATGGGACCTCAAAGGGTCTATAGATTTCTCCCTGCACCAAGCAACAAATTTAGACCACCTATAAGAATAGATGGACTTAGTGGAGTCACGCCTGGCCGACAAGATGACATCCACCACATCGTGAGGGAGAGAAAAAGAAATCAGGTTGCCCCGCTCAATCTCCAGGCATGAAGGTGTAAGGTCTGGAGGTGGGGGTGTAGAACCTGCCCCTCCATCTGAGAGAGGAGATCTGCCCTGTGAGGGCGACGGAGCGGTGGGTGAGAGGAGAGGTGGAGAAGGTCCGAATACCACACCCTTCTTGGCCAATCCGAGGCGATCAATATGACTTGGGCCCGGTCTTGGCGAATGTTCCTCAGAACCAGAGGAATCAAGGGTATGGGAGGAAACGCGTAAAGGAGTTGATTTCCCCAACTCAACTGAAACGCGTCCCCCAAGGCTCCTTGCAACGGATACTGGAGACTGCAGAATGACAGGCAGTGAGCATTCTCGCGAGTGGCGAACAGGTCCACCCGAGGAGCCCCCCACATCCGAAAGATGTCGTGAACTACCTCTGGGTGAAGCCTCCACTCGTGATCGGCAGAGAACTGCCGACTGAGACTGTCTGCACGAACGTTCAGAACCCCGGCCAGATGACTTGCCATCAGACAAATCCGATGGTCCTGAACCCAGGACCAGAGGCACAGAGCCTCCTTGCAGAGACACTGCGACCCTACTCCTCCCTGCTTGTTGACGTACCACATCGCGGTCGTGTTGTCCGTCAGAACCTGGACTGACTGACCGCGAAGGGAAGGGAGGAAGGCCTTGAGCGCCAAACGTATCGCCCGCAATTCTAGAAGGTTGATGTGAAGCAACCTTTCGTCTGGAGACCAAAGACCTTTGACCTCCAGATCCCCCAGATGAGCACCCCACCCTAGAGTGGATGCATCCGATATCACTGTGGCCACTGATGGAGGAAGTTGAAAAGGCTTTCCTTGAGACAGATTGCCTTCCACGCTCCACCAAGACAGATCCGCTGCAGTTTCTCTGGAGATCTTCACTGACTCCCTGAGATCTCCGTTGTGTTGATACCACTGCCTGCGGAGGCACCACTGGAGTGCCCTCATGTGCCAGCGTGCATGGTTGACCAACAGAATGCATGAAGCCATCAGACCGAGCAGGCGAAGAACCTTCAGGACTGGAACGACCGCTCCAATGAAAAATAAAGGAATCATCTCCTGTATGTCGCAAATACTTTGAGGAGGAGGGAATGCGCGACACACAGTAGTGTCCAGTACCGCACCTATGAACAGGTTGCGCTGTGAGGGCACCAGGTGAGACTTGGGTACATTTATCGAAAAACCCAACCTGTGCAACAACAGAGTTGTCTCTTGCAGATGATGGAGCACCTTCTCCGGCGACTCCGCTTTGATCAGCCAGTCGTCTAGATACGGAAACACATGAATCCCCGATCTCCTGAGATGAGCTGCCACCACTGCCATCACCTTGGTGAAGACTCGAGGTGCAGTAGTAAGACCAAACGGAAGGACCACAAACTGGTAGTGCTGTGACCCAACCGTGAAACGGAGATACTTTCTGTGCGACTTCAAGATGGGAATATGAAAATACGCATCCTGCAAGTCGATCGACACCATCCAGTCTTCTTCCAGCAGCGCTTGAAGAACCTGTGCAAGAGTGAGCATTTTGAACTTTTCCTGCCTCAGGTAAAGGTTCAAAATCCTGAGTCCAGGATTGGCCGAAGCCTGCCATCTTTCTTGGGAATCAGGAAATACCGGGAGTAGCACCCCTGACCCCTTTCCTGCTCTGGAACCACCTCTATCGCACCTTTTTGGAACAGTGCCAGGACCTCTTCCTGCAGGAGAAGCAGGTGGTCTTCCGAACAATAACCCTGGCAAGGAGGGTAATTGGGAGGGAATTCCTGGAAAGGAAGTGCATACCCATTCTCTACAAGATTGAGAACCCAAAGATCCGATGTTATTAATTCCCAATCTTGTAGAAAATGTGTAAGCCGACCCCCCACTGGGCCCACATGATCCGGAATGGCGGATCTAGGGCTGCTTTGCTGCGTTGGCAGGGGGTTGGGAAGGAGAGGAGGAAGAGGAGGAAGAAGCTTGACGACCTCTAGGGCGGGATCTTTGTCTGCCCCTGTACGACTTGTACAGTGTATTCTGCTGCTGCTGAGGCTGCTGCTGGGACGATCTGTAAGACCGAAAGGAAGATCGACCAAATCCCCTGAAACGTCTTCCGGTAGAACCCCTGGACTGAAGACCCAAAGATTTTGCAGTGGCCCTACTGTCCTTAAAACGCTCCAAGGCAGTATCAGCCTTCTTACCAAACAACCCTGATCCATCAAACGGCAAGTCCATCAAGGCAGATTGGACGTCTGCAGAGAATTCTGAAGATTTGAGCCAGGCAGCCCTCCTAGTGGCCACGGAGGAACCCATGACCCTTGCCACTGAATCAGCAGTGTCCAGACCACTCTGAATGACCTGTCTCGCAGCTGCTTGAGTGTCCAATACCACTTCCTGTAAATCCTTCCTGTCATCCTCAGGGACTTTCGGAATCAACTGCTTGACAGAATCCATCAAAGCATGGATATACCTTCCCATCAGACACGTAGCATTGGTTGACTTTAATGCCATACTGGCTGATGAGAAAACCTTTTTGGCACTTTGGTCTTGCTTCCTGGATTCCTTATCTCCAGGAACTTGTGGAAAAGCACCAGCAGATTTCTTTGAGCAAGCAGCCTGTATCACCAAACTCTCAGGAAGAGGATGTGAAGATAAAAATGCAGGGTCCTTTGGTGCAGCTCTATATCTCCTGGCCACTGTTCTAGAAACTGCAGGAGCAGATAAGGGTTTCTTCCAGACCTCATAAATAGGCTCAGACAAGGCCTCGTTGAAGGGCAACATAGGTTCAATGATAGATGATGGTGAATGAAGCACCTCAGTCAAAATATTAGGCTTATAATCAGCAGTGGGCAGAGTAATATTCAATAGACTCGCTGCTTTCTTAATGACAGTGTGATAAGGTATCACATCCTTTGATGGAACATTTGACACAGAAGCCAATTCCCATTCAGGTGATAGTTCAAGCCCACTGGCTTCACACAAATCCTCAAACGGATCCTCAGAATCCTGCAACTCTCCTTCTTCAGTATCTGAATATCCATATTTCTCTTCTTCCAGAAGTCTCTGGGCCTTTCTCCGAGATCTTTCTTTCACCACCGAAGCCAATGGATCCGGAATCGACTCCGACGGGGTCGGTGCCGGCGTCGAACCCGAAGTCGGACGGGGTCTATCCGCACGAGGTCGGGCAGAATCCTGCCTCGGAGTCGCAGGTATCGGCGTCGATGGCACTGGCGTCGTGCGCTTCGGCGTCGACGACACCGGTGGTGTCGGGAAATGCCAATGCGGTGGTATAGCCGGCATAAAAGGCATGAAGGGTGCAGGGGCGTAAGCCTGAAGAACCCCTAAGTTAAAGGCCATAGGACCCGTGGGACCAACAGGTGCACCAGACGGGAACATTGCCCTGGAATAGACACCAAACATGGCGTTCAGGAACTGAGAAGGATCCTGACCTGGAGTCGGAAACTCAGGATATGGACCTCGTGGCTGTTCCTGAGGAGGCGTAGTCGATACGACGTCGACCTCTTCATCGGGTGCCGGAACCGGAGTCGACAAACCCTCAGGTACTGGAACTTTGGCTCCACCAGCCCCCTGCTCCTCACCTTCATCCTCCTGACCAGAAGGATTGGATGGACACGGAGAATGGACCTGTTTCTGAGATTCGGGTGAACCCGGATGCGAAGCCTCATGTTCCGATTCTGAAATCTCCACCTCTTTACTCAAAAGTTTGACCTGGGACTTCGGTCTTGAACTAGAGTCCTTCCCAGAATGATGACGCGACTCATGGCTCTTCTTCTTGTGTTTCTTCCTCGAAGACTTCGAAGCGTGAGCCGAAGATGACTCCGAGTGCGACCTCGAACGAGACCTCGATCTCGACCTCGACCGACGAGATCGAGACTTCGACGATTTCTTAATCTTCTTATTTTTAAGCTTTGCCACGAGGAGTTTCGCCTCTCTCTCTCTCAAAGCTTTCAGCGTCATCTTCTTGCAGCAAAGACAGTCCTCGACATCATGGTCGGAGCTTAAACACCAGACACAGCATTCGTGAGGATTGGTGATAGACATAGTCTTGCCACACTCGCCACAAGCTTTAAACCCAGTCTTCTTCGACGACATCTCGAAAAGTATGAAGATAGACACAATACAATGAAAATAGTAACAAAGTTACTGTAAGCTACAGTACGATCCCTGAAAACCGTTAGCGTCGACGACGCGGAAAAAAGGGAACTGATGTCATCACGCCGGCGTGGGCCTATTGTAGGCGTCGGTGACGTCAGCGGTGTTGCGTGCGATGCCGTGCCTCTGTGACGTCCGGATCCACGTCGGCGCGAAGCTACAAAAGAATTTCCGAATGTTGCTGACGCAAGGGGATATTCACAAGGTGAGGAATCCACACGGCAGATGTATCTATCAGAAATTCTTATTTAAATTGGTAGGTACCTTGCACATATCAAGCAGGCTCAGTTCCATCAGGGGTTTGGAGACGTACCCAACCAACGGAGAGATGGACCCTTTTCTAATTTAAGGCAGTCTGTCTGTTCAAACTAGCTTTTGGGTTAGTCCAAATGCTAACCCAGAGCATAAGTGGGGCTAACCTGGCTTTGTCCAATATGTACTCAAAATCTAACTCAGACTGAATGATAAAATGGGAACTAGTGACAGAAGAATGCAAGAGCTGCCTCCAGATACAATATGCCTCTATTTGTAAGGCGCAGCATCGCGATAATTCACACCCCAGCGCCATACAAATCTACTGAGACTTCTATATGTTCAAATACGGAGCAATGGATCCCCCCTCCCAAGGGTTATGGTAGATGGAATAGTATCCCAGCCACCCTACCGCACTTTAAATGGTGGCTACTGATCTGTGGCTGCCAACAAGCCCAAAGAGTTCAAGACAATTCCCAAATAGCTAAATTCGAACACACTGCCCAGGGATTGACCACTAAACGTTTGTTTGTGAACATATTTTCCTGCCTGGGACACACATCATAATATGTGACTTCCTGAAATTTGTGAGGAAATCCAGTTTTCTCATGAAAGTCACAAAAGACTCCACAAATAGAGAGCCTTTGGGGTCCATGCCATTAGTATTGCATCATCAACGTGTAATAACACAGGTACAGACATGTTTGCTATCCTTGGAGTGTCTTTAACAACGTTAATCAAAAATAGGCTCCGATTATTGATATACAAGATGAACAACTGCAGGGCCAATTTGCAACCTTGGCATACTCCTCTTGTGATTGTAAATGTATTGGACATTTCCCTCCGACCCAAATCGTTCCCTCGTAACTGTATTCTCAAGGTGATTATACAAAAAGTTCACCAAACCCACTTCAGCCCCCAAATCTAAGAGCAATGACCATAATTTGGTTATGTTGACACAATCACATGCATTTGACAAACCCATAAAGGCCAGGTTCAGTGGACTGCGCTTGACAATGTTCCACTGTACCCATCCCTGAATGGAAACCATATTGATGGGGAAACAGGATGTTATTTGAATTAGCCCAATATTTTTCACAATTGAAGATCACCCTCCCAGTTATTTTAACAGAACTATCAATGGAGTGGAGTGGTGTGGCTCACTGGTTAGAGGTGGCAGACCCGGGAGCAGAGGACGGCCCGGGAGCAGGGTTCAATTCCCGACGCGGCAGGGTCTTGGACCAGGGTCAACGGACTCGATAATTCTCACCTCGGTGCCTACTCTAACTAGGGATCACACTCGCCAACTCTGGGCATTAGCTTGCCTCATCTCCACAACGGCCCCCCCCACACGCCGGGGATGCCTGGTTTCACCTTGGAGATACCCAGTAGGGACCATCTCACAGGGAAAGCCAGGACGGGTTCCCCAGCGGTCTACAGCGCAGAGATACTCCTTCGGGAGTCGATTCTAGCGCTTTACAAACCCACAATCAATCAATCAATGAGGGAGATGGGGCGGTAACATTTGACATACAATCGCCTTTCTTGAAAATAGGGCTTATGGTAGAAAGGGCCCAAGAGCGAAGGATCTTATTGCCTGAAAAGCTGTTCAATACATTTGTGATCAATAATTCCAAGAGGTTCACATTGCATTTGAGGAGGTCCATTGAGACCCCATCCGACCCAGGGGCCTTGCAACTTGGACTTTGCCTGATAGCTTCCTCTATCTCTTGCAGGGTAATAAACAATATAGGTGAGTTAACCAGCTTGCCCGAAGCATTTCCACTAAACTCTACTCTAGTTCAGCATAATAAAATGCACTGAAGTGTGAGACCCATTTGGGGCTAGCTACATTACACTGGAAGAGTGGATTAACCAGGCCATCCCTTTGTCTCAACTTTTTTACCACGTCCCAAAACAATTTGCTGTTGTTGGAAAGCGCTGCACATTGTAAGTGCTCCCAGTCTTTTATTCGAAGCATCCCTCCTATCCTGCAAGGCATGCTTATAAATCTTCCTAGCTACACCGACCTCTACAGGATCTTTTGGTTTGGACTTCAGTGCTGTTCTTAACCTGCGATTTGCTGCGGTGCAGTGCCTATCAAACTATCTGGGACCATCGATTTGGCTTCAACAAATGGTTCCTAATGCATATGAATAGTTCTTCAGATTGATCTATCAATGCCCCCGCACTCATTTCAAACAAGGAGTTCAGTAAAACCTTTGCATGGTCCTTCAAGATTAAGCCAAGAGTAACACCTGGTTCCTTAGGATGCCATACTAACTTGGGACCATCGCTAATATGTTGAGGAGCTGAAATAATTTATGTGGAGCTATCTATCCTCAGGAAAGGTCCTACTTCTGTTAGACCATTATGGTCTCCGTACTCCGTTTCAATGATAGCACCCTATAGAAATTTCTCGTAGCAAATATGTAATCAATAATAGAAGCCCTCCCAGATCCTCTATAAGTTGCCAAAGAAGGTCCATGTCCCCTAAACATATCGATAACATCTACAAAAATCATGTGCGGCGACAAACTGGCTTAACTCCTTTACTCTGCTGTCTGGTTGACCCCTAAAGTACACAGAGCAGTTCAACTCATGCTCCTCACAGGTTTTTAACAGTTTGTCATTAAAGTCCCCACGGAGCATGAAATGGAGATGAGGACAACCCAGCCTCTAGTGGTTTGAGATCCCATAGAAATGAGAACAGTTGAGCAAAAGGAACAAGTACAGAATTTAAAAAATCATTATTATAAAAGTTAATTAAGGGGGGGCGTGGCCAAAACGGCGAGCGAGTAAGACGTGTCTGTCTCGTCCCCTCGTCCCCACCGCCTGCCGTAACCAGGGCCGAAATCGCCCACCGATATCAGCGATTACCACCAGCGGGAGTCGGGAGTGCGAGGACTCGTGCGTGGAGTTGTTTCCATCTGCCTCAGCCCAAAATACGGAGCTATCCGAGGTGAGAGAGCCAGCACTGCAAGATAACGGCTGAGGCCTAGTCAGCGGTGCGGTTTCCCGCAGGGCCATGCGCAGCCGGAGGATTCTGCTGGACCTGGGGATAGCCGACCCTTGGAGACAAGGGGCGCAGAGATTGGGCAGACCAATGTGGCAGTGGCGTAATGAAACTTTAGGGGGCCCCCCTGCACAGTACATGGAGGGGGCTCCCCATTCTCCGGAACAGTCAAGAGCTCTCAGGCCAGCGACCTGCCATACTGCAGGGGCTCACCCCAGCCATAAAAAAAGGATTTGTGTTCCTCTATTGGTCACATCAGCCCTTTCATCGAGCGATTTACATACATCAGTAAATACTGCTGCTGCTCCCTCCAGCAAAGTTACATAACACTGCCTCCAGCCGGCCCACCAAACACATCCTCCTACTTGATGACCCACCTTCAAGCGAAGCCTGCTCAGTTGACCTCCAAACACAGACCACTGCCTTCACGCCTGCTACTAACGCCGCCATTAACTCTAGTCTCACCCCTACGAAACCTGCAGTTATGCTTTTCCGCCTGCCTTCAAAACCACCCCTCAGATGTCACTATGATCCTGTGACCGCCGCTCAGTGTTTCCCTGTCCACCACCAAAAGAAAGACTGATGGCCAGTCCCCATCTAAGCACTTTCTACCAGTAAAGACAGAGCCTTTCAGCTGCTGCCTTTCCCAATGCCACTGTAGTAGTTTAAAACATGTTAAACAATCTCTTCAACTGACCACCCCAAAACAGTTCTTCCTGCTAGTCTCTACGGCATCAAAGCCGTTCCTGATACTTTTCATCCTCTGCATGATGCACACAATAATATTAAATGTACAAAGGGTCTGATTTTTGTTTGCTCACGCCAACATTAATTTAAACTATGTACCCCACTAAACCATACCTCCTGTCAAAGGCAAACCCGATCTCATATGTAGCACCAGTCAGGAAGTACCCCAATGACAAACACCAGAGAGAATGCGCGATTCATGTAATTAAACCTACAGTGAAAATGCAGCATTTCCCCATCCGCTGTCAGCCCAGCAAAATCTGCAACCTCACAGTAGCCATCAATACTGGCAACATCTAAAGCGCATTTCCACTTCCTTCAATGGCAGCTCCTGATACATATACCTATAACTTCTGGGCGGCATCTGCCACAGACCACAGCATTCTTTGTCTCCCCAAGACTAACCGAATGCTGTTGGTGAACTCTTCTCTTTCCCCTTCCTTACTAATAACTAATGGAGGATAACAAAAAATATATAGTACTTTCTTATGCAAATAGTGTATCAAGCACTTGCTGCCTGCAGTCCTCACCAGATATCAATATTCTGCTATTGCACCATCCTGTCAACCCTATTATTATCTGGAGATGTTTTTTATCCCTTCAGTGAACTGGGAAAAGCTATACCTTGCACGAAAACAAGTCCCTTTAAAACCTTTGCTACTTATACAGGCTTGCAAAGCACTTACTTGTTTTTCTAACTGTCATTGTCAAGCAAACAGGGAACTCATTCTAGGATCGGAATTACTGCTTAGAAGTGTGGAAGTTAATACTGAGACGTAGGATGATTTTTTGCATGTCTGCCAGACACACGTTCTTCCCTGCATGCGCACACAATGCTACAATACAATTTAGCTTAACAAATTGTTCAGAAATGTGCAGAAGGTAAAGCAACAGCTAATATTATTTTTACAAAGAAAAATAGACAAAAGTCCACTTTATACCCCATAACATAAAAGCCTTAGCGTGCATAGCTTGTCCAAATCCACGCCACCTAATTCAGCCCTGCTACGTACCACGCATCTGGCGTTAGACTAAAGCATTTCAGTGTGGTGATCCATATCACTGCATGCAAAATCACGCATAACAGGCATCACACCTCCTCTGGTACCAGTGCTGCTAATCAATGCTGGTGTAGTATTATTTCCATGTGGCTGCCGTTTTCTGGTGCTTCCCCTGTCTCCTAAATGTGATGCGGTAAATTTCGTTATGCAGTACAGCTGCCTGTGTGGTAGTCCTGTAATGAATGTCCCTTTCTATGCCCACAACATTTTGACGTATTTCCGTAGTATGTCCATGGAGTTTGGTCTCGCAAGGATTTGTTGCAGGCATGCCCGCGCCATGCATCGGCAGCCCTTCGATGTCAGCTGTTTCGAGTGCGCCATCTGCAAGGACTGGTTCCTGACTGGAGCTAGGGGCTTGAGAAGGGCACCGGAGCTCTGGAGTGGATGATGTGACCCGGGATAACCTCCGCCTCCTTGCTGGGAGCGATGGGCAAAAACTGCCGCTCTGCATGGAGGAGCCGGGATCTAAGATTCCAACACAATGACACCACAGCGCTGAAGTGCCCAATTTCATTGCTGTTTTGTTGTTGGGGGAACGGAAATAACGATGAGTAAGTATTAAAGGAATAACTTGCGGGAGTCTGTTTCCAAGCTGATTCCTACTTGTTTTCTTCAAATCTATCACATGGCGGTAATAGCTACTTTCAGCAGCAGAAATATCAGAATGAAAATCTAAAACGTTAATTGTGAAGGTCCTGTAACGCCTGTCACCTAGGTGTATTGGTAACTCTTACCTGTGTCAGAGCATTGATTTCTTCAGATGCAAGAGAGATATATAGCTGCATTGATTAGGGGTGTTACATTGAGTAATTGCTAAATGCGTGACAATGGTTTCCGAAAGCGTTAAAGTACCCAGGTGACATTGTATTGATACCACACAATACACTCTTGCAGTGCATAGACATACCCTCCCCTCACTGCCATGAATTATAGCTCCGCAGAGGGATAGCGCCTCCAGTCATCTCTCATAGTTCCACCCGTTACTGTGGTCAGTCACCTCGCAGCCATCCAATGCCTGGTGGCCCTCCCGCGGTCGTCAAAGCTCCTCTTTTGATTAGAGTCCATTGAAAGGTCTGCTCTAACAGTCTACTATATTTCCTCATCCAGCCTCTCAAGTTCGGGCCTCTGCCTGCTGGTCGCAGGTCTGTGATGCCCAATTTACACACACACACACACAGAAGAGGCCACAGGTCCACCTCCGTCCAGCAGGTGTTGTATTAATGCACCTAAAGACCTTGCTCCGCAGACGAGCTGATTGTGCCGAGGGTCTAGGTTCCTACCGTGGTGCAGGGAGCTGTGGCCTAACTCTAGTCTGGGAGCATCAGAGGCACCACTGCACACACTGCTTCAGGCTCGGATCTACACTCCTGGTTAAATGGACGAAACACTTCAGCCAAGGGCAGTCTAGACCACATAGTTCTAAAACATGTTAGATCCCAGTTACACCCTACCTCAGACAGAAGATCACTTAGGAGGCACTAGAGGGTAGGTCACTGGGTCTTACTGTGATTTTGGCATCCCAGGGCCCAATTCACAAAAGTAATCTAAGACAAAATCCTAACTTTACGACTTTCAGTATTCACAGAAGGCATTTAGGAGTACTAAAGTTAGTATTTTATCTCAGTCAATCTTTAAGTTTTGGTCTTAAATTAAATTTAAGACAAATTACCGAAAGTCGTAAAGTTAGGATTTTGTCTCAGATTAGTTTTGTGAATCGGGTCCCCAGAAACAGACTGATTACCCATAGATGAAAGCAGCTCTTTTTGGAAGGTTTAATCTGACACCAGATTAGCATTTAAAAAAAACATTTCTACACAGAGTAACCAGACATTATGGGAGGCCTGATTGGACCTTGAATGAACTGCCACTTTTAAAGTGCGGTAGTAAGTGTAACCTGGCGCAGGCAAACCTCAGATTTCTGCAGAGAACATCCTATGTATTTATTTTGTATAGTTACATTAACATATAGCTGATGGAAAACTGCTTGGAGCTTGCAAGTTTGCAAAGACACCTGGCAGGCTGGTCACCATGAGGGTGCAGAGGAATACACCTCAATTAGAGCACATTTTCACACTGATTCACTCATAGATGCCAGGGTTTCAGATTGGTAAGTGTGACGGTTTCATAATTTAACTGTAATAATGGGTGACAATCACACAGTCTGACTCTGCTCAGTTTTTAGTAGCCTGCTGTTAGCGCACTTTAGTTCAGTGACTTTCTTAGGAGTTTCTAGTAGCTCAAATGGGCGTAATTTCTAATATGGATTAGTTACTTACCTGTAATCCTAGTTCTCTTCCAGGGGTATCCTCATCAAAGTCATAAGCACTAGAATATTCCCGTGCATGGGCGGGAATATTCTAGTGCTTATTACTATTGACGAGGATCCCCTGGAAGAGAATTATATGTTTCCCTCCTCTTAATTGCTTGATTTTGCTCACGAGAAAGTGTCACTTAAAGTCGTTGAAATGTCACTCATATTTACACTGAAATTATGAAAATGTCACACATCGCATTCTGACACCTTGGCAGCTATGCTATGTCTACCACACACAGCACATTTGAACATCTCATAATTCCATGCCACACAATTCAACTATAAGTAATTTAACCCTGCAACATTCCATACCACATAATTACAATCCTAAAAATAAAAAAAACACATATTTCCACTTCACTCCATACCACATAATTCCACATCACATAATAACATTCCACACAACTTAATACCACTATAAACCACATAATTCCACACTACACAACACAATTCAACTACACATAATTCCAATTCAACCTATATAATTATACTTCACACAACATATTTACACTCCACTCCAAAACACATAATTAGCCTCCACAAAATACAACTCTGCAATTTGCTGCATAATTCCTCTCCGCACAATTATACACCACGCCACATAATTCCCCACGTCACACACGTCACACAATTCATGCCAACACAATTCATCACACAACATAATTACACTTCACATAATAAAAACTCACTACCACATAATTTACCTCTACATAATTATGCTGCAAATCCAGTCTATGCCACATAGCAACATTCCACATAACTACACTTCACACCATGCCTCATAATACCATTCAACATAATTTTCACTCTACATCGCACACTTCCACGTCACAAAAATTCAACTCTACACATTTCCATTCCACATCACATAATTCAACAACAAACTACATAATTAAAACCAACACAATTACACAACACACCACATACATCCAATCTACACCACAAAATTCCACATCATGCTACAATATTTAACAGCACACCACATAAGTAAACTCCACTACATACCACTCCACAACACAAAATACCATTCCAGATAATCTCTCTCCAAAACACACAATCCCACTCCATGACACACAATCCCACATAATTCCAGTACACTCAATACCATACAATTACTATCCACATAATTACACTGCACACTGTGCCACATTATTTCACTACACGGGATCCAATCCACACAACACAATTCCACAACTAACTATGCCAATCCAAACCATATATGACTTGCATATATGCAAATGCATATATTGCAAAACCATATATTGCAAATGGTGTTTACCTTCCAATGTGTCCCAGCAGATCCTGTTCCTGGAGGAAGCTGCAATCCTTCTCCTGCCCCTGTCAGATCTCCTCTGTGCTGCCTCCTGCTCTCTGGGGCCCCCACCCCCATCCTCGTCCTCTCCCTTCTCAGAGGCTGTGCCCTGTGGGGAATGCTGTCTCTGGGGCCCCCACCCCAACCTTGTCCTCTCCCTTCTCAGAGGCTGTGCCCTGTGGGGAATGCTGTCTCTGATGGCCGACTGCCCCCCTCTGTTTGTTATGTCCCTGCCTCAAACACTATAAATCCTTTTTCAACTCTAGCAGGAAAGAAGCTACAGAGTTATCTTTTTTTATTGTTCATCTCTATAGAATTTATAGTATCTAGCATGTGTTAAAGAACTCTATCTTTTTCTAAAAATAAAGCACTGGCTGGACATTGTTCTGTTAGAGTTTACAGCACTTTACAAAAAAGCACCACATTTGTTAAAGCACTCTGCAAATTGCAAAATATTACTTCAGCAGAAGGCCCCTTGTTCCTGGACTGGAGGCTGACTGAAGAGAAACAATGTTACTTTGTTTCTCTTCAGCAGGAGGAGCTCAGGGCAGACTGCTGACACTGCAGCTGCTTTAAAGCAAGCCTCGCTCCCTACCGAAAAGCTGAGGGGGCCCCCTTCACCTACTGAAGATTGGGGTCACCCCCGCACCGCGGGAGCTGCAGGGGCGTTTGTTACACCCCTGCAATGCGGGGGTGCCTCGGACCCCTGCAAAAGACAGTTTGTGAGGCCCGACTTGTGAGAGCAAGTGAGGGAGCCGGGGGCAGCGACCCCAGCGCAGAAGACGTGTACACACACAAGCGTGCTTCAGATACAAACGGACGGATGGAAGGGGTGGAGAAGACGGCGGCCCTAGACCCGTGAGCTAACGGGGGGCCCCATATTGTGTCGTGGAAGTGGAGGAGAGGCCCTACAGGGAGGCCTTGCGGGGGGCTTGGTGGCTGGAAAGCATCAGTCCACTGAGATCCAGAAACAGGAGGCACAATATAATGAAAAGGTGAGCCTGCAGAGACCATAGCTGATTTGGCCACCGCCTTGGCCCCCTAGCACTATGCAACAAAAGGCCCACAAAAGAACACAGAGGGCTGGAGGGCCTGCGACAACCTGAGCAGTGGGCCAGGTAGTGAGGGCACAGTTTGGAAATGGTGAGTGGGGTAGTCGCCCTGTCCATCGCAACTGGGGATTCTCTGAAGAGGAGAGAGGGCCCTAATTGATAAGCGCAGTAATCCCCCTGGTGGGGCCAGGTGCGGTGACCCCCAGTGCAGACCCGATGGGGGTCTACCAGCTGAAAGCCGAGCTAGCTCCATGTGAGAGACTTGGCCCTCGGCGCCTATAAGGTGAGCAGCAACCACATCACACAGACCGGGGGTGCCCCTTTGCTGGGCTGAAGTAGCAGAGCACAGTAGAGATCCCCAGTAGTAGTCACTCTGGAATCCCAGGCAGCTGAGATTGTGATACTTCACGGGGCCCACTCACGCAGCAGGGCCGCCCTAAGACAGCAGATAGAATTAACCGAGCCTGGGCGACGGCTCATCAACGAGACAAATGAGGAAGAGGGTGATCCCCCCCAAAGACATGGCATTTGTGAGGGCGAAGAAGGACCGATCCCTAAAGGACATGCTGACTAAGCTCCCTGCTGTGGCGATTGGGGACAGACAAGCAGCGCCAAACACAAGTCAAATACAGGAAGCGGAGGGAGGTGAGGTGCCCATCACCCGCTCCTTCCTGGAGGCACTATTCTCCTCCCTGCGGGAAGACCTGCAGGCCCTCAGGAGTGACCTCTCCAGCGATATAAAGGAGATTCTATCAGAGAGAGAGGGTCTCTGCGCTAGAATACCAAGAACACACATGAGATGAGGAAGTGAAGCAACTCCAACAGGAAGTGTTCCGATTGTGAGAACAACAGATCGACCTCCAGGCCCATGCAGATGACCTGGAGAATCGCTCCAGGTGTAATAACATTGGCAATAAGGGCATTCCACCTTTGGCAGAGGGCTCGGATTTGGGTCTCTACCGGATGGAACTATTCTACGTCATCCTGGCGCCCTCCCCTGACCTGGAGACAAAAATTGATCTTGCTCACAGGGTTGGCCCACTAAGGCTGGAGTCTGCCTCTCCTTCGGACATCCTGGATTGCCTCCACAATTTTCCACTGAAAGAAATGATCCTATGCAAAGCCAGGAAGAAACATCCACTATCTTTCCAGGGACACACACCCATGTTCTTCCAAGATCTCGCTATGACCACTATTCAATAGAGATGAGAATTTTGCCTGGCTACCCTACATGTACGGAATTCCTGGATAACATACTCGTGGGGCCACCCCTTTCGCATCAACTTTCGCATGGAAGGCAGGCTGTACCAGCTGCGCTCTCTTGCAGAGACCTGCTTGGTCCTTGGAATTGAAGACTCTCCTGCTGGTACCTGCGAACAGGGCTCGGACGGGTCCCCCCGCCCCTGCAGGCACCCACAATGGCAGGAGACCCATCTTCTGAGCAGAGATTGGCATTGTCTGCTCCAGAGCCTTTCCTAATCAGTTATTTTGTTCTACATTCTCTAAGAAAGAGGGGGTAGCCACACTGATCGCTAAATCCTTCAGGGGATGTGTGGGACCTAAGGTAGCGGAATTGAAGGGTAGACTCCTCACACACACTGTATACATTGGAGGTCACTAGTGCTGTGATCTATTTACGCTACTAACACGGGGACCGGAACAGTTTCTACACTCAGCGGTGCCAACACTGCCGATTCAGTGGGTACTACTTGGAGGGGAGCTGAACCTTGTGTTGGATACAGATAGATCTGGAAATCGCTTTAGTCAGGCGGGGGCTCTGTCGAATGCAGTGGGCATTTAGCTACAGGGGACAGGGTTGCTGGATCTCTGGAGGGAATCCCACCCACATACTCTTCAGTACACCATCTTCTCGCATGCTCATAAAAAAATATGCACGGTTAGATTATTTGCTGGGGATTAGGGATATACACAATCTCATGAAGGCACCAGATATAGAGCCAAAGGCACTGTCAGACCACGACACTGTCACCCTCACACTGGAACTCCCTCCGCAGGAAGAATCCTCAGGGTCATGGCGACATAGGGAGACCCTACTACAACGCCCCACGGTTGAAAACACATCACTACAGCAATACAAAGTTATCTAGGCTTTAATGATATCCCGGAGACCTCGGTCTCCACGCTTTGGGATGCTCTGAAAGTGGTAATGAGGGGAGAACTCATAGAAATCTCGGCAGCATACAGCAATACCCGTAAAGACAAGAGGGAGTAATTGACCAATCAGGTCAGAGTACTAGAACGCATTCACAGTCGAACAGGGGCCGAAGAGTATGGCGCCAACTCCACGCAGCATGCATTCAACTTGCGGGATTGTATCTAGACAGGGCAGAATATGCAGCGCTTCAGCTGAAACATTACTTCTATATTGGGGGAGATACAACTGGGAAGCTTTTCGCCAATAAGCCGAGAGCCCAGCGACAGCAAACAGGGGTCAACTCCATTAGAACACAGGGGGGAGGAAGCTAGTGGACTATAAATCCAATGCAGCAGGATTTTGGGACTTTTATGCGGAACTATACTGAGGACAGGAGTTGGAACCACAGAACATTACTTCATATGTGCAAGAGGAAACCACGTCCAGCTTCACACCAACACAGGCGGTCTCACTAGACTACCCTATTAAATTAAAGGAGATCGTTTCGGCGATCTCGTGTTTGAAGCCCTTAAAGTCCCCAGGCCCAGATGGATACTCGGCAATCTTTTACAAAGCTTTCTGTGTTAAGTAAGAAATTGTTTATTTTGAGCACAGCCCATAAAACACATCAGATCAATACAACAAGATACATTTCAGATACTTTAACAGTTATACAATATAAAAACGTAAGAAATCAAGGTACTGATGGATTACTGTGAAAGCAATTAAAAACATTGCATTGAGTTAAAAGTGCTAAAAACGGGATGTCAGTACTGAGAAGTGATTGTGGACCTGGTAAGATAACCAAATATACATTTTGATGATGAGTAGCCTAACCGATCATAAAATGTTCAAATAGTCAAACGGAGGAGAGGAAAACAAGTTACTTACCTGTAACTACAGTTATCCAGTATTGGTATCTTTCATAGATTCACATGCCTGAATCATGCCCCGTCGCCGAGGCGGGAGTCCCAAGGTAAAATTCAAAAGCAGTGCCTTAGAGAAACAGTAGTAGGCTAAAAAGAAAAGCCCATAGGCCTAAAACTTAGAAGCCTATCTACCTCATTATATAAAAAGAACTAAAAAATAGTTTCAACCAATCAGCTATCAGCACCGTCTAGAACCTTCCCAGCAGAGGCAGTTCTCCTCAGATTTTCTTAGCACAAGTGGGAAGTAGGGATCACAAGTAAAAGAACTGTCTCACCGGGGAGGAGGGTGGGTGCATGTGAATCTATTAAAGATACCAATACTGGATAAATGTAGTTACAGGTAAGTAACTTATTTTATTATCCAGTATTGGGGTATCTTTCATAGATTCACATGCCTGAATCAGAATAGCAAGCAGTAAGCCAAGTAGTGTCGTTTGCAGACGGTGGGAGACCTGGTTTGTATACTCCCAAACACATCCGGGAAGGTCAGAATATTAATAAAGAATATACAGTTTCAGATTAAAGAATGCGGGGAAAATTAACCGTAATTTAAGAACATAAACTTCATATACAAGTATAATTTCAATAGAAATCCATAATCATATTATAGATACATATACAATGCAGTATAGATGAATACATAATTCTAACCTTAGTGAAAAAGATGTTGAAGAACAGCTTGTCCTACAGCTGTATCGTCCTGCGATGCAGATTGCAGGCAGTAGTGTTTTGTGAACGCCTGGACATTCTTCCATGTCGCAGCACAACAGATGTTCTCCAATGTCACACCAGCAAATAACGCAGTAGATGCTGCCATTGTTCTGGTGGAATGCGCTTTGACCTTTCTCTGCAGAGGTTTGTTGGCTTTGTCATGGCAGAAAGTAATAGCTGAAGCAATCCATCAGGCTATAGTCGCTTTAGATACAGCAGTTCCAAGTGTGGCTTGACCATAGGCGACGAACAACTGATTGGATCGCCTGATGTCCTTAGTTTTCTGTAAATAGAACTTAAGACAATGCTTGACATCGAGCGAGTGTAACGCTCTTTCCGCTGGCGTGGTTGGGTCCAGGAAGAAAGTTTTAAGCTTTACAGGCTGATTTAAATGGAATTGAGACGGTACCTTGGGGATGAATTTGGGATTTGTCCGTAGAGTTACGCAATCTCTGGAGAAATGCAGAAAAGGGTTCTGAGATAGTGAAGGCTTGAATTTCACTAACCCTTCGAGCTGAAGTAATAGCCAATAAAACCGCCACTTTCCATGTTAGAAATTTGAGCTCAGCCTTGTGTATGGGTTCAAACGGTCTTTTCATTAATTGAGTCAACACTGTGTTCAACTCCCACTCTGGAGGAGGTACACGTATTGGAGGAAAGGCTCGAAAAAGCTCTTTCATAAATTGTTTGATAAGAGAAGAGGAACAGAGCGAAGGTTTGTTAGTGCTTCCAGAATCTGGAAATTGCTGCAAGGTGAACTTCGATAGAGGAGAACACAAGCCCAGCCTTGGCTAGAGATAGTAAATAAGGAAGAATATCCTCCACCGGAGCTTGAAGAGGGTGGACACCACTAACCTCACACCAGTACTCTGGGCTCGAGATTTGGCAAAAATTTTGTGAAAGACCTGAGAAATGTTCAGATCTTTGAATTCTAGGAAATCAGGAGCCAATGCGTGCAAGCGCAGCGACTGTGGATCTGGATGAAGTATTTGACCCCTCTCTCTTGTCAACATCGTGAGTGTTGGAACTAGACGTAAAGGGCCCTCCTGGGATAGCAGGAGCAGTTCCTGAAACCAATATTGTCTTGGCCAGTGGGGAGCAATTAGGATGAGATGGCAGCCTTCCCTCTTCATCTTTTGAAGAACTTTTGGAATCAATGGTATTGGGGGGAAAGCGTACGCATAAATCCCTGACCATCGCATGGACAGGGCATTCCCTCTTGATCCCCGTTGAGGGAACCTGCTGGCATCGTATTGACATTTCTTGTTCTCTCTTGTCGCAAACAAGTCCAGCTTTGGTTTTCCCCAAACGTGAAAGATCTTCTCCACTTGCTTCTGCTCTAACTCCCACTCGTGATAACCCGAGCGAGATCTGCTCAGGGTGTCGGCCAAGGTATTTTGGAGCCCTTTGACATGTTCTGCTCTTAGGGTTATCTTGAATTTGAATTTAAATTTGAATTTAAAAACATTTATTGAGTGCTCTTATACCAAGCGGTTTTATGGCGCTTTGAAGATTACGACCAGCAAACAGCAGCAGGAGAGGACATACTAGGTGGCAAAAGCACTAGAAAAAAGAAAAGTTTTCAAGCTTTTCCGGAACTCTAAATAAGAGGATGAGGTTCGGAGTGCCAGGGGGAGGGAGTTCCAGAACACAGGTGCAAGGGCCGCGAATTTTGCCCCGCCAGCGTTCTTTTTCTTAGAACGGGGTATGGCCAGGAGTGCCATGTGAGTAGAGCGGAGTTCTCTGCCTGGTAAGTAGGGACTGACCGCTGAGCAGATGAACTCGGGAGCAGTGCCCATCCTGGCCTGGAAGGTGAGGCAGCCTAGTTTGAATAAGGACCGCTCTCTCACGGGCAGCCAGTGCAGTGCCTTCAGCAATGGGGTGGCTCGGTGGAATTTGGGCAGTCCATGAATCAGGCGGGCAGCCTGATTCTGCACTAGCTGCAAGCGGTGTATGGCGTAGGCCGGCGCGCCGTTGTAGATTATGTTTCCATAATCAAGGCGCGAGAGCACCATAGCCATTACAATAACCTTTAGCGCCGGAAGGGAGAAAAAAACTGGATATTTTCCAGATTATCCTGAGAGAGAAGAAGCAGGAGGATACCGCCGAACTAACTTGGGGGTGCACAGAAAGTTGAGAGTTAAGCAGAATCCCAAGGGTTTTAACTTTAGGGACCGGGAGTGGGGGGGCACCAAGTGATGAGGGCCAAAAAGATGGGGACCATGGACTGCAACCACCTCCAGTCAAGACCAGCTCAGTCTTGTCTGGATTAAGCTTGAGGTGGTTGCAGTTCATCCAGTCCTGGATGAATAACATAACAGTTTGAACGTTCTGAGCGGACGAGGGGGAGTGGGAAAGATTGAAGATTAGCTGGAGGTCATCGGCGTAATTAAACACCGTGACCTCCAGCTGCTGTAACATAAAAATGAGGGGGTAGATATATAAATTAAACAGAAGGGGGGAAAGTGAGGAACCCTGAGGGACGCCACACTCCACCTTACGAGAGGCGGCAGTGAAGCCAGCAAGGTGGACCGCTTGAGCCCTGCCGCACAGGAAGGACTCAAGCCATGAGAGGGCTGAGCCCTCTATGCCCGCCGCCCTGACACGGGTGAGGAGGATGGAATGGTCCACCGTGTCAAAGGCGGCGGACAGGTCCAGGAGGACAAGGGCCTGCGGGAGATTGGTGTCAATGCCCTCGCGAGGTCCGTCCATTACCGAAATCACTACCTTCTCCGTGGAGTGTAGAGGTCGAAAGGCCGCCTGGCGGGGAGAGAGGCAATGATTTGCCTCTACATAAGTACTCAGGGTGCTGGTGACGTGGGTTTCCAAAACCTTTCCCAAGTAGGGCAGCAGGGAAATGGGACGATAACTAGAAGGGGATGAGGGATCGGCGCCAGGTTTTTTTAAGATTGGGATAACAACCGCTGCTTTGTGAAAGTTGGGGAAGACACCATTGCTGAGCGAGTCGTTAAGGAGTGTGAGGGGAGGGGTAGGGCAAGCCAGGAAAATTTCTCTGAGGACGTGGGCGGGGCCGAAGTCCAGCGGGGAGCCCGACTTTACCCGTTGAAGCAACGGAGGAAGTGAGTCCATGGTCAACAGAGGAATACTGGTCAGTTTAGAGGCGGTGGGTGGGGGAGAGGGGTTAACGAATGTTGGTGAAGGGAGGGGTATGTTGATTTTGATCTTTGCAACCTTCTCAATGAAGAATTCATTGAGCGAGTTGCATAAATGCTGGGAAGGGGGATCGTTGCCGTGGCTCTATCGGATGAGGCTAATTCGTGAACAGTGGCGAAAATTTCTTTGGACTGGGACTCTGCCGCTAATATCCTGTTGGAGTAAAAATTAGTCTTGGCCTCGAGAATGCCTTTTTTATAGGCATGGAGGGCAGAAAGATATGCAGTTTTCAGTACAGGGCAGTAAGCTCTCCTCCAAGTTCGCTCAGCTCTCCGTGCAGCTAGCTTTTTTGTCTTGAGGTCTGGGTTAAACCATCTATTAGCTGCATGGGCCCTTTTAACCATAATCCGTCTCAGGGGGGCGAATTCGTCGCCCGATTGGGTCAGCCAGTTGTTAATGGTTGCCAGCTGAACTGGAGCTGTGAGGCCTGAGAGGTCAGGGCTGGTCTCGGCCAAGGACGAGCAGAGGGACGGCATGTCAGCTTTGCCCCATTTCCTGATCCAGATATTCTTGCGAAGTAGGGGTTTGGCCTCAGGGGCTAGGGCAAGGGAGAATGAAATAACTGAATGATCAGACCAGGGGCAGGGGGAAACGATGGGAATTGATGTGGGGACATTTAAAGCCCAGATCTGGTCCAACATATGACCATGAATGTGAGTGGGACTGTGGATGTGGGGTATGAAATTAAGACTGGTCATAAGGTCGGTAAAGTCCTTGGAGTGGGAGTTTTCAGCGGGGTCATTGGGCCAGAAGTTGAGGTCCCCTAGGACTAGAACTGGTGAATTATTTATCGCCAGTGTGGCCAGGAGATCTTGAAAACTGGAATTGAAGGAAGGGGTGAGATGGGGGGGGGACGGTAAATAAGAACACAAGTCAAAGGTGTCTGGTATGAGGTCGAGCGTGCTACCAGGTAGTCCACTTCCGGAATAAGGGGGGAGGGAAGGATCTGAAAGTGGAGATCAGTGCGAGCTATCAAGGCCACTCCTCCACCCCTCTTGCCCTCCGGCCGATCAGCTCGGATGGCAGAGTATGATGGGGGCAATGTAGCTAGAATGTTGGGCAGGGAGTCAGCCTTGAACCAGGTCTCGGTTAAAAACAGGAGATTGGGCGCGTGCGTGTCAATATAGTCAAATAGCTCGTACTGATGATTAACAGCTGACCTGGTATTATCTTGTGGGCTGTAACCCACTCCCACAGTTCCTGAGCCTCCTGTGACAGGGACAGTAACCTTGTTCCCCCCTGTTTGTTGATGTAATACATGCTGGTCGTATTGTCGGTACGAACCAGCACAGAGGAGCCTGCAATCCTCGGGAGTAATGCCTGCAGAGAGAGAAAGATGGCGCACAGCTCCAATCTGTTGATGTGCTGCAGACAGGTATTCTTGTGACCATCGAGGAGGAGTTGGCAGAAAAGTGAGACCCGGAGTCAAGTTCGCTCTCTGAGACCACCAATGCAGAGAGTCTATCATGCGCCTTGTGACCTTGATGGAGTCGTCGAATGACCCTACGGTTTGCTGCCATTGAAGATGCAACTCTTCTTGCAGAGGTCTCATTCTGAGTCTTGCCAACGGTACAAGGTTTATTGCAGATGAGCACATACCCAGAAGAGAAGCAAATGTCCGTACAGAAACTGACTTTCTTTTTGAAATTGATATTGCTAATCTTTGCAGTCGTAGTTGGCGATCTTTTGACAAGAATGCTTTGCACTGTATTGCTCCCAAAAATGAAATCACCTGAAGATGACGTAACTGTGACTTGCTTCCGTTGAGAGTGAGTCCTAATGTTGAAAAGAGATGGAGGCATGTTGATATAGCATCCTCAGTTACCTGCTCCGAAGGACCCTTGAGCAACCAGTCATCGAGATAAGGAAACACTTGTATTCCCTGAGATCTCAGAGCTGCGGACACTGGCGCTAGGCATTTCGTGAAGATCATTGGTGCCGATTTCAGTCAGAATGGAAGTACCTTGAACGGATAGTGGACACCAGCCACTGTGAATCGCAGGTATTTGCGATGTTTGGGGTGTATAGGTATATGGAAGTATGCGTCCTCCAAGTCCAGAGAAGGCATAAAATCCCCTTCGTTTAGACAGCTTAAAACCTCGGCCAGTGTCACCATTCGGAAACTCTGATTCTTCAGAAACTTGTTGAGCTTGCAAAGATCGAGAATCGGGCGCCACTCCCCTGATTTTTTTCATTATGAGGAAGAAACAAGAGTAGAACCCGGTTCCCTTCTGTGGTAAAGGGACCTTCACTATTGCGTTCTTGTAGAGCATCTTTAAGGCTTCTTTGAAAAGTAAGTGAAGACGAGGGGGAGGGGGACCCTTGGGCGGGGTAGTAGGTGGTCGTTTGATAAATTCTAGGGTGTGACCCTTCTTGACTAGGTCGAGAACCCATCGATCTGAAGTGATTTGTTGCCACTGGTGAACAAAGACTGAGATCTTTGCGCTCAAAGGGAGGTAAGTATGAATGACTGGCGTCCTGCTGAACTCATTGTTTCCTGTTGGAGTTGCGACCTTGATTGTTCGATCGCCTTCATCCGCCCTGGCAAGAGAAACTGCTCGAGGATGATTGTCTGTAAGACGACTGGCCATAAGGCTGTGATATCCTCCTCTGGATGTAAAGCCACGACCTCTGGCTCCTCGGAAAGACCCAAGCTTGTACTGGAGAGCAGCTAATGATTTTGCCGTATCAGTATCAGTCTTAATGGCTAGAAGGGCCTCATCTATGTGTTTTCCGAATAAGGAATCACCATCATAAGCCATGTCAAGGCTTTTAGTTTGTACCTCTGGCCTAAAAGATGTTGCTTTAAGCCATCCTTGGTGTCTAAGAACTGCACAGCACCGGCAAGTTGTCTGAAGTTGGTGTTAGCAATGTCTAGGGCGCAGTCTATAATTTCTGATGTGGCTCGCTCCCCATCCAGAAGTATTTTTCTTGCCTCTTGTCTAGGATCTTTTGGAATGAGGGTTATACATTCTGTTAAATCAGACCACATTTGGCAGTCGTATCAACCTAGAATGGCCAGGAAATTTGCTGCCTTAGAGTAAATCTTTTTCCCAATCAAGTCCAACCTTCCTCCTTCTTTATCCGACGGTGTTGAAATTGGCGTAGCTGGATTTTTGGATCTCTGTTGTGCAGCCTGTGATATAACTGAATCCGGTCGAGGATGACCTATCAGACAAGAAGGAGTATCCGGAGGAGCACAGTACTTTTTCTCAGTGCGTGGGAGAACCGCAGGTATAGAGGCAGGCGTTTTCATGATTTTTATCCCTTCATACCAAATGTAATCAATGATGGGAATCACTCTTGTTATTTTCCTGTATTCTTCTTTAAAATCATGCAGTAAGCAATCCGTGTGCTCTATCGTGACTGGTAACTGAAATCTGGTTGCAGCACGTTGCATCAGGTTGTGAAAACCACTGATGTCCTCAGGGGGAGAATCTGATGGCTGAGGAATAGGCGGCGAAGGCATGGGAATGACATAGTCATCCCAAGGATCCGCATTGTCAGTATTGTCGAGTAATTCACCCTCTTCGACATCAGCCTCGTCCGAGGAAGAAGTATCATGGAGTGGTTGAGGTACAGCTCCAGACGGCTGAGTTAGAGAGCTAGGGACCTCCACCTGCGGTAGCGAGATAGTACTTCCGTAGGTAAGGGTGGTAAAACAGGAACGGTAATCTGCCAACATAGCTTGCAGCTCTTGTAATAATGTGGGAGGAAGATGACATCTCTCCTTGATCAGTAACCCTTCTGGGAGGTTTCTGGTAAGGAACAGAGAGGTGTTCCTGGTAAAAATGCTTCTGGTAATCCTCTTCCTCCTCATCATCCTGACACTGTATTCGAAGTTCAGAGAGATAGCAAGGTATGTCCCTCCTCATCATCTTCATCATCAAAATCCTCATCTTCCACATACGTCTCCAGAATATGAGATGGTAGCAGATGAGATATGTTGCTGTAATCTTGCCTCTGATAAGTTTTTAATTGGAAATGAGTGTAAGAAATAGGTGTAGTCTGTGAAACTGGAGGAATGGCCGTTGACAGACTCTTCGTCGACGGGCTCTTCGTCGTTGACGGAATGGTCTTCGTTGACGGTGTCGCCGGCAACAGTGTCTTCAACGACGGGCTCTTGGTCGACGGTGTCGTTGTCATCGACAGGCTCAACGTTGAAGAGATGGACTTTACCTTTGTCGTCGATGGAACTGTCGTCGACGGGGACTTTGAACTTTTCGTCGACGAAAGCTTCGTCCCACTAGATTTCTTTGATGTGGTGATCTTAGAAGACACAATAGTTGAAGAGATGGCTGTAGTGGAGACTGTAGCCGTAGATAGTGGAGCAGCAGAAGTCACAGAGACCGTATGAGAGGAAACCAGAGTTAGGGTTTTAACCTGGATTTTACTCACGGTTCTGGTGGTTGAAGGCCTTTGAGGAACCTCTGATGACTGAGACAGCGTTGACCCAGAGGATAGTTTGGGAAACCTCTGTGACTGGTCAGAAACTTCAAGGGAAGCCTTGTGATGTTTTCTTCCCTCACTGGAGGAGCTGTCATGAGATCTAGCCCTCTTGCTAGATGTTGAGGCATTGTCATCCTCCTCAGCCGAGGAGGATTTCAACCACAAAAGCAGCCTTGCTTCCCTGTCCCTAATAGTTATAGCAGGGAAGGTCCGGCAGATTCTACAATCCTTAACAACATGTTTGGGATGTAAACAGTAGATGCAGTCCTTGTGCTGATCATCTACATGGACCCTCTTCTTCTCACAGGTCCTGCAAGCTCTAAAAAGAGCCTTCTTGCCAGACATTTTGAAGAACAAAGGTGAAGAAACTGAGTAGGCACTCAGGAAGACTCCCTTACACACGACGTGCGGTGACAATCTGAGCAGAACTGCCTCTGCTGGGAAGGTTCTAGAGGGTGCTGATAGCTGATTGGTTGGAACTATTTTTTAGTTCCTTTTATATAATGATGTAGATAGGCTACTAAGTTTTAGGCCTATGGGCTATTCTTTTTAGCCTACTACTGTCTCTCTAAGGCACTGCTTTTGTATTTTACCGTGGGACTCCCGCCTTGGCGACGGGGAATGATTCAGGCATGTGAATCTATGAAAGATACCCCAATACTGAATAAAAGGAAAGAGTTGGCAGAATAGATATGTGGAACAATTCATAAACACTTGATAGTAGGAAGGGGAGATAGGGCAGATCTCTATTGGGGTTCAGATTTGCAGATAGCCTTCTTTCTTAGTGCCCAAACGATATACAAGTGCTTGGAGACCGCGAAAATAAGGTTCAGTTGTATCATTTTGGAAGAGTCTCTCTACTTCCCAGTAATGTCTCACACCCATGTGGTTACATACAGCCACCAACCATTTTATCCTAACCTTTCTGTATGAGGGGCAGAATAGCATGAAGTGGTACTCCGTTTCCAATACACTCAGACAATTTGGGCGGCAATCGGCCTGGCAAGTAGCATTAGCCCATTTGGAAGTGTGCAATCTCAAAGGCAGAGCCCTGCACCAATATTGTACATAGACATTTTAGCTGATATGGGTGCATTCTGTTCAGATAAGGTTCAAGCCTGGGCGCACTTTTATGAATCAGGAATTTTCCAGTGAGAGAGTTGGTCTGGTGTGCTTTCCACGTTTGGAGTAGGACTGCCTCTCAGTAAGACTGTTTTATTTTTAGTGCATCTCCTTTTCCTATGGTCTCCGAGGCGGTCCATAGCTGAGGCCTCCATCCATGTGGAAGACCGCCAGCATGATTACACATTTGCGCCCAAAGTATCATTTAGGGCAGTGGCAGCTGAACTTGGTTGAAGATGGCGAGACACAGGTGCCATGCTTGCAGGGTCTCTTGGCACATGGCGTTGGAACACAATGCCTTCCTGTGGCATTCACTACCATTCTGTGCATTAATTCTTTAATATGTTTCAACCATGGTGTTCTCATGTTTCTAACAAGAACCAAAAGATCTTTCACGCACTCTCTATATAGGCTGCCAATTGATTGGTGGTCCATGATCTGGCCCAGTATTGTAGTGTAGTTCCTATTATCCCAATAGGCTCTGCGCATTGGAATAATATCTTCAATAGTATAGACCTAGGGCAGAGGTTAACTAGGTCTTCTACCGACGATATTAGACTTAAAGTTTTGTGTTCGCCAGCTAGCTCAGAGTTCACTAGAAACTTTCTCGAATAGGCAAGGAGGATTTTAACCTCCCTGGATAGACAAGAAGGGATTTAGTTTCTGACAACCATAGAACATGAGAACTTTGCTCTCCCCTAATCAAGAGTGTATCTCTAGAGTCGTGTGAAAACAATAGACAACTTATTTTACTCAGTCAGTACGTGCATTCTTAGTTTCACCAGTTTGTAGAGAAATAAGAGATGGGCGTGGTTCAATAAAAGATGTTATTTATTGATCAGTCTCTTTTCTCATACAAGAGAAATGAATCGCTATTATTGCAATACTTGTAGTTAAGTAAAGTGTATACAGTAGAGACAGAATTATAAAATAATACTGTAAAAGCATTGATATGGTTTCTGAGCCATATGATACTTTAAAATGGATAAAATAGATACATAAATATATACATTTGACTAATCGTACTCAACTGGTGCTTCTAACCACGCCTACCCCAATGTACCTGACCTAAGCCTAATACGTGGGCGGGAGTAGATAAGTAGCAGTTTAAGTTAAGTTTGTTTTGCCAAGGGACTGACTCGAGAATTTTCTGCAAGGGGTTATTCAGTTCTGTACCTGAGATCTAGAATGATGGAGGGCTGGTATCTCTTATCCCAGGTCTTGATATTCCAGCTGCCTGCGAGGGCTGCTTGGAAGCGCCGGAGCTGGATTTCTCGGCAGGAGAAAGGCAGCGTCTCGTTCTCAGCGCGTCAGGAAGGCGGGGCAGCGTCTGTGGGCTTCACTCTCTGCTGGGCTCCTCAGCACGTCTCGCTGCTCCGATCTCGTCACCTCCGCATGTGTTTGCTTAAGGCAATGTCGGTAATATTTATACCTGAAAGGTGCCGAGATTGACGTAAGGATGGACATATATACGTCAATAAGGATGTCATATGAACGGGCTCGTTCGCACATTCTTTTGCTGAAGTTCTCGGTGAAATCAAAACAATGGCTATGGGAATTTCCCAGGTCGCTGTAGGTTTGATTTGTTTTGAGAACTCCGTATGCCTTATCAGGGGCTGGAGGAATATCGCTTGTCTAATTAGATGGCATGCGTTATGACCTAATCAGATAACGCGCTTCTGTGCCGTGGTGTGGCTTAATCAGATAACGGTTTTTGCACCGTTGGATGGCTGCTAGTTAATTATTAACCAGACCAGGGTCAGGAATAGGGGAATCGATACAGTACCTATAGGAATACATCACAGTATAGGAGGGGTTTTAAAACCACTGTTAAGTGCATTGATTACGAGCCAGGTCTAAGCGTAGGGGTCTAGTAGGAGAGCTTACGGGAAGCATAAAATGTGTTTTGATGAACCTATTTTCTATTTTTGGTAGACTCTCGGCATCAGCGTAGCCCCAGATCTGAGCACCATATATTGCGGACGCTACTGCTGAGGATTAATATATGATGATGCCGGAGAGACAGCACCACTAGATGCTGCTTTATACTGTCTCGCTATGGCAGAGGCTTTCTGATGAAGGCTGGTTTTCTAACTGGGGGCCCCATGCTTGGGTGTCACTTACCCTCGCCCCAAGATAATCAAAGTGGTGAAGTACCGCTAGTGGGAGCACTGCCCCTGCACCCTTTGTGTGGAGTGATCATCAGAACTTTTGATTTTGACGAGTTTAGCTCAAGGCCCCTCTTCCCGCAAAAAGTAACAAAAGCATTTAATTCAGATTGAAGGCCCATAGGGGTTCGGAAGATCAGCAGGGTATCAACAGTAAACATTAATATAGGTATTGATTTTACCGCCACTTAATGTTTGCATTCCATCATTCGCTTCACTGCGCCATTGATGAATGAGCTAAATAGTGTTGGTGCAAGAACACACCCCTGTCTGACCCCCTTCAGGATCTCTATCTTGTCAGTCATGTCACTTGTAGAGTTCCATCTGACCCTCGCGTATGTGTTATCATGTAGGAGCCTGAGTATTCGCAATAGATCTAAGGGAATGCCATACCCAACTAGTACCTACCACAGTGTGTTTCTCTGGACCAGGTCAAACGCCGCTCTTAAGTCTATAAAGGCGACGTATAGATGGTCACGCAGCAAGGTGATATATTTGCAGGTTATCACCTTGAAGCGGAGGACCTGGTCCAATGTGCTGACCTTTAATCTAAAGCCTGCTTGAGACTCTTCCAAGACATTATTCAGTAGTAACCAATCATTTAATTTGAATAAGACTTGTCTGCAGAATTTTTTGGTGAATTATCAGGTAAGCTTATGGGCCTATAATTAGAGGGAATGGTTCTGTCCCCTTTTTTAACAAGCATTTACAATCCAATAGGTCTTGCATTATTAAAAGTTTGAGTTATTGGCGTACCAAATATTAATGCAACATTACTAGCTCAAATTTTTTTAATGTAGACCTAAAGAGTGTAGTGTGGTACAGTGAAGTGATGTAGTATAGAGTAGAGGAAATTATTACAGCGTGTAGTGGAGTTGATAGTTTAGCATGGTGTGGTGTTGAGTTGAGTAAAGTGGAGGAAAGTTTATAGAGTGGGATTGTGTGTGCTTGTATTATGAAAAAATATAGGAATATTATGTAGGAATAAATGTATGAGAAATATAGGATGGTGGTACTACATTTGCTGTACCAATGTATTTATAATGTGTTTTGTTGTGCAAGGTGACGTTACTTGTATCTGCTTGTTTAGTTGCCTGTTTAGGCTTTAAGCAGTGCATATAAAAAATAGTATAATAAGGAATTTTCTAAAAGCAGAAATAATAGGGAAACATTTTGTACAGCATGCAAAAATCTGGTAATTTCGTTGGAAAGATAGCGGTTTATAACATTTGAAGTGTATAAAGGCGCATAACAGGCAAAAAGTTAGTAAACAATGTTGCGCAAGCAAAAACTGTAGTGTAATAATGTGTACAGTATAAGGTTATTGCCAGCCCCCTGGTAATACGGAGTGTTTGTAGGGTGATAGGGGGGCCTTGGGGCAGCCTATTTAAGATATAGTAGATTTAAGAAATACATGGGGAACAATAAAAAGGTGCAAGAGTTGTGTATGGGTATATAAGATAGTAAGGCGCTATTGTATGCTAAAAAGATAAAAATAAGCATATGGAAGAGGGGAAAAAATTAAAGGGCATTTGTGTGGGTATTTAACAATGGAAATGGGCTGGCATTTAATAAACAAAATAGAAGGGGGTTGTTGGAGAGTGGGAGAGAGGAGCGCCAAGGAAAAAGCATATAGTAGTGGCATGTAGTTAAAGCAGAAGGGGCCTTAGAGAAAGAGAAGAAGCGTATGTAGTTAAATCAGTAGGGGTTTAGAAATAAGGAGGCAAAAAAATGAAAGGGCATTTGTGGGGGTATTTAATAATGGAAATGGGCTGGCATTTAATAAAAAAAATAGAAGGGGGTTGTTGGAGAGTGGGAGAGAGGAGCTCCAAGGAAAAAGCAAATAGTAGTGGCATGTAGTTAAAGCAGAAAGGGCCTTAGAGAAAGAGAAGAAACATATGTAGTTAAATCAGTAGGGGTTTAGAAATAAGGAGGAAGACTCAGGGAGGGAGGGTGAGAACAAGCAAGTAGCAGTTGGGTAAAAGTAAGGCAGTATTGTGTGCGAAAGGGATGGTGTATTATAAAACCAGCAGTGGTATAAGTAAGGGTGCAATACCTTATATGGCTAATAGAGTTCTCTTTACAACTCCACAGAGGGGGCTTTCTGGCATAGAAACGCCTTCCAAAAGTGGCTGAGTGAAATCTACAAGAATTCACTCAGTCACTTTTGAGCCCATGCTGTGTCAAAACCCAGCGCCTGCTTGAAGCAGGCGTAAGGATTGACGCAGCATTGTAAAGATAGGGCCCCCCAGAGCATTGCTAACTGCAGCAATGCGCCGCCTTTACGGCACAGATGCGTCACGCATCTGTGCCGTTTTTGCCCCATGGTGCGCCGCATTGTAACTGTAGTTCTCCAGTATTGGAAGTTTTCATAGATTCACATACCTGAATCATTTCCCCGTCGTCGAGACGGGAGTCTCCGGTACATAAAAAAAGCAATGGTTAGCAGTATAGCTAACTGAAAAAGGCCTAGGCCCATTTCCCTTTTGCAACCCATAACCTTTGTTATGTAAAAAAGGACCAAACTTTTCTCTTAGCCAATCAGAGCCACTCACCCTCTAGAACCCTCCTGAGAGAACCTTTTGTTCCTCCTTTTCGGGCACTTGTGCTATAATACTTTTCGTGCCAAATCCGGGGTGAGCCTCTCAGGGGAGGAGGGTGGGCGTATGTGAATCTATGAAAGCTTCCAATACTGGAGAACTACAGTTACAGGTAAGTAACTTGTTTTCTTACTCCAGTATTGGAGCTTTCATAGATTCACATTCCTGAATCAGAATAGCGAGCAGTAAATTACAGCACATTTTGTTTTGTCACCTTCTTTTCACCAATATGAAACCCCTGATACTTGCACATAGTAGTAACCGTATCAATATATACATAGACATATTGCTCCTCAATGACATATCCAATATCAATCAACAATAAAATGTGCTTTTCTTACCAAACAAAGGAAGGAGGGATGAGAAAGAGGCTCACCGTTATTGGAAAAGGTTCCGCAGTACTGCTTGTCCCACTGCTACATCACTTCTTGCATGAGCATCTAGGCAGTAATGCCTGGTGAAGGTATGCGTACTCCTCCAGGTGGCTGCTCTGCGGATGTCCTGAATGGAGACGCCTGAAAATAGAGCAGTTGAGGTTGATAGCGCTCTTGTGGAATGCACACGAACCCGTGCTGTCAATGGCTTTCCCACTGCTTGATGACAGAACTGAATGGCACTTGAGATCCATCGTGCGATTCCCCATTTTGATAATGGGAAACCCTTCCTGGGGGTACTAAAAGCAACAAACAATTGTGTAGATTTTCTAAAAGGTCTTGTCCTTTGCAAATAAAACTTTAGGCAACGCTGGACATCTAGAGTGTGGAGAGTCCTTTCCGCCGCCGTCGATGGTTGAGGAAAGAATCTTTTTAGAATTAAGGGCTCATTTAAATGGAAGTCTGTTGGTACTTTTGGAATGAATCTTAGATTCGTTCTGAGGACTAATCTGTCTTCTCTGAATTGGAGAAAAGGCTCTTGCGTCGTAAGGGCTTGTATTTCTTCCACCCTTCTGGCTGATGTTAGAGCTATTAATAGAGCCACCTTCCAGGATAGGAATTTGAGATCAGATTTGTGTATTGGCTCAAATGGTGGTTTCATCAGTTGTGATAAGACAATGTTCAGAGGCCTGATGGGTGGGTAAACTCGAAACAACCCCTTCATGAATTGTTTCACAATTCTTTCTGACCACAGAGAAGGACGTGCTGAGTTTCTCCTGTATCTTGAAATCGCCGCCAAATGCACTTTAATAGAGGCATGGGCTAATCCAGATTTCGCAAGCCTTATGGGATGATCTGATGGGCCTCTGCCAGCAGAGGATGCAATTCATTCTCCTGACACCAGAAGCAGAATCTTTTCCATTTCATCCTGTAAGTCCTATCAGTGCTTTCTGCTCTTGCCTTTGCCAGGATTTCTCTGCATTCTGCTGGAATTTCCAAGTGATGAAATTCTCCGTAGTCAGGAGCCAGGCCTCTAATTGCAATGATGTCTGGTCTGGATGCCGCACTTGTCCCTTCTCCATAGTCAGTAGTGCTGGTATTGGCCGAAGACGTATTGGCTCGGTATCTGATAAAAGGAGCAGCTCTGTGAACCAATGCTGCCTGGGCCACCAAGGGGCTATGAGTATTCTCCTGCACGGTTCTTTCTTCATTTTCGTGAGTACTCGTGGCAGGAGGGGAATCGGCGGAAAGGCGTAGGCAAAGACGCCTGACCATGCCATCAAAAACGCATTTCCCCATGATCCCCTTTGGTGACGCCAGCTTGCAAAGAATCAGCATTTCTTGTTCTGGGCCGTGGCAAACAGATCCACCGTTGGTATTCCCCATTTGGCAAAAAGATGGTCATCAGCATGTCCTGATCTAGCTCCCACTCGTGACAGGTCGTCTTCTGCCTGATGAGGGTGTCCGCTGTTATATTTTGATCCCCTGGAAGATGTATGGCCTTCAGAGTCACTCCGTGATCTATCGCCCATTTCCATATTTTCTGAGCTTCTCTTGATAGAGAGAGAGAGATCTTGTGCCTCCCTGTTTGTTTATGTAGTGCATTGCAGTTGTGTTGTCTGTCTGCACTAACACTGATCTCCCTTCTATTTTTGGCAGGAAGGCACCACTGAAGGTCCAGCTCTTCTTGTAATGGCCGCATCCGTAAGCGACATAGGGGAATGAGTTGTATGCACGAGGACATTGTTTCCAGAAGCGATTTGTATCTTCGGACTGAAAGAGACTTTCTTTTGCTGAATTCCTTGGCTAGAGAAACGAGTCCCAATTGTCTTTCTATGGATGGGAATGCTTTGTTTTGTGATGTAAGTGTAAAATAACAGGGACCCCCTGATTCCAATATGGAGTTCCTAAGACAGGGAAAATGTAAATACAGTAAAAACTTCCTAGGCAACAGAAACCTGTCGAAAATCAGGCTAAACAGTGAAGGAAGAGCCCCAATATATTGACACAAAATGCAATCGTTTATATAGAAAATATATGTATGTATTTATTACACGATAAAAGCAGTACATATTAGTTATTCAATAGCATTAAAAAGAAAATTAAACACAACATAAATAATATAATCTCCGTAATAGTTTAAAAACATTTCAACAGGGATAACAATTGTTATACATATAATGGTGGTCAACACGTGATTATAATAACACAATTAGTCTCGACACGCGTTTCGGCGATGGACCGCCTTCTTCAGGAGAGCCAATGTATATTTCTAAAAAACATATAACATACACATTTCAGTGCATCAAAGTCAAAACAGTTGTATATTGAGGCTCATCAACGGACATACATATAAGGTATATCATAGACCAAGGGGGGAGAGAAAGAAAGAGATATGTCCTATTACATGTTGACATGAATATTAAATGCGTGCAAAAAGAGCCGTCTCTGAAAGATGAAAGCACCAAAGAAGTATATATGGATGTAAGAGAAGATACATGAAAAAATAAAATAAAAAAACTTACGTGCTCCGAAAAGAAGAAAGTGAAATGTGCCCCAGAATATAGTCATCACATAAGTAATAAAGACATGCAACCGAACTTCGAATATATAGTTTAGAAACATGAGTAAAAACAGAAGAAAAGAACAGATATGGTTTCCGTGATAAGAATAGAAAAGTAGATAAAATGCCCCAAAGTGTCCCAAAATGCCATCTTAACCCACATATTGTGTCAAAGATATATAATCTTACCAATTTAAGAACACGTTATATGTGTTCCCTGTAATATGATATGGACTGGGTAGAAAGAAGCGCAACTGCGTGACTACAACGACAAGAAGAAAAATAAGAGGCTGTGATTACAAGAGGGTGGCAGGAAAGGCGTCTTAGCCTGTTATAAAAATTCAGTTAAATGAGAACACAGTATGTAAAGATACCTACCTAAGAACTGAAAAACTGCTAAGAACAATTTAAACGGCATTAAGGGTGGTGGCCGTAGGAGTTTAAAAATTCCAAAAGATAACTTTGAAGATCGAAAAAACAGAAAAAATGATGACATCACAGTACCTATAAAGCAAGGCATGATAGGGTCTAAAATAGGTGGCCTGAAGAGGTGTTCCATACCTGAAGCGTAGAGCTGTATAGTGCTGGGGGGTATTTGTAGATGGATGCAAGGACCGATAGAATGTACCCCAGAGTTACAGAAATACGAATCTAAGGCAGGAGCAAAAGTATCATGTAACATGGACATTGTTTAAATAATTTAATAGTCAATGGTACATTGCTGAATTTAAGACAAGGTTACCTTTAAAATATTGGGACTGGATAAATGTCCAAAAGTAGAATATGACACTGGCCAAAAAGCACCTATAGAAAAGAGGTATCATATATTTAAAAACGAATACGAAATAAATAGAGTTGGGGAATTGATAACTCTTATGAATTTTCAGGCAATATTTACCTCGGTAACAAATGATAAATGCAGGAATGTGCGAGGATTCAAAGATAGATGGCACCTCTACAATATATGCAGTATCCGAAGTGTAGAATACTGCGGGACTTGCAATGGATATTCTATCAAAGCAAAAAGGGACAGAAAAATAAACAAACAAGAAAAGAAAAAATTCACGAGTTCAAATTTACTGCTACGTGACGCCCAAAGTTTGCGAATTAAAGGGGGCATATCGTAAGCTCTGTATCACTACTTACATTGGATGTTAGCGATATACGTTCAACAGGAAGCGCTGCCAGGTCGAGAATCCGAACGGAGCAAGTGCGCCAGCGCGCCATATTTAAACAAATTCAAGGGGTAGGTTACGTGACGTGACGACGTCTATGATCAGAACATGCTGCATTGCGGAACTAAATCGTGTGGTTCTGAGGTTGTTGAATGACTGTGGTCCCGCCCTAAAGAGCACTAGAGTGCTAGTTGCCAAGGGTCACCAGGGCAAAAATGAAGAAAGACTAAAATCTATAACATAAGCGCTTGTGTTTCAACTGTGATCGAGGCACAGACAAATAAAATTCCTATGTCCCGAAGGTAATCTTGCATTTGCAGTACATAGATAGATAAATCACGACTGCAGTTCATAAATAATCTTGAAAAGAATATATTTGCATAAACAGTACTTCGAGAATGGTTTGCTTGGCGTAATGACATGTGTAGCTAAAACAGGCCAAGGCAAATTAATTTAAATATCAGGTAATTTTAGTACACTATACTCCCGTCTTTATCTCTTCTGTGATACTTATATTCTGGCTCTATGGCTGGCCCAGCCTATAATATTGTATTAGATAGGGTTTTATTAGCCCCCCTCTTTTCTATCTCAATTTAAAAAAAATTGCCTTGGCCTGTTTTAGCTACAATATTTACCTCGGTAAGAAATGATAAATGCTGGAATGTGCGAGGATTCAAAGATATATGGCACCTCTACAATATATGCAGTATTCGAAGTGTAGAATACTGCGGGACTTGCAATGGATATTCTATCAAAGCAAAAAGGGACAGAAAAATAAACAAACAAGAAAAGAAAAAATGCACAAGTTCAAATTTACTGCTACGTGACGCCCAAAGTTCGCGAATTAAAGGGGGCATATCGTAAGCTCTGTATCACTACTTACATTGGATGTTAGCGATATACGTCTGACAGGAAGCGCTGCCAGGTCGAGAATCTGAACGGAGCAAGCGCGCCAGCGCGCCATATTTAAACAAAATCAAGGGGTAGGTTACGTGACGTGATGACATCTATCATCAGAACATGCCGCATTGCAGAACTAAATCGCGTGGTTCCGAGGTTGTTGAACGACTGTGGTCCCGCCCTAAAGAGCACTAGAGTGCTAGTTGCCAAGGGTCACCAGGGCAAAAATGAAGAAAGACTAAAATCTAGAACATAAGCGCTTGTGCTTCAACTGTGATCGAGGCACAGACAAATAAAATTCCTAGGTCTCGAAGTTAAGCTTACATTCACAGTACATAGATAAATCGCGACTGCAGTTCATAAATGATCTTGAAAAGAATATATTTGCATAAACAGTACTTCGAGAATGGTTTGCTTGGAGTAATGACATGTGTAGCTAAAACAGGCCATCTCTTTCTTTCTCTCCCCCCTTGGTCTATGATATACCATATATGTATGTCAGTTGATGAGCCTCAATATACGACTGTTTTGACTTTGATGCACTGAAATGTGTAGGTTATATGTTTTTTAGAAATATACATTGGCTCTCCTGAAGAAGGCGGTCCATCGCCGAAACACGCGTCGAGACTAATTGTGTTATTATAATCATGTGTTGACCACCATTATATGTATAACAATTGTTATCCCTGTTGAAATGTTTTTAAACTATTACGGAGATTATATTATTTATGTTGTATTTACTTTTCTTTTTTAATGCTATTGAATAACTAATATGTACTGCTTTTATCGTGTAATAAATACATACATATATATTCTATATAAATGATTGCTTTTGTGTCAATATATTGGGGCTCTGCCTTCACTGTTTAGCCTGATATTCGACAGGTTTCTGTTGCCTAGGTAGTTTTTACTGTATTTGTTTTGTGATGTATCCAGGATTGCACCTAGAAACTTGATTGTCCTGGATGGCTGTAGAGATGATTTTTCCACATTTAAGGTCAGGCCCAGGTCCACAAATAACTCCATGCAAGCCGCAGTTGAAGCGTGAGCTGCCTCCTGCGATGGTGCCTTTACCAACCAGTCGTCCAGGTATGGAAATATTTGGTGTTTTTGTCTTCTTAGATAGGCCGCCACTGGCGCCAGACATTTTGTAAATATTCTCGGTGCAGATTTTAGGCCGAATGGTAGCACCTTGAATTGGTAATGGTCTTTGGCCACTGTAAAACGAAGGAACTTTCTGTGGAACGGATGGATGGGGAAATGAAAATATGCATCCTGTAAATCTAGGGAGGTCATCTGATCTCCTGGGTTTAAGGGCAGGAGAATATCTTGCAGGGTCACCATCCTGAATGACTGTTTCTTGAGATAGGCATTTAGGGACCTTCGCTCCAAGTTTGGACGCCACCTGAGAGCATCTTTTCTGATCAAGACAAACGGGAATAAAATCCTCGTCCTCTTTGGGAGTTCAGCACCGGTTCTATTGCTCCCTTTCGGAGCATTGCCCGAATCTCCCGACGCATCTGAGATTGGTGTTTTGCTTCTTGATATGTGGGTGGCGTGGGAGGAGGAAAGTGGAGGAATTCCAATGCATGTCCGAATTGTGTTATGTGGAGGACCCATTTGTCCGATGTTATCTTCTGCCACTTTGGTAAATAATAAGTCACTCTTCCACCCAGGGGAACATTTGACAAGATAGGAGGGGAAGGACCTGCAATCTGTAGGTTGTCATTGTCTTTTATTATTATCTTTTCCAGAACTGCCTCCTCGTCCTCTGGAAGTGGACTTAGAGTAGGCCCCAGAATATTTCTGTCCATATTGCTGTCGACAGGGCTGTGAAGAGGAAGAGTAGGATGTGTATCTTCCCTGTTGGTAGCCACCTCTATACGAGGGTTGTCCTCTTCCACGGGCGCCTCGAAAAGGCACCTTCCGGTACTGTAACGCACCCAAGGATTTCGCTGTATCTGTGTCTTTTTCAATACTTTGAAGGGTCTCATCCACCAGGCACCCAAAAAGATCCTCCCCATCAAAGGGTAGGTCCAGAATTTTATTTTGGACCTCTGGCCTAAAGGAAGTGGCCCTCAGCCAACCCTGGCGCCTCAAAACTGCTGCTCCTCCGAGGGAACGAAAGGCTGTGGTAGCAATGTCCATAGCGCAATCAATAACTTCAGCCAAAGTTCTCTCCCCTTCCTGCAGAACTTTCTTTGCCTCCTGCTTAGAGTCTTCCGGGAGGAGGTCGACATAGTGTGCTATATCGCACCACATCTGTCTGTCATATCTGGCTAGGATGGCAAGGGCATTAGCAGCTCTGACCAGGAGCGCTGACATGGAGGAGAATCGTTTACCTGCGTTATCTAAACGCCGTCCCTCCCTGTCCGGAGGTGCTGCAATATGTGCTGCTGGATTCTTTGACTTTTGCTGCGCTGCCTGCGAGATGATTGAGTCCGGTTTAGGATGGCCCAGTAAACACGCCGGGGCGTTCTCTGGCGCCTTATACTTTTTGTCCAGCCTCGCCAGTACCGGTGTAACTGTTGCTGGAGTTATCATGACCTGTAATCCTTCTTTCCATATGTGGTCAATAATTGGTATAGACTTGATTGATTTTTGATAGGACTCCTTAAGTCATACAGAAAACATTCTGCTTGAGTTGTTTTCATTGGCAGCTGAAATCTTTTTGCCGCTCTCTGCCTTAAGTTGTGGAATCCACCAATATCCACTGGTGGAGAATCCGCTGGTACTTGGGTGGGTGATGGTGGAGCTGGGATCAGGTAATCATCCCATTCTCTGTGAGGCTCCGTTAGCTCTCCTTCTTGCCGGTCCTCGTCGTCTGTGGTCCCAGGATCCTGTTGCTGTTGGACCTGAGGTGTCAGCAGAGCAGTGTCTAATAGGCTCTACCTACTGTGGACTGGAGTGGCCGGAATCGAACGAGGACGTGAAGGTGGAACGTCTTGAGGAACCCCTGATGGAGGAATCCTCTTTTTATAATCCGCCAACATAGATTGCAAATCCATCAACATGGATGATGGCATTGCTACCATCTCTTCCTGAGGCTCTTGTTGGTAGCGGTGGTATTAGATGCTGTGATACTCTTCATACCCTTCTTCATCATCTTCCTGACATTTTACATGGAGCTCAGATGGGCTTCTGGCATACCCAAAAGGGCCCATCATCATCCTCCTCATCTGACTCTTCCTCCTCCAGAAGGTGCGACGGGACAAATGGAGTAATTTAACTTTGAAAAAAAAGAATTATTTAAGAAGTTTTCTGTAGCGCTGTCAAGACCCAAAAGTATCAGAGCGCTTTACAGTAGGAGCATAGCATATAATCAACAGAAACATGAGATGTGAGCGATATAACGATATACGAGTGGCATAGTATAGAGCGGCGTAAATGTCACTGCTGGCGTGATCATCTTCTTGTTCTTTTCCGGAGTTAGTCTCGTCGACGAGCCCGTCAACGAGATCGTCGTCGATACCACCGTCGACGAAGCTGTTGTCAGTGCAGTAGATCCATTCCTCGCCGCCTACATAGTAATCGTCGTCGATGTTCCCGTCGACGACCTCATTGTCATCACCGTTGACGACGATGCGGTCGTCGACACTGCCGTCGTTATCCTCACCGTCGTCGACGATGTCGTCGATGTTACCGGCGTCGATGCTGTTGTCGTAGACGCTCCCGTCGTCGACACCCCCGTCGTCGACACTCCCGTCGTCGACACTCCTGTCGACGCTGGTTCCAATACAATTAATGGTAGCTCTTGTACCTTGGTCGTCGCCGTAGACGATGATTTCTTCCTCGACAGTCTCGTCGACGATGTCGATTTTTTTCACCTTCTCCTCAGGAATACTAGAGGATGGCTTCTTGAATGATGCAGGAGCCAACAGTGGTGTCTTTGAAGGCTCAGAAGAGGCTCTTTTGGATTCTTTTTCTTTCAAAGTGAGTCCTTTGCTCTCTTTTGGCTTTTTCTAAGATTTTGAAGGACTACGCCCTGAAGACCCTTGGCTGGTCTTTTTTAGGGCCTTCTCAGGACGGTCCCCTAAGGAATGAGCCTAATGAGATCTTGATTTTTTTTTTTAGATCTCCTGGATGAAGAGGAGGATTCCTGGTCACAATCACTAGAAACCACCTCCTTTCTGGCCTTGATCTTTTGAAGCCAAATTAAAAGGCGTCCTTCACGATCTCTAAGGGTCTTACTAGAGAAAGTGCGACATACCTTGCAATCCTTTGCTTGGTGGTCCGGGTAAAGACAGTATATACAGTCTTTGTGTGGGTCATCGGTGTAGAGTCTCTTTTTAGAGCAGGTGGCACAGGCTCTAAAAAGACCCCTTTTCTCCTTTCCAGCCATTCTCAAGGATGTAGATGAGAAATAGATTATAAACTTCTCAAATCTACAAGAAATAGACTGATAATTAAGCTTCTATCCAGTTGGAAATCCAGAGTTTGAGCAGAGCTCAAAGGAGACTCCCTAGCACAACGTGCCGGTAGAAAATCTGAGGGGCAAAAGGTTCTCTCAGGAGGGTTCTAGAGGGTGAGTGGCTCTGATTGGCTAAGAGAAAAGTTTGGTCCTTTTTTACATAACAAAGGTTATGGGTTGCAAAAGGGAAATGGGCCTAGGCTTTTTTCAGTTAGCTATACTGCTAACCATTGCTTTTTTTATGTACCGGAGACTCCCGTCTCGACGACGAGGAAATGATTCAGGTATGTGAATATATGAAAGCTCAAATACTGGAGTAAGTGGCGCATCTTTGCTGATATGCAGGGATGCACCAGTTATTGTAAATATGCCCCCAATTTTTTGATTTCCAGGACAAGCAGGCCAGTTGGGAAGTGTTGGGGGTGTGGTGAGACGATTGTTCTGAAGGTCGAATGCTTAGAAATATAACTTGAAATAGCCTGGCGAGAATAGACAGCTGAAATGAGGCTTAAGGACGGTTTCATGGATAGCATTCAGATAGATCACAGACAGAAGGTGAAATGCAATTACAAATGCTACAGAGGGTTTTGCGCCTAGGAGGCCCAGAGGGGTGGGGCAGTTTGGGCATAGTTTGAGCTATGAATTGGTGAGGTGATTGTTATAGGCGGTAAGGGGAGCAGTATTTGACAGTCTTTTGTTGTGATTGCGCTATTTTACCTAAATGACAAGGTCCTCACAACACGTTACTGGTTTACGCTTGTTGAGCCACAACTAACAGGATTATTCTTATCTGAGTTTATATAGCCTTCCAACTTTTCATGCTATTTATTCCTGCTTGAAGCACTAGAAAACATATTCGTTATGTGGATCCTATCCGAAATGAATCACTTCAGTTATAACCAACCATCTCTCATGTAATGTGTGACACCTTCAGCCAGTACTGGCTTTTACTTCAATACCACTACACCTGCTGGGATTTTTTTTAACCAACATTTACAATGTTACGAAAAAAATGAAAGTCCCAGAAAGTAACAGGCAGTTGGTTGAAAAGTCATGACTTACTGATAAGACGTTACATGGAAATACGTGGCAGCACTGTTTATGGTGCTACGAACCAGCAAATTGGTGATTGCAAACGCTGGATACAACTAAAGCTATGCATGTTTCTACTAATCTTGCGTCCCCTACAAAAACATACACTGTATGCAGGGCTTTAAGTGGGCCGCGTCCTGCCAGTGCTAAGCAGGTGTAGAGAAGAGAGAAGAGTCCTTATTAGGCTCTCCAATTTTTGACTTCACCCTTAGGGTGAAAATAAAAATCTTCACTTTGCAGCAGTACCATCCTTCACAGGCTTTGGTATAACCTCAAAGAGACTTGTTTTACTTTTTTCACAGTCTCATGTCAGAATTGAAGCATTTTCAATATTATATACAACGGAGCCGTAGTAGTTGCTTATTTATTTTACGCTAATAACAACTATTGACAAGGCCAATATTCCCGGCTTGTTGTAGGAGTAATGTTACTTGTATTATATATCTGGATGTAGTGACAAAAGCAACAAAATGCAAGTCAGGTAGCACACTATGCTAAACACCAATTTTTAGTTTTAAGTCACGCCCATTGGCCAGGACCCTTTGAGAGACCCCCCCGCCCCCAGTTTTTTCATCCCACTTAAAGCCCCGACTATATGGTACCTGCGTTTCTTTCGCGTTTTCTCCCCACCTGACTGTGTGTGGGTCTTAAACACCAAAATACAGTCGGGGGCTGCTCAGTGAAAGTTCTACTGTATTTCTTATCCAGTCGTTTCTTGGTCCATCCGTACCACAGGCAGGACTCCAAGCTGCCCGCACCATTCCCGGGGACGATCGCCGCTTTCCTGGGGAATCTTGGACCATTTTCTTCATGAACCATATTACCTGCCCAGAACATGCATACCATTCACTGCAAGAGCTGTTGCTGCTTAGAGAAGAAGACAGAAAGAGTCCGAACCCACACAGTGATGCAAAAGGTCCAACAACGAGAAGTTTACAGAGTGCTCAGCACCGGACACCGCAAACTGTGCAGTCAGTGCCATTTAGGACTGAAAAGAGAAATAAAAAATAAAAACCACAAATAGACTGGGACATCTTTCCCCAAACTATAAAATACTGAAAATAAGAAAGGCGCGCTGCCATTGTGAAAGTATGAGCAGGCGTTGTGCTGAAACATTAACCCCTTGCCTGCTGATGACGAGCCCAGCTCGTCATGAGGCACAGTGGAGCTGTGCTCATGACTAGCTGGGCTCGTCCTAACGGCCGCGTCCACACCTGTGCGGACGAGCCCAGCTCTGCATGAGCACAGCTGGACTGTGCCTCATGACGAGCTGGGCTCGTCATCAGCACCGCGGCGATGCGCACGGCCCCCCTCCCCCCGCACAGGAGGGGAATTACCCCCGCGGTTAAGGGGTTAAGCACGTCTCCCAGGACGAGGTATGTCTATTCTCTCTGGTATGGCTATTCCTAGAAACGCAAGAGGTTGCACCAACACGGATGTGGTGGTGTCTCCTTGGGCACTGATATAAGTGCTGTAGAACAACAGCTAATTTTTAAAGTGAAACAATATGAAACATCCAATGTTCTTATGTTCTTTTATTGGCCGTAAATGATTAGTTCATCAGTTATTATATCCAGGTAAATACGTGAATTGATACTTTTTGTTCATTCCTGGGTTTTCATTTTACATTTTTTCTTTCATTCCCAATGCATTTCGGCTACCGCCTTCATCAGGGGAATATATCTAGTAAGAAACACATTGTGTCTATCACTAACAATGAATAAAACGCTGAAATATATCCATCACCTACTGTGCTTTATCGGCAAAGGTGAGATGTTAATGTGATGGTGTTCGGAAAATACTCGTGGGCACGACGCCGTGCGAAAAGGAATAACAAGTGAACATATGTTGCCAAATAAAAGCGTGCTCGAATTAATAAACATATATAAATCACGAAATCATGCTGGGATCAAAAGACATGTGATATATAGTTAAGGCGATGGTGTATGGATACAAATGATCGAAAAGTGCACAAACATAAAGTGATTACCTGGAAAGTGTACGGTAAACTATAACGCGGCGGTTTGTAAGTAATGCTCACAGCAACGAACTAAAGGCTATATTATCACCATCCCCAAAAGTGAGGGTAAAGAGGTGCAGGCAAGAGACTTAACTCTATATGCTTACCGGTAACATGGGGAATGTCGAGATTCAATACGCGAGTGTTTGGAGCGCCATGTTTTAGTGCAGCATCCACTGCAATAACCCGCTGTTTGGGACGTTTACGTGGTGGCGTAGGGGGGGTGGTCAAGTGCGTCAGTTCGCCGGGTGAAAAATTAAAGGTATACGGACTACGTGTGAACATGAGTGTATACATAAAGTTCTATGTACAACAATGGTGAAAAAAACGGAAACAAAGGTCTGAGAATAACCTCTACGTGGTATAAAGAATGACAAATGTATCAAACAATAAGCATAAAGGGAAACTAAAAGTAACTAATAATGACCAAAAAGGATACGGAGTGGTGCAAATGGTACAGAAGAATCATTAAGTAAAAAACATTAAGGAAAAAACAGCATCTCTCATGTGTAGAACTAGGCGAAAAATGTACAGTTCAAATTCATAAATAGCACGAAAATTCAACCCTTTCGTTCATGCCATTGGGTTTCAAAGTTTGAAGGTGGTAAATCCAGACATTCTCACGTTTCAGGAGAAATTTCTTTTTGTCTTTCTCATCTGATTTTTCGATGATTTCCAAATTACATGCTTTCATCTGGCTAACTTGGTGGTTAGCTTCAATGAAATGAGCCGCCACGACTGATTTCGCAGATTTGGTTCTAATGTTACTTTTATGTTCATTGAGTCTTATTTTAAGTTTCCGCTCTGTTTGACCAATGTATCCCATTCCACAAGGGCATTTCAACATATAGACGATGTTACTGGTATCACAAGTAGCGTTCACATATAAAGGAATCTTATGACCATTCATGGGATGTGTGATGCTGTTGCCTTGCAGGATATTATTGCAATTATTACAGTTCCAGCATGGAACTGTGCCTTTATATTTTTTAACACTGGCCTTTGGTGTGGATTGTTTGATGATTTCCCAATATTTTTAGCCCTGCTGAAGGCGAACACTGGGATCTCATTGAAGATATTATGGAAATCAGGTTCAGCTTGTAATAGCGGCCAATGTTTGTTGATGATCTTTTTAAATTGAGTGCTAGCTGTGGAGTATTTACCAACACATGTAATTCTAGATTTCTTCTGTGAGCTTGTCGCAGTTAGGAGAGATTTTCTATCTTTAGTGTTAGCACGTTCAATCGCTTGGTTTAGCACAATTTCTGGATATCCTCTTTCTCGGAAACGTTGTCATTTTGTGAGCTATGTTTGTGTATTCCTCAGGGTTTGAGACAATTCTTTTGACACGTAACAGTTCGGAATATGGTAAATAATGTTTCAGTGCCTGGGGGTGAACACTCTGGTATGCCAACATTTTATTGCGGTGTGTTTTTTTGGTAAATAAAGTGGTAGAAAAACCTGTAGCTGATTTGTGGATGGTTACATCTAAAAAATTGATGGAATTATCTTGAATTTCATGAGTAAATTGAATGCGTTCATCAACAGCATTGAGCTCGGGGATGTTTTTCTTCAAATGGTTTTCCGTACCCCTCCATAGTATAAAAATATCATCGATGTATCGGAGATACAGACATAGGTGGTTGTGCCATTTTGGAGATTGTAAAATATGTTGGCTTTCATACTCATGCATGAAGATATTGGCGTAGCAAGGAGCCGCACAATTCCCCATCGAGGTACCACTCTTTTGAAGATACAATTGCTCATCATACTTGAAGTAACTGTGCATCAGTGTGAAATTCAACAGCTCCAGTAAAAAGACTTTGAAGGGTTCATCATAATCCATGTGGAGTAGGGCCTTTTCAACCGCCTCTATACCCAATTGTTGCGGTATAGACGTGTATAACGACTGAACATCAATGCTACACATCAAAAGATTTTCTTCTTTTTCGACTTGTACCTCACTGAGTTTGTTTAAAAAGTCGGTAGTATCCTTAATGAATGAATCCATGTTTTGTACAAAAGTTTGGAGGTATTTGTCTAATAATTTACCCACTGGCTCATGAAGACTTCCACATGTAGATACGATGGGGCGACACGGTGGTCTAAGGGAATCTTTATGGATTTTGGGAGTCATGTAGAATCTTGGTGCTTTAGGATTGGTGGTGGTGAGATAGTTTTTTACTCTTTCATTTATAATCCCATTCTCCTTGGCTGTTTGTAGTATTTTTTCAAGAGTAGCTTGAATTTCCAATGTTGGGTTGAAATCTAATAACATGTACGTGTTCTCATCCCGCAGGTGGGATCATACTTGTTCCTCGTAATACGTAGAGTTTAAAATGAATAATGCTCCTCCCTTGTCCGCTTTTTGACAGACAATGGTGTGGTTGTTGGCTATGGATTTTAGTATGCCAAATTCTTTGTTCGTAAGGTTCTTGGTTTTAGCTTGTTTCAAACAATTGATTTTCGATAAGTCTTGTTTAACAAGTTGTTCATACAAGTCGAGTGTTTTATGACTTAAGGGTACCATAAACTTACTGGTTTTAGTTAACCTTTTAAGGGGATCTTGTGTTACCATTTGTCTTTCTTCTATGAGATTTTCGAAAAAATGTCTCAACCTTAATTTTCTCATTAATTTGTAAAAACTAATGTCGAGCTCAAGATGGTTTGTACGTGCCGTTGGAACGAATGATGTTCCTTTTTGGAGAGTGCGTACATGTATGTCAGAAAACTCTACGTTAGATATGTTAATCACTATGTTATTGAATTCTGAGTTTTCTTCTAGTCTTTTTGGGCTGCGGTGACATTCCTTGCTTGCCTCTCCTCTTTGATCTCCTGGGTCTTCTCTTTCGGTTCAGCCAACCTCTAAAAAAAGGCTGTGGTACAGTGCTGGTGGAGGCTTGTTGTCCCTGTTGTCTACGTTCTTTGTTAGATTCTGATGCATCTGTGTCAGTAGAAGAAGTGTCTGTTTGTTGGGAATATGGGCGATTCTGCCGTTTTTTTGCGTATACATCTGCCCACGTGTATACTTCGCCAAGTTTATAATCAATAGTATCTCTTCGATACTTTCTGATCTTGCGTTCATTGACCTCCTGGGTGTGCTTTACTAGTTGTGTTTTGACATCTTCCAGAATCTTGTTGAGTTCCTCAGTTGACATGGATTTTTCTAATTCAGTCTTAATTATGGATATCTCTTTTTCTAGGTCCTCTAGAATATGCGAAAGTATTCCTAGAAACGCACCTGCAGACAATACCAGTGCAGACTGCTGAAAATAAGACGCTGCCCATCAGTTACGTCACGGAAATCCACAGACTAGAAAGGATTGCAGTCAAACATGTTCTCCTGGTCCGCAGAGGTGCGCTGTCTGTGCCCATGTTTTATTTACAGAGCCCAGGTAACCAGTTCGCAGAGCAGGGACTAAGCACACCTAAGACGAGCTCAGGTAAACAGCTTGCAGGGCTGATGCATGCTTAATTAAGACATGCAAGAGGGGAATTAAGCAGGTTTGTAAAGGGAGCCTGGGCACAATAATTGAAACCACATGACGGCCGGTGCTCGTAACAGACACCAATAGGCCATGGGCGGAGCAGTGCACCTGCCTTTGGACTATTGCTTGCCGTCTTAGTAAAAAACACGCACGTAAAGCCCAATAGTATGCCCCAAAAGGAAAAGCACACGCTCGTGCGTGTGCCATTCCTAGGTCAGCTTCTTAAACCCCATTTTTACCTACTAAATGTCTCACGCTGCACGAGCAATGCTGCACACTGCAACGCTAGGCGCGAGACCTAAACATTGGTATAATAATGGCACTTTGCCATGAGGGTGGGATTATGTTCCCTTTTATTATGCTTTTTGATAAAACATTCAAATAGGGGGCCCAAATGTATGGTTCGGAGAGGAAGAGCTCTCCCGGAATGCCGTCCATCCCTGCGGCTTTACTCCTTTCTGTTTGTTCTATTGCTTTGAGTGTTTCAGATAAAGTAAATGTAAGAGTGGAGTTTGTAACTGGGGTAGAAGTTGGGCTAGTCATATTTAGGGTTTGAGCGCCATTAACCTCTTCAGGTCAAGGGGTCACATAGCTGTTGTTTTGCTGCGGGCAATCATATAGATTGCTGAAGTGTGAGACCCAGATGTCAAGGTTAATCGTTGGGTCGAGGGGATAAGGGTTGGAGGGGTTCACAGCTATAAGTTTCCAAAACTTTTTGGGTCACCCTTCTCTAAGGCTTCAGCATTCATTGGCCATTGTTCTTCCACCCATTCTCTTTTGGCTTTCGCTAGGAGGATTTTGAAGTCGCGCCTGGTCTTTATTATTTCAGGCCTTGAACCCCTTTTAATTGCAGTCAGCAGTAGGATCTTTCCTTTTCGACATGCCTTGTCATGCCAGGACGGTGCTGACTTTCTAGATGCTCCTCTCCTCTGTTCTTTCATGAAGCATGGTCTCATGAGCTCACTGTGTATGGGGATGAAATTAATATTGTAAATATTAATTGTGTCAATCTGATAGAAATTGGACACAAAAAGATCATAAATTAAAGAGAGTTTGTAATCATCTACCACCAACTCTGCCCACTTGACATTTATCAAATTGTTGGAAGTTGTAATTAGCATAGTGTATACGACCGCCTCTAGTTTTGAGTCTCTAAATCTGGGCATTAGGAAAGATCCACTTAGTCCCTGGTGGTAACTGTCTGGTCTAGAAATAAATTGCATGTCCTGCAATTATGACCAGAGGTCTTTATCCACTAGCATATAGTAAATTCTGGATTTACTAAGGCCTCTATTGAAGGTAAAGCGAGGGGGGCAATCAGATTTGGTGTTGCCACTCGCTAGTCTTAGGCCATAGTCAGTAATTAGACCAATAATCTGAGTGCCCGTCTTTGAAATTTTTTTTATTTTCTTAGGTTCACGAGGGAGGTGATAGATCTTCATGTATATGCCCTCCAGATATTGGGAGGCAGGTATTAAAATCTCCAGCTACAATTTTTAAAGATTTATGAGCAAACTGACCCAATAGATAGTCTAGCTTACTTACGATTGGAGATTGAACATTTAGTTGATCTGGCATATATATTTACTAAGATTTTGTGTGTGGGGCCTATCCCAATGTTAATCTTGATTTGCAGGTCAAGTATGTCTTTAGAAGTAGTTTGTAGGATTTTAGCCACTGGGAACAACTCCATTCTTAGCCATAATAGGTGGCAACTGATCGTCGCCCTGCCGGAGATGGAACTGTGCTTTCGTTAAAAGCAACATAACCTGGGCGATGCACTAGCTTGGTAGCCCAAGTTTCTTGTAGCAGGATAATATGGTGAGAATCGATAAACGCTCCCCACTCGGGATCAGAGAATTTGGACTTCATGCCCGCAAAATTCCATGACAAAAAGTTTAGGTATTCACTGTCCATCGCCCCAAAAAGCAGCGTAATCATCTTGGTGGGTTCTCCCTGCAATGTTACGTGCCCCCCTTTGTCATTGTCTTTAGCTTAACCCCTATGCCTTGGCAACCCATCACTACCCCACTTAGCGTGGGGTAGAGGCCTTTCGGCTGCTGTCATACAAGCTGGTTTAATTGAGGTGCACGGTGCTGGGGGCAGTGGATAGTAGGTCAATCGATGTCTGACGTGTTGGAGGTGCTAGCACTAGCGATTTCCCTAGGGTTCACCTTCAATACGCTGGAGGCCAGATTTTGGTGAGTGGTAAGTGGTGTGACTGATGAATGATACCGGGGTTCATTTTTTATGTGATATGCAAATGTCTGGTCTAAAACGGAGTTCTAATACAATTAGGTCTTTTGCTAGGGCTGGATCCCTAAAAGTCACACCTATATAGTCCCTTTCAGATGTTCCTGTTGAGAACCTCTTGACTTTGTCCTCTCTTATAATTGATCGGTAACCCCTTTTGTAGCGAATCCAATGAGTTACTTTATTCACTAGACCCTCGTATGTTTCTGTGTGGGGTCTCTGGAGCTTTGGGGCATTGATCATGTAGAGCTCAAAACCTTGAGTGTTAAGGTGTCCTTTGTTGTTGTGACCATATGGAATTTTATTTGTGAAAAGGGTATGGGGCTTATAGTCCCAAGGTGCTTTAGAAGGAATAGCGAATTGAGCAGGCGTCCATTCCCTTAGAGGAACACGGTCCCATTTGCGTATATTGTCCTCATACATAGTATTGTTCTTAGTTTGGCTTTGTGATTGGGTAGTTAAGCTTGTATGATGAGCAACAGGGGGATTAGATGGCCCGTTAATGGACCTCTTAGAGGACTCAATTGGTGCAGTACACTTGGGTTACTATACCCACGTGGCCTTGACTAACCCCGTGCTGCTACAATATCAGTCAGTGTGTCCATTTATTCGAATAACAGTTTTGCCATTCTCTCCATTACCGCCTTTGATGATTTAACTTCCTGCTTAAGATCGTTCAATTGGTCTGCCAAGTCAAGGCTAGTCAGGAACCCACCTGCTCCTGATGTGAGTGCTGGTGTGGGTGGATGTCCAGGGTCAAGTATTTGTTTGCACAGTCGACAGTGAAGACGTACTAGTAACTACCATTAGTAGGAGGGTTTGCCACACTGAGCGTAGGTTGTTGCTGATGTTCAGTACGTGGGCTTTGGCTGAGGGAGATGTTAGCTGAGCTTGAGGCTGCGCAAGTCCCAAAGTAGGAAACTATGCTTTTAGGATTTGAAGATCGTTTCTTCAAGGGACTTTTTCCCTTTCTCTTGTGCTCTGGGCCAGATGGTCTGTGATGGGAAGCTAAGAGGTCCTCTACCTCCTCTATTAGCTTATCTATTTCAGATAATGAATATGCTACTTACCAGTATGCATCTGTTCTTGGCATGTAGGGCTGCTGACATTCATATCTATAGCATAGATCGCCGCCTAGTGTTGGGTCCAGATGATTGCACATTTTTGTCCTGGAAGAGTCTTCGAAGTATCACGAGATAGGTGGCTCCTCCCCTGGACTACAGTGCGCATGGGCATCGACTCCATCCCCAGATTGTATTTAGCCATTGTGGCGAAGATGGAGTGTAACAGTGTGAGCGATGGCCATGCTAAGAGTAAGTGTAAATTCTGCAGCCGCTACATGCGCCGGGGAGGAGGGCGGGCGATATGAATGTCAGCAGTCCTACATGCCAAGAACAGATGCATACTGGTAAGTAGCATATTCAGTTCGAGGCATGTGGGCTGCTGAATTCATATCTATAGCATAGAATATATAGTAGTCCCTCCATTATCGGCGGCTGCCTGTGCCAGCTGCAGACGTTTGAAATAGTGTCTTTAGAACAGCCTGCCCTACAGCTGCTTGCTGCTTGGAGTGCACATCTACACAGTAGTGTTTAGTAAATGTGTGTGGGGTAGACCATGTGGCTGCTCTACAAATGTCTTCCTAAGGGATATTACCAAGGAAAGCCATGGCGGCCCCCAACTTGCGGGTGGAGTGGGCTCTCGGGGGGATAGTTAAAGTGCGCTTAGCCTTTTGATAGCAAATCTGAATACACTTAACGATCCACCTGGCTATACCTGCTTTGGAAATGGGGTTGCCTTTGTGTTGGGCAGAAAAGGCAACAAAGAGTTGTTTCGTCTTCCTAAAATCTTTGGTCCTATCAATGTAGTACATCAAAGCTCGTTTAACGTCAAGAGTGTGGAGCATTCTTTCAGCCACTGTCTCTGGGTTTTGAAAGAACACAGGCAGTTCAATAGTCTGATTGACATGAAACTGTGAAACCACCTTAGGAAGAAATTTAGGGTTAGTGCGCAGCACCACCCTGTTGGAGTGAACTTGTATGAATGGCTCTTGTACGGTGAGCGCCTGGAGCTCACTAACACGTCGCAGTGACGTAATGGCTATTAGGAAAGCCACTTTCCACGTCAAGAACTGAATCTCGCATGAATATTGAGGCTCAAAAGGTGGACCCATCAGTCTGGTGACGACCACATTAAGGTTCCATACAGGAGCTGGCGAAGTCCTGAGAGGAATGACTTGTTTCAGTCCTTCTAGAAAAGGGTTAATGGCAGGCACTCTGAAAACTGAGAGATGCTGCCTGTTTTGTAGATAAGCCGCTATGGCGGATAAGTGTATCTGAATGGAAGCATATGCTAGATTACATTTGTAAAGATGTAACAAATAACAAATGATGTTGTGAGTAGATGCATCTAGCGGGTTGATGTTGTGTCCTGCACAGTAAATGACAAATCGCTTCCATTTTGCCGCATAGCATGCTCTGGTGGTGGGCTTTCTCGCCTCCCGTATGATATCCATGCAGTCGGGAGGCAAGTTAAGGTAGCCAAATTCTAAGACCTCAGAAGCCAGATCGCCAGGTTTAGCTGTTGCGGATCTGGGTGCTGAATGGCGCCATGGCTCTGCGTCAAAAGTCTGGGTGTGAGGTGCAGCCTTTGATGCGGTACCACGGAAAGTTCTAGAAACGTGGTGTAACACGGTTGGCGAGCCCACGTTGGAGCAACCAGGATGAGTGTCATCGAGCGTTGCTTTAGCTTTCGTGCCACCAGCGGTATTAGAGGTGCTGGTGGAAAAGCGTACGCAAATTTGCCTGACCAGTTCATCCATATCGCATTGCCCTGCGACTGTGGGTGCGGGAACCTGGCGGCAAAGCTTTGGCATTTGGCGTTTTCCCTTGTGGCGAACAGGTCTATCTCTGGATGACCCCACTGCTGGAAGTACGGGTGGAGTACTGATGGATGTAGCTCCCACTCGTGCATTTGGTGGCTGTACCTGCTGAGCAGATCCGCCATCTGATTGTCCTTGCCTGGGAGGTGTCCCGCCATGAGAAAGATGTTCCTCTGAATGGCCCACTTCCACATGCTCTGAGCCAGATGAGACAACTGTGGAGAGTGTGTACCTCCCTGCTTTTCAATATAGTACATGGCTGTCATGTTGTCCGTCTGGATCAACACGACTTTGTTGCACAGATGTACCTTGAATGCCTTCATTGCCATGAAGATTGCCATCAGCTCTAGGTGGTTGATGTGCATCTTCTTTCGCTGTGTTGTCCATAGTCCCTGCACTGTGTAGTGGAGTACATGAGCTCCCCAACCCTGGAGAGAAGCGTCCGTCGTTAGGATGATCTGTGGAACAGGCTCCTGAAACGGTCGGCCCTTGCAAAGGTTGTGTGGATTCCACCAATGCAGAGAGTTGTATGCCCGACCGGTCACCAACACTAGGTCGTTCAACTGTCCTTGAGCCTGATTCCACTGATGTGCCAAGCACTCTTGAAGCAGATGCATATGTAGTCTCGCGTGCGGGACTATGAAGATGCAGGAGGCCATCATGCCTATCAACTGCATGAACACTCGTGCCGGAAGCGAGTGTTGCGGTCTGAATTTCTGGATCAGCGACTGAATGCTGTTGATCCTCACAGAATTTGGCTGAGCCGTGGCCGCCAGAGTATCTATTGTCGCGCCCAGATACTGCCGCACATGGGCTGGCTGAAGGTGCGACTTTGGATAATTCAGTGAGAGTCCGAGATCGTGAAGAAGGTGAATGGTGGGGGACATGTTGGCAGCTCACTGCTGTGCCGACTTCGCTTGGACAAGCCAGTCGTCCAGATAAGGATAGACGTGAACGTTTTGTCTCCTGAGGTGCGCAGCCACCGTCGCCAGGCATTTTGTGAACACCCTGGGCGCTGTGGTCACTCCGAAAGGGAGGACCTTGAATTGGTAATGCTGATTCTGAATGGTGAATCTGAGGTATTTTCTGTGTGATGGATGAAGTGGAATGTGAAAATATGCGTCTTTGAGATCTAACGTTGCGAGGAAATCCCCTTGCTTGAGCAACGGAAGAACCTGCTGCAGCGTGAGCATGTGAAAGTGTTCTGAGAGAATGTACTGGTTTAGGGGCCTGAGGTCCAGTGTGGGTCTGAGGGATCCGTCCATTTTCGGGATTAAGAAGTATAGGGAGTACACTCCTGTACCTCTTTTGTCCACCGGCACGAGCTCGATTGCCCCTTTTTGCAGCATGACGAGCACCTCTTGCTGCAATAAGTGCAAATGCTCTGTTGACATAGGACGGTGCTTTGGTGGGATGTTGGGTGGAGTTGATGTTAACTCCAGACAATAGCCGTACTGGATAAGTTTTCTGACCCACTTGTCTGTGGTGATGGATTTCCAGACTGGCAGGAACTGCTGGACTCTCCCCCCGACAGGTGTTGTATGGTCGGGGGGCAGTGACAAGGCGTCACTGTTTGTTGGTGGCGGAGGACCGGGAGTTGTTGTTTCCACGACCTCTGCCCTTGGTGCTGTTGCCGCGATAGCCGCCTCTACTCTGCTTGTTGTAAGAGGTCTGCGCCCCACCTTTAGTGTACTGTGTTTGCTGGGACATTTGGCCTCTGGAAACACCTCTATTACTTGAGCGACGAAAAGTACTACCCCTGAACTGCTGGGACTGGAGAGCCCCCATGGACTTTGCAGTCTCGGTGTCTTTCTTTATTTTTTCCAGGGTGGTATCCACCTCGGGTCCAAATAAGTGGTCAGGGTTTACAGGCTGATTGAGGCTGGTGGTCTGTATCTCTGGTTTGAACCCGGAGATTCTGAGCCAGGCCTGACGCCGCAACATTACACTTGTGTTAATGGCCCTGGCCGCGGTGTCCGCTGCGTCCAGTGCACATTTAATAGATGCATTTGAGATGAGCTTCCCTTCCTGAATGAGCATCTCCGCTGCCTCTTTATACTCATCGGGCAAGTGTTGTAACAGGGTCTCGAGTGTATCATAGTGTGCCCTGTCATATCTGGCCAAGAGTGCCTGAGTGTTTGAAATACGCCAGATATTGGACGCTTGAGCTGCCACCCTCTTCCCTGATGCTTCAAGCACTTTAGATTCCTTGTCAGGGGGAGGAGCATCACCAGTAGTTTGTGAATTTGCCCTCTTCCGGGCATTAGAAACAACTAGAGAGTCCAACGGCAACTGGCCCTTGATGTAGGTAGGGTCGCCAGGTGCCGCCTTATACTTCTTTTCAATCCTGGAGTTTATAACCCTGGCACGTGTGGGTTCTTTAAAAATGTCTGCAGCATGTTTTAAAACACCCTTCAGCATTGGCAGAGTCTTGACAGTCTTTTCAGAGGTGGAAAAGGTATCAAAAAGAAAGTCCACTTCAATAGGGTCAGCATGCAGCTGGACGTCGTGATTTTTAGCTGCCCTCTCAATTAGAGCATTAAATGCCGCAGAATCCTCAGTAGGAGAGGTTTTGACCGTATATACTTGAGTGTCCGGGGCAGTTTGCGGATCCCCCGGGTCCCCAGCATCTGCCCATGAGTCATGGTGATCCTCAGGATCAGTGTCGGCAGGGAAGTTGTACTCCTCATCGTCCCCTTCCCCAGCCTCCACATCTGAGTAAGTGGGTGAGGTTGGAGCAATGGTCTGAGGCCTGGGAGTAATCGGTTCAACCAGAACTGGGGAATCCGTAGAAGCCTTTTTCCTCTTCAAAGGAATTGTGTAGGACTCCATAGGCTGTGCCGGCGTGATCTTTCGCTTGTAGAAGGAAAGTTTACCGGTGTCGGCGTCGATAAATTGTTCCGACTGCTCCTCCAGTAGGGGTTGTCGATGTTTAGTGCTTACAGCTGCAGGGACTGGCTTCGGCCCCGAGGGCAGTCTCGTCGACGTCTCGACGACCGTTCTGGGCGCGAACGCCTTCGGTGCCATTTTCGGCGGTAGCGTGAACTGTATCGGCGCCGTCGACTTTGGCGGTTTGGCAGCAGGCTTCGGGGTGGAAGTGTCCTTCGGATCAACCGCCGAAGCCTTTTTTCTGATCGGAAGCCTTTTTTCTGATGCGTTGCAACGAGTCCGATACCTGCTTCGTGAAGGATGCGGACGGTTTCGTCGACGCGACAGGTGTTCTCGGTCCACCAGCATGTGCTGACTCGAGTGTAACAGTATCCTTGGCCTTGTCTGGTCGACGTGCAGGATCGACAGCTTTTGGAGCTTCGAGGCCTCCGTCTGTGTCGACGGCCTTCGGCGCCGACGGTTTCGGGTCGGCGGCCTTGACAATTATTTTTGGTGCACCAGTCTTTGGCTCGACGCTCTTGAGCGACTTCGGCTCGAGGCCCTTGAGCGACTTCGGCTCGACGCCCTCGAGCGACTTCACTGGATCGACAACCTTCTTCGGCTTCGGCTGCCCCGACATGGCAGAAGACGAGGAGGCGAGGATAAGTTACTTACCTGTAATCCTAGTTCTCTTCCAGGGGTATCCTCATCAAAGTCATAAGCACTGAATATTCCCGCCCATATGCGGGACCCCGGAAACAATATAAAAAAATATATGTAAAAAACACATATCTCGCTCCACATATATGTATGTACATATATTATTTTTCTCACACCAATGCAGCTCCATAACTGAGGCTAAAACAATGTAAACACATATACATGCACTGCAATTAGTAAGGAAGCAAAAAGAAAAACACATTAGGTCAAATAACCTTTGAACTTTGTGTTTTAATGAGTAGACCACTCATAAATCCTGAAAATTGCTTGTAAATAGACATTGTTAGCCCTCAGGCTGCATTTCAAAACAATAGCATAGAAAATGAAACCATTTTCAACAAAAACTGGCACCGTGCCTTTAAGGCAGCCATGACCCCAGGCTTCCCATCATGCCTCAGGGGTGACAGTTAGGTCAGTTGTTCTTTGCATAACCCTGAAGACAGGGCTCAACCACAAGATTGAAATAGTACCAAATCTCATTTACCTGGGGAGGCGGGTGGGTTGCTTATGACTTTGATGAGGATACCCCTGGAAGAGAACTGGGATTACAGGTAAGTAACTTATCCTTCTCTTCCAGGGGATCCTCATCAATAGTCATAAGCACTGAATAGAATAGCAAGCCCATCAACCACCTGCAGGTAAATGAGAAGTACATGACCCAACCAAGCCATAACAGCCAAATAACTCAGCTGTTAAACAGATTCCTCAGGGAGGCCTGGCCCACCTGGGTATCTGCTCTCGTGTCAGAATCTAGACAGTAATGTCTGGTAAATGTATGGACAGACCTCCAGGTCACCGCTTTACAAATCTCAGACATGGGCACATCATGTAGGTAAGCCGCCGTGGCCGCTCCACCTCTAGTGGGATGCGCTTTAGGAGTAAACCCCAGAGGTTTCTGCGCCAATTGGTAAGCAAGTTTGATACACGAAACGATCCACCTGGAAATGGAACGTTTCGATGCTGCATGGCCAGTTCTGATCGATCCGTAGTTAATAAACAATCGATCAGAATGTCGAATAGACTTGGACCTGTCCAGATAGAACTTTAAAACCCTTTTCAGGTCCAAAGAGTGTAACGCCCTCTCAGCTGGAGTAGAGGGATTAGGAAAGAAAGTGGGTAAAGAGATAGACTGATTGACATGAAAATCTGGCACCACTTTCGGCAGGAAAGAAGGGTGCGTTCTGAGCACCACTCTGTTCAAATGAAACACTGTATACGGTTCTTTAGTACATAGGGCCTGAATTTCGCTCACCCTGCGGGCTGACGTAATCGCTACCAAAAAAGCCGCTTTCCAGGAAATATGCTGTAAAGTAGCTTTATGAATGGGCTCAAAAGGTGGGCCCATCAACTTTGATAGTACTAGGGTCAGCTCCCAGGGAGGAGAAGGAGGCCGTACAGGAGGGTACACCTTTTTCAGACCTTGCAGGAAGTCTTTTACTGCTGGCAGCTGGAAAAAAGAAGTTTGTGAAGGTGAACGCCTATAAGCCGTTATAGCGGCTAAATGCACCTTAATGGAGTTAAACTTCAAACCTGCTTTAGCCAGGTACAAGAAGTATGGAAGAACTGCTTCTTCCTGACTCTTCACCGGATTGTGACAATTCTGCATGCACCACATATAGAACCTCTTCCACTTGCATGCTTGTGGAAGGACGTCGTGCTTCTCTCAGAATGGACATGCAGTCCTGTGGCAGTCCTAGATGGCCGTACTGAATGACCTCAGGAGCCATGCTACCAAGTTCAGTGACGGAAGGTTGGGATGGTGAATCCTCCCGTTCATCTTCGATAACAGGTCCGGCCTGCATGGAAGCCTCTTGTGAGGAGACACTGACAGGTGAAGCAGGTCCGTGTACCACCATTGCCTCGGCCAGTCGGGGGCAATCAGGATCATTGTTGTGCACGAGTGGCTCAGCTTGCTCACCACCTTCGGGATCAGCGGAAGGGGTGGAAAGGCGTACACAAATTCCCCTGACCAGTCGATCAAAAGAGCATTCCCTCTCGTTCCTGGTCGATAGAACCTTGAGGCGAAGCTTGGGCATTTGCTGTTTACGTCGTCCGCGAAGAGATCTATGGAAGGACGACCCCATGACTGGAAAATGTCTTCTAGCACTTCGTCGTTGAGAACCCAGTCTTCTTTGTCTTTGAAGTGCCGACTTAGTGCGTCCGCCCTCACGTTCTGCTCTCCTGGGAGGTGGACTGCTTGAACGGACAACTTGCGAGCCAGAAGCCAATGCCAGATACGCTGAGCTTCCAGAGACAGAGTCCTTAAGCGGGTTCCTCCCTGCTTGTTCAAATAGTACATCGTGGTGGTGTTGTCCGTCTGTACCAGAACCATTTCCTCCTGAAGCGAGGGAAGGAACGCTTTGAGAGCCAGGTGGACCGCTCTCAATTCCAGCAAGTTGATGTGATAAGTGCTTTCTTTGGAAGACCACAGACCCTGCACTTGTAAAGGACCCATGTGCGCCCCCCAGCCTTGCAACGATGTGTCTGTGATGATCGTTTGTGTAGGAGGAGGGTGATGGAAGAGAACTCCCACCTGCATGTTCTGTTTCTTTGTCCACCACTGGAGGGAAGATTGAGCTACCTCCGACAAAGTGATCTGATCGTCCCAGCGATCTGAATGCTGGTCCCATTTGTCCTCCAGATCCTGCTGAAGAGGACGCATCCGAAGTCTGGCGTTCGGTACCAAGAAGATGCAGGAAGCCATCGACCCTAAGAGTGAGGCTATCTTTCGCACTTTCTGAGACCTGTGGCGAAGAACTTGCTGGCACTTGAGCGCTATCGAAAACTGTCTCTCCTCCGAAGGAAACACTTTTCCTACTTCGGAGTCTAGCAGAGCTCCTAGGAAGTGGATCTTCTGAGTGGGTTGAGAGACAGACTTGCTGTAGTTGACATGCAGGCCTAGACTCTGACAAAGTTCTATGCATGTCTGGAATTGATTCCTTACATTGCCTGGAGTTGGACCTTTCAACAGCCAATCGTCTAAGTATGGGTATACGAAGACTCCCCTCCGGCGTAGAGCTGCCGCCACCACTGCGACACACTTCGTGAACACCCTGGGGGCCGACTTCAACCCAAACGGAAGGACTTTGAACTGGTAGTGGGAGGTCCCCACCCGGAATCGAAGGAATCTCCTGTGATCGGGTCGTATTGGAATATGAAAATACGCATCTTGAAGGTCCATCGAACACATCCAATCCCCCTTCCTGAGATGCGGATATATTTGGTGAAGCGCCAACATGCGAAACTTTTCTTTTCGTATATGTAGATTGAGTGTTCTCAAGTCCAGAATGGGTCTGTATTCCGCCTTTTGGCCCTTTTTTCTGACCAGAAAATACCTCGAGTACACTCCTTTCCCCATTTGGGCCACCGGCACTCTCTCGATGGCTGCTTTCTCGAGGAGTGTCGCTACTTCTTTCTTTAAACTTTGTAGCTGGTGGCTTGACGTTGACATCGGAGGAACGGGTGGAGGTAGACGATGGAAACGAAGACAGTACCCATTCTGCAGCGTAGACAACACCCATTGATCTTTTGTAATGGCCTGCCACTCTGTCCTGTGATGCGCAATGCTTCCCCCCACTGGAGTGGACAACGGCCCTGGGGAAAGTGAAGGCTCATTGCTTCTGCTGAGATTTATTGAAGTTGTTGCCTTGTCGCTGATTTCCATTTCCTTTGGAATTGCGCTTGCCTTTGTATTGCGACTTTTGTTGGCCTTGCTGGTTCTGGCCCTTCTGCCAGTGAGGGGTTTGAACCCTCTGCTTCGAAGAGCCCTTGTTGTCCTGGTTTGTAGCTGGTGGCTTGACGTTGACATCGGAGGAACGGGTGGAGGTAGACGATGGAAACGAAGACAGTACCCATTCTGCAGCGTAGACAACACCCATTGATCTTTTGTAATGGCCTGTAACTCTGTCCTGTGATGCGCAATGCTTCCCCCCACTGGAGTGGACAACGGCCCTGGGGGAAGTGAACTCATTGCTTCTGCTGAGATTTATTGAAGTTGTTGCCTTGTCGCTGATTCCCATTTCCTTTGGAATTGCGCTTGCCTTTGTATTGCGACTTTTGTTGGCCTTGCTGGTTCTGGCCCTTCTGCCAGTGAGGGGTTTGAACCCTCTGCTTCGAAGAGCCCTTGTTGTCCGAACGGAACTACTTCCGGAATTCCTTTTTCTTTTCAAGCCCCACGGCTTTGAGGGTGTCTAACTCAGTCTTCATCCGCTGCATCTCCTCATCAGCACTCGCTCCAAAGTGAGACGTGCCCGAAAAAGGAAGATTTAGAATTCTGGCTTGAGCCTCGGGTTTCAATGCTGTCAGGCGCAACCATGAGGATCTCCTTGCTGTGATTCCATGCACATAACCATGCGCAGCCAGCGTTGGCCCATCTGCCGCCGCTCCTATAATCTGATTGGAGACTTGACTGCCCTCCATCAGAACCTCCTCAAAGTCATTTCTATCTTCCTGAGGAAGTTTTGCAGAAAACCTCTGAAGTGGGTCCCACAGAGATCTATCATATCTGCCGAGCAGCGCTTCCGCATTGGAGACCTTGAGGAAAGAAGCTGAGGTGTTACAAACTCTTCTCCCCCATGAGTCTTGCACCTTGCTGTCCTTATCCGGCGGTACCGTGGATGAGGAAGCTACCGCATTGGATTTTCTAGCCGCCGCAATGATTACTGAATCTGGCGGGGGATCGGACGTGAGGAACAGAGGATCCTCATCAGGAGGATGATACTTCTTGAGAATCCTCGCTGGGACGGACTTCACCGTTGCCGGAGTCAGGAAGACATCATTCACTGGGTCCATTATACCCGGGACCAACGGCAACAAAGGTTTGGGTGCCGTTCTGTGTTGTAGGGTTTCAAATATGACCGTCGTCTTGATCTGCGGAGCTGTCATAGGCACTCCTAGCTTCAGGGCTCCCCTGCCCAAGATGTCTTGGAACGAGAAAATATCCTTAGTTGGAGATATCCTCGAGCGTGGACTGTTTGTCAGGGTCGGAGAGTAATCCCTGTGAGATCGGGTCCTCGAAGAACCTGAAGAGCTACGGGTCCTCCTGGACCTAGATCTTCTACTTGAGCGTGTTCTAGAATGAGATCACTCTCTGTGACGAGATCTTTTCTTACTTGAGTGCCTAGAACGAGACCGTTCCTTGCGGCGGGGAGCCTGGTCTCGATACGCCCTCAGCCGATCTGCCGTCTCCTTGTCCTTGGCCCAGTGGTGAAGAGGTTCTATACCACTTTGGGGAAAGACTAACCGGAGGAGATTTGTGGGTGGGATCCTTCACTGGTGAACGTGACCGTGGAGGATGATCCGCTTGATCATGTTGCGACCTTGCAGGGGACTTGGACCTCTCCCTATCCGAATCGCTGTTTTGTCCATCCGAGGATCTGCCACTTCGAGATGCTGAGGAGGATGAGGATAGGCTCACTAGAGATCTAGAGGAAGACCTCGACCGAGATCTCTCTTCTGCGACCCTCCTTCTCTTGGCAGGAGGATCCTGTACTGGAGATTGTCTCACCTCCGCAGCCGATGCTGATCCTGTAGAACCCAATTGAGGCCTTAGGACTTGAGACTGGTCCAATGGTTCATCCTCTTTCTCCTGCATCACCTGCTTCAAAGGCGACCTCTCCTGTGACCTTGCAGGAGAGATGTTCACTGGTTGCGAAACGCTCCGTTCCCTGGATCTCCGCTGATCCATCGATGGTGGCTGTCTCGACGTCGACCGTGATTTCCTCGACGCCGACCTCGGGTGGCGATGACTGTCCTTCGGCATAGAGCATCTCGCCGTTGAAGGTCGTCTGCTCGACGACGACGGAGGCTACTTCGACGCCGATCGCCGGTGCTCTGTCGGCGACGGGGTGTGCCTCGAGGCCGAATGCCGCTTGTCTGAATGCGACGGAGGCTGCCTCGACGTCGAACGCCATTGATCGGGCGTCGACGTGGGCTGCTTCGACGATGTGTCGACAGAGGCTCCCTTGACGCCGAACGACCATGACTAGTCGTCGACTGAGGATGTCTCGACGCCGAAGGCCGGTGGCCAGGCGTCGACGGAGAATGCCTCGACGTCACAGCATGACGATGCTGCTTCGACGTCAGGTGGCTCGCCGTCGAACTCTTCTGCTTCGACAGTGACCTATCCCTCGACGCTGTCTGTAGCGGAGGTACCTTGGATGTTGACGCTGAAGACATCTTCTTCGTCGCCGTCGACTGCTTCTCCGACACCGATCTCGACGCAGAATGTGAACCAGTCGGGGCTTCTTTCGACGTCGACCGCGCCTTCCGACTTTTCTGCTTCTTGGGAGATCTTCCTCTCTCAGAAAGCCCATAAACCCGAATTCTCTCACGTTCTTTCAGAGTTCTGGATGTTAAAACCTGGCAGTGTTCGCAGGTTTTCGAGGAATGAGAGTCTGGTAGGCACAGGATACACACTGAATGAGTGTCAGTCTTGGCCATCTTCCTTCCACATGAAGGGCATTTGTCAAAGAGGGAAGGCATCTCTGACAGAAAAATCACCTTTTTTAAGCCTAAAAAAGGTAGCAGTAACACCCTAGGTCTAAAAGACGTCGAGTGAAAGCAAAAAATTGTAGGTAACAAGAATATTTTTTGACAAAAAGCCAAAAAGAAAGGGAGCTGTTTCACCAGGGTCCTGACTGAAGGAGCCGGAAAGAACAACTGACCTAACTGTCACCCCTGAGGCATGATGGGAAGCCTGGGGTCATGGCTGCCTTAAAGGCACGGTGCCAGTTTTTGTTGAAAATGGTTTCATTTTCTATGCTATTGTTTTGCAATGCAGCCTGAGGGCTAACAATGTCTATTTACAAGCAATTTTCAGGCTTTATGAGTGGTCTACTCATTAAAACACAAAGTTCAAAGGTTATTTGACCTAATGTGTTTTTCTTTTTGCTTCCTTACTAATTGCAGTGCATGTATATGTGTTTACATTGTTTTAGCCTCAGTTATGGAGCTGCATTGGTGTGAGAAAAATAATATATGTACATACATATATGTGGAGCGAGATATATGTGTTTTTTATATATATATTTTTATATTGTTTCCGGGGTCCCGCACATGGGCGGGAATATTCAGTGCTTATGACTATTGATGAGGATCCCCTGGAAGAGAACCAAAGCGACAGGCGTCTTCTGTTTCGACGGCGTCTCTATCGCTTTCGGCGAGACCAAAGCTTTTACTTTGTTTCGATTTGACCAATGGCGGCTCCGTGGAAGTGTCCGTAGTCGGGCCCGTAGGCGAGACCGTGGATCCAGGTGCAAGATCTTGGGTAAGGCCATGTGGCGATCCCTCGACCTGAGCCTTAGTTAATGTTCGAATGGGGCATAGCTCTTAACCTGAGCTATCTTCCGTGGCCCCATAGGCCTCATTGTCGTCTCCTACCTCGTCGACGACGTCATCAGTGTCGAGCATTTCGACGTCTGCGTCGTAGTTGGAGTCGATCTCTTCCGCTGGAGTAGAAATCGGCTCTCGATGTTCCTGCTCGTCTGCTTCTTCCCCCTCGAAAATGTTCACCGGGTCAGGGGCCGACTGCTGGGCCTCCTGGCGCGCCACGCGCCGAAGTTGAATCGTCTTCTTGGATCGAAAGCGGGAACAAGCCATACAGTTGGCTTCATTGTGATCCGGCAACAGGCACTTGTTGCACACCGGGTGGACATCGATGTGGGGATACTTAGACTTGCACACGGGGCATCTCTTGAACGGGCTCCGTTCCATGATGTGGCGTCGAAAGTCTGGTTGCGTTGACTAGGCCTCGAGCACCGAAGAGCCACACGACTCCTCTGGAAGTCCGACTCGGGAACAGAGCCGGAACAGAGCTGGGCACCGAACGCAAGACAATACCAACGCTATAGGAAAAGGCTTTCGGGCCTTAAGGAAAGTTTTTATCGATTCCGAACTTGAGAGATCAAATATGCATCTGAACCCAATGGCGGAAAAAAACAATCTGGGGATGGAGTCGATGCCCATGCGCACTGTAGTCCAGGGGAGGAGCCACCTATCTCGTGATACTTCGAAGACTCTTCCAAGACAACAATGTGCAATCATCCCGACCCAACACTAGGCGGAGATCTATGCTATAGATATGAATTCAGCAGCCCACATGCCTCGAACAGTGCAGATTTCTGCCGCACGTCTCGGGATTTTCCTTACACTCCCAGGGCCCAATACTTATGTCAGACGCTTTCCTTTTTCCCCATGATGACCATGCGAGGGGGGTAACTGAGAGAGAAAGAGCCAGGAGGAGTGCAGAATACAGCAAAAGTCACAATATGCAGTACTTACGTTTTCAAAGTGCCGTCAGCATGGAACCAAGGGGGGTGGCCCTGCCCTGCCTCTGTCTGGTGTGGACAGGTGCAGACGGACCCGCCCTTGGCCCGGGCTTCACGCTGCGGCATAAAGCTCTTCACAAGCAAATTAGCAGCCTGACTGGGCCCCTGATGCTGGTTATTATTGACCCTGACCAGGTGGGGTTTATTCATCAAAGACAAAGTAGTGACAACAGAAAACAAGTCCTGCACCTGATAGACAAGGCTGATCACTCGGACATCAAGGCCTTCTTGCTTACGGTCGACGCCGAGAATGCGTTTGACCGGGTACGCAAGAATTGGGAGGGATTGGGGCATGAGGAGCTGAGATTGTTGATGGGTTGAGTGCGTTACCGGAAGCTGTAGACGCATCCCTACAATTGGGCACACTTGATTGGTTTGTTGTAATGTACAACAGACTCCAATAGGTTCTTATGGACAATATCTTTTTAATTCAAAGATTCATCGAATAGTTCAATATGATACAGTTTGTATAATCAAAGTTCATAGTGTTCATAATTTTCAACATTATTTTTTGCACGTTGTTAAACAAAAGGTGCTCCGATGCATTTCGGGCCGGGGAGGCCCTTTGTCAAGGAGCGCTGTGAAAGAATACAGAATAACGCTCACATCAATGTGTGTGAAAAAATAAACCACGAATCATCATAGCATCAGGTAAATACATTCACATGCCAGTGTTAAAAACTGTAGTGACTAATCATGCGTCGAAGAAAACAAGGTGCATATTTCATGAAGGTACAAGGAGTGTCTGGATAAATTCTAACAATTTGGAGTGCTCGTGAGGTGTGCAGGAACGGAGTAGTTGTGAGCGGAGGTTCTTAGGGTGAAGCGGTCGCCTGGGAGTGGTAGAATTGTTAGGATGCTGGACGTGTGGTGAGGGGAAGCTGAGAAGACGGTGAATAGCAGTAAAAGTCATGCGACGGTTGAAACATGCAGCTCGTGGTGAGCGAGACTTACGTGAAAGAACATCGACCACGTAGCTAGCAGCCTGTCAAAAAACAAGACGGGGGTGATGTTAATAATCAAAACGTCATCGGGTTAGCGTTCTCAGTATGGTTGGAAGGAGCTTGAACACTTACTTGGAGAACTGACGTGCAGTGATAGTGAAAGGTCCTGGGGCATGACGGTGTGCATGCAGGGTACGCGAGCCTCGCGGGGATGGGATGTGTTAAAAACTGAAGGTTCTGGGATCACGTGGTGCGTTCCCAAAGGCAAAGGTGGTGATAAAAGAAGGACTGTGATGTCGGGGGTGAAACGATCGGCCATCTTGGAAAGTGGTTGGGGATGGTCGAAAGAGTGTACTCCCAGGCGACCGCTTCACCCTAAGAACCTCCGCTCACAACTACTCCGTTCCTGCACACCTCACGAGCACTCCAAATCGTTAGAATTTATCCAGACACTCCTTGTACCTTCATGAAATATGCACCTTGTTTTCTTCGACGCATGATTAGTCACTACAGTTTTTAACACTGGCATGTGAATGTATTTACCTGATGCTATGATGATTCGTGGTTTATTTTTTCACACACATTGATATGAGCGTTATTCTGTATTCTTTCACAGCGCTCCTTGACAAAGGGCCTCCCCGGCCCGAAATGCATCGGAGCACCTTTTGTTTAACAACGTGCAAAAAATAATGTTGAAAATTATGAACACTATGAACTTTGATATACAAACTGTATCATATTGAACTATTCGATGAATCTTTGAATTAAAAAGATATTGTCCATAAGAACCTATTGGAGTCTGTTGTACATTACAACGAACCAATCAAGTGTGCCCAATTGTAGGGATGCGTCTACATCTTCCTGTAACGCACTCAACCCATCACCAGTTTCATGACGTACTTGGACAGTTACGTCACCTACTGGAGCACCTTTAAACACTTGAACTTTGAATTATAACCACACATTAACCTCAACAACGGAACCTAGCAGTGCGCCTACGCCAACACCTACCGTCTTCAATCCACATGAGCTGAGATTGTTGCCATGATTTGGCAGGTCTGGTTGACTGAGCTGAATGCCGTTCTGTGTCTTTCTGTGGATTCCCCATTTCCCCCTTGCTTAATGGAGATCAAGGATTGAAGCTGCTGCTGTCATCCCTTGCCCCAGCGAGGAGGCATGAGGCACAGACCGACGCCTCTGTCAAGGTGATCTCAGTGCTAATAATCCCCATAGCCCTGCCCAACATTCTATCAATTGAGGTATACCTCACTGGGGGAGTGGAAGCAGATTGGCTACCAGGTATTTTCTTCTTTCCCATGTATTCCACATGGTAACCGAAGCCAAGCAGAGCTAAGCTCAGAAGTACTGATGAGGCAGGCAAGGATACAAAGAAGAATTATTCTAAATAGTACCTTTAAAGAAGCACAACCAAGTGGGGTGGCCCAGCCCAACATCCTCAGGGCTTTGACTGGTGTGGATGGGCCTGCCATTGGATGGGGCTTCACATCAGCACACCCCATACGCGTCCCGCGCACTTCCCACACTACGGGTAATACGGTTTGTTTATGAGCCCCTTGCCGGGCTTGAAGGAACCACCTCCTGGCGCCTTCTGACATGTGACAGTTCCAGGGGCTTATGAGGTTTGCAGTCCACTCAGCTCCCTTCGCTCTGCACGTACCAGTCTATTAGACTGGCAAAACTCAGCTTTTGTTCGGGGTCCCTCCCTGCTTGCTGCCATGAGCACCTGGAGTTGTCCCCCCATCAAGCTCTCCAGGCGAGCTCCATGTTTGTCCCTCATCGGGATTTCACTTGCAGCTCTCGCACCTGTTTAGAATGAGATGGGAAAAGGTGGGGCCGCCTGGATCGCCCCCCCCCCCACAAGCTCATGCTGGACCCAGCAGTGCTCTCTAACTGCAGTTGCATAGCTGCCAATGTTTCAGAATGCCTATGTGTGACATTTTCATAATTTAAGTGTAAATAGGAGTGACATTCAACGACTATGAGCGACACTTTCTCGCTACCAAAATCAAGCAATGACGAAAAGGGAAACCTATAAATATCAAAAAATTACACCCATTTGAGCAAAACTCTAAGAAGATCTTAAAACTCCTGCAAAGCACCAGAAATGGGGGGGGACTTGTGAAAGATCCCAGCACGGAGCACGCCTGAGCCAGCTTCATGAACAGAACTCAACTTGTTGTGTAGACAGTCAGTGACTGCAGAGCTCTAAGCTGTTGTGTAACGTTTACTCCTTGCTCCTGGCTGTGAAGTAACTTTGTGCAGACTGTCTGCGTACGCTGCAATGTAGAGCTGAGCAGCCTCTCTGCTAAATGTAAATTACAGGCTGAATGATGAGGCGCACTCCTAAAAAATTAAAGTAGGAAGCCAAGTGATTGGTAGTGACACTCTGTTACGGTACAGCCCGACCAGCCCCGAGAACTACCCCTGGCACCTTCCGGTCTGCCGATCTGAGCAGCGCCGCACCACGGTCCAGGATTCCGTCTTGATCAGCATTCATGGCTGCACCAGCAGTGGACTGCAGTCAGTGCAGGGTGGCGGGCTAGGGTGCTAAACACACACCACCATTCTCCGGCGGTGGCTGCATGGGTCCATCCGAATCTGCTAACTGAACTCTATGCCACAGCCCAGACCCTCATCAGTGAGGTTGTGTCCTGGCTGTTGAATGGTCAAATTAAATAATGAGATTCGGTCTCGATGTGACGTCGGTCACTTTGCTGCGGTGACTTGGTGAAACATTGTAGCCAACCCAGGCCAGAGTGAGCTGCCTGAGCCAGCCCCCAAGACTGAAGCAGTTGCATGCGCTGCCAGCTAAGACCTTTGTGCAGTCAGTGGTACGTGCCACCGAGGCAAAACGGACGAACTGACCATAGAGACAATGCATACCTAGTATACAGAATTCACACAAATACACTCAGTGAATAATGAAATAAGAAATATTGCATTTCAAACAAGACAACAATAAACCAATAGAGGTAACAAAGCCTTGAGTACACAAAAAAGGCATCAAATAACTAATACGTCAGCTTTTATGGCATACAAGGGTGGACAACAGGGAGGAGGGTGGGGTGGGTCAGTGAGGAATCCACAGGCAGATACTGTATCCACCAGAAAAAGCGCTACCGAAGGTAAGTAACTTGTTCTTCTGATGGATACATCTGCCTGTGGATTCCTCACCTTATGAATAGAATCCCACAGCAGTCCAACCCACGGAGGAGGGTGTATAACCTTCTATACCAAAAAGTCTTGTAACAAGCATTGGCATAGCCAATAGGTCTCGCCTTTGGGACCTTATAAGTATTTAGCCATGCAACAGTTGATGTTGCACCAAGGATATTGTGCTGCATAACTAAATACTTATAAGGTCCCAAAAGCAAGACCTATTGGCAAGGCCAATGGGTCTCGTTTATGGGCAAGCTGTTGCCTTTGGGGCAGGGTGGTGAACAGGAGAGTGGGGGACTTTAAGGCAGGTTGTTGGTGAATAAGAGGACTAATGTAAATAAGAGGTGCTAAAGCAAAATAAACGTGTGAGAAGCAACTCAAAGGGAGGAACAGGACAGTTGATCACCACAGGAAAAAACTCGGTTAGAAAAGGGGAGAAGGAAAACAGCAGATCAGCACGGGAGAAGAGAACAGGGAGTTAAAGAAGGAGGCGGGTGGAAGAGAACAGACCGCAGAAGAGAACAGGGAATTAAAGGAGGCGAGTGGAAGAGAACAGCAGATCAGCATGGGAGAAGAGAACAGAGTTGGAGAAGGAGGCGGGTGGGAGAGAGCAGCAGATCAGCACGGGAGAAGAGAACAGGAAGTTAGAACAGCAGGCTGGGAGGGAGAGGGCTGCAGATTAGCAAGTTTTGCCAACTTGGCTCTGTCACTTAAAAGATTGGTTTGCACCTCTGCCATGATGTGCAGCCAGTAGTTTTCTTTCCTGCCGGGCTGTGTCTTCCATCCTTCAGAGGTTGGTATATGAAGTATGATTAAAAGCTGGTAATAGCTATTTACAGCACTTAGCTGCAAAAAAGTGGTACGTTCATCTATAAAAGAAGTTAGTGGTGAAACCGTGCAGACAGCAAATGTGTATTTGAAACATTTCTGCTATGTTGTGTACTATGCCTGTTGGTGTAGGCAGGTATGAATTTGTTGACAGTTAAGTCCATAATAGGGATGACAGTCAGACACTAAAAGCAAAAAGGTTGGTATCGATTTTGTATCCTGCATAAGTCATGGCGAGCTCCGGTTCCTCTAATCTGAATTTATTGACAGTCTGCGCTAAAGATGGAGGATGTGGACCAAACTTCATTTCACACCGGTATCATTGCCCACTGGTTAACCACTTCAAAAGTCATGATGTTCAGCCCTTGACAGACCTGAATTTTAAACTGCTTTGAGAACTATGTGTGCCTCGATTGGTGGCTAAAAATAGAATACAGCGCCATTTTCAGTGCATGCCTTAATTATAGGCAAGTCATTTCAAATATTTTTCTCTAAAAGCAAAGCTCTTATTTCCACCGTTAACGAAGTTTTCACCAAATCCATATAACTATTATGTGTATGTTAAATGTTGTAAAGTTGGGTGAGGCAAAGTTGGGAAAGTGTTCTGGGAGAGGTTCTCTGAAAATGCCCAGGTTTTAAAATGTGTACCCAAAAAAAATCTTGTTAAACTTGACAGATTAACAAAGATATATCATAAAGTTAAACTAATGGTCACTAAACTCTGCACTAGGAACGCAGCAATATACTGAGGGTTCGCACGTGCATGTGACGCTCAACAGGCCCCTCCAGCTTATGGGGGCCCTCTCTATGGATACCACGATGAACAGAAATGTCTTTGAGGACGTGGCACGATGAAGACGGGTAATGCTTAGATATGGGGTTTGGGCAGGGGTGAGTGGCAAACACGCCCACTTTCTGGCCAGATTCTGCGCTTGGACAGAATCTGGCAATGCACTGTTCAAAAGTAACAAAGATGCACTGGTTCCTAACACTAGCATGAAAAATTCTCATTTATTCGTGAAACTAGCCCGCTCGTCTCATGGCATAACACAAAACAGATTGCTGCAGCGCCTCACTCACACCACTTTGGAATTTGTGACCCATGAGATTGTATGAGCGAACCTGTGCCAATTGTTTAAATGGACAGTGCAAAGTGAGCTCTAAATCTGCACTCAAATTGGGCACGTTGAGTATAGAAGTGAGAGACAGCTTGACTGAGGAGTCCGGTTCGAATCCCGGCAGCGCAGAGCAACCTGTGTTTCTCAGCAAATTGCTTAATCGCGGAGTATACAAGAGAGAGAAGCTTGACTGAGGAGCCAGGTTTGAATCCCAGCTGCGCAGAGCAACCAGTGATTCTCAGCAAATTGCTCTCGTGATTCATCATGCCTATGCTGCAAGAACAGAGCGTTACCAGACTATGGGTACTTGGATCGATCATGTTACTAGCTGAAGGAGCAGGGCGGGGTAAATAATAATGAGCCATTCACATTGAGCAGCACAGGAGAGGGAGGAGTCCCAAAAGGAGTCGCAGATGGTAAATAGCACCGGGTAATGGCCTTACTCCGTCTTTTAGTTTTACTGCCATGAGTTTTGCCCGTTCTCTTTCAATGCTCCCCATCCCCCTCCCTTGTAAGACTCAACTTTAGACTACACGTCTCTTCGCAGTACAACGCTGGAGTGCCATGCGTGTGCTGCCTGAGAATAGTGCGTGGCCCGTACCAGGAGATCAAAGGGTAGGGAGAGGAAGGTCAGTGGGCAGGGGGTCAGAGGGGAAAGCCATAAGACCGGCAAAGAGACTCCCGGGGGGGGGGGCAGAGGAAACGTTGGGACTAAGTAGGAGATGAGAGCTGAGAAGACAGTGACTAAGAAGGGAGGAAAAAGGCAAGGAAAAAAACGGGATTCAGTATTCATTAGATGGGCAAAGAAACTCACAACAAGGCACTGACAGCTTTAGGAGTGCTTAGGGACGGACTGTCAGTGGACTGACAGAGATGGGGCAGGAAGCGACAAGGCGGGATTGTGGATGGTAAAGAAAACCTGAAAAGACTGCGAGAAATAAACAGACTATCACTGTATGTTGAGCACTGTTGCGACACAGAAGGCTGCAGTGACTGAATCGGAGACATGAAGACCAAAGAGAGTGGATGCACACGTGAGCATGAAAGAGACCAACACCTGCAAGGGAGTTGGACAAATTAAAGAAGCGTAGAAGAGGGACTGGCTGAAAGGTGGCATGAGGGAGTGCTGTAGGGCAATAGGTGAGCTATTAAAAAAAGACATAGCTAAATATTTTTTTACGCGGGAAATTGAAGAGACTTTTATAAGAGGCAGTTAGAAATAGAAAATGTCCTTTAAGCATCTCGGACACGAGACGCGCTCTGTGGTGGGGAGGGAAAAAGCGAGGAATTTGTATTTGTATTTCGCATTTGTAGAGCACGTTATCACGTCAGGTCTCTAAGCGCACTAAGGAATGCAGTGTAGCAGCAAAAGTGAAGAGTTTGGCTTTATAACCTATGCTTAGAAGCAGACCCAGCCACCCTCTCCCTTGAAAGGGATGCACCAGTGTCCTCTGCCCAGTTAATGGCGCATTGTAACTTCTCCAGATAGCCCCTTTCATGTTCCCCGCTCTGGTTTCCTTCAGATCTCGGAGGTGCCGCAGACGAAGTAAACTGTAAAACGAGGCTCAATAAGATTAAAAAAGTCAGATGGCGGCTGCATGCGTTCACATGCACGCAAGCTGTAGGCCAGGGGTAGCACTTCGAAAAGCCCCTTACTATGCGTGTGCCTGTGTAATCTGTGTGCAGGGGTGTGGGGGCTGCCTGTGTGCGCATGGAAATATGAGGCACGGCGACGTGCGCGCCCACGAGATCAAATCTCCGGTAGGAGAAGCTCGTAACAGTCTGCTGTCCACATTCCCCCAGAAGTGACAACATAAGTTGTCTCGCCCTAGACAGCAAAAAGCTTTGCTTTTTGCTTTCGTCTAGGCGAGACCTAAAAAGGAGCGTGCAAAATGGCCATCCCTCCTCACCTCGGAATCCAAGCAATAATGCTTTGCGAAAGTGTGGAGGGAGGCCCAAGTTGCAGCTTTACATATCTCCAACACAGGAACACCTCTGGGCAAGGCAGAAGTAGATGATTTAGCCCTGGTGGTATGAGCTCTAATGCCTACAAAAGGCTCCCTACCAGCCAGGGAGTAGCATATCTTGATGCACAAGATGATCCACCTGGATAAACTGCGCTTGTGCACTGCCTTGTACTTCATACAACCAGCATATCCAACAAAGAGCTGATCATATTGACAGAAGTCCTTTGTTCTATCCAAATAGAAGCTAATCTCTCTCTTTGGATCCAATCGATGAAGCCTCTCCTCCTTGGATGGAGGAGATCGAGGATAAAAAGTAGGAAGGGTAATGGACTGACCTAGGTGGAAGGGAGTTACCACCTGAGGCAGAAAAGCAGCCCTGGTCCGGAGTACCAACTTTCAGCATGTATGGTCAAAAAAGGAGGCTTTGAACTCAAAGCCTGAAGCTCACTCACCCTCTTAGCTGAAGTGATAGCCACTAGAAAGACCGTTTTAAATGTCAGCAGTCTCAGAGGACAACTATGCATAGGTTCGACCGTAGAACACATAGAAAAAGTTAACTCCAGATTTAAATCCCACTGGGGAATAATAAAAGGAGTGGGCGGAAACATGTTAGTAAGCCTCTTGATAAACCTTAAGACTATAGGATACTTAAAAAGAGAAGTCTAATCGGGCAAAAAAAGAAATGCCGCCAAATCCGCCAAATATCCTTTAACAGTGGCTACAGCATAACCCTGCTGAGCCAAATAAAGTGAAAAACAAAGATCAGAAAGATGTGCTTTCAGAGGATCAACAGATTTCTCTCCACACCATCTAACAAATTTCGACCACCTGTAGGAGTAGATAGATTTGGCGGAGTGTCGCCTGGCCGATAAAATAATATCCACCATGTCAGGCGGGAGAGAAAAAGAAGTCAGGTTGCCCTGTTCAATCTCCAGGCATGAAGGTGCAGGATCTGGAGCTTGAGGTGTAGAAACTGCCTCTCCATCTGAGAGAGGAGGTCTGCCCTGAGAGGGAGACGGAGCAGAGGGTGCGACAAGAGGTGAAGTAGATCTGTGTACCACACCCTTCTTGGCCAATCCGGGGCGATCAATTTAACTTGGACTCGGTCTTGGCGAATCTTCCTCAGAAACCGAGGAATCAAGGGTATGGGAGGAAACGCGTAAATGAGTTTTGAGCTCCAACTCAACTGAAACGCGTCCCTGCCTCGGAAACTAGAGACTGCAGAATGACAGGCAGTGCGGGTTCTCGAGAGTGGCAAAGAGGTACACCAGAGGAATTTGCAACGTCTGGAAGATGTGTCCAACCACCTCCGGATGAAGCCACCACTTGTGGTCGGCGGAGAACTGCCGACTGAGACTATGCGCGCACACACGTTCAGCACCCCGGCCACATGGTTTGCCATCAAGCAAATCCGATGGTTCTTCTGAGCCCAGGACCAGAGCCGCAACGCCTCTTTGCAGAGACGGTACGACCCTACTCCTTCCTGCTTGTTGACACACCACATCGCGGCAGTGTTGTCCATCAGGACTTGAACCGACTGACCTCGGATGGAAGGGAGGAAGGCCTTGAGTGCCAAACCTATCGCCCGCAATTCCAAAAGGTTGATGTGAAACAGCCTCTCCTCTGGAGACGAAAGACCTTTGATCTCCAGGTCCCCCAAATGAGCACTCCACCCTAAAATGGAGGCATCCGTTATCACTGTGGCCACCGATGGAGGAAGATGGAAGGGCTTTCCTTGAGACAGATTGCCCTCCACACTCCACCAAGACAGATCCGCTGCAGCTTCTCTGGAGTTCCTGACTGACGCCCTGAGATTTCCATTGTGCTGATACCACTGCCTGCGGAGACACCACTGGAGCGCCCTCATGTGCCAGCGTGCAAGGTTGACCATCAGGATGCAGGAAGCGAACAGATCTAGTAGACGGAGGACCTTCAGAACTGGAACAACTGCTCCATTGTAAAAACAAGGGAATCATTTCCTGAATGTCGAGAATCTTTTGCGGAGGAGGGAGTGCTCGACAGACAGTGGTATCCAGTACTGCACCTATGAACATGTTGTCCTGAGAGGGCACCAGGTGAAACTTGGGTACATTTATCGAAAAACCTCATTTGTACAACAGCTGGGCTGTAACCTGCAAATGATGACTCACCATCTCTGGAGACTCTGCCTTCAACAGCCAGTCGTCCAGGTAGGAGAAAACTGGGATCCTGACCTCCTGAGATGGGCAGCCACCACTGCCATCACCTTGGTAAAGACTTGTGGTGCGGTAGTAAGACCAAACGGAAGGGCCGCAAACTGGTAGTGTTGCGACCCAACCGTGAAACGGAGATACTTCCTGTGCGACTTCAGGATTGGAATGTGAAAATACGCATCCTGCAAGTCGATGGACACCATCCAGTCCTCTTGTTGCGGCGCCTGAAGAACCTGCGCTAGGGTGAACATCTTTAATCTCTCCTGCTTGAGAAATAGATTCAAGATTCTGAGGTCCAGGATAGGATGTAACGTGCCATCCTTCATGGGAATCAGAAAATACCGGGAGTAGCATCCCTGACCTCTTTCCTGCTCCGGAACCACCTCTATTGCACCTTTTTGAACCTCCGTCTGAAGGAGAAGCAAATGATCCTTCGTGCAAAACCCCTGGCAAGTAGGGTTAGGAGGAGGGAAGTTTCTGAAGGGAAGGACATACCCATTTTCCACAAGATCTAAAACCCAAAGGTCTGCAGTGATTAACCTAAAATCTTGAAGAAAATGGGTAAGCCGGCCTCCCACGGGACCCACATGATCCAGGATGGTGGATCTAGTGCTGCTTTCCTGCATTACCAGGAGGGGTTGGGGAGGCAGAGGAGGAAGAGGATTGACGCCCGGCTCCACGAAGGCGACCTCTGCCTTTACCCCTATAGCTCTTATACAATGGGTTTTGCTGCTGTTGCTGTTGATGAGGTTGTCTGGATCCACAAAAGGAAGACTTCCCAAAGCCACAGTATCTTTTATACCCATAACCTCTTGATTGAGTCTGCAGACCCAAAGACCTTGCAATTGCTTTACTGTCCTTGAATCTCTGCAGGGCAGAGTCTGCCTTTTCACCAGAAAGCTTGGAACCATCAAATGGCAAATCAATAGGAGCAGCCTGCATGTCAGGAGAGAAACCTGAAGATTTTAACCAAGCGTGCCTCCTTGTTGCAATAGACAAGCCCATGACCCTGGCAACAGAACCCGCTGTATCCAGACCAGACTGGATAACCTGGCGAGCATCCGCTTGAACATCCACAAACACCTCACTCAGATTCCCCTTGTCCTCCTCAGATAACTTAGGGAGAAGCTGTTTCGCAGAGTCCATTAAAGCATGAATATACCTGCCCAAGAGACAAGTGGTGTTGGTAGATTTTAATGCCATACTGGCTGAAGAAAAGACCCTTTTTTGCAGACTGCTCCAGCTTCTTAATGTCCCCGTCTGCTGGGGCCTGCGAAAACGCCCCTGTTGACTGCTTCGAGCAAGAAGCCTGCAAAACCAGACTTTCAGGAGAAGGGTGAGAGGATGGGAAAACCGGATCACCTGGAGCAGGTCTAGATCTTCTTGAGACCGACCTCGAAACTGCAGGTGCTGAAAGAGGTTGCACCACACCTCAAGTATCGGCTCAGATAGAGCATCATTAAAAGGTAAAAGAGGCTCAATCACCGAAGAAGGAGAATGAAGCACTTCGGTGAGAATATTAGGTTTATACTCTGCTACAAGAAGCTGCAAGTCCAACATTTCTGCAGCCTTCCTAATAACTGTGTGATATGGTGCAACATCCTTAGCGGGAGAAGCTTTTTGAGAAACAAAGTCCCACTCTGGGGAAGTGTCAAGTCCACTTGCTTCACACAAGACTTCAAAAGCATCCTCAATGTCATACACTTCTCCTTCCTCTCTCTCTTCATCCTGATACAGCTCTTCCTCCATTAATCTCTGCGCCTCTCTTCTCGAGGGCATCTTTGGTTGCGGCATCGATGGCTCCTCAAGAGGCGTCGAAATTGGACCCATAAGCGGCGCCGTGCGAATCCGAGAAGCTTCACGGGATGGAGCCGGAGACTGACCATACGGCGTCGACATCCTCGGAGCCTGAAAAGACCAGGACGATGTCGCTGGCATAAACGGCATAAAGGGGGCCTGAGGATACTGATGAGGCACACCCAATTATAAGCCAACTGACCCATGGGATCCGAAGGTGCTCCATAGGGGTAAGAGGCCCTGGTGAAAACACCGTACATCGCATTTAAAAAATGCGAGAGGTCAGAACCCGGTGTTGGAAACTGAGGGTAAGAAGCCGGTTCCGGATCCGATCGAGGTACCTCTGGAATCGGAGCCGCTGGAGCCACAGGTGGAACAGCCGGAGCCGAAGGAACCTCATTATCATCAGCCGGATCAATGGTGAGAATCTTGGCGTCGTTGCCTGCTCCGGAGTCCCCTTAAAGGAAGAAGAATGAGCTGGAGTCACCTGAGGAGACACCGAAGGTGAAGGAGAAACAAAGTCCTTTTCTTGACATCGAAGAGCAGGTGAAGACGACCTCAACACCACTGACTTCGGAGAACGATGTTGAGAAGCATGTCTCCTCTTCTTCTTATGCTTCTTCTTGGAGTAATGCGACGCCGAAGAACTAGACTTTGATCTTTTTCGACTCCTTTTCTCTTTTTTCGCCTTGGCCATGTAAAGTTTGGCTTCTCACTCCATTAACACCTTCAGGGTTATCTTCCTGCACGATGAGCATCCCTCGACGTCATGGTCTGAAGACAAACACCAAAGGCAGTCCTCATGCGGGTCAGTAATCGACATATGTTTACCGCCTTCTCTGCAAGGTTTAAACCCTGACTTCCTAGGAGCAGACATGACAAAGAAAGGAAGAGATACAATCAAAAATACAAAGTATCCAAACGAAGTATGGAGAGTCCCAGAAAAAAACATTTGTGTCGACTGCGCGGAAAAAAGGGAACTGACGTCATCACACCGACGTGGTCTTCTTATGGCTCCGGTGACGCCATGCGGAGCCACGTGCGGAGCCATGACGCTATGACGAACTCGTCGGCGCGGAGAGCAACGAAAAATTTCCACTGAATGCTGGCGAAAGGGATATTCATAAGCTGTGGAATCCACAGGCAGATGTATCCATCAGAAGCGGACAGCGACTACAGTTTCTCTCGGCATCCCCCCGAATCCCTCACCATAGTTGAGGGGATACACTCTGTTCCACACCCGCCTCCAGCTGCATGGCTCTGGTGCAGTGTGGGCCCCAGTCACTCTTGCCCTGCGGCTTACCTACAGTTCTGGCATGGCAAAAAGCCTCTGGTCCCTCCATCCAGTGGCCGCGCAGCTCGCATGCTGCAGCAAGGTGCTCACCATGATAACTGACAGAGGAAATTCCAAGTCCTTGTCTTGGGATCTAGAGGTGGGTCAGCGCCGCCCAGGCGGTCCCCAGCTGCAGAGGGAACACCTCCAGCACCTCTCCCACTGTTCTCTGCTCAGACCTGCGCAGCAAATATCTTGTCTTCTACATGTATTTGCTGTTTTACTCGAGCTATCATATCACACGAAAATTTCATGTGTGTAATTTCAGCAACATTGCGTAATAGTCACTCGATTTTTAACACCTCTATATGAAGCACAGGAGAACATTTTACACTCCTTAACCACTTCGGCGCTGATGACGAGCTCAGCTCGTCATGAGTTGCGCCGCTCCCACCCTGATGACGGGCTGAGCTCGTCATGTAACGCGCGTCTTTCAAAAAAGTCACGTACAGCGGGAAAAGCCGCCGCGCGCATGCGGTTAAAGCTAATGGTAAAAAATGCTTTGTCAATTAGATAAAGAACAGAAAATAAGTAAAAAGCTAGCTAATTTTCTAAAAATGATAGTGAAATTTGTAGGCTTCTTTTTTGTATTTAACACATTTTTATTGGTTTTATGGGATACAAAAAAGGAGGGGAGGCAAAAATAGGGGGGTATTGGCAGTTCATAATGAGAATAATGCTTCTGATATACAAGTACATTTAAGAGTAAAACAAAACGCAATCAGCTGGGATATATCTCAGCCACATATTAATGATCAGAGATATGAATTAAGGTAAAACCTGGGGGGGGAAGGGTCGGGAAGGGTGGGATGAGAAGAAGGGGTATAACAAAGGATACCCCAGGGAGATATATGAATAGGAGGGAGAGAGAGAGGGGATTGAGGGATGGGTAAGGGCGAGATATCCATGGTAGGCTACTGCCAGTGATGTGAGGGTAGGTATTCATTGCTAAAAAAAAACTAGCATGTAGCAGAATGAGGTGGGTTGGTTTAGTGCTTTTGTTTTTAATACAAATAAAAAAAAAGAAAGTGGTGAATCACATCCCCCCAAAAACTGGCTAGATTTATAGCTTTATTCAATTTGATAGAATGCAGCCAAAGATTAAAGATTTTATTTTCTGTAAATGTCTGATTTAGGGATTTGTGCATTTGACCTTTGTTTATACTATATTGTACTTTGGTGGTTGATCCCATTTTACATAATGACCTTTGAAGAATTTATAGATGACACATGATATTGTAAATAAGAAATGTTCAATACTGTCAGTTTGAAGCACTGTAAATAATTTCATAATTTATCACTTAAAGTTCTTGTTGTCCCACCACTTCTAGCTACACCTGGGGTAGAATGTCAATGTGGAGCAGCAACCGATCCCATTAGACCCTACCTGCATTCATACGTCCTCCAGAGATCGGTACATGAGAAAGGATGGCTACATGGGCTGGTCCCGCAAGCGTCCGATGAGCAGCCTTCTGTTACTCCATGGGATCGTAGGACCATCACTGTAGCAGTACTCCGATTATTGAGAGGCAACTGGTAGTTATTGAATCGCACGTCTTTCATACACCCTAGGTCAAAAGATAAGGGAAAGTGTGAAAGGTCATTGTAGTATACAGCTGTTTAACCATATAAAATGTAAAGTAGAATTTCACTCCAAAAACACTTATCCGTGACAGCATAATATTGGAGATGGACATATTTGTCCAATGTACAGTATTACACCTTGAATCCTCTTGTAATAAGACTTGAAGCCAGTCCCAATTCTTACCTTTTTTAATTTTCCCACATACACAACAAATTATTCTGGATTTGCCTCTCCACTCTGAAAATTATAAATGTTCAATGCATATAGTTATTTACAAATATTTAACATCTGTGATTTAATCCACACACACCAAATTTTGAGGCATGCAATGGAGAAATCTATGACCATGTTTATACCGGTCAGAGTGAGACACAAAGTATTGATGCATGATTAGAAGTACATTTTCCGAAACGTTGAATCACAAAGTGGCAAAGCATTACATTAAAGCCCTTTAACAATTCATAAAAGCCTGCAAATGAAGACACAATATAATATGTATAGACCTTAGTCACACATTCCCTTAAACTGGCAAGCCTCCTGCTTCCAAGCCCTAGCAAAACATTGATGCACAAGAAATACTGCAATAGGGTCATGGGCGGCGCAAGCACTTCTATGGTGACTGGCCCTCTTGTATGCCCCTTACACAATAGAATGGGCAGCAGTGAAGTTTATCATAATCTCTCACACAAAAGGCCAAAATAGTTGAAAATTGATGTCCATTTCCCTATATTTATATCCCAGAAGCCCTGGTGGGACGTGATTGTGGCCTTCACCTTGCCAGCTCTACGCTTTAGATCTCAAGAGTGGCTCATCTTAGTGAAATCTGCCAAACACTGCCTCAACAAGGAGGACATATGTAACCAGGTAAGTCTTATGTCCCAGGTAAATTTATGGAGAAAATAATCTATGCCTTTAGAGGTATCAACAGCTGTGCTCATCAATCTATGCAAACTGCAGTATTTGAAAGATTTCTTCACATAAGGCCCACTAATGTTGTTATCGAGATGGTAAAAGTTGTAATTCAAACAAATCACTGATCCTGGATATATCTCAATCTGTGCAGCATTCTGAAGTTCTCCATTCGTCAAAACTCCCTTACGGCATTCTGGAAGAATTTTAGTCTCAGGCTCTGCTGCAACCTTCACTAAAAAGGAAGAGATTTAATGGCTGCTTGTTCTTCCAAAGGTATTACTCGCACTAGTGAGTCCTCTACCATGAGTTACCTTAGCCAGGGGTATAGCTATCAGTGATACAGCCGATGTACTGTCACCGCAACCCAGAGGATGAGGGGAGAGGGCCAAGACTGTCCCTGATCTAAACATCCAAAAGTAGTAAACATTTCAGATGAAGTGAAAGCATTAGGGTTCCTAAAGATTGTAGCTGAAGTGTTAGCATTAGGCATTTGAAAGCTCCATAGCTCATTTGCATAGAAAGATGCTATAATTGCCATGGATGGGTGGACCTCAAGTGGCTCCTCAAAAATGTTTACCACATTGTACCACCTTATTTATGGCTTGTTCCTGGTTTCCTCTTCCCACAATTAAATTGTGGCGTGACCAGGATGCAGGCTCTGAAGGTTAGGCATATGTCAAGACGTGAGCCAGTTTGGAATAATTACATCAGGCACAACCTTTTCCTCTGAACTATTACCTATGACTTAATTATGCTCTTTGTTAAATACTAGGCAGTAACCCTCTTGCGTGGATGATAACTGTTAAAGTACTCATAAGATATGTGCAATGGGAATCTGAAGATAAGCAGTGGTTAGATTCCCACTTGACCTGCATCCAAGGGATGTGCCGAGCTGTCCTGTGAAGAACGCTTGGGACAGCATTATTCCACAAAAGCCTATGCCAAATACCATATGAATAACAAGGCACCTATTATCCAAACCTTACAACAGCCTTATTGTCACTAAAAAGACATTAAGTTGGCGCCTTCAAATCCCATCTTTCAATGCAGGACCATAGCAACTGCCCTAGTCAAAAGCTTGCGGTAGCTTAATAAATGTTATGTATAGAAGGGCGTCTTCAGGTTTACATACTAGGCACACATCACATAAAGCATCAAACATTGCTCTATTAATACTGTTTCTTTTTCATGCCTGCCTGATTCTCTGGTAGAATATCTTCTCATCCCACCATCAGCATCTTAAAGTGAAGAACCAAAGAATGGAGTTTGGAGTGGGCACCCCGCAGTGAAATTTGTTGGTAGCAGGCAAGGTCATGTTCATTCATTCATATATATAATTTGAAGGAGCAAAATGCCCCTTCATCAGGGAACATTGTCTTTATTAATATGAATTATGTGCTTTTGCTACACAAAACAAGGAGAGGATAAGAAAAGGATTAGGATTAGGATTAGTTACTTACCTGTAATCCTAGTTCTCTTCCAGGGGTATCCTCATCAAAGTCATAAGCACTAGAATATTACCGCCCATGCGCGGGACCCCGAAAACACAATCATATATGTGCCCCACATATATGTATCTATATATATATATATATATATATATATATATATATATATATATATATATATATATATATATATATATATATACATATATATATACATATATATAATAAAAAAGTAAATGCAGCTGTAGGAGAGTAGGGTCTGCTTTCTATGGTCACCACCACTTTTTGCTTTTGCTTTACTGGTTTTCGACTTAGATGTGGCTGTGAGCCTGCTAATCAGACCCACAGTCCAGATGCACACTCTCTAAATTCACACCATGTACTCTAGGTACATCCAATTGGGAATTGGTTCACCTTGCCAGCCCCTGTAGAAGTGTACCCTAGGTACTCAGGGCATAGGTGTAACTAAGGCCTACCAGGGGCTGCAGCATGTATTATGCCACCCCTGGCTGGCCACTCAAACTGACACAACTGGCTGATCACTCAGCTGGGGCAAGGTTGTGTAATCACCCCTTGCTTAGGTATAGTATTCCTATATCTGCCCTTAAATATAGACACACGGTAACCTATAAGTCACTCCTATGGCAGGCCTTAACAAACCTGGAGGCAGAGTGCTTGGTTATGTGTGAGATGGTGCTCTAGCATGAGCTGAACCTGTCTGCAGCTTTCGGAACCATGTCCTTATAGCTGTTCTATGATATTGCCATACCATATACTCTTAAGTGCATTATGAACCTTGCGGTTAAATGCTAACTTTGGTTTGGCTTTATCTAAACATGTCGTGTAAGGTGTCATACGCTTTGGAATACTACCCCCTCGCAAAGTCTGGTGACGGGGGTAGCATTCCACCCTTCTAGAGGGAGAAGACATGTAGTTGCTGACTATCCCGGTTAAAGTTAACTAGAGCCCCAGCGTCACAAAAAGGACGCTGCTGCTACAGACACAAGTCTGACCTCCTGCTGCTGGGAGTCCTTCCAGTCACGGAGGTTTGGACAATAGGTTTCCTGCCTGGAGAGGTGCGAGCACCACCCCAGACAGGATTTTGTGTATTGGGACAGGGAGGGCTGAATAGATTGAGACATGCCTGGGGCACACTAGGTGCTCCATGCATACACCAGTTCAAACCGGTTGCTGGGGCACTGCAGCCCCAACTCTGGCCCGGACCTGGACAAAGGAGAGGGGGTGTAACCACCCCCCTTCCTCGTACCACCCATAGGAGGGACCTAGAAAGTAATCCAGCCCCTTTTAGTGGTATAAAGGTAGGAGGTGAGTCCTAGGGATTTAGATTAGATCCTGAACTGAAACTTGAAACGAAACTCGGACCTTCGACGTTCTGCTAAAGCTGAAGACTGAAGAATCTCCCTTGTGACCAAGGAGTGACCACCCTGGGCAACCAGGCACCATCCAACATATCAACAGCTTGCTTTGTCGACGCTCCCGCCGGGACCCGAGCACAGAGCCTGACAAGACCCTGACTTCCAGAGCTCTCTGACCCTCTCTTCACGTCTGCAGCATAGCTGAGATCCGTGGAGGCGACGAGACACGTGGGACCGGCCATCTTGAAAAGTCCACGACTTGCTAACTGTGCAGCTCCTGAGGAATCCTCAAAGCTGTGCACTGGGGATTGAGAAGCCCCGAATCTGAAGTCCACCTGCACCAAAGATCAGCCCTCCACACTCCACGAGTTCTGCGTGCGGCCCTTCTGCTTGTGTTCTGCTCGACGCGTTGTCCAGTTGAAGGCCCGCTGGCTAGTAGTCTCTGTGACGACAATCCTTGTGAACCAACTCGCTGGTCTGGTTGCTCCAGACTGGCCCTTGCCTCCCTGCAAAGGTGAGGCACCTCGGACCTTGCTGGTCTGCATCAGAAGCCTTCCTTGAATCCTGCGTGGGTTGCCTTTGCCAAGGCTTGTTGACTCCAATCCGGCAGTCGACGCCTCCATCTGCGAGAACCTTTGTGGGACAGCTCCTCTCCAGCATCTGGTCATCCTCGATGCCTCCTGGTCCGCGTGGCTGAAGAGACAAGCTTCACGATATCACCTGATTGCTCCTCGACGTCGTCTGGTTCCTTCCTGGTTCCACCCGGTCACTGGCTAGTGACCCAGACTCTGTCCCCTCTGCTTTCAGGTCTTCTTCATCCTCGATCCACCCGGACATCTTCCTCCTGGTTGCCTGCAGCATCTTTCTTCACAGGCTCCATAGACTTCAACGGCGAAACCCGACACATTTTCACACCTATGCACCCGCTTCCTGTGGGTGAGGTAACGCGAGTACTTCGGTGCTCCCAAGGGTATTGACTATCCAAGTGTCTAGGTTTTTAGTTGTTTCCTTCTAGCTAGACCGGAAGTGTCCTAAATCCTTCTTTTTCTAAACTCTAAGTTCCCTTTGACTCAACATTGACTCTCGCGTGTGTGTAAAGACACTGCACGCGCCGCCTGTGGGCCTCCTACTCCTAACCTAAGGGTCAGATAGTGTAGCCCCAGCGATTCTCTAGGCCCTAGGCCTTTCCTTTCCTTTTCTCGTGACGTGGTACTTATACCACTTTCTTAGTATATGGTTTGCTTCGCCCCAAGGGCCTAACTGTATTTTGTGCAACTTAACGTATTCTGACTAAGTAACTTGTTATGTGCTTATGCCTCTGATCTCATAAAGAGTTCAGAGGAGTGTGTTAGTAAATAAATACATATATATTTTATATATATCCTGTGTGGTGTTCTTTCATTTGATGTTCAAGGGGTTACATATGGTAAAACAGCTGGATTTACACTCCCTCAAGAGTCTTTTAGCCTAAGACTGTTCTGTACACGCTACCTCTAGGATAGCTGGTCTATAAGGTTGACTTTACAACCACCACCATAAGGGTTGTTTGGACTGGTGCAAGGTGGTCACTAGAATAGTGAACATCATATACCAGGCCAACTTCTCACAGCAGCCTTATACACACTAGAGCTGAATTATGCTGTAAGGACTCCCCATTATATCATAAAAGAATACATTAGAAACAGGGAAAAACAACAGCAGAGATGTTTTAGAACTGTTTTAATGCTTAGCAGTCATCACAAACTCTCACATTGGACTAAAAGCATATACAGCTCACAGGCTGCATTGCAGAAACATAGCCTAAAAAGGCTGAAAAGCTAACTCATAGCAACATAGAGACAAACTGGCACCGTGCCTTTAAGGAAGTCATGACCCCCTGCTTCTCATCATGCCTCAGGGGTGACAGTTAGGTCAGTTGTTCTTTGCGGTGACTCAAAAGCCATAGCACAAAGAGTTGACATTACCTTTTTCTTAAAAATACAGTGCTCCTTTGCCCGGGGTGGCGGGAGGGTTGCTTATGACTTTGCTGAGGATACCCCTGGAAGAGAACTAGGATTACAGGTAAGTAACTAATCCTCTTCCAGGGGATCTTCATTAATAGTCATAAGCACGAGAATAGAATAGCGAGCCTCCCCTTATCTCGCTGCAGGCAAAGGAAACAGAACGGTAATGTAACCAAACAGCTAAAAAAAACTAAGCCTGGATAAATATACTACTATCCGAAAAGATTCCTCAAGGAGGCCTGGCCCACTTGAGTATCCGCTCTGGAATCGGATTCTAGACAATAATGCCTTGTGAAAGTGTGAACCGATCTCCAGGTTGCCGGTTTGCAAATTTCTGACATTGGAACATCATGCAAGAAAGCTACTGTGGCCGCTTTTCCCCTAGTTGAATGTGCTTTAGGAGACAACAAAAGGGGTTTATGCGCCAACTGGTAGGCCAATTTTATACAGGACACTATCCATCTTGAAATGGATCTTTTGGAGGCTGGGAAACCTGTTCTCATGGAACCATAATTCAAAAACAATTGATCTGATTTCCTTATGCCCTTTGTACCCTCCAAATAGAATTTGAGCACTCTTTTAAGGTCCAAGGAGTGTAGCAACCCCTCCGCAGGAGTTGCGGGATTGGGAAAAAAGGATGGTAGGGAGATTGATTGATTAATATGGAAATCAGATATAACTTTTGGCAAAAAAGCAGGGTGAGCCCTTAACACTACCCTGTTGTGGTGAAACACAGTATATGGTTCTTTTGCACACAGCGCTTGGATTTCACTTACTCTACCCGCTGGTTATCGCTACCAGAAAAGCTGTTTTCCACATCAGGTGCTGCAATGTGGCTTTATGAATGGGCTCAAAAGGAGAACCCATAAATCTAGACAGCACCAGATTCAATTCCCAAGGGGGAGAAAGAGTTCGAACCGGGGGATAGACTTTCTTCAACCCCTGTAGGAAATCCTTAACCACCTGTAACTGGAAAAAAGAAGGTTGGTTGGGTGATTTCCTGTATGCCGTATTGGTTGACAAATGAACCCTGACCGAGGCATATTTCAGACCCGCTCTAGCTAAATAAAGGAGGAAAGGAAGAATCACTTCCTCCTGCCCCTTTGTAGGGACAAAATAATTTGCAACACACCATAGGTAGAATATAATCCACTTGAAAGCGTAGGACGCTCTTGTGGAAGGCCTCCTAGCCTCTTTCAGAATGTACATGCAGTCCTGCGGCAGATTCAAGTGTCTGTATTGTAGGACTTCAGGAGCCAGGCTTTCAAGTTCAGAGAAGGAAGGCTGGGATGGAGAATCTTCCCGTCCATCTTGGTCAGCAGGTCCGCTCTGTAAGGTAGTCTTCTGTGGGGGAGTACCGACAACTGCAGAAGGTCCGGGTACCACCACTGACGTGACAGTCTGGAGCTATCAGAATCACCTTCATGTTGGATTTGATGAGCTTGGACACCACCTTCGGGATCAGAGGCAGAGGAGGAAAGGCGTATGCAAATGTCTCTGACCAATCCATAAAAAAAGTGCATTCCTCTTGTCCCTGGACGGAGGAATCTGGATGCGAAGGCGTGGCATTTTTTTGTTTTTGTTATCTGCAAACAAATCTATTGACAGACGACCCCACTGCTGGAAAATATCTGCCACCAACTCGTCGTGCAGCACCCAGTCTGGCTGATCTTTGAAGTGCCGACTAAGCGCGTCTGCTCTTACGTTCTGCTCTCCCGTAAGGTGCACCACCACTATGAAGAGGTTCTGAGCCAGAAGCCGTGCCAGATCGCTTGAGCCTCCAGGGAGAGAGGACGAGAGTGCGTACCACCCTGTTTGTTTAGATAATACATGGTGGTCATGTTGTCTGTTTGAATAAGGATCTAGTTGGACGTGATCGACTGCCAAAAAGCTTTCAGAGCAAGATGGACTGCCTGTAACTCCAACATATTTATGTGGTAGGACTGCTCTTTTATGGACCACCAGCCCCTGCATTTGAAGGCACCCCATGTGTGCCCCCCATCCTTGCAGAGATGCATCCGTTATCAACGATTGCACTGGAACTGGTTGATGGAAAGGGACTCGCACCAACAGGTTCTGCTGTCGAGTCCACCACATGATGGACGATTTTGCTGCTTGGGAGAGCACAATCCGATCCTCCCAGCGACCCGTTGCTTGGTCCCATTTGTCTTCTAGATCTTGCTGCAACGGTCTCATTCTCAGCCTGGCGTTGGAAATGAGAAATATGCAGGAGGCCATTGACTCCAGCAGAGATGCCACCTGTCAGACTGCTGGGCGATCTGTCTGAAGCAGAGCTTTGCATTTCTGCTGCATTGAGGAAAGTTTCTCCTCCGAAGGTAAACGCTCGTCCTTTGTTTGAGTCCAGAGTCGATCCCAAATAATGGATTATCTGGGTAGGCTGTTGGACTGACTTCTCCATGTTCACATGAAGACCCAGTCTGTGGAGCAGATTTAGACAGACTTGGAAATCCTTCCTTACTTTTTGAGGCGATGGCCCTTTGAGGAGCCAATCGTCTAAGTAACAGACCTTTTCTGTGTAAGGCGGCCGCCACCACTGCCATGCACTTGGTAAAGACTCGTGGGGCAGATTTCAGTCCGAAGGGCAAGACCTTGTACAGAAAGTGCTTGTCGCAAACCACAAATCGAAGGTATCTGCGATGACGTGGAATGATAGGTATATGGAAGTACGCATCTTGGAGGTCCACCGAGCACATACAATCTCCTGCTTGTAGATGTGGACATATTTGATGAAGGGCCAACATGCAAAACTTCTCCTTCACAATGACTTTGTTCAGCAAGCAAAGGTCCAGGATAGGTCTGAACTTGTGCTCCTGATCTATTTTGGGCACAAAAAAGTACCTGGAGTAGACTCCCTTCCCTCGCTGTGTGGAAAGAACCTCTTCTATGGCCTTTTTTTTTGTCGCAGAAGGGTTATCACTTCCTGCCGAAGCAACTTTAACTGGTGAGGATGAGATTTTTTCAGAGGAATGTTCTTTGGAAGCACACGAAAACGTAGTGCATATCCATTGCGCAGTATACTTGGCACCCAACTATCTTTTGTTATGCTGCACCACTCTTCCAGATGATGTGACGCACTTTCTTCCACTGGAGTCGGCAACAGCGCTAGAGGAAGCTCCTGCTCATTGCTTCCCTGCCGACCTGGCCGTGTTAGAGGACTGCTGCTGGTGATCTCCTCTACCTCTGTTGGATTTACGGCCTTGATAATGCGACTTGCCTTGGCCTTTACTCTGGAACCATTGAGGGGTTTGAACCCTCTGTTGGTAGCCCTTGCATTGGTTGGGTCTGTACCAACGCTTAAACTCCTTCTTTTCCAAACCAACGGTTTTGAGGGTATCGAGCTCTGCCTTCAACCTACCCATTTCCTCATCTCTATGAGTGCCAAAGAGGTAGGAGCCGAAAAAAGGGAGATTCAGGATCCTCTGTTGGGAATCTGGTTTGAGAGCTGTCAGTCTCAACCAGGAGGGTCTCCTAGCGCAAATCCCATGGGCATATGAGTGCACCGACAGTGTAGCACCATCCGCTGCCGTGCTGATCACTTGGTTGGCAACAAGCCACCGTTCCGTGATGACCTCCTCAAAGTCCTTTTGATCCTCTTTTGTCAACTTCTCTTTGAAGCGGTCCAAGGAGTCCCACAAGGCCCTGTCATAGCGACCTAATAAGGCTGCTGCACTGGAGACCTTTAGTGATGATGCTGCAGAATCGCAAACCTTACGTCCCCAAGAGTCCTGGGACCTGCTTTCTTTATCGGGTGGGACCTATGAAGACGCAGCCACAGCATGAGTTTTTCTCGCTGCCGCAATTATAACAGAGTCCGCAGGCGGATCTGTCTTCAAGAACACGGGGTCTGTGGAGGTCGGCTTGTATTTCTTTTGAATCCTAGCCGGTGCGGCCTTAATCGCAGCTGGCGTCAGGAAAATGTCCATCACAGGTTCTAAAAGACCATGAAGAAGGGGAACTAACGGACGAGAGGCTGCTCTCTGATGCAGAGTCTCAAAGATAACTGTTGTTGCCACCTGAGGGGTAGACATCTCAATGTTCAGCTTCTGAGCCCCTCTCTGAAGCACATCATGGTAGGTGTTGATGTTATCTATCGGAGACACTCTAGACAAAGGGCTGTCCGATAGGGTGGGAGAATAGTCCCTCTTCGAGGATCGAGTGGAAGAAGAAGACCACGTAGGTGACCTTCTTCTTTTGCGATGGGAACAATGTCTAAGCTCCCGTGATCTGCCCGTTCGCTCCTCACGTCTGGGCGAATGCGATCTGTCCACTTCCTGCACCAATCTCTGTAGAGGTGACATATGAAGAGGACTGGCGTATTCTTGCATCCGCTGTGCTACTCCTGTATCTTTACTCCAGTGATGCAGGGGAAGGAGCCATCTTGGAGACAAGTGCACAGCAGGGGAAGCCTCCCTGTGCTGTGAAGGAGACCTATGACTTGGTCTGCTTGAACGCCTTTCTGGAGAGGCAGATGGTGAATGCCTCGTTAAAGGATGTCTTGAGGAATGAGAGGAAGAATGGCGTGACGCTGTTTCTGTTACTAGAACCACTGATCCTTCTCCAGACTTCACTGAAGTGGGTCTTGAGGTCGGGCGTGCGCCTCTCTACGCCGACATGGACCTCCTTCTCAACGTCTATCTCCGGTCTGATGTTGGGCCCTGTCTCGACGACGCTTCCCTGTTCCTCGATGTCGAGTCCCTTGCAGCCGACGCCTGAACATCCCTTCGTCTCGACGTCAAACATCGATGAGCCATCGACGGCGGAGGGGTTCTACTCCTCAACGCTGAACGTCGTCGTGCAGATGAAGATAAAGGGCATCTGCTCCTCGACACCAATTATCGCCGTGTTGACGACGGCAGAGGGCTCTTCTTCCTCGTCGCCGAGACGACGGCGGAGAGCTGCTAATCTTCGATGCCGATCGTTGTCGAGATGACGACGGCAGAGGACTCTTGCCCCTCGACGTCGATGGACTGATGACGACGGAGGGGTACCTGTCCTCGACGCCGAACGTCGAGCTGACGACGGAAGGGGACTTCTACTCCTGTCGCCGGGTTGACAACAGCGGAAGATCACGATTCTTCGATGTCGACGACGTACCTGAATGACTTTGTCTTCTCGACGGCGAGCCCGCCGTCGATGGTCTTTTCTTGGACAAATGACCCACCGGTGGTAGATTTTTCAGCGCCGAGCCCAACGCTGAAGTAGAGGGGTGAGGGAGCTTGCTTCTGGATGGAGATCTCGCCCTCTTGGAGCCCTTCTTCACCAGTGACCTGCCTCTGGAAGACTTTTCTGCCAGCCCATAAATACGGATCCTTTCTCTGTCCTTCAAAGTCCTTTTGGACAGGGTCCGGCAATGAGGACAAGCCTTAGGGTCATGGTCCTTAGGCAAACAAAGAATACAGACCTCATGAGAGTCTGACCTGGCCTTCTTATTTCCACAAGAAGGGCAGGGGTCAAAAAGAGATGGCATTTTGAGAGGATAAAATGCCCAAAACTGTCAAATAAAAAAACAGAACCTTACTTCAAGAGATGAAAGACGTCAAGAATTTCCAAAAAAGTGATGATTATTTCTGACTAAAATCAGAAAGAAGTTGAGCTGTGTAACCAGGATCCTTCCTGAAGTAACCGGAAAGAACAACTGACCTAACTGTCACCCCTGAGGCATGATGGGAAGCTGGGGGTCATGACTGCCTTAAAGGTACGGTGCCAGTTTATCTCTATGTTGCTATGAATTAACTTTTCAGCCTTTTTAGCTTTGCAAGAGTCAGCATGGTGCGAAGAGCAGGCCGGGCGTCGTGGACAGACAGGCTGCAGTTTTGCACTGGAATTCTCCCACTAGTTGTCAATGGTGCTGTACACAGAGATGGGCTAGTGGGGACTTGCGCTGAATTTTGGTGCGAGCGGCGCGTTTACGGTGCAAATGGGCCTGTTTGCTGTCGCACATAGTTGTCGCACATAATTGTCGCACATAGTTGTCGCACATAGTTGTCGCACATAGTTGTCGCACATAGTTGACACACTATGTCGCCGCGTGCATAGTTAGAATACGCCATTTGTCGCTTCCCAATCCAACATGCACGCAGGAGCATCTGAGTTCCATCTGTGAGGTGCAATGCCTGTAGGAGACCAATATCTATGCCATGCCACAATAAATATGCCAGGTCTTGCCCTGCCTTAAACCTATCATTGAGGCCCCTTATATTCCCAGTCACACATTTAGGGCTAGGTGTAGGTAATTTAAATTTACCGATTCGAAAATACCTAATTTTACCGATTCGGTATTTTCAAATCGGTAAATGCTATGTGGGTAAAAAATTGGTAAAAAATACAGAATCGGTAAGATTCGGTATTTACCGAATCGGTAATTACCGATTCGGTATTTGCCATTCATTCCTATGGACCTGGAGGCCCATAGGAATGAATGTCAGTTACCGAATCGGTAATTATCAATTCGATAAAATTGGGAAAAAGTCAAGGGTGGCAGGGTGTCACTTTGACACCTTGTTGCACCCCTGATTAGTGCTTGTGTGCACATGTGGCACACATACATGCCCTAAGGGCATGTATGTCTGTCACATGGCACAGGTGTAAATGCAAACATTTGCATTTACATAGGAATTCGATATTTACCACCAACTAATAGTTGGTGATAAATAACGAATCCTTAAAGCCCAGAAGCACTACATTTTATTTACCGATTCGGTAAATACCGATTCGTTATTTACCGAATCGGTAACTGTGCCTCCTACATAGGAAAAGTCTATTACCGGTCGGTAACGGCCGATTTCGGCCGTTACCGACCGGTAATAGCCTTCCTACATCTGGCCCTTGGTTCTTAATCCATCTTGGTTTGATATGCCACTATTTGTCCTATTTTGATGATAGAGGAAAAACTGTGATATTGTAATAAAAACAATTCAGAGGAAAGATTGGGCAATCAGTCACTGAGTTGTGGACCAAATGCATAATCATTATTAACCATGGGATATTTATTCAGGTATGTAAAAGATGATTGCTGCATTGTTGCAAATCAAAGATACGTCTGCCTCATAGAAATCGTGTAACTGATGCTAAGACTGATTGAAGACCTCAGGCAGATTAGACTGAAGGCGGGGAAGCTAACTGCAGAGGAGAGTGCTGAAAACAATATAAATAATCATAAAATGAATACAACTTATAGAAAATTGTTGTCTACATTATGATAAAATTACAAAATAATGCAATAATCTGTAGATCTTCTATTGTGTACAAGTAGTCTTGGAATCTGTGTGAGACAGTTATTAGTGTCCTCTAATCATAACTAAATATATTAACTCCCATGATTATATGTAAGAAAATATGTGTAATATGCAAAGGCTTTTAATTTGAATACAAGATGTTTAATGTATAAAATGTTACATTTTAAATAATTGCTTGTGTGTAAATAACTTTCTCATAAAAGGCATAAACCCCTACAATTAAATAAGAGTGACTTGTGTGCAGATTCACTAGATAGTTAAATGTGTAGAATTATTTTAAGATATGTTATCAATGTACTGATAAACGTAGATACATTGTGGTACTGTGGAAGCTATGGCCCTGAAAAAAGTGATTCTGGCACAAACATTATGCTGATGAGAAACCTAAGAACCATCAAGTAGCAAATTCTTGAGAAAGTCCAAAGAACGCTATTGATGCATCTAGTACTGTATGTGATATCTATTACAGTTTACAACTGTATAATGTTTTTATATGATCATGAGCGCACCAGTAGCTATCTGCTGTATTAGAAAGCATATATAGGTGACGGGCCACATTCCTGACAACCTATTACCGTGCATATTAGTGTGGGAAAGAGTTTTTTTTGTAACAAGCAATCCATGCGTAGAGAAAACTCACCTTGAAAGCTTGCATTCTGCTGTGTGTGATAAAGGTTCCCAATAACCAGACTGTTAGGATCAATCACTATTTCTTTGTAGTCTCCTAATGACTTTGTTACTTCTCTCTTTCCTCCTCCACCGTCGAGGCGCAGAATGAACTCATTGTCGAAGCGCTCCAGGGTAACTGAGTGCCACTCTCCATTGTCGATAGAAAAGGATGGAAGCTGCATTCTGTAATCACCATCTCCAAGGTTGTAGGAAACTACCAGCAATCCTTGCAGCACCTGTGACAATATCAGAGTTCTCTTTTTTAGATTGCAAAATGTATAGTGTTTTGTCCTGCACTTCCCTTTGTATATGTCAGTGTGTCCCTACTCCAGCTTTCTGTTGTGTGATGCTTGCAGCACACTGTAAGGAACAGTTTAGTCAGTGTTAGTAGCTGGACTAAATGTTGGACAGTGAGACCAATGGGCTAATGGTGGGGCATCTATATGCACTTATAAGTGTAACAGGAATTGCTGTCCTGAGATTTACTTACTGATCTCCATTTATCATGAATTGTACAATGTACTATAAGTATGTGGTGTTAATGGACATTTTCTGTGGGTTTGCCTAAAACCATGTGCCTGTAAGGTGAGTGTCCTTTATCCAAGCAAATATCCAAGCAAATAAAATGACATCATATTTACTGTCAGAATAGTACCCAGTAACAGGACATCTTGAAGATAAGACCACTTTGAACTACCAATACCCTGGTAAGTCTCATATATCAACCCATGCATATAAACACCAACGCGCATCAGAAAACACAAATTATCCACGATATATCCGCCAATAAATATCATATCAGTCAATAAATATCAATCAACACACATAGCCACTATGTATCAGCCAACACACAACAGCCAATACCTTTCGCCCTACATTCGTCTGCACCTGCATATGTTGGCATATACATATGACTAATACACATCATCCACTATAGATAGGTCATTATGTATTGATCAATCCACAGTATGTACCTATCAGTTTGTACATATCCCTGCACGCATAATAGACAACATATATCAATCAATACTCATCAGCACATACCTGACAACATGTATGCGCACATCTAAAATATTCAAGCTAGTACTTGTCAGCAAGTAAATATCAGTCTGCATGTATCAGCCAATAAATACAGCCACTAAAACCTAATAAATGCTTTTAAGGCAACACGCATAAGTAAAAAAGTTACTTACCTGTAAACTGTGGTTCTCAACTATTGGTGTCTTTCATAGATTCACATGCTTGAATATTCGCCGTCGTCAGAGTGGGAGTCCCACGGTACATAAAATAGTAGTAAAAAAAATCACATATATAAAAATATATGTCATAGTAATAATAATAATAATAGAATAGAATTTAAGAATAATAGAATGCTTCAAAGAACCATAGAAATTATTAACACATAAGGAAGCATTGAGGGAGAATCACTTTACTGGCATATCCATGTCGTTATGATAGTCCAAATTCCAGCCAATCAGGCTGTCGCACCCTCTAGAACCTTCTCCTCAGAAGCTCAGGCCCTCAGACTTTCGTAGCACAAGAGTGACAAAAGAGTGGATGAAGAGAAGAGAGCCTCTGAGGGGAGGAAGGGTGAGTCGCATGTGAATCTATGAAAGACACCAATACTGGAGAACCACAGTTCACAGGTAAGTAACTTTTGTTCTTCTCCAGTATTGGGGTGTCTTTCATAGATTGACATGCTTGAATAGAATAGCAAGCAATAGCCAATATATTCATAAAAGGTTACAACTGTAATGCATGAACATATCGCATATTTAAACAAACACTATTAATGGTACACTGATGCGAAAATGCAAAAACCTTTTATGGCAGGAGGAGGGAAGCAACAGAGGCTCACCTTACTTGAAAAAATTCAGAAGCACCGCTTGACCACAGCAGTATCTGAGCGGTCAATTACCTACAGACAGTAGTGCCTTGTGAAACATACGTCTGCTGAACCACGTTGCCACTCAGCAGATCTGATGGAGAGGCACTCAAGCGAATTGGGCAGTGGAGTATGAAAAAACTGCCCTTGTCGAGTGGGCCCTCACCGGAGTAGTAAGGGCTTGCCCATCTTTGTATGACAAAAAGAGATAGCTGATGTCAAACCATGGGGTAATGCTTTGTTTGGTCACTGGATGCACTAAACGCATCCGCTCATACACAAGAAAGGTGGTCTAGCTTGCGAAGGCAGCTGTCCGCTGTATGTAGAATTTAATACATCGTTCGAAATCTAAAGAATGTAGAGTGCGCTCAGCTGAAGACTGAGGGTTTGGAAAGAAAGTTTCATAGGATGACTGGTTCATAAAGGTGAAAGTCAGATAGAACCTGTGGTATAAATAATAGATTGGTGCGCAGCACCAGAGAGTCACTTGGAAGTTGAAGTTAAATATATTTGATGGTAAAAGCTTGAACAGGACTCACACGTCGAGAAGACGTGAGAGCGAGTAGGAGGGAAACTTTCCCTGTTAGAAATGTCGAATCCGAAATGGATTGGTTCAAAAGAAGCTTAGAGAAGCTGGGCTAATACGACGTTGAGGCGCCGAGTAGGCAGGGAACGCCTGAAGGGCGGACACATCCTGTAGAAGCCCTAAAAGAACTTGCAAATAATCCGGGAGGAATAGAGAGACCTGAATCCATCATGGCGAAAACGAGAAGTGCAGCCAGTACTTTTCAAGACGAAATGAGAAAAGGGCTGGCTTTGCCATAAGGAGAAAAACAGGTAGGGTTTGCTCTGGTGTAGCGTGCACAGAATTGATGCAGACAGACTCGCACCAGATACCAAAGCATTTACATTTTAGTTTATATTTCTAAGTAGTGGAGGGGCTTTTGCGTTCGCGAGAAACCTCCCTTCAGTCTGCGGTAATGCACAAGAGAGCAAATTCAGATTGCACAGGTTGAAACCACAAGCTGGAGGCCAGAGGAATGCAGATGGTGAATCCGTCCGTACTGTACTGTCAGAAGGTGCGGCCGAGGGCGAAGCGTGATAGGTTCGCAGCAAGGTAGGTTCGCAGCAAGGTAGTAGGAGGAGACCCATGCACCACGGTCGGCGAGGCCGTCTGAGCACAAAGAGTGGGATGTGACATGGTTAGAACCTCATTTTCCGCTGGAGACGAGGAAGAAACAGAATCGGCGGAAAAGCAAATGCAAATACTGTTGACGAGTTCATCGAATGCAGTTCCGCACGATCTTTTGTGGGGAAGGCAGATTGCATAGTATAGGCATTTGCGATTGAGAGGCGTTGCAAACAGATCCAGGGCTGGTTGTTCCCCCAGGCATAAGCTGTGGTCCAGGGTCCGTTGGTGGAGATCCCACCCGTGGTTGTCCTAGGCTGATCCGCTGAGGGAGTCCGTCATGACGTTCGAGACCCTTGGAACATGTATTGCAGAAATATCAATGCGATGGTGAAAGGCCTATTCGCAAATGTGTTGTGCTTGTTTGGGCGACAGTGATCGCGTACCTCCTTGCTTGTTGAGATAGTGTATAGTGATAGTATTGTCTGTACACGCTAACACTGATTCCTCTCGCACTAGGAAGCAGAAGGCTTTCAGAGCCAGGAAACTGGATAACAGCTCCAAGCGGTTAGTGTGCGACGTGCGTTGGAAAGGCATCCATCGGCCTTTGATGGAAAAAACCCTGAAGGTGCGCTCCCTAACCTTCCTGAGAGGCATTGTTGGTAAGGGTGAGCGGTGGAGCGTCCAAGAAGGGAGCGGCCTGCTGCGACACTAGGAGTGTGGGCCAACCAGCCCAGCGGTGTCCTCATTCGAAAGTTAAATTAGATGTCGTCGAATGAGCCAGATAGCTGTCGCCACTGCTTGGCTAGCTCCTCTAGCATTTTCTCATGTGTAATCTGCAGTTGGGAACCAACTGGATGCAGGTGGAGGCTGTGGCCAGGAATGACTTTGAGGATCTACTGAAACGGACCATTTTTGTATGTAGAAGAACCACCATGTGGGAGATGCAAGCCTGTTGTACGTGTGAGACAAACACCTTTGCTAGGCTTGTATTGATTGATGCTCCGAGAAATGTTCATATCGGAGCTAGGACTAGTTGGGACTTGTCATGATTTTTTGAAAATTAGGTTTTGATACAGTGACTGACAAGTCTGGGTGTGCTGGACTGCCTGTTGATAAGAGTGAGCCCTTATGATACAGTTGTCGAAGTAATGATACATTTGTATGCCTTGCAGACGTAGACAGGCTGCCACTGGTGCCAGGATCCACATAAAGACACGTGGAGCGGACCGAAGTCCAAAGGTAGGACCTTGAATTGAAAAGGTTTGTACCTATTGTAAAGTGTAGCCACTTCCTGTGCTGTGGACAGATTGGCACATGATAATAGACATCCTGGTAGTCGAGTGTAATTATAAAGTCGTTCCGGCAGTAGTACTTCAGGATCTTCTGGAGGTACAACATTTGAAAAGTTTGCGCAAAGATCAAAAATCGGGCGCCTCCTTCCTGACATGCTTGTTGATGAGGAACTGAGAGTAAACCCTAACTCTGTTGTTGGAGATTCGGAACCACTCAGACGGTCCCTTTGTGTAACGATATAGACACTTGTGCAAACGACCCGCGTGAATGAGGAGGTAGAGGTCCCCCTTTGAAGGTGTAGCAAGAGGGAATTTGCCAAATTCTAGAGCGTGCCCTTTCGACACAACTATTAGAACCCCCAACAGACAAATGGCATCATTGACCAAATGGAATAAAAGAGAGAGAGAAATTACCCGGTCAGCCTTTTTGGAATGGATTAAGGGTGGGTTCTAAGGCAAGTCGTTGTTTCCTGGAAGAATTGCCTCCTGTATACGAGTTGGAGCCAAATAAAGCAGTTGGTTCTGATTGTAGGATTGATACTGGGTGGAGCTCCTTGGAAAAGAGAATGTGGAGCTGCAAGCTCGAGCACCACGAAAGGGCTGCTTTCTGTACTGGAGAGAACCAAAGGCGCGGGTAGTGTCTGCTCAACATGTTGGCCAAAAAGGGATTACCCATAAAAGGTACGTCCATTATTTTAGTCTGAACCTCTGGGCGAAAAAACCGAGCGTTCTGCCAACCTTGTCTATTCAAACTGCCGCTGCTGCGAGCTGTCTAAAAACTCGGAGACGCAATGTGCACTGCACGGTTTATTGTTTCTGATGCACTCCACCCATTCTTCCGCAGGATCCTTGAAGCATCAGCCGAGGAGGATTCGGGAACAAGGGCTACCTGCGCCAACATGCCAGACTACCCCAGGCAGCAGTACCTGCCCAAAATGGCTAAAAAGGTGCCTGCTGAAACTGTGGTTGCAGCCATTTTCAGGTAGTAGTTGAGAGACAAGACAAGCAGGTGAATTGTCTGGTGTTTTAAATATTGTGTTTGAGGCGTGAAAGAACCGCCAGCGCAGATCTCGGGCTCAGGAAGAGCTAAAGACCTCTTGTCAAATAAAAGGTATCAGAGGAACTGAACGAACTTGTGTCTGTAGTTAATTGTAAAATCAAAGAGAAAAACAGTCTGCTTCTTTATTCGTAATGAGGGGAAGATGAAAGCGAGCTGCCGTCCTCTCCATGAGGAGGTTTGATCCTCCACCATCCACCGGAGGCTAATGTAATGGAGACTCAGGTGTAAGAGAGGGTATAATTTCACCATGGAACAGGACATGGCAGCCTTGTCATCAGAAAAACATAATTCTGGTCTTAAGGAACCAGAGGCTGAGAGTCTGGCAAAGTTTTTTTTGTTTTTTTTGCCAGTCCAAGAAATTATGGCGTTGAGTAAGGAACCATCACACCATCACATTGATGCAGCGGAAAAGCAGTGTACGACTAATAAATAGTCTACAAAAGCACCGTGCATATAGCCAACTGGCAACTAGGTTAACCGTCGACGAATCCAATCGTTGACTGGGTCAACCTTCGATGAGGCCAACTGTAAACGAGGCCATCTGCGTCAACACAGCTAACTGGCGACAACGCCAACCCTCGACGAAGCCAACCGTCGACGAAGCTTTCCGTCGTCGACAAAGTCAATTGTTGGACAAAGGTGGTGAAGTAATTGCTGAATTGTAATGTCTACGGGCTTGACCGTCGACGAGCCCACCCTCGACGCAGCTCTGTCGTCAACGAAGCCAATCGTGGACGAAGCCAATGATCGACGAAGTTTACCGTCGACGAGAATGACTGTTGACGAAGTACACCGTCGACGAGCCCACTGTCGACAAAGCTGACTGTTGCCAATGGGACAACCGTCGACGAGCCTCATCGTCGATGAGGCATATTTCACTGTTGTCAATGGAGCCACCATCTACGACGAGGCCATCGTCGACAACGATGCCACCGTCGACGAGCCTACCGTCGACGAGAGGGCACTCTCCTCACTGTCGTCGACGGTGGCCACCGTCGACGACGAGGCCGTCGACGACGGAAACTTAGAAGTAGAAAATGGCCTTTAGACTCGTCAACACACTCAACGTCGTCGTCGACGAAGTGACGACGGAGTCTTTCATCGTCAACGGGCGTGTCGACGAGCCCGTTGACGGACTGGCACCTTTCTAAGTGTAAAGGTGGCAGTAATAGTCTGAAAACGCCAGAGACCAGGTCCCGTAGGCGTGGAGGCCAGCAGACTCCGTGTGGGAACAATATCCAGAGGATCCTACTTCATCCTTGGAAGCCAAGAAGAAGGAATCTCAGTTCCACACCCACGCTTAGAGAGGACTTAGCATGCCCAGAACAAACACTCACCATGTCAGAGACAGGGGTCACAATAAGTCTACAACTCCTGTAGCCACAGAAGGAGACGGGCCTCTCCGCTCTCAAAGGTTCTTTGAGAAAAGCGTTCCACAGAACCTGTGACTCCTCACCTGAAGTTCAGAAAAAAAACAGGACTATCGAGAGGGTCCTAAGAAAAAGGGCAAAGCTTTCCACAGGCGAAGCAGAGTTGAAAATAAAGACTTCTTTGAAGAAAAGTAAAAATACTTGCAGATTGTAGAAATTTTGAAGAAAAAACTGAGCAGAGCTCAGGGAGACTCCCTTCACACGACGTGCGGTAGAAAATCTAAGGGCCTGAGCTTCTGAGGAGAAGGTTCTAGAGGGTGCAACATCCTGATTTGCTGGTATTTGGACTATCATAACGACATGGATATGCCAGTAAAGTGATTCTCCCTCAATGCTTCCTTATGTGTTAATAATGTTTTATGGTACTTTCAAGCATTCTATTATTATTCTTAAATTCTATTTTATTATTATTATTATTATTATTACTATGACATATATTTTTATATATGTGATTTTTTTACTACTATTTTATGTACCGTGGGACTCCCACTCCGACGACAGGGAATATTCAAGCATGTGAATCTATGAAAGACACCCCAATGCTGGAAAACCAAATATATATTAGTTAACAAATCAGCTAATACATCAAAGCAAATCAGCCAAAGCTTAAAGATAGCTGGTGAATATATATATTTCAGTCAGCAGTTATCAAATAAAACAAAATGTATTCAAAGTATTTAAGTCATTATATATTGGTCCTAACAAGCCAAACAATATAATTTATCTAATACACACTACCCAATATGTATGTAGGCTAATATGTATTGACTAATGTATAAGTCAGTACATATTTGGCAACACTTATTAGACCTCACATATAAGCCAGCATGCATGAAATACCTAGCATCTCTGGTTAATTTCCTCCGGGACCTCCATTGCGGTTTGACAGTTTCAGTGCGCTGTAGTGGCAATGGCGAATGTACTAAGCACTTTGCACTCAGGAAGGGGGTACGACAGGGCTGTATTTTGGCCCTCTTTCTTTTTATTATGTATTTTAATAGCCTTGAAAAAGCACTCACAGTACAGGACATAGACGTTACAAGAGCCGGGGGCTAGGCAGATGATGCTGTTTTAATTGCCCACACTGCTAAAACCCAAAAGCAGCTTTTAGATGTGTTTGTTGACTTCATGAGTACTGTGGATTTGAACACTAATGTTAAGACTCATGTAATGATTTTAGGACCAAAAAATATGAAAAGTTAAACTTTTTCTGCGCAGGGCCACACATTGTCCAAGTTTGAAAATGTAAGTTACTTAGGTATTTTAATTGTTTTAAAACTTCAATGGCAACCTCCACTTAAGAAGAACACTGCCAATTTGATAAGAACCTGTGATGGCGTTAATAAATATTCTTCCCGCCTAGGTCAAAGGCCATTAAAAATCATGCTGGATGTCTATAGGGTAAGTGTACCCCAATATCAAGTTTTAGCAGGGAAATTTGGGGTTATGTCAATATTGATCCTCTGTGGATCACAGAGAAAACATATCTCAGATGGCTCTTGGTTTTGAGAGAATCGATTCGCCCCGAAATTCTTCATAAGGAATGTCTGGTTAAAGAGTGTGTTCAGTTTGAACAGATGAATTATATTAGATTGCATAAAATTGGATTGTGTATCTAAAATACCCTGACTGGTATGAATTTGAGAGAATCTAACGCTCCTCAGTAGTCCCGAATTATACTTTAATCCTGTCATTATTACCAAACCTGATATTATGTGGCTCAAGGAGACTTATCTCCTTAGATCAATAGCAGAGAAGGAAGCAAAGTCCTTGACCAAGCTCCTACTTCGCAGTTTTATTATGGTGAAATCAGTGCCTGGGATTGAGCCATATATACTCTGGAAAGCCTATATTTCACCGTCGTCTTTTGACCTATTTGGATTAGGTTTGCTTCACCAGCTGTTGTATCATGATGGAATGTGGTATGAGTATACTGAGCCCCCATTAAGTACTTGCAACCTGCCTTTTAAATTCAATAATCTGCACATTATGATTTGTCCTTTGTATGCACATCTTCGACACAAGTTTTTAAAACCATTCTTTAAATCATGGTTTTTAGCAGGCCAGGCCACCCATTTTATTCTTGCAACTTCTAGATTGACATACAGTTTGTTACAATGTGTAAAGTTTCTTGTGGGGTTTATAAAGCTATTCATCAGGCACAATGTTGAGTTTTGATGTCTAATGAAACTATTAGGATATGACCTTGCTTTTTATCAGTGTTTTTTAAATATATTACTGTATTACTGTTTTTACTGTATATGTATAAAATTATTGATAAAATTGGACAACGTTTAGGACGATGATGAATTAGCATCTATCAAATAATATTAGACAATATCTATCAGCAATCATATTAGCCAACTGGAAATGCAATAGCTGTCTCATCACTTTCCAGAAACTGTCTCTCATCCTTTAGAGTGTACTGGGATAGATGGATTAGTTACTTAACTGTAATCCTAGTTCTCTTCCAGGGGTATACTCATCAAAGTCATAAGCACTGAATTATCTCCGCCCAAAAGAGGGAACCCGGAACATATAGACTAATACATATATATGTGTAAAATATAATAAAAGAGTACATAGTACTAAAAGAATTATACACATATAAATGTATAAACTAATAATATGCAGCCCTAACCATAACCAGTAGGCTAATAAAGCCCTAATTACATGGCTTCTGCAGAATGAAATAATCTATAAAATCAACTGCAAGAAAAGGACCTGAGCCTTAAATGCATTCCATAGAAAACAACCTTTTATTTTCATCAAAGAACAGGTAATAAAAGGCAATTAGCCTAAGTAGGCTGCATGAATAAATAACATCCCTGTAATGAAAAGGAGACTGTCACCTCGCCTTTAAGGCCTCAGAGAATCTGAACACTTTGCCTTTAAGGCCTCCAGGGGGACTCTGCTCCCATCATGCCCCACAGGTGACAGTTAGGTCAGTTCTTTTGTACGGTATATGAAACCTTGCAGGAACCTGCATACAGAATGCAATAATAATATATCAAAACACAATGCTACTGCTCGCCCGGGGAGGCGGGAGGGTGCCTATGACTTTGATGAGTATACCCCTGGAAGAGAACTTCCCCCCTTCTCTTCCAGGGGATACTCATCAAGAGTCATAAGCACTAAATAGAGTAGCAAGCTCATACCCACTTCCAAGCGGGAGAGCAGAAAATAAAGAACCAAATACATTGACACATAGAAAATTCAGGTAGCATGAGCAAATAAGTTTCTCAGTGATGCTTGCCCAACCTGAGCTTCTGCCTGAGTGTCTGAATCAAGACAGTAATGACGTGTAAAAGTATGGACTGAACGCCACGTAGCTGCCTTACAAATTTCTGCCATCGTTACATTCCTAAGAAGAGATGCGGTAGAAGCTTTTCCCCTTGTAGAATGAGCTTTTGGTCTACCTGACAAAGATCTGTTAGCTAACTGATAAGCTAGTATAATGCCAGAAACAATCCACCTAGATATAGATCTTTTGGACGCTGCTGATCCCGTATTGATAGGACTGTAGTTATAAACGGTCCGACCTTCTCAAAGTCTTTGTCCTGTCCAAGTAAAGCTTAAGAACTCTCTTCAAATCTAACGAATGGAGAGATCTTTCTGGGGGAGTGGTAGGATTTGGAAAAAAGGTCGGCAACGTAATTGTCTGATTAATGTGAAAATCAGAAACAACCTTGGGTAGAAAAGCAGGATGTGTTCTAAGTACTACCCTATTAGCATGAAACACAGTGAAAGGTTCCTTACAACATAAGGCCTGAATCTTGCTCACTCTGCGAGCGGAGGTAATGGCCACTAGGAAAGCAACCTTCCAAGTCAGATGTTGTAAAGAAGCTTTATGTATCGGCACAAAAGGAGCACCCATCAACTTAGTCAATACTACATTGAGCTCCCAAGGTGGAGAAGGTGACTTGACTGGGGGGTACACCTTTCTCAGGCCTTCAAGAAAATCTTTCGCCACCGGCATCCTAAAGAAAGATGTCTGGTTAGGTGACTTTCTGTAAGCGGTGATAGCTGCAAGATGAACTTTAATAGAGTTAAACTGAAGGGCAGACTTAGCCAAATGCAGCAAATAATGCAAGTCCACCTGCTTTTGACTTTGGATGGGGTCATGCCCGTTGTCCACGCACCACAGAAAAGAGCGTTTCTATTTGAAGCCATACGACTTCCTCGTAGAAGGCCCGTTTGCCTCTTTAAGGATATGCATACAGTCCGGATTCAACTGTAAGTGACCATACTGGATCATTTCAGAAGCCATGCTGCCAGGCGTAGGGAGGACAAGTTGGGATGGAACACTCTCCCCTCCTGCTTGGAGAGAATATCCGGGTGACACAGCAATCTCCTGTGTGGCAATTCCGACAACTGAAGGAGGTCTGGAAACCACCACTGGCGAGGCCACTCTGGAGCAATAAGAATCATCCGGGAGGTAGTCCTGTACATCTTGTTGATCACTGTTGGTATCAATGGGGTCGGTGGAAAAGCGTACAGTAAGTTCTGACACCAATCTATCAGAAGGACATTCCCTTGAGACCCAACCTGGGGAAACCTGGATGTGAAGAAGGGGCATATTGCGTTTCCCGCGTCTGCAAACAGGTTGATGTCTGGAGTTCCCCATGCCTGAAAGATGTTGTCTGTGACTTCGTCGTTGAGGACCCAGTCGTGAGCCTTGACAAAGTCTCTGCTGAGGAAGTCCGCCTGAGAGTTGAGGGAGCCCGGCAGATGTATCGCCACTATTGATAAGTCCCTCGCCAGTAACCAAAGCCATATGGTTTGGGCCTCCATGGAGAGTGTCCTTGACCTGGTATCCCCCTATTTGTTCAAATAAATCATATGTTGTAGTTGTATTGTCTGTTTGAACCAGAAGGGACCGAGACTTGACCAATGGAAACTGGGACTTGAGAGCTAAATGTACTGCTCTTAGTTTCAGCAGATTGATGTGATAGCCTCTCTCGAACTCTGACCATAGCCCTTGTACTTGCAGAGGGCCCATATGAGCACCCCAACCCTGGAGCGAGGCGTCTGTGATCAGAGTGTGTGTTGGAGGATCTTGATGGAACAGCACTCCTCCCATTAAATGAGACCTCTTCATCCACCATCGAAGGGAATCTCTGGCAGTCTGATGAAGAACTATTTGATCCTCCCAGCTCCCTGACTTCTGCATCCATTGATCTTCCAAGCACTGCTGGAGAGGACTCATGTGCAACCTTGCGTTTGGAACTATGAAGATGCATGATGCCATGGACCCTAGAAGAGACAATACCTGTCGAACTGTCGGGAAGCTGGTATGCAGAAGAGTGTAACACTTTGTCCGTATTGATAACCACCTCTCCTCCAAAGGACACACGTTTACATTTTCTGTGTCTAAGAAGGACCCGAGGTAGTGAATCTTTTGCGTTGGGTTTAGTATGAACTTCTTGAAGTTGACATGAAGCCCCAACCTGTGCAGAAGCTGAAGACACCTCGCCAGATGCTCTTCCAGTAGAGATGGGGGTGAACTTTTCAGAAGTCAATCGTCTAAATAAGGATAAATGAAAATTCTCTGCTTCCGAAGGAAAGCCGCCACCACTGCCATACATTTGGAGAAAGTTTGTGGAGCTGACTTCAGTCCGAACGGAAGCACTGCATATTGGTAATGGCAAACAGACACCCTGAACCTCCGAAATTTGCGATGTTTCTTGGAGATCGGAACATGAAAGTATGCATCCTTTAGATCGATGGAGCACATCCAGTCCCCTTGATGTAGTTGAGGAAAAATTTGATGGAGTGCCAACATTCGAAATCTCTCTTTTCGAATGAATCCGTTCAGCAACCTCAAATCCAGTATTGGTCTGTACTCCGCAGTGGGACCCTTCTTCCTCACTAGAAAGAAGCGAGAGTATAGCCCTTCATTCCTTTGCAGAAGTGGAACTCTTTCTATGGCCTTTTTGTTTAATAGACTGTTTACTTCCTTTAGTAGAAGACTGTAATGCTGATGACCAACACCTTTTGGAGTAACAGCAGGTGGTGGACTTTTGAACTTGAGGAGGTATCCGTTTTGAACAATCTTTAGAACCCATTTGTCTTTGGGCAATCCTCTCCACTCGTCTAGATATAAGGTAATGCTTCCTCCCACCGGAGTGGACAACAGTCTTAGAGGAAGTTGTGTCTCATTGCTTCGGAGGCTGCTTTGAAACCGCAAACTGTTGCCTGTTTCCACCTCTGCCTCGTCCAGGTCGGCGTTGCTTAAACTGCGACCTTTGTTGAGACTGGCCCTGGTTCTGCGAAGACCAGTTCTACATTTGCCCACGCTGCTGAAAAGACATTTTGTCGTAGGGGCGAAAACGACGGAGAAACTCTTTCTTCTTTTCTAGGCCAACAGCTTTCAGAGTACCAAGCTCAGCTTTCATTTTGGCCATCTTATCATCCGCATGAGATCCAAATAATGTTGTCCCGTTGAATGGCAGATTGACTATTTTTCTTTGGGCATCAGGCTTAAGGCCCGTGAGGCGAAGCCATGCAGACCGTATGGAGCATATGCCGTGGGCATAGCCATGCACTGCTAGATCCGCAGAATCCGCCGCCGCACTAATACTTTAGTTTGCAACCGGTCCACTTTCTTCCACAACCTCAAGGAAGTCCTTCTAATCCTCCTTAGGCAACTTCTCCGCAAACCTAGACATAGAGTCCCATAGGAGGCGGTCATAGCGACCCAGCAGAGCCGCAGCACTAGCCACTTTCATGACGGACCCAGCCGTATTACACATCCTCCGCCCCAAGGAGTCCATGTTTTTGCTGTCCTCCTCCGGTGGAGCAGAAGAGAGGGACGTAGCCGAATGGGCTTTCCTGGCCACCGCCACTATAAGTGAATCTGGTGGGGGATCAGTGCGTAGAAAAAGAGGATCCTGATCCGGTGCCTTGTATTTTTTCACAATTCTAGAGGGCCCTGAGCCCACTGTAGCTGGTGTCAAGAAAGTCTTCATCGCCGGTTCTAACAAACCTGGCACCAGCGTAAGAAGAGGCCTAGCAGACGATTTGGGATGTAAGGTTTCAAATATAACTGAAGATTTCACAGGAGGCACTGCCATAGTTATATTGAATTTGCTTGCCCCTCGGCACAATACTTCATTGAAAGTCCCCAAATCATCCACAGGAGATATCCTGGAAGGTGGTGTTGATGAAATTGTGGGGGAATAGTCTCTGTAAGACGACCTCGTTGAGGTGGACGTGGCAGGAGATCTGTGCCTTCTCCTAGGAGTAGAAGACCGATGAGACCTACTGCGATCCCTTGAGTGTGAATGCCTCTTTACTGGAAACCTAGATCTTCTTGAAGACCCACCAGCCGGTGGTCTTGAAGCTTCCAAGGTAAGAGGCCTGCTATCAGGCTTGGGCTGCATCTTCCAATGACGGATGCTCTCCAGCCATCTAGGAGACATGGTCACAGGAGGTGATCTACGCACCGGAGAGCCCTCCGGAGTAACCTGCACAATTTGTATTCCCATCGACGATGAAGAGGAGCTCCGAATAGACTGCGGAGATCTAGACGCCGGTGTAGGCACCTCTCTGGGAACCAATTGTCTGTCCCTCGACATCGCATGCCTCGACTTCGAACCAGAATGAGCCACAATAGAAGACTCCTTATGAGGAGAGGCTCTGACCAATGGAGACCTGTTCAACGATGCCCTCGACGTCGGGTCTTTCGACGTCGATCTTGGATGGTCAGCCAATGTCCTCAATGCCGGCTCCGACCTCGACAAAGACCTCTGAGAGGTCCGAGTGGCTGAACTAGAATGTCTCCACGCCGACCATGAAGCAGGTGGCGGAGACCTCGACGTCGACCTTCTCGACGTCGAACGAGCCTTTTCATGCCTCGAGCCCGAGGCATGCCTCGACGGCGACCTCGATCTTCTTCTTTTCTCAGGTCTCAACGTCAATCCACTTCTATCTCTCGACGTCGATCTCCTTCTCACTCTCGACGTCGTCTTCACCGCAACCGACACCAAATGCCTCGACGTCGACAGACTTCTCGACGGCGATCTCGACCTCTGCTTCGACGTCGACTTGTGCCTTAAAGGCGATGTCTTCGACGTCGGCGTACTTCTCTCTACTGGTCTCGGCGTCGACATACCTGACGGCGATCTAGACTTCGACGCTGAACTCACTTTCTACAACGTCGACGCATCTTCATGTCGTTTTTTCTTACTTCTACCCTGAGGAGAAGCAGATCTTCGACGTTTTGCCGGAGAGGAGGGCCTTCCAGATGAAATCTCACTTCATGCCCCCTTTTCATGATGTCTTTCTCTCTCCATAAGCCCCAAAAGCCGAATCTTCTCTCTTTCCTTCAAAGTTCTTCTGGAAAGTTTGATGCAATGATAACATTTTTCCACATCGTGTGTGGAAGGAAGACAAACCACACAAACAGAATGAGGATCTGTTTTGGACATTTTCTTCCCACAGGAAGGACAGTTGTAGAATAAAGGTGGCATAACTGACTACAAATTAACTAAGACTTAGTCAGAAAAGATTGAAAATACCACCAACAGCACAAACTGTCGAAAAAAGTAGGAAAAAACTAAATTCCGACTGAAAAACAATCAGATTCAGTCGAGCTCCGGTTCCAGGTTCCTCACAGAACAAGCCGGAAAGAAGAACTGACCTAACTGTCACCTGTGGGGCATGATGGGAGCAGAGTCCTCCTGCAGGCCTTAAAGGCAAAGTGTTCAGATTCTCTGAGGCCTTAAAGGCGAGGTGACAATCTCCTTTTCTGTACAGGGATGTTATTTATTCATGCAGCATACTTAGGCTAATTGCCTTTTATTACCTGTTCTTTGATGAAAATAAAAGATTATTTTCTGTGGAATGCATTTAAGGCTCAGGTCCTTTTCTTGCATTTGATTTTATAGATTATTTTCATTCTGCAGAAGGCATGTAATTAGGGCTTTATTAGCCTATTGGTTATGGTTAGGGCTGCATATTATTAGTTTATACATGTATATGTGTATAATTCTTTTAGTACTATATACACTTTTTTATATATTTTACACATATATATGTATTAGTCTATATGTTCCGGGTTCCCGCTTATGAACAGAGATAATTCAGTGCTTATGACTATTGATGAGTATTCCCTGGAAGAGAAACCCTTAAATCTATCTAAAATTACATATATACTGCCAGAAAAGCATTGATATTTTAATAGTGAAGCCACTATATAAATTGTAATCATGGACAAGCAGCAAAGCATTTTAATTATTTCATCAATTATTCTCAGCTATTTCTATAACAGTATTTACTTTGGATAATTATGATTAGATACATAAGGGGCTTCTGAGACTTTCCATTAATCATGGCATTCTTCTTATGTTTTATACATTTGTTCTTAGAAAAGTAGTGTGTGTACTGGTAAGTGACTTCTCAGAGATTGTATTGCCAAGTCAACCACAGAAGGTGACAGCATTTCTTACACACGTGTGTTAACAAGCATAAACTCATTATGTTTCCCTCAGTCAGCCTCCATTATGCAGGCAATCCATTTCTGTGCGTTTTACCTGAAGAGTGATCTGCTCAGTCTGACCTCGAGAGGAGAGACTCATGATGTAGCCGTCGGAATGACGCGTCCTGATCATCACCTGTAAAAGGGTCTTGCGAGCCGAGATGGTGGCGGGAAGTCCATAGAGAATGTGACTAGCTGCCCCAAAGGAGTATTCTCTGGGAACTAAGAAATGATGACAAAAAAAAGACATCAAGGTCGGTTATATATGGGTAAAATGAAATAGTTTATCGCTCTTCAGATTATCATTATTGTTAATACTGTTATTGATTTCTGCAATGCAATGACACGTAGAAGGCCTAGGCGTGTTGTAGGTCCTTATACTTTAATATTTTAGATTTTCCTTGGAATGAGCTAACACTAGTGCAGGGCTTTGGGGACTTGTGCACTTGCTTGACCAGTTCCTTTGCTCACCTGTCTTGCCATTTCTCCTAGGTTTAAGTGGGAAGTAGGCGCTGGCACATTGTGAGAATGATTGCCATCTTGGTATGAGCTGATATTTTGAAGACCATAGCTAGTTTGAAAATGGTACTCACAGTTCCAGTGAATGTTCTTTGCTACACAGTAATTTTGAGCTTGCACACTTTCAAAGGCAGGTAGGTACTTTTATAAATTCTTCAATATGAGATGCTGGTATCGTTGTAAATTACAGAAGGTCTTCGTATGCCTCAGGTTCCTTGTAGCTATGTCTTGATATGCATTTTTGTTTCTCAATTTCTTTATTGTCGTTTCAAAGTGCAAAAAGAAAACAAGCCATAATAATCGGCAAAACAGCATTACACAGCTAAGCTGTTTTACATCTTGTAAACATACTATGAAGCATTATCCGGTGAAATCAACCATGTTCCAACGCTCCCTCGTGCTGCAGGCTCAATATCCATCTCATGAGACAACATTTAGTCATAAGACAAGAGTGAGAGAAACAATGAAGTCCAACACAATACAGCATCAGCATCTGCTTGCATAAAAATAGAAATATAAAACTCAGGATTATCCTGCAATGATCATCAATGTTACAAACATACCCCCCTGCCCTTACCCACCCCGCTGCTTCCATTCACCCAGTAAACTGCAATTCAAGGGGCTTTCATGTTCCTGTGCGTATGTTGTGAGAAGGTCACACAGACCCTGAATGTTCCTTCGGTCATGCCACTAAGCTGCTCCGCAAGCCCGTCTCAACCACCTCCGCATTTTATCAGTCTGTCGCCCCCGGCCAAGCTTCACCAGGAGACTCCAGCACAGCTTGTACCATAATCCCACAGGAAGAGTAAGTCATCTGCAACCCTGTCATCCCTACCGATTTGCCTCATGTGTGCCTCCACAGCTTCAGCCCATTTGAGTAAATCGTTCCATCAGTCTTGTCTTCTTGTTTGGGAGGGGGGTGGGGTCTAGGGCTAATGCAGCTGAATGCTATGTGCCTTTTAGCAATTATTAACCCTAACACTGTAAATCAGCAGCTCAATCTTTTCTTTGGATTATCAGGAAGGAGGCCAAGCAGGGCCAGCTTTAGAGCTGATGGCGCCCGGTGCGACAGTCACTTTTGGCACCCCCACCCCATGACCGCCTTCTTGGATTCTCTCAATACCACCGGGCAAAAGTACCCCTCATCTCTCTAATCATAAGCTTTTGCTAAACTCAGTGACCCCTCCCGGAGGTCAGCGCCCCCTTCACAGGTCAGCGTCCAGTGCGGTTGCACCAGTCACACTGCCCTAAAGCCGGCCCTGAAGACAGGCACACACTGTTTAATTGTGCCCTTCACCTCCCATCCCATCACCTCTTGAAGATGGTGCAGTATCCCAGCCCAGTATAACATTATACCCAGGCACCGCCACTCCATATTTACAAAATCAGCCAGACTGGCCCTGCATCTAGGATAGCAAAACACACAAGATGATGGAGGGAATGTTGCACAATGGCAAAACATTCACCCCCAGTCACAGATCTGGGTTTAATCATCCATCGTTATTTTGCTCACCAAGTCACTCCAGTTCGGACATGGCCATATGCAAATCAGTCTTGACCCTGTGCCTCATGGGATCAGTCCAGCCTGAACTGCCAAGCCATGTCTTTCCTGGACCGGAATCAAGCATCATAGGACCGGTTTCTGGCTATCAGCCGTCTTCAGCCAGGATAGCTTGACTCCAGTGGCTTAGTGAGTACAGGACCCACGTCTGAGCATACCCTTCCCACATAGGGTGAACAGCAAAACACACAAGATGATGGACGGAATGTTGCACAATGGCAAAACATTCACCCCCAGTCACAGATCTGGGTTTAATCCATCGTTATTTTGCTCAACACGCCACCCCAGTTCAGACATGGTCATATGCAAATCAGTCTTGACCCTGTGCCTCATAGGAACAGTCCAGCCTGAACTGCCAAGCCATGTCTACTCTGGACCGGAATCAAGCATCCTAGGACTGGTTTCTGGCTATCAGCCGTCTTCAGCCAGGATAGCTTGACTCCAGTGGCTTAGTGAGCACGGGACCCACGTCTGGGCATACCCTTCCCACATAGGGTGAACAGCAAAACACACAAGAATGAATGTATGACATTGTTCTGCATTCTGTCCATCAACTGTTGTTTTTGCACCTGCATCTAGGATAGCACGCTGATCTGGAGGGGTAGCTTGTAGCAGCCTCTTAGATGAGCGGTACGTCATGTGCACCATATTAAATTGAATTTGTTTAAACCGTGCTCTAACTGAGACCTTTCTCCTTCTGTGTGTGTCCTTGACCAATCTTTAGGCTAAAAGGTTTCTGCACTTTCACGCTGCCATACCATCTCCACACAAAGTGGAGTCTAAAACCTAGCTGCGCGGAGCGTGAGCTGTAGATATGATTAATGAACCTACGCCCCCGTCTTAGAAAGAAGTGTCACCAAAGTCTGGGTAGGCTCAAGGGGCTCGGGGAAGGACGGCCAGAGCTGTCTGGCCATGGCTGCTATTTTGCTGTATTGGAGGAATTGACCTCTCCCCAGATCAAATGTCGTCTTTGCATCCATCATGGTTACAAGTGACCCTCCAGATGCAAATCCGACAGCATAATACAACCTCTCTCCTACCACCGGTCTAGTGCCATAATTTGCGACATCTGCTCAAAAGGGCACACTATGCATATGTCTAGTACCAGTGCATATGGCGCTCTGCCTATTTACACCCCTCACTGCTCTCTCCCACAACCAGCACATCTGATGGATCAGATGCAGAAATCAATCAAGCATGACACCGCCATGCTTCAACTAAACCCCCATCTGGGAACCATCGTGATTGCACTCCAACAAGGCCCTCTCCCAATTTTGTTCCCCACCTAGCCAATGGATAGCATGTTGTAAATGCGCCGTTAAGTAATAAAGTTCCAGGTCGGATACCTCCACTCCCCACTTGTCCCATTCTCTCTGGAGGCTTCTAAGCCTTACCATGTTGTGTTTACCAGCCCAAAGGAGCTCCACCAGCAAGCTGTCAAACCCTCTTTGGTATACCATACATAGCTACCTGCAGCACATGCAAACATTGGGGTAAGACCACCATCTTAATGAGAGATATGTGTCCAATCAAGGACAACTTCAGCATGTTCCAGAATATCATAGAGGGGTGCAGATTTGCAATCACACGCCCTGAATTTAACTTGTATATGTGTTCTTTGTCGGCGATAAAAATGCCCAAATATTTAACACAATCTACCTGCCATGTTATCCCAACCTCCGGCAACCACGCAAGTGACATACCCCGCAGTTGTCCAAGTGGGAAGAGGGCTGACTTTTCCGAGTCCAGAGAAATCCCAGAATTCCACATTTCGTTAAGTAAAATGGGACCAGACATATCTGGTCTGCGCAAGTATATCATAGTGTCATCTGTGTATACCACCACATGATCCAAGTTTCCAATAATTATGCCCCACAAATATAGTGTTTGTATCTGTCGAAGGCGACACGCCAGAGGCTCCATCTCCAATGTGAATATTATGGGGCACACCTTTCTGGTGCCCCTCTGTAAAAGGATTTCAGTGGAAACATATCTACCTACTTGTACTCTCGCCCGCGGGCAACCATACAAAAATTGTATTCAACAAATATAGTTGTGCCTCTGCCCCATCCTATGCAGGACCTGCTAGATATAGTCCCACCTCACTGAATAAAAAGCTTGTTCTTTGTCTAAGAAGGCCAGAGCATACTGGTCCTCTTCAAATACCAGTGCATGCATAACATGCGTCAGGTGGCGATGGTTTCCCAGAGTATTCCAGTGTAGTATGAAGCCCGATTGGTCTGTGTGGACCACCTGGGGGAGATGCGGAAGCAGTCTAGTTGCCAGGGCGTGACTTAGGATCTATAGGCCCACATTCAGCATGGAAAGCAGTGGATATGAACTTGTCTCTAGAGGGTCTTTCCCCTGTTTCGGTATTAGGACAATGAATGCTTCATTCATGGAATCCGGGAGTACCTACCTATCCAATGCCTCATTGTAGACCAGTAACAGATGATCCACCAGTGTCCCAGCAAACGTTTTATGCAATTCTGCCGGGATCCCATCTCCCGGAGGCAATTTGGCATTTTTCAGCGCATCTATGACCATCAGCAATTCCTGCTTTGACAACAGGGCCCCAATCGAAACACGGTAGTCCCGTGAAAGACATGGCAACTGGAGGCCCTCTAAGTCCTCCGGAAACTGGGCAAAACCCTCCTCGCTGGGCGTTGCAGTATAAACTGCCTTTAAATGTGCAGTGAAAGCATCATTTAATGCCTTCACATGATGCTTTCTGCATTATGGCAGAAAGCATCATGTGAAAATAAATCACAGAGATCCCCTTCTAGGACCCTTGTAAAAGGGCAAGTGGAAAAGATATATAGGCTCAATGGAATGAGCAATCTCCAGTGGCGTCTCTAGAAGTGAACTGGGGGAAAAGAGGGCACTGATGAAACTGGTGGCACTTCCTACAAATATGTATATATATATATTTTTATGTGTATGTGTATATTTTTATTTTTTCACTTAAAACCATAGGTTTCAGGGACATTATAGTTAGTTGGACATTTCCCTCGTACAAAACCATAGAAATTCCACCGTTATAAATAGTTCAGCTAACTATAACTCGTACATCTGCAAAGCACTGCTGATGACGTCACGTATTACATCATTCATGACATGTTCAGTGACTTCACTGATGACATCTCAAATGACATCACTGATGACATCATCCAGTGACTGTGTTTTTCTCTTAAGTTTAAATATGTATTATATATATATGCCAAGGTGTATTGAAGAATGAGTGGGTGTATAAGTGTCTGAATGGAGGATTTAGTACACGCGTGACTGACTGTTTAAGTGAGTGATTACATGTGTCTTACTGAATGCATGGGTTAGTGACTAGACTTTGTGAATGTGTGTGTCAGTCTGCCTGTTGTATAAGCTGCTGCATGGGTTGGTCAGTAGCTGTATGAGTATCTATATGGGTTATCGATTGGTTGCCTGAGTATTTGTATAGGTGCCTGGGTGTGTGTGTTTGGGTGGGTGGGTTGGTTGGGAGGTGTGTGACTCTGTGCATATATGTTTGAGTAGTTGATTCACTGTGTGTATGGGTTCAAGAGTGCTTCTGGAAACAGCTGTATGGGTGGGTGAGATTGTCTGTGGGTGTGTTGGTGAGTGAATGGATGTCTCAATGGTACATGTCCAAGTAACTACATATGTAAAACGCAGTGTGTGTGAAAGTTGAAGTATATTAATGACTATACGTGAGAGTCAGTGATTGTGAGAGTGGCTGCATGGATGAGTGTGTACTTGTATCAGAGATTGTATATGAGAATAAGTATGCATTTGTTTCTGTTTGAATAAGTGATGTGGTGTGTGTATAACTGTATAGGTCAGTAAAATGGAAGTGTGATTGATTCTTTGCATGACTGACCAGGTGTGTGAGTAACTCTGGATGACTAGTGGTGTGTGAGTGTCTGTATAGGTGTATGAGTGAGTTCTTATGATAGTGTTGTATTGATGAGTGAATGCATGTATGAGTGACTCTATGGGTGCATGAGTGGATCTGTGTGTAGACCCAGGAATCAGTGCGTATGTAGTAACTGGTATTGGCGTGTCGATGGTTTCGAAAATGGTAGTCTGTATTTTACAGTGGGTGTATCAAACGTTACATTAGAGTGTGAGGAGGTGGATCAGATTTTCAGGTAGATGATGTCATCAGTGATGTTATTTGAGATGTCATCAGTGATGTCACTGACCATGTCATGAATGATGTAATATGTGACGTCATCAGCAATGCATTGCGGGTGCGTGAGTTATAGTTAGCTGAACTAACTATAACGGGGGAATTCCTATGGTTTTGTACGAGAGACATGTCCAACTAACTATAATGTCCCTGAAACCTGTTTTTTTTTGTGAATTTCTAAGGTTTTTTAAATGCTAATTTCTAACTATAACATGCCTGAAACCTATGGTTTTTTTCAGTGAAATGCAAAGGTTTTTTAGATGTAAATTTCTAACTATAACGTATATATATATATATTTTTTTTTAGGAAAAAGTGAAGTCGGCACCCATCATGCACCCATCTCGGTGGTTGTGCGGATTAAAGCCGCCATATTGCTAAAGTCGTGAAGGATGCGTATTGGTGTGCAATGGGTGTGCAGTGTCTGGCCCGAGTAATGTCATATGCGTATGGGATCGCGTTGTGTGTGCATTTGGTGTGCGATGGGTGCCTGGTGCCTGGCCCCGCGTAACGTCAAATACATATGGAATCGCACCGGGTGCGCGACCCCTGCACATTTTTTTAATGATTTAAAACTATATGTATATAACTTTCATGTATACATGAGGGCAAGAGAGTATCTAAACTATTTATAAAAATAATATATTTGTACTTGTACTAAACTTATATTATTGTTAAATATATTTTCGCGTATTCACGTCGGGTGCGCTGGTTGCGCGCCAAGTGCGCGCCACCCATCTGACTTTAAAAGAGAGCATTTGATTGGTTCATAAGGTTTCCCATTCTAACAGTTGAAGGATCCCACCCATTTTAGTCATTCTCTCTGCAGCTTCACAGGCTAGACACCTGTTGTGTTTTTGCAGCTAGTCTGTACATTTTTGGGGTTTTTTTGGGGGAAAGATTTGGCAATGGCTTCTTCCAATCCTCAGCAAGAACATACTTCTGATGAAGAAGAGATAGAACCTCCACCTCCCCAAAAGAGACCAGAATCCATTTTCTGGACATTTTTCACCATCTCAGATGGTGAAAAGAGAGTCAACGCAAGGAAGGTCAGTTGTACTCTCTGTCCACGGATTTTGTCTAGAGGTAGTGACAAAAAATACTCTTGTGGCACGTCGAGCATGTACAAGCACCTCCAGACAATCCACCCCAGACATTTTACACGGGAGCAGATGCAATGTGCACAACAAAAATGCAACAAGGTGACCAGGGAGCTGGTCCCAGCACTACAGGAACGTCAAGTACATCATCTCGAGGGCCGGGAATACACTCAGAGTTTGGAAATTTAAAACAGCTATGCATAAACTGCAACGCCATCCTATGTTGTGGTGAACAATCTGTGGATGCTGTTTTTTCTGCAGCAAGGAGCCATCGTTGCTAATTTTATTTTTTTGTTGGAATGATTTTACAATTCCAAATGTTAAGACTTTAGCCTTTTGCTTTTTTCGGTTTTCCCAAAACACCAAAATAATTTACAAAATAGATTAAAAAAAACACACAAAAAACCGAAAACCAAAAAAGAAGACTAAAAAGAGTTCTGTTCAGAACTACATTATCTAGTTTAAAAAGAGAAATAACTGCATGCTAATGTCTGCATGATTGCTGGAGTATATGTGTTGAGCATGATTGATTCAAAGAGTGCATGGGTAGCGCATGGAAATTGTATGAGTGCATGAGTACTGCCTACATGATTGTACAAGTGTATCTGTAATCCGTGAGTTATTGCATGAGTGGATGGATAATACGTTGGTGATTGTATTAGTATATAAGTGGTGGTTGAGTGATTGAAAGAGTGTGAATGAGCAGTGTATATGTGTTTAGAGGACTGCATGGATAGTGCACATGTGATTGTAGCTGTGCAAGTGTTACTGCCTGGGTCATTGCATGAGTACATGGTTAGTGACTGGACGATTAGAGTACTGCAAGGAGAGTGTATGGTGAATTTATAAGTGCTTGCATATTGACGGAGTGATTGGATTAGTACATGGTACTGGCTGGGTAACTGGAGGAGTGCACGAGGAGTAAGAGTGTGATTGCTGGACTCCATGGGTACTACCTGGGAAAATGAAGGTGTGAATGAGCAATGTGTAGGTGGTTAGAGGACTGCATGGGTAGTGCACATGTGATTGTAGCTCTGCATGTGTTAGTGTCTGGGTCATTGCATGAGTACATGGGTACTCACTAGATGATTAGAGTACTGCAAATAGAATGTATGGTGAATTCATAGGTGCTTGGGTATTGGCGGAGTGATTGGATAAGTAAATGGTACTAGCTGGGTGATTGGAGAAGTGCACGGGGAGTGACAAAGGGTTTGCTGGAGAGCATGGGTACTACCTGAATAATTGGAGGAGTGCATAAGCAGTATCTAGATACGTTAGAGGACTGCATGGGTAGTACACAGTTGATTGTAGCAGTGCATGTGTCATTGCATGAGTACATAGGTGGTGACTGGATGATTACAGTGCTGCAAGGAGAGTGCATAGTGAATTTATACGTTCTTGAGTATTGGCGGAGTGATTGGATAAGTTCATGGTGCTGGATGGGTGATTGGAGAACTGCATGGGAAGTGACAGGGGGATTCCTGGACTGCGTGGGTAGTACTTGGGTAATTGGAGGAGTGAATCAGTAGTATGTAAGTGGTTAAATGTCTGTATGGGTAGTGCTTGGAGGAATGTAACTGCATGAGTTAGTGGCTAGGTTATTGCATGAGTATATGGGTACTAACTGCATGATTACAGTGCTGCAAGAAGAGTACATGGTGATTTTATAAGTGCTTGTGTTTTGCGCAGTGATTGAGTAAATACATGGTGCTGGATGGGTGATTGGAAGATAGCATAGGTACTGACAGGCGGATTGATTGCTGGTGTGCATGCATACTACCTGAGTAATTGAAGGTGTGAATAAGTAAGTGAGTACATGGGTAGTGACTGGATGATTACAGTACTGCAAAGAGAGTGCATGGAGAATTTATAAGTGCTTCGGTATTGGCGGAGTGATTGGATCAGTACATGGTGCTCGATGGGTGACTGGAAGAGTGCATGGGAAGTGACAGGGGGATTTTTTGACTGCAAGGGTAGTACTTGGGTAATTGGAGGAGTGAATCAGCGGTGTGTTGGTGGTTAGACACCTGCATGGGTAGTGCATGGAGGATTGCAGCAGTGCATGAGTTAGTGCCGGGGTCATTGCATGAGTACATGGGTACTGACTGGATGATTAGACTACTGCAAAGGGAGTGCATAGTGATTTTATAAGTGCTTGGGTTTTGGCAGAGTGATTGGATAAGTACATGGTGCTGGATGGGTGATTGGAGGAGTGCATGGGTAGTGACAGGGCCATGACTGGACTGGAAGGGTAGTGCTCAAGGGACTGTAGTAGTGCATGAGTTACTGCCTGGGTCATTGCATGAGTACATAGGTACTGACTGGATGATTAGAGTACTGCAAAGAGAGAGAATGTTGAATTCATAGGTGCTTGAGTATTGGCGGAGTGATTGGATAAGTACATGGTACTAGCTTTGTGATTGGAGGAGTGCACCGGGACTGACGGGGGGATTACTGGAGTGCATGGGTACTACCTGAGTAATTGGAGGAGTGCATGAGCAGTATCTAGTTGGTTGGAGGACTGCATGGGTAGTACACAGTTGATTGTAGCAGTGCATGTGTTAGTGCCTGGGTCATTGCATGAGTACATATATAGTGACAGGATTATTAGTGTACTGCAAAGAGAGTGCGTGGTCAATTTATAAGTGCTTGAGTATTGGTGGAGTGATTGGATAAGTACATGGTGCTAGATGGGTGATTGGAGGAGTGCATGGAAAGTGACAGGGGGATTGTTGGAGTGCATGGGTACTACCTGGGTAATTTGAGGAGTGGATCAGTAGTAAGTAGGTGGTTAGAGGACTGTATGGGTAGTGCACAGGTGATTGTAGCAGTGCATGGGTAGTGCTTGGGTGACTTAATCTTACCTGTTTTGAAGCAGATATAAAACTGATTGAAAAATGTTTTCACTTCTTTTTTTGTAAAGTAAATTTAAAATATTTTAAACTTTAGTAGTATGGCCTGTAAAAGAGAAGACACAAATTCTGTTATTACATATAATTTGATAGTTTTAAGAACACAACATAATTTTACAATTACATAACATATTAAGTTTGCTTTTTTTGCTGTCTTGAGATTCTATTGAATTTTACCATACACAGTGATTTCAATTTTGATCATCAGTTGACAGCGGGCAAAAAAATACAATCAATAAGATTATTAAAAAATACAAATCTGTGTTCAAAATATCTACAACAAACTCAACTATTTACATTTTCACAAATGAACAGCCTCATTAAGATTGTATATAATACAAAGCTCAAATATATCAGCACCTTCTTTTGAACACAATTTTCCAAATGCAATATCAAAGAACATTCTCAATAATTTAAACCGTATTTTTCCACATCTTCCCAATAGGCCGAATGATGTTTCTAAGAACATTTGCATTAAGGATATCCAAGATAAACGTCTGAATTCATATTGACATCTTCCCAATAGGCCGAATGATGTGTCTGAAATCATTTGTAGTGAAAATATCTAAAATATACCCATTAATTCATGTTGACATCTTCTCAGAATTTTGGCATAAAAAATATTAGATATGAATTTGGTAATTCATTAGGCAACCGACATTTGAACTGTATACATGCATCACTGCTAAGTGTCCATCCTTTATTGCATTTTAAATACACAGTAAAGTGTCCAGATGTTGAAGTAGGTCCATTGTGGAAAGCAATAGCCACTGTTTTAAAAGTTCTTCCTGAAACTGACACTTGACCTGCCACAACATTTTGGTTTCCAATTTTGTTCCATCTGCTCTTCAACGTTGCAGCATTAAAATGATATATTGTCCAAATCTTTCTATAAATAATGTTGACAACATTTCTAAGTACATTCCAAATCTTGATTAGCTGATTTCACTAATTCATTGAAAGACACTGTTTTGCAATCTGGTATTGTGAAATATATGAATCTTTCAGTGTCTATTTTAGAGGTAGATGAAAATGAACAGCTGTCACATGTATGATCCCTTCTCTAACGTAGTCCAAACAGATTTTCAATTTGTATTCCTTCATCTTTCAATACTGCAAGCCTAAACATAAGAAATTCCTGAGCACCTTGCAGTGCATTCTGTGTAAATTGTGAAGAACCAGAACATATATCTAGAATATTCCTCACGCCAGAAGCAGTATGGATTTTCGTTTTATCAGTTTTCAACTTTTCATTAAACATTGATGTAACAAAGAACAGAATCTTTTTTCTTGATTTTCCATAATTGCATGCTGTAGATTTTTTTTTAAAAACACAAAGTTCACGATTACATTAGCATAGCAGTTGATACCTGAACTATTTTCTAACTGATTTCTGACAATATTAGCAACCATGTCCACTTCCATTTTCTTTCCAGCCTCCTCATTCTTTTCAGTTCTGTTCTTCTTTGTGACCTCTCTGGAATGTTTCTCATATTTTCGTTTTGGACGTATCTAACATTTTTCATAAATAGGATATTCACCTAAGTTAGGAGCATAGAGTCTTCTTAACCTATTGTACTCTTTTACAAAATTTACATCTCCACTAACTTTTTCCTCTTCAAAATCAATCAAATATAATCCAGATAATGTTCTTACTCGAGACAATGCAACATATGCCATACCCTCTTTAAACACAGAACTTCCAATAGTTACCAAAGCACTGTCAACACTTAAACATTGAGATTTATGAATGGTCACTGCATATGCTAAACAAACAGGAAACTGTTTTCTACGAACAAACAAATATTTTACAAGCAAGAAACGAACACCACAACCTGCAATCTGTTGCACCTCTTCAATCTGATCAAATTTAATCTTCAAAAATTCAATTCCATCTCTATTTGGATAACTAACAAAGTCAACAACTTTCCCCATTGCTCCATTTACTAAACCTTTCTCAACATCTAAATTACGCCGTAATATTACCCAACAGTTTAAAGATACATATAAGGTCTTTTCCAAACCAGATGTCTTAGATATTGATTTTTCCAAAGAATCTAATTTTAACTGTAATTTCTCTGACAGAAGAATAGTTACTCCTTCATGTTCTATTTTTATCAGTGGCAACCATTTTCATTATCGGTTGTTTCTCCAGTTTCAACAGTTATTCATTGAATGTAGAGCATTCTTTCAGTGTTGGCATAAGGCAAATTATAGACTTCTTTTCTGCAATTTTTTGGTAGATAGTTTCAGGTGCACTATTTTCTTTTGGAAACAAGTTTGTTAGTAGCTGAATTTCAAAAGCTTCTTTGCCATCCTTTGTTAACACACCGATTCTAATATTTTGGAGAATTTTTCCATATTCTTCGTCATTTGCTTGTCGCATGTTCCTAATAAGTTCTTTATATTCAAAATAAGTCCAAATGTTCACATTTCCAATACTTCCCAGTAATTGTTTAGTGTCTTCATGAAGAAGGATGTTAAAAACTGGTTGGCCTTTCACAGGTAGGAGTTGTAGTAGATCACCGGATAAATTACATGTTTTCCTCCAAATAAAACATTGTAATTTGTTTTTAAAATCTGCTGCATTCTCAAAGGTACAAACGCAAGCATTAAGTTTGAAACCATGCTTGCCTCATCAATTATCAGAAGTTTCATTTTCTTCAGTACTCTTGAAACTTTGAAACAAGCTTCTCCAGATAGCTTGTGATATTCCAACTTATTTTCATGTTCTACTGGTAACATAAGTAAACAATGTTATGTAATCCCTTTGATACTGTGTGTGCTGCTAATCCAGTTGGAGCAGTTACAACAAATAAATGTGAATCCGTTGTTTTCTGTAGATAATTTGACAAACATTTAATCAAGAAACTTTTTCTTGTTCCAGCTTGCCCACTGATATACATAAGAATAGGTTTAAATGGTGTACATTGGCAAACACTCTTTTCATGCAGTAGTCTGTGTTCTATTTGTTATGTAACTTGGTGATATATTTCTTTCTGTTCAGTATTCAGTTGTTCTTTTAAGTTTTTCAAATCAATATTGTCCTGTTGTGCTTGTTGCATCACCGTTTTCCACTTCACTCATTGCTATTGCTGCTTCATTTTCAAGTATGGCTTCTCCTAGTTGATCTTGACTTTGTGCAGCAGAACTCTGACTATCTTGAGAACTATCTCTAGCTATTTCAGCTGCAGTAGTACTTCCTTGATTAATCTCTTCGTTCAATATTTGGAGATTATTTGGAAAAATTGTACATTCAATGCTATCTTTACATACATTGAACGAAACAGCATAGCAGTCAAAATCTCCAAGTAATTCAATTTCACTCCGCCAAGGTTTAAAGAGTTGCAGAAGAGCTAAATAGAAAAACTCCCTTTTATCTGGAGTATCGCAACTTAGTTTTGTGTGATTAATCAGATTTCCTTTGGTATGTTTTACCAAACATCCTTCACATCCAATTACAGCATATTTTCCTTCATTTATATCTTCCGTAACATTTTTCTTAAAGCTGTAATGTTGCAGTACTTCATACAGACATATCTTTTCCAGATGTGGACTTCTATTTCAATAGTACGTATCCAACATATTTGTTTTAAGAATATCTGTACTTTCTGGATCATTTAATGCATAGTATTCAATTTCTTGTACAGATTTCAAAATTTGATGTTGTGTCGCAGCAAGACCTAGACTCATCCAGGTGTTCCTCTTGACTTTGAATATAAACTTGCAAATGTCAATCGATCCGAACAATCGTAGGATCCAATTTCTCGATGTGAAAGCATCTTCAAGCTGAAGCTGTACAATTTTTTTTCTGAGTGTCTTCTCTTGTGAAATTTCTTTTCACATTTCTTTCAATTCTGTCTTCTCAGATTTTAAAATGTATTTTTGGGTGATTTTTGAGTGATAATATGCCTAACTGCTGACATAAAACAGTTCACTCTTCCTTTGAAAATTACTGAACGTGGAAAACTAAATCAACATTTTGTGTAAAGTTTTTCCTTTGACTTGTATTTCCGTCGACAATATTTTCCACATCGATGATTTTGAAACCGTAAAACTTGCTGTCTCAAGTTATTTCCTGTTTTTTCTTTTGGTATGGTATAGGTAACATGTTGTTCAATAAAATACAAAACAGTCTCATCACTGTCAGTTCCAGATTTTGGTGCATTCTTGATCCATAACAGCATATGAATATGAGGTGCAACACTAGCTTGATATTCCTTTCTCCAAAAGAAATCAATAACTTCGCCAATAGGTGGATTCTTTTTATTACAGATGAAAGACATCATAGCTTTAAACCTATGATTAAAATATCTGCACACATTAACAGGATCCAGGGAACACAGTTCTCCTGCCTTCTTCAATTCAATATTTTCTATATTTGAATTTGCTTGTCGTAGAAAATCAAGTAAATCATCCCATGCGTACTCAGCACAATTAAGTGTAACAAACTACGTAGGAGTTCCTAAGTTCCTTAACATACATTTTAGTACTTCATGACGTCGATACCAATATTCATTAGTGCCTCGTTGAAATGCCAGCAAATTAATTAACTGTGTTTCTAATTGTTTGTCTCTTTCTTCAACTTTGTCCACGAAAGTCTTTGCAGAAACATCCGAAAATTGAATCCCTGTTTTTAATATGTGATTCACTGCATATGAAAGTGCTGAAAGGTCACTTTCAAATAAAAGATTAAACAAATATGGAATACACTGTTTAAATCTTGCATCTTCTGAGTACAGTCGTAAAATACGATATTCTGAAGCTGGAACTGGGCGTTCATCATATCATCCACCTTTTCCAGCAGGGAACAGCTGTGGAAAACAACCAGTTTCCAAACTTTTTTCCCATACACTCATGGGAGTTCCTTTTGCTTTTTTCATCTGGAACAATTCAATAATGCCTCCTATCACTTCTTTTGAGTGTAGAGGGTGTATAGTGTAATGTTCATACATTTCTGGACTTCTCCACATTTTCTACTTGTCCACTTGAAATGTTTGTTTTATCTTCTAAACATATTTCTTGTTATTCTACATTTACAGTTTTATAGTAAATATTGTTTTGCACCAGATAAAATGAAGCCTTTTAGACGTTGGTGACATCTACTAACTCTTGCCATATTTTCCTACTCTTTGTAGGTATACCATTAACAAGAATGACTACAGGTTCACTTTCCTCTCTTTCTACACCAACAGTGTCAACATTTTTCTTGAAATCTAAAGGTAAATACACAACTCTTCCTTTTAAACCTCTTTGTAGATCTGTTGGAGGCAGCTTACCTGTTTTAGGCTCCATAAGAATTATAGCCTGAAATGGGTGCACAGATTGAATAAGGATGGACTCATATGTATTAAATCTTTAAGTTCTGGAGGTATAGCTACTAATTCTAGGTCATTATGAACAGCTCTAGCTGGCATTTTGTTCTCTTCAAATTCATTGTAACAATATTTACAAATACATTGTTGAGTACCCAACTCAAACGACCTTCCATAAACAAACAGCACATTCCCTGCATTTATCATTGTTTTCCTTTTCACTTTTTAACCCTTTCGGTGCTCAGGACGGCCCCTGGCCTTCTGAAGTCACAGTGGGCGTGTGCTAAGGACATCTGGGGGCCGTCTGAATCCCACCCACTCATTAATTCTCCCGCACAGGGGGAGAATTAACACTACACACAAGGGGTTAAAAACACATCTACATTCCGAGTTTGAATTTTATAGTGAGTACATCGGCAACAAATACAAACATAGTTGGGATTTTTACCAGAAACTACTTTAAACTATGTTATTTCTATTTCAAACTTCACATCAGTAGTATCTTCCATCTCTTCTTCAAGACCTACACTTATCAAACTCTCACTTTCTCTACACTCCTCTTGACCAGAAAAGAAACGTAACTCTATATCATCACACACTTTTTTTTTACATCCAACAATCAACCATGCAAAAGAGCTGTATTAATTTCATTTAGACATAATGCAGGACTTTTCACGTAGTATAATCTAACTAACTTCCGCATTTCGGAATAATGTACTGCTAACATTCTTAAATGATGAAAACGACTTTGACACACTTTCCTAGAAAGACAAGCCAGAGAAAGACCTTGCAGCCCTGTATTTTGTCTCACGTTGCAAGGATCCAGTTCTTGTAATATCTTTATCTTCTGTTTCACAGTTTTTTTTCTTCATATTCTCTTAAGAAATTTAGTAATATATCAATAGATTCCTGTCGTACACTACAAATACTACTACAATGCCATGTAAACACTGGAGCCTGGGTACGCCTTCCTTGAACTTCCTCAGCTATTACTTCTTCCACATTTCTAGGAACCATCTTTTCTTTTTCAATTGGACAGCCATTTTTAAGTTCGTAACAACGACCACAGGTATCAACTGTGTGAACTAATGTCTTTTGTTGAAAATAGCTTTCTTCATTAAAAAAAGATTCCGTACTAGAAGTATGCTTCCACTCTCCAGAAAATATTATACAAAAGTTAGTTCTATTTACAATTCTTTTTCTTTTACATTTGTCCTTCATAGACTGCATTATTGTATTTAAAGTTTTCAATCTGTTTAAAACTAAGATAAACAATTTTCTTTTCAATTCAAATGCTTTTCAATCACACTTAAAATCTCCTTTTTTGTTTGTAAAATGCTGATCTCTATGTATTTCTACATTTTGTAACACTATTTTTATATAATCTTTTTCGAATCTCTAAAAATTGTTTCTTCCTCCTTTCAACATTTTTTTCTGATAATCCAATTTTTTACTTTTTTGTACATTTTTCTTTTCCTTTTGTTTTACTGTATATTTTTTGTGTCTCTCTTCTTTATTTTCAGACTTAAAAACTTTCTTTACAAATTCTTTACTTCTCATACCAGAAGGCTTTTTCTGTAAGGATCCATGTTGTACTTGATCTAATTGCTCCTTTGCTGTTTTCTTTACATAGGCCCCTTTTCTTTGTTTTCTTTTTGTTTGCTCTTTTCTTGTCATTGTAACTCTGTCTTAATAATTATGCAAAATATCTGTAAAAAAAGTTTTAAAAACAATGTAGTATAATTAAAATAATTATATTAAAATATTCGCATGTTTAAATATAAAAATATATACAATAATACCACAATGATTAGAGCAGTGGAACTGTACTACCTGGATAATTGGAAGAGTGCATGAGTAGTGTGTAGGAGATTAGAGGACAGCATGGATAGTACACAGGTGATTGTAGTAGTGCATGGTTAGTACCTGGATCATTGCATGAGTACGTGGGTGCATGGGTACGCTTGGATGATTAGAGTACTGCAAGGATAATACATGGTGAATTTACAAGTGCTTGGGTATTGCCAGAGTGACTGGATAAGTACATGATATTGGCTGAGTGATTGGAAGAGTGCATGTGTAGTGACAGGGCGATGGCTGCAGTGTATAGATAGTGCTCAGGGGATTGTAGCAGTGCATGTATTAGTGCCTGGACCATTGCATCAGCACATGGGTACTGACTGGATGATTAAAGTACTGCATGGTGAATTTATAACTGCTTGGGTATTGGCGGAGTGATTCAAAAACTACATGGTGCTGGATGGGTGATTACAGGAGTGCATGGGTAGTGGACAGGGTGATGACTGCACTGCAAGGCTAGTGTTTAGGGGATAGTAGCGGTGTATGATTTAGTGCCTGGATTATTCCATGAGTACATGCATACTGACTGGATGATTAGACTACTGCAAAGAGAGTGCATGGTGAATTTATAAGTGCTTCAGTATTGGCAGAGTATTTGGATAAGTACATGCTGCTGGATGGATGATTGGAGGAGTGCATGGGGATTGACAGGGGAATTGATGTAGTGCATGGGTACTACCGGGGTAATTGCAGGAATAAATCAGTAGTGTGTAGCTGGTTAGAAGTATGCATGGATAGTGCACAGAGGATTGTAGCAGTGCACAAATTAGTGCCTGATTCATTGCATATGATTGAGTACATGGGTAGTAACTGGATGATTACAGTGCTGCAAAGAAAGTGTATTGTGAATTTATAAGTGCTTCGGTATTGGCATAGTGATTGGAAAAGTACACGGTGCTGAATGGGTGATTGAAGGAGTGCATGGAGAGTGACAGTGGGTTTGCTGGACTGCATGGGTACTACCTGGGTAATTAGAGGAGTAAATCAGTAGTGTGTAAGTGGTTAGAGGTCTGCATGGATAGTGCACAGAGGATTGTAGCAGTGCATATGTTAGTGTCTAGGTCATTGCATGAGTACATGGGTAGTGACTGGATAATTACAGTGCTGCAAATAGAGTGCATGGTGAATTTATAAGTGCTTGGGTATTGGCGAAGTGATTAGAAAACTACATGGTGCTGGATGGGTGATTGGAGGAGTGCATGGGGAGTGACAGGGGGATTGCTGGAGTGCATGGGTACTACCTGGGTAATTGGAGGAGTGAATCAGTAGTGTGTCCTTGGTTCGAGGCCTGCATGGATAGTGCACAGAGGAGTGTAGCACTGCATATGTTAGTGCCTGGGTCATTGCATGAGTACATAGGTATTGACTGGATGATTACAGTGCTGCAAAGAGATTGCATTGTGAATTTATAAGTGCTTGGGTATTGGTTGAGTGATTGGATAACTACAAGGTGCTGGATGAGTGATTGGAGGAGTACATGGGCACTGACAGGGCAATGGCTGCACTGCAAGTGTACTGCTCAAGGGATTATAGCAGTGCATGAGTTAGTGTGTAGGTCATTGCATGAGTACACGAGTACTGACTGGATGATTAGACTACTGCAAAGAGAGTGCATGGTGAATTTATAAGTGCTTGGGTATTGGCAAGGTGATTAGAAAACTACACTGTGCTGGATGGGTGATTGGAGGGGTGCATGGGGAGTGACAGGGGGATTGCTGGAGTGCAGGGTTACTACCTGGGTAATTGGAGGAGTGAATCAGTAGTGTGTACCTGGTGAGAGGTCTGCATGGATAGTGCACAGAGGATTGTAGCAGTGCTTATGTTAGTGCCTGGGTCATCGCATGAGTACATGGGTAGTGACTGGATGATTACAGTGCTGCAAAGAGAGTGCTTGGTGAATTTATAAGTGCTTGGGTATTGGCAAGGTGATTAGAAAACTACACGGTGCTGGATGGGTGATTGCAGGAGTGCATGGGGAGCGACAGGGGGATTGCTGGAGTGCATGGCTACTACCTGGGTAATTGGAGGAGTGCATCAGTAGCGTGTACCTGGTTAGAGGTCTGCATGGATTGTGCACAGAGGATTGCAGCAGTGCATAGGTTGGTGCCTGGGTCATTGCATGAGTACATGGGTAGTGACTCGATATTACAGTGCTGCAAAGAAAGTGTATGGTGAATTTATAAGTGCTTGGGTATTAACGGAGTGATTAGAAAACTACATGCTGCTGGATGGGTAGTTGGAGGAGTGCATGGGGAGTGGCGGGGATTGCTTGACTGCATGGGTACAACCTAGGTAATTAGAAGAGTGAATCAGTAGTGTGTAGGTGGTTAGAGGTCCAGCATGGATCGTGCACAGGTGATTGTAATAGTGCATGAGTTAGTGACTGGGTTATTGCACGAGTACATAGATACTGACTGGCTGATTACAGTAGAGCAAAGAGAGTGCATGGTGAATTTATAAGTGCTTGGGTATTGGCAGACTGATTGGATAAGTACATGGAGTGAATGGGTGATTGGAGGAGGGCATTGAGATTGCCAGGGGGATTGCTGTACTGCACGGATACTACCTGGATAATTGGAGGAGTAAATCAGTAGTATGTAGCTGGTTAGAGGTCTGCATGGATAGTGCACAGTGGATTGTTGCAGTGCATATGTTAGTGCCTGTGTCATTGCATGAGTACGTGAGTAGTGACTAGATGATTACAGTGCTACAAAGAGAGTGCATGGTGAATTTATAAGTGCTTGGGTATTGGCAGAGCGATTGAATAAGTACATGGTGCTGGATGGGTGATTGGAGGAGTGCATGGACACTGACAGGGCGATAACTGCAATGTAAGAGTAGTGCTTATGGAATTGTAGCAGTGCATGAGTTTGTGCTGCTGCTTTACTATTTTACAACTATTTTTAATGTTACACCTAGCCAAATACAAAGCAGGAACCATTCACATTTCTCTGCTATAAGTCTCACCACATTCCTAAAACATGAATGATATCTCTGTACCACAACACTATGTACACCTCATAAATTCAGAGAACAAACTTCAAATTAGAACCAAACACCAAATGTGGCATATTTCAACGGTACCTCTCTATAGACTTATAAAAACTAGTTTAATCAGAAATACCTTAACTCAACATGTGCAAGTAGAGACATACTTCACACACAACTCCATGCACACCTTTAAACTTGACAGACTGCACTTCCAATTTGAAAGCAACACCTAAACTTATGTGGTATACTACAAATGTATAAGTCTAAAGGTAGTGCATGTGCACTGCCTATGTGACAGGGTGATTGCAGAAGTGCAACCGTAGTGTGTAGGTGAATACATAATTACATAGGTATGGCCTACATGAATTTGAAAGTGCATCAGCACTGCCTAAATGATTGGAAGAGTGTGTAGATCCTGACAGTGTGATTAGAGTAGTACACGGATAGTGCCTGAGTGGTTGAACCAGTGTATAGTTAATGCATTGATGAATCAATGACTGTAGAAGTATGTCTGGGGGATTACACAGGTGCATACGTAATGCCTAGTGATCCCATGAGTGCTAGGGTAATGTCTCGGAGATTTCTATAAATCTCACTATATTCCTGAAAACATGCATGGCTATGTCTCTACCTTAACACTATGTACACCTCATAAATTCACAGAACAATCTTCAAATTTAAATCAAAAACTAAACATTATGTGGTATATTTCAACTATACCTAGTCTAATTACTAATACCTAAACTCAACATATATACTTCGAACTTGAAAGCAACACCTAAAATGATGCGGTATACTACAAATGTACATATCCACACACTGAAACAAACTACCATAATCAGTAATCCATATTCCAAAATACACATAATACTATACAGAATCTATTGTAACCTCTTGCGTGCTGCGATAATTCTCCCGCTGTGCGGGAAAATTAACGAGCGGGCGGGTTTGGACGTCCCCTTGCTGTCCTCTGCACATGCCCACCATGATATATGACAGCCAGGGGCGGTCCTAAGCACCAAAGGGGTTAAACAACATTTAATACATTACAACAAACTGTAATTAACATTTCTACATTTAATAATATATGTCAAATTTCAAAGTTCATGATTTATATTTTACCTTTAAAAACAAAGCCAACACATAATACACCTCACAAATTTATAACTCACCTTTCAAATTGATTTGTAGATTATGAAGTATCAGAAACTCAGAAAAGATTTTCTTATGCACTCAATCAATATGTATAGCACTTCTCTCAGCAAAGCAAAACCAGAAACAGCAAAGTTTCCCTCTCTTTCTCCACACATATACATGTAAATAACAAATCACATTGCTTCCCAGATTATTTCAAATTCTAAAATATATTTCTATTGGTTACACATATCAACCCTTGCCAGCTGACTTCTAACTGAACCCAAACTGCTTCTGGAATATTTTGAAGTCGGGACTCCACCGTGCACTGAAAGCGATGGCACCGCGAATCCATAGGGAGTTCAAAAATATATTACAAATAAGGGGTGTGGAAATTTGTCAAAAATTGTCTTGCCAATGGAATTATTTTTACAGAAATCTACTTTTCATGGGAAGATATCTGGTTGCCCCAATTATTCCATAAATCACTAAGGTGGGCCTGCATGGCGAGAACCAGCACTGTAATCAGTGGAACATACTGTGCAACATTATTTCAAGCGCTAGTCCAATTATGCAGTGCATGGTCATGCATCCTTCAATGCAACTGCTGTACAGTATGTGCGTGGATGTGTCAGTGTGCACTGCACTGCACCGAATTATCAACCAGTATGCATGTGACAAAATTTCAATTGTAGAGAAAGAGTACCTAAAGACATTCTATGCCAAATATACTTCAGGAAATGTAGTCAATTACTAGTCTGCGCTATGTGTCAGAATATGAACCTGTAGGACAGACTGGTGTTCGCCATCCTAGGGTCAACTCATAGCTGTCCAGCTTTAAAAATACTAACATGTGAACATTATATGATAAACGTGTGGATGGGAATAGCTACACTTTTTGGCAGAGCTTATTAACGATTCATGGGGCAGCCAAAATTGCGTGCAGAGGTGCTGTGGCTCACTGAGGCAGTATCCACAAGTACAAATACACAGGAGGCAGTAATAGGTAGTTAAATCACTCTCACCATTTACATTCCTGTGAGGTGAGATTATACTACTGTGCACTCACTGCTAAATCTCCACATTCTTCTCCCACACAAGGAGCATTTGCAGCACAGGCAGTAGCAACAGGGTTCTCTTGTGCAGAGTAGTGGTATAGAAATGGCACCAGAAGAGTAAGCTCCCTAAACATGAATAGGTGCAGCTCCGCAATAGATGTGCAAGTTTGTCTCACTTCGATTTGTGAAGTAGTCACTTTTTTCTTTAAACTCCGAGTCTCTGTCACTTGTTTCTCTCCTTCCAATGTCCCCAACCCCCACCTACCCACCCAGATGAGCCTGTTATCCTCTGTGAAAATCCTGTAATTCTGTTGCCGGATGCTGACATACGAGTATTGGGAAGCCTGCTGAAAGATAAGGTTTTAACGTTGCAGCAACGTGTGCAATCAGTGTGTTTTCTTCAGAAGCTGAGCGTTCTGAGGGTCCACGGGATGATGCGTGGATATTTCTAAATGGGCACATGCATAAAGAAGGCACAAAGTCAGGCACACAGGAAAAACACTCCTTGTCAAATCATGTAGAGAAAGAAAAACAAGCCTTTATGTCTACATGGACGAATGCTCACACAGGTGGCAGTATCCCTTTTCCTTAGATTTGTATGGGCTCATTTGTACTGCTGATGTAACTGTGCAACAAAAATGCAACAATACAGCGGTTGCATAAAATTAAGGTGGGAACATTGTACAATTTCATGCAGTTGTCAATAATACGTGATTGTGAGACCTACAAATGTACATTCTGATAATGTCTACTTTATATTGAATTCGGTTCTACAATTTTTGCCATTTTTAATCGTTGCAAATGACAGATGGTCCCCCACAGATGGCAGGTCCTGTGTACGTGCATGAATTATAACAGAGCCACTCTAATAATGAGATTCTACAGCCGAGACGTTTTCCTCTTAATTTACTACATAATGATACTGCCTAAACTGCATATTTTAACAAAAATATTGATTCTAGCTCAACCAGATCAAAAGTTTCTAAAAAGAGGGCAACCCATCCTGCCACACAGTGAAAAGCCCATCACAAGTAGTGACTGGTCACTCTTTCATTGCTATTGCTGTATTTGGGTGTTAATCTGAAAGTAATAAGGCAAAACATTTATACTGACAGGGTTAACGTAAACTAATGTAAAAGAAAAATGAAGTAATATGATAAACAAAAATGTGTTGCCTTCTGCAACATAAATCTAATTTTTTGTGGCCATCTAATTCAGTCAACCCTGCTGCATAATTTAGACCTTCACTGCTACTTCATCACAGCGGCACTGTTTATTTAGCACAAACTGCCAGAGCACTTTGCATGGTGGGGGTGGTTTACAGTAGGTACATGAGATGAGAAATGCAACCAAATAGAGGTACAGGCTAACAGGAATGAGCCCAAAATGTGGAGAATAACCTGGTTCCTGACAGATTAAGCCTGTACAATTTACACTGATGTGAGGCTTTTTCTCTGCTGCAGTGGCAATATTAGAAAATAAAGTGCAGTGGAGGTAATGGTAGGAAAAGGCAAGAAAGTCTGTGGGGGATGGTATTAGGAACGGAGACCCCAGGCAAAAATGTGAACATTACGATGTTTCAGACGCCAAGAGAGGCCCACGTTTCAGTGAGCTGTGTGAAATACGCTGCACACATAACATTGCCTGGAACACGAAGATACTTTCTGCCTGCTTCATTATGTGCTGTTTCTTTCATTCAAATTTAGCTTTATTGTTTAACCCCAGGAAAAAGATGGTTTAAAAATGTTTCTATTTACAGCGCACGCATAAACTTGCAAAGCTGCCTTTTCTGTAAGACTGCCAGGTGTTAAAGTTTGCTCCCTGCCCCCGAATGCGGCCTCGTCCATAAAAGCAGACGGACAAAGTAAAGGTCAATGTCTCTAAATAGAGACTCCATTAGTTGTGTTTTCACTCATCAACACTGGTGGCATTGTTACATTGCAATAGGCGTCTCATTGATCAGCCGTTTGCAGTGGAGAAGTTCCCGCCTTACTGTAAATTAACATGCCACACATTTGACCCTGCCCCCACGCCCACTGATACCAGACCATTCCATGCAGCATCACAGTTAACATACTTTTCCTAAGGCTCTGACCGCTGCAAAACCCATTATCAGATTGACTTGCCTGTTGGTGAAGCATTCACTATGTCAGAGATGACGACTTGCCGCTGCCAGTAAGTGCCCCGCAGCGCACCAAAGTTGAGTGGACTGCCCTGGACAGATCCCAAAGGACAGGGCGATCGAGTGGTGCAGCAATCAGTGACTGAGACCGTCCCACAGGGCTGGGACCCAGACAGCCGCAAAAGTGTTTCCTGCCTCGGCGCCCGCCCTTGCACTTCAGCAGCTGGGCTCCAAGAGCAGTTGGGCTGCACCAGTGATGAACCCACGCTAGAACACGAACGTGTAGCGTAAGACTCCCCCAGCCAATCACTGGCTAGATAGAGCCCATTCATGGGCTTCCAGCCAGTCAAAGGCCTCCAAAGGCTTTCTAAAAGCATTTCAACTGCCTGCGAGCCCCAGAGTGCAGACAGCTCATTTTGTTTTTATGATTTAATGTCTACTTGTCCGTCAGACAAAATAGACAATAAATCTTCTTGCCCTTCATAAAATTCTAGTTGGTTCCACCCCTGGCAAATAATTGTACCTTTTTTTTTAATAACACACCACTTCTAAACATAGCACTGACTTGGGAAATCTCACTACAATAACATATTACTTTAATATTTATAACAAATTCACATTTTAATGCCACAGTTAACTTTTAACCCTACCCCCATTCTTGGAACACTAAACTGAACTCACAGGTCAGAAGTTCAGCATATTTTCAAGTTCACCACATAATGTTGCAAAATCAAACAGCAGGTGTGGTTGACTTTACAAAATATGAGCTTATTCTATATACTGTACCTTTCAAACATTTTTTACTAACCAATAAGAAACATGCTATTTAAAGACAGAAACATGCATCCTATTTTTGACTGTACAATGTTCTTAAACAACCACTCATTCCTCTTCTTTTTCAAAAACTGCATTTTATCCTCTATTTTAGATACCTCTCATTCTACCAACTGCCTACTTCAGCTACAGACATCTTTTCAGTGCATCCAGACTTTCCTTCAAGATGCTTAAGAGTGTGTGTTATGGGACACAGCTATGTTTTCTGGTGCAAAAGATATGCTGAACACAGAGGTATTGACAAAGATCTAGCTTTGCCAAATATAAACATTAAATGGATTGGGCAAAGAGGATTAAAGTGGCACCAATTGATGCCTTTGGTTAAAACCTTTTTACATTCCAACCCCCTGACCTCATGATTGTCCACTGTGGTGGCAATGACCTAGGCACATTGACTGGGGTAGGACTGGAAATGCTAATGAAGGACACCTTTGCAGAATTGTTGTTGCTTTTCCTCCAAATTGTCTTTGTATACTCTAACATGTGCCAAAGACAGAAATGGAAGTGGTCCAATCACTTATGTCCACATATTGGGAAAGCTAGAAAAAATGTAAATAAAACTGTTTCTGCTTATCTCAGAGACCATAGGATGGGCTCCATATACAACAACAATCTGCGTTTCGATATGGATGGCATCTACAGGAGTGATGGTGTACCCTTCACAGATAAGGGAAACAGAGTCCTTCTCAACAACTTAAGGCTCTGCATCGGTACTTACACGTAGCTACAAAAATCTCCCAATAAAAATAAGTGCTCTTTTTAGACCCACCTAGTAACCCAACATATAACCTAGCTTTACAATTTAAAAAAAATATATTTATGCTTGGAGTCGCACACCCATCGCGTGCACACTAGGGGTCGTGCTGAGAGGCGCGCACACACCACGTTCACACTAGGGAGCCGCGCACCCTTCGTGTTCACAGTAGGGGGCCGCGCTGAGAGCCAAGCACCCTTCGTGCTACCACTAGGGATCTGCGCTGAGAGCCGCGCATCCTTCATGTTCACACTAGGGGGCCGTGCTGAGAGGCGCACACCCTTCGGGTTCACACTAGAGGGCGGCGCTGAAGGCCGAGCTGGGGTTGCCACTCCAAATTTTTGGGGATAAAAAACATTCACTTTCATTAATTTACATTCGCCTCGGGGACCCCATCCCCCGAGGCATGTCCACATCTCCATATTATATTTAAAAGGGGAGGGGGGCTGCGTGGCCCTCCTTCCAGGCCACTTCTGGCCCCGGGGTCCCCATCCCCCAGGGCCTGGCCTCTGTGATTGGGACCGTGGGGGGAGCTCCAATGCCACCACGGTCCCACCGGCTCCCCACCTCCTGCGGGAGCCGGCATTGCTTTTGGGGAAGAGGAGCTGCTAACATGCAGCCCCCGTGCCCAAAAGCAATCCTGCTTTGCTTCATTGAAGCGAGAGCAGGTTTTCCTCCTCTCGCTTCAACGAAGCAAACCAGGGTTTGCTATGGCAGGGCGGGAGACGTGCTTCCACCCTGTCATAGCAAACAACAATGTCCCGGGGGTGGGCTCACTGGGACATTGCAGGAGCCCACCCCTTGGCTAAAGTTTCCTATGGGAAATTGATTTTTAGACTTTTATTTTTTGAATTTCTCAACAACTACTGAACGGATTTACACCAGTTCGGGCTGTAGCCTGTAATAAAATTTCCTATTGAAATTAACATGGAGAAAACACTTTTTAAGACCCCCCCTTTTTTCTGAGCCCCCGCTTGACGAATCACCCCCAAACTTTCAGGATAGGAGCTGACCTGGATAGATTTTTTTTGGGAGAATTCCGTGAACATTCGTCAAACGACGCCAAAGTTATTAGCAAATCAAAAAATGCTTTTCCTATGGAAACTAGGTTCTAACTAACTACCTACTGGCGACCGCTAGTAGGATATATATATATATATATATATATATATATATATATATCAAAGAATCTCTACCAGTTTTAGAGATGAAGAGACGCACACGGCAAACAGACTGCAGGCAGCATATTTATTTGGACAGTTTGAGGCACCTGACGCGTTTCGTTTTTTTCCTTAAAACTTCTTCAGAGGTGTAGCCTCGGTTCGTGAGAGTTCGTCATGGGTTCCAGGTAAGGTTTTAATCATTTATGCCGGCCCCCTGGTGGACACTCCCTTTATGTTTGCACGGCAAAATGGTAACTGAAGTCCCCCATGTATTGTTAGTCCCGTAACTCTCCATTCCAGTTCGTTCAAAGAGGGGGGGGGGGGTTCCCACTAATTGTACAGGGTGCCTAGAAGGATTGCATTGACAGTTACCTCTCAGCATTGCCAGTTTCCTCCACAGGTGGTTAACTCGGCATGCTGGTTCATGCAAATCCTCGTTTCTGTGTTATTTCTTGGCATCCTGCGCTGGTCGGTGAGATCATCACTGTCTTCCCTGGGTCGTGCTATTTTCACTATTCCAGGTCTGTTTGCCTCCCTAGTTGCTTCCCAGTCTTTAATGGGACTGCGAGGGATCCATGCTTTTCCTATGGAAACTAGGTTCTAACTAACTACCTACTGGCGACCGCTAGTAGGATATATATATATATATATATATATATATATATTTTTTTTTTTTTTCGGAGGTTGAACCATCAGACGGGGAACAACCTCCTGCCCCCGCAACAAAAGGAAAAACAACTAAACAACCTTTTTTCGACGAATACCAAATTATGAAGGAGACCCGCCAAAGGCCACAACAAGGGAACCATCCTCCCCAATCAAGCCAAAAAGGAGGACAAGGCGGGGCAAAAGGGGCAAAGGGAGGCACACAACAAACAACTTCACCGATGGTAACGCGGAGTGCTTCAAACCGCAAGAGAAGATAAGTGTGCTGGAAGACAATAATATCATCAACCTGTCCAAAAGAACATTAACAGAGGATGAAATCAAGGTGTTAAAGAAGGGATTAAGTTTCTGTCCTGCAAGTGAATTCAATCTTGTTGATACGAAAATAGATCTGTTCAGATACATCCGCAAACTAAAGTTAAAAAAAATCTTTCTTCTAAATCCTAAAAATACGGTTGTGGGAACGTATTTGGAAACCGCACGGAGGAATCCTTAGAAGAACATTCTAATACCCTCTTGAACGTATTAATAACTCCCACACAAGAACTTCAAGAAAAAGGGTCACAAACTGAGGGAAACGGTACTGCAACTACAACACAAATACGAGATCCGAGCAATCTGAGGAACAAATCCAAAAGACTGCCAAATGCTTGTCAAGATGCCATTGATGTTTTCAGTGAAGCGGTGTTTTCAGATTTGGAAAAAATGGCAAAAGATAAGATGGATATGAGAACGTCTAACATCACGAGAAGGGAATGGGAGGCAATAAAGTCCCTCAAAAACGACAAATCGATTGAAATAAAACCTTCGGATAAAGGTGGGAATATAGTGATTTTTAGCAAGGAAAATTATGAACAGGAAGCACTTAGACAATTGAAAGACATGGAGTGCTACATTGTCATAAAGAGAGCTGAGTATGTCAAAAGCATGACGGAATATCAAACGATGCTGACAAAATGGAAAGAAGAAGGCATGCTCAGTATGGATGAGTTTTTGTTTCTCCAATGCGAATCACCAGTACTTCCCACCTTTTACCACCTGCCGAAAATCCATAAAAAAGCCAAGAGACCACCAAGAAGGCCTATTGTGTCAGCAATTGGTAGTCTTTTGGAAAATACATCCCGCTTCATTGACTCATATCTTGCCCCATTTGTTAAAGATCTATCCTCATATGTGAGGGACACACAAGATTTCCTCTGTATGATGGACAACATTTCCTGGGAACCGGACATGCTCTTGATAACTTTGGATGTGGTAAATCTTAACACCTGCATAGCCCATGAAGATGGTTTGATGGCTACTAAGTGGTTTCTTGATAAGAAACCAGATAAATATAGGGCACATAGGAGTATGCTGTTGAACATGATGCGGTTTTGCCTGTATAATAACATCTTTATTTTTTCAGGCCAGCTGTATAAGCAAATCAGGGGTACCTCGATGGGCTCGTGCTTCTCCCCCAGCTACGCAAACTTGTTCGTTGGCTGGTGGGAGAAGCACGAGGCATGGGGAGTGACTAATGACAGATGGAACGACAAGATTTTACTGTGGACTAGGTACATAGAAGATTTATTTATTGTGTGGCTTGGCGACCAAACCTCGGTTGAGGAGTACATCGCCATTCTAAATAATAATGACCAACATTTGAGATTCACCAGCACAATAAGTACGACCAGTGTTTGTTATTTGGATCTGGAGGTATTTATACAAAATAATACTCTACAAACTAGACTCTACAGGAAACCCACGGCGGGAAATGCCGTGTTACATGCGGCAAGTTATCATCCGAAGAGTCTGATTAAAAATGTACCCTATGGGGAACTTCTACGATTAAAGAGAAACTGCTCAGCAGATATAGATTACCAACAGGCTCAAACTGATGCTAATAGGAGGTTCCAAAATAGGGGGTACTCCAATAACACACTAAAGCTGGCTGCTGAAAAAGTGGCAATAGTAAATAGGAGGGATCTCCTGATGGTAAAAAAATGCCCAAAAAGATGAGGACCAGGTAAGAATGATCACCAACTTTAACAAAAAATCTGGTGAGCTGGTCCAAAGCTTTAGGAAAAACTGGCACATTCTAGCCACTGACAACGTCCTGAAAAGACATCTCTCAGATAGACCTCTAATTACATACCGTCGCTGCCAATCATTGTCGGACCATTTAGTCCACAGTCACTTTTCATCCAAAATACAGCCCCCGAATTTAACATGCACGAAGGGGTTCTTTCCTTGTCTCCGCTGCAAAGCGTGTAAATATAGTAAAAACGTTTCTGATTATCCAGGTAGAACGGGAACAGGTTGCCAAAACAGAAAAATAACAAAACTCCTAAATTGTAATTCGGATTACACAACCTAAGGCCTTGAATGCCCCTGCAAAAAACGGTACATAGGTAGTACCATCAACCCTACTAAACTTAGCATTTTGGAACATATGCGAGCAATCGCAAACAAGGATAGATCTTATCCGGTTGCTCGCCACTTTTCAGAACATCACCAGAGCATTAGGGACCTCCTAAGTTACTTTTGTATAGATCAAGTGACCCGCTTAGAACGAGGGGGGGACAGGGAAAAGGCACTCCGAATCTTAGAGTCCAGACATATTATTGACCTTAAAACAATGACACCTTGGGGTCTTAATAATGATGAGGAGATGTGGGTTCACCTGTAAATTCACACTTGGGATCATGTGTACCACAAGCCCGTCCAACCTGTAGTATAATTGTAATTAAAATCTATAACAATAACTGTATTCTCCAAGTACCCGTATATCTAACATGAGACAGTACAGCTCAGGTCACCCAAAAATAAATCATTGCCCATACAGGGCAACATTACCTATATGAAAAATGGATTTGTGACCCAATTTTGCATAAGAAATTGCAAAAGACAGTGGGGCACATGCATCATTCATACATTTTGCATTTCTTAATTTGCGAAAATTACCGAATCACAAAATAAGAATTGCAAAATGCTATGCTTCATTTTTTTGGCTATTGATTTGGGAATCTGTAAAAATCGCAATTTTTACCGAATCCCAAATCAATAGCGAATTCCTAAGTGCATTTTCGCAAATCCCATTGATTCCTATGGGCCAAAAGGCCCATAGGAGTCAATGGGAAGGCATTTACAAATTCGCAATTTGTTGATGCATTCCAAGGGTGCAGGGGGGGTCCAAAGGACCCCCCCCTGAACCCCTGAAATGCATTTGAAAGTGCATGTTTCACACACACATGTCCTAAGGACATGTGTGTCTGTAACATGACAGTTTAAAAAATGCATTTTTTTGCTTTTTGACAGATTTTCGCAAATTAACACGAGGGTCAACCTCGTGTTAATTTGCACTTCCTATTTCATAATTCGCATTTTTTTAAAAAATGATGCATTGCATTTAAGGAATCGCACAAATGCGATTCCTTAAATGCATTCGCATTTTTAAAAAATGCAAAAAAATGCGAATTCTGAAAAAGTGTTTGATGCATCCCAAAAACGTATTTAGGAAGTGCAAACGGCCGAATTTACCGATTCGCACCGTTTGCACTTCCTAAATAGGTTGATGCATGTGCCCCAGTATGTGGGGAATACACCCCGTACAATTAAGGAATGTGCAACTATTGTCTTGCAGTTTCTGTTTATGAATGCATATGATTAACTTTTTTCTGGAATGTACTTCAATAATGAATTGTTTGTTGTTTCAAAGTTTTTAATATGAGCACTCAAGCACTTTATCACTCGCCGTTTTAACCAATGAAATGCATAGAGTCATATACACTTTAAGATGGCCACTGCTTTTACCATTGATACCATCTTCTATGTTCATGAAGAAAGCAATGATTGATGGGGTTTAAAATGGCGACCATTTTTGTACACAAACTGACACTGACGAAGCTTGTATAGCGAAACGCATCTGTCTGGGGAGAAGGGGGTTTGCAATAAATCATTCACAAAATCGGATACCAGCGTGCTTGCCATTGTTTCAACTGTATGGAGTTGATATGTGCTGCGATATATATATATATATATATATACATATACACACACACATATAAACACACACACATATATATACATATATATACACACACATATAAACACACACACATATATATACACACACACACACACACATATATATATATGTATACATATATACACATATATATATATATATGTACACACATATATATGTATACACATATGTATATATATATTTTTTTTATAGATATACACACATACATACACCACTGGGTAGTTATAGTTAGGACCACATTTACATTAGATTTTTTGTTTTGCCCATCTCATAACTTTAGTGCTGTTTTACAAATCTTAACGAAACATTAAAAGTTAGTCTACCTCAGCTCATTCCTGAAATGTTTTGGAGTGAACCGTTAACTGGAAGTGTCAAATGGGGGGTCCCAAAATGTGTTTTTGCCCCATACAATTTTCTATAGGAAAATTAGACACAACTACAGCCAAAACTACTGACCGGAATTAAAAAAAAATTGGTTATTGAGAAATTAAGTTCAAAATAGTTGTATATTTCCTGCTATGGAGGATCGGTAGATAATAGATGGAAAGGAGAGCCTTATTTTCCCAGTAAGCATCTGTTCTTGGCATGTAGAACTGTAGATTCACATGCTTTGCATATTCCTGCCATCTAATGTTGGGTCCGGATGTTTGCTATTTGTTTTTCTTTGAAGAAGTCCTTCCAGTCACGAGGTAGGTGACTCCTCCTTTCGGTGATAGTGTGCTTAGGCATCGACTCAATTGTTCGATTGTTTTCTTGCAGAGGGTGAGAATGGAGTTAGTAAATGTAGAATAGAGATGTCCATACGTATGTATGTAAAATAGGAACTGCAACAACTACAGGAGACCGGGGAGGCGGATGGGCACATATGAATCTACAGCTCTACATGCCAAGAACAGATGCTTACTGGGTAAGTAACATTATCTGTTCGAGGCATGTGAGCTGTAGATCACATGCTTTGCATAGACTATACAGAAGTATACTCCCAAAGCGGTGGCTAGCCTGTAGTTGTTGTTTGAAACAATGTTTTGAGTACTGCCGGGCATACATTAGTTTGTTGTCTAGCCAACACATCTACACAATAGTGTTTGGTAAATGTGTGCGGTGTAGACCATGTTGCTGCCTTACAGATGTCACATAGGGGAATATTCCCTAAGAAGGCCATAGTACCCCCCATTTTGTGAGTGGAATGCGCTCTAGGGGTATTAGCAAAGTTATTTTTGCTTTCACATAACATGTCTGGATACATTTCACGATCCATCGATCAATTATGCAATGCCCGATTTAGATATGGGATTGCCTATATGTGGCGGAGAAAAAACAACAAAGAGCTGCTTTGTTTTGCGAAAATCCTTTGTTCTTTCCTGGTAATATAGTAGAGCTCTTCTAACATCAAGTGTGTGAAGGGCTGGTTCTGCTACAGAATCATGTTGAGGAAAAAACACAGGTAACTCAACTGATTGATTGATATGAAAGGCAGAAACTATTTTAGGAAGAAATGTAGGATTAGTTCCAAGAACCACTTTGTCTTTATGAAGCTGAAAGAAGGGCTCTTGAATAGTTAATGCTTGGAGTTCATCAACTCTCCTTAGTGAAGGTATTGCTATGAGGAAAGCAAACTTCCATGAGAGGAACTGTAACTGATATTTGTGCATTGGTTCAAATGGTGGACCCATCAGCCTTGTAAGGACTATGTTTAAGTTCCACGCTGGAGCAGGTGGGAATCTTGGCGGTATAACTCTTTTTAATCCTTCCATAAAGGCTTTAATTACTGATACTCTACATAGAGATAAGTGTTGTCTGTTTAGTAAGTATGAAGCCATTGCTGCTAGATGTAAGCGAATGGATGTGTAGGCTAGTCCAGATTTCTGTAACTGTAACAGGTAACAGATAATGTTCTGTACATAATCATCAAGAGGATTGATATTGTTATTGTTAAAATAGGTAAGAAACCGTTCCCATTTTGCTGCATAACATGCCCTAGTAGTCTGCTTTCTAGCCTCTTTTAGGATATTCATACAGTCTGGTGGTAACTGTAAATAATCAAACTCTATGACCTCAGGAGCCAGATCACCAGATTGAGTTCTTTGGGATTTGGATGCCTGATTTCTACATGGCTCTGAGGGAGGTGATTGGAGGTGAGATGCAGCTTTTAGTGTGGAACTACTGACAAATCCAGCAGGGTGGAGAACCAGGGTTGACGTGCCCATGTGGGAGTTATGAGAATCAGCATGAGGGATGTTTGCCAGAGCTTCCGAACTACCAGCGGAATGAGTGGGAGAGGCGGAAAAGCGGCACTGCCTTTGGAGAACAGCCGAGGAACCTGGAAGCGAAGCTTGGGTATTTTGCGTTTTGCTTTGTGGCAAACAGGTCTATGTGAGGAAAACCCCATTCCTGAAAGTATGGGAGGAGACCCTGAGGATGAAGTTCCCACTTGTGTATTTGCTGCTACTTTCTGCTGAGAAGGTTGCAATCTGATTGTTTATTCTTAGAAGATGCTCTGCAAGGAGATAGATCTTGTGGTGTATCGCACATTTTCAAATGGCTTGTGCTAGGCGTGATAGTTGGAGAGCGTGTCCCCCCGTTTTTGTAGTACGTAGCTGTCATGTTGTCCATGCGGACTAGGACAGCTTCGCCTATGAGGTGAGTTGGAAAGGCTGTGACCCCTAGAAACACTGTTAGAAGTTCTAGGTGATTTATATGAAGACTTTTGTGCTTTTTGCTCCACAATCCTTGGATTGTGTGATTGAGTAAGTGAGCACCCCAAACAGTGAGCGATGAGTTTGCTGTTAGTAATGTCTGTGGAACAGGGGCAATGAAGGGTCACCTTATGGATACATGTTGTGGGTTCCACCAATGCAGAAAGTGATGGGTGCGGCCATCAACCAACACTCGATCAGTCAATTGACCCTGCAATTGGTTCCACTGACTTGCTAAGCATTCTTTAAGGGGAAGCATATGAAGTCTTGCATGAGGAACAATCACTATGCAAGACACCATCATTCCTAGCAGTTGCATGAAAACTCTTCCTGGTAATTATTGGGTGGGCTGATACTGGGTGAGAAGAGACTAAATACTGAAGATCATGGCTGCACTGGGAGAGGCTAGTGCTTTTTAAGTGTCTATGGAGGCTCCCAGGTATGTATGTGTGTTGGAAGGCTGCAAATGGGGCTCCAACGCATTCACTGTAAACCCTATTTGGTGTAACAAGTGGATTGTGGCTTGAGTGTGTTGGAGACACTTCTGGTAAGTGCTGGTTTTGATGAGCCAGTCGTCCAGGTATAGGAAGACATGGAAGTGTTATCTTCTCAGATAAGCTGTGACTACTGCCAGGCATTTGGTAAATACTCTGGGAGCAGTGGTGACTCCAAATGGTAGTACTTTGAATTGGTAATGTTGACCCGCTATCACAAATCTGAGATATTAGCAATGAGCAGGGTGAATTGGAATGTGGAAATATGCGTCCTTTAAGTCTAGGGTAGACATAAAGTCACCCTGTTGTAAGAGTAGGAACACTTGTTGAAGTGTCACCATGTGGAAATGTGCTGACAGTATGCCGAGGTTTAGTTCACTGAGGTCTAGAATAGGTCTAAATGAGCTTTCATTTTTGGGAATTAGAACATACAGGGAGTATATATCTGACACTTGATATTGTAATGGTACAGGCTCTATAGCTCCTTTTAGCAAAAGAGACTGGAATTCTTGTTTAAGCAGGTGTGATATACTCTTGACATTTTGTGAGAACGAGGTTGAATGTTTGGTGGATTGGTAGTAAGCTCCAGGCAATAATCATGTTGGATAATTCCTAACACCCATTTGTCTGTAGTTATGAACAGGCGCGGTGCGTCCATTGGGGCGTTGGGGCGTAGCCCTACTAAGCCACATGGACGCACGCCACGCACGCTAAGCAGTAAGTAAGCAAGCAGCACAAAAAATAGCATTAGATTTGCCAATGCTTCTTAATCCTCGCTCCCACCCGAGTCGGCCGACTCAATCAGTCAGTGTGCTCCGCGCTGAAGCCAGGGGGTGGGGTGGCTGGGCTGCAGCAGCTTGAGTGACAGAGTCCAGACTCAGCTGCCGCAGTAGTGCGCTTGTGCATTTTTGGGCTATGATCAGCTCGAGCATGCGCGCACATTAACCTTCCTGGGACTCAAGGGTGCTGCTTCATACAGCAGCCAGCCTAGCCAGAGCCGCAGCCCCCGGGTCTAATATGGGGCATTGGGGCAAATACTACCTGTGCCCCCCTAGCCAATGCTGGCGCTGCATGCAGCGCCAGGATTGGCTGGTTCACCGCGGTCCACCACACGCAGATCCATTATTGGGTGCCGCGCCTGGGTGGTCCCAACACTGCATTGGGATTGGTTTAGGGGAGCCGGAGGAGGGAGGCTGCCTTCAACGGGCCAGGAGCAGCAGGAGCTGAGGCGGTGCGTGATGCGGTCGTGGAACTGGCTGCCGCTAGAGGAACTTGGAAGGTAAGTTTAGGGCCCTATTATTATGCATTACGCCAGTGGTCGGAGGGAGTATCCTATAAGCAGTCCGTTTTCAAGGCTAGATTAAGAACGCTCTTCTGTGACAGGTTTGAGCGGCCTTCCCTGCTGGCTTTGCTTTCAATGATGGAAATGTCACCGTGCAATATGATGCGGGAGGGAGTCTGGAGAGGATGATTCGGTGTCTGTTGGCATCCTAAATATCGAGCTACTAATTATTAAAGTCTTCTCAATGATTTCACTGAGTGTTCCGGACTCTTCACTCTTCCCATGGGGCAGTGTATCGGGGAGTTCACTATCCGTCCATCTCTGGAAGTCCTGATGGATTTAGCCGTCACTCACCCTCGACCCCCCTCCTTCCTGTTTTGCCGGCCGCGACTGAAGGGATGGTACAGCAGGGTTAATCTCATGACACCGGGCACGGGCAGGCTTTACGGAGGTAATCTCTCGTAAAACATGTGGGCTCTACTACGGGGTAATCTCAAGACAAGGACAGGCTCTGTGGTGGTAATCGCTCTTGACACAAGGGCAGGCTCTGTGGGGGGTATTCTCTTGACACAAGGGGACTCTGCAGGAGGTAATCTGTCATGACCCAAGGGTGGGATCTGCAGGCAGTAATCTCACAACAAAGGCAGGCTCTGTGCAGGGTAATCTCTCTCTCATGAGCCAAGGGCAGGCGCCGAGGTAATGCTTATGCACAGGAGTCCTCCTCAGGTGCCATGACCTCTAAAGTCACCAGGGGAGGCTGATTCTGGGGAGGAATCGTGACACAAGAGCCCCGGCTGGTGGCACTCCGAAGGTATCAGAGTGCTTTACATGAGCACCATTTGCGTTACAGACGGACACTCTGTACTACAGTGCTGTTCAGCATTGTATGTTCTGTGTAAAGATTGTAGAGTTAGAGACGAGTCACTCATTGCATGCAGATGTGTGATAAAATAGCGTCCTCACAGTCAGTGGCTTCGATGTGCGCAGGATGGATGCAATGTGTATTTGCCGTTTCTTTATTTCCAGAGTTAAAACGCTCATGTGTAAAATCATCCTGTTTTTATGATCGTGTTGCATTGTCCCTGTCTCGCTGTCCTCGCGCAGCCTGCTGCAGCAACTTTGGGCCAGACATAGACATTCATACTGGCAGGAAGGGCGCACAGTACAACTTTGCTTTCTAAAATTTGCTTGGAAACCATTTGTCCACTCTTTTTTCAAACATTTCTCGGGGGGGAACTCCACGAATCCTCCTTATGTTGTTAAGCCTCGCTCACTACACTTGCTCGCTAAACTCTCCAACTAAAATTTTACGCCTCACCACTTTCAAATGTCACCAGCCGCCCCTGGTTATGAACTGTCAAATGGGGAGGAATTGTTGCAGTCTTTCCGCGACAGGTGTGCTATAGTCGGGGGGGGGGGGGAGTGTGGGGATGTTTGAGAATTAACTCTTTTACGAGCATTAGATACCACTAGTAAATCTAATGGTAATTGACCCTTGATAAATACAGGATCAGTCGGGGAGGCCTTATATTTTTTATCAACTCTAGGAGTTTATATGCAAGCACGCACAGGATCCTTAAAAATGTCAAAAATTTCAAAAATGTCATATGCATGTCTCATCATGCCCTTAAGCATAGGAAGTGTTTGCGACGACCTATGTGTGGACCCTAAAGTTTCAAACAAAAAATCTTCCTCTAATGCCTATTTGTGTAGTGCCACTCCATGATATTGTGCTGCTCTGGCAATGAGTTCTTGTTAGGCTACATTGTCATCTGGGGGCTATGGCTTAGCAGGGTAAAGGTCTGGGTCGTTATCTGTTGGGGATCAATAGTATAATCTGACCATGGGTCTGCTGGTATATGTGTACCCTCTTCATCAATATCATCATTATCATGGTGAGATTGTGGAGAAACCTGAGGTGTAATATGTAAAGGACCCCGTCCATGTAGCAATTCCTTGATGTCGAGGTCTATCTCAAGGTCCAATTCGGAGAAGATTACTTCTTCCTAAGCCGCAGATGCCCCCACATCGTCATGATCAGAATGTTCACTGAAGTGTGTCTTCAATGTTTTGACGCTGTATTTCTTGACGTCACCCGATGATCGCAAAGAGTTTCCTAAATGATTTGCAGGCATCACAGTCTTTCTCCTTGTGCTCCAGAGACAAGCACAAGTTACACACTTTGTGTGAATCAGTGAGTGGATACTTCGCGTGGCACTGGGGGCAAAATTTGAATGGTGTCTATTCCATCGACAGAGAGCTGACCCGACGCGGTTAGGCCAGAAGGCCATCTACCAAGCTTTCCTATCAAAAGTAGTTTTTGGTGACCGAAATGATACATGGAGAAGTGAGAAAGGCGTATGAGAACAATACCGTTGAGGTAGTGGGGGTTTCGCGCCGAGTGGAACCGAAGAATGGTTTAGAACAGGAGCGCAGCAACACACATCCGAACCCAATGGCGAAAAAAACAATCTAACAATGGAGTCGATGCCCACATACACTATCACCGAAAGGAGGAGTCACTTTACCTTGTGACTGGAAAAATTTCTTCAAAGAAAAACAACTTGCAAACATCCGAACCCAACACTGGATGGCAGGAGTATGCAAAGCATGTGATCTACAGCTCACATGCCTCGAACATGTTACTTACTCTGTAAGTAGCATGTAGTGCGGTAGATTCACATACTGTGCATACTTCTAGTGTTGGACTGCTTGAAGAAGTCTATTTGAGCTATGAGGTATATACCTATCTCTGTTAATGCTCATGGGCATCAGCTCCATTATTAGATTGTTTTTTCTCCACGAAGGGCCAAGATGTAGCCGGAGCATAGACAGTATAGAAAAAGATGACCATGCAAAGTAAAGGTGAAAGAAGAGACTATCATCTGCAACAACGACAGGTGACACACGGAGGGTGGGCACAAGTGAATCTACAGCACTAAATACTACAAACAGATGCTTACCTCGTAAGCATTAAAGGCTATGCCTAGACTATAAAGCAGTCCGCCAAGAAGTGGTGGCTTAACCTGAGGCTGTTGCAGAATATTAAAAGAGTGCGTAATACAGCCTGACTAACATTAACTTGCTGGCAGGCCAAGACATCCACACAAATATGTTTTGTGAATGTGTGCGGGATGGACCATGTAACTGCTTTCCAAATGTCAGCTAGAGGTATGTTTCCCAAGAAAGCCATGGAATAAAGGTGATATCGTGGAATGTTAATGGTCCGGGGGCCAAAATTAAATGGCCTATGGTATTACAATATTTGCATAGACATTCACCAGACATAGTTCTCCTCCAAGAGACACACCTGAAAGGCAACAAATACCTAGCACTGGGGCTATAGCAATATTAATAAAGAACACAGTACCATTAGTGCTGAACTTCACATGGTGCGATCACATGGGACGATATGTTGCTACCAGGGACGTGGGAGGGTCGAACGTGTGCTCAGTGTATATACCTCCGAGGCTACACGGGGCAACATTTCCAGAACTTAGCAAACTAATATTCAAAATGCCCGTGGGTACTTTGATTCTGGGTGGTGACAAGAACGAGACGATGTCAGCGGAATTAGACCAAGACACACAACCCAATAGAGTCAGAGGGCCAAAGCCGATGAATGCCTTCGCGAATGCACTAGAGCTGGTGGATCTTTGGAGAAGGCATGACCCTGCTGTGAGACAATATACCCATATCTCAGCGAGGCATGGAAGTGGGTCGCGGCTAGATTATATTTTTACGTATACCACTTCGGATGGACTCTTTCAGGGAGGGTGCCACAGGACTTGAGGGATATTGGACCATTCACCCGTTGAGGTGCTTCTGCATGGCCTGGTGCATGACTGGACTCTCCTATCGCGGCTGGACCACTTTAGAGACCACGAACTTAGGGAACGGTTAGAGGAACACACGGGCTAGTACTAAGCGGAAAACATGGGCTCCATACAGTCAAATAGCACACTATAGGAGTCATATAAGGTGGTTACCAGGGACTTCGTACAGGCGACAATCGGGGCTGAGCGCAAAGAAAAACATGCACAGTGTGATAGTCTGGAACAAGAGAAACTTGAATCAGAGATGGGGTCGGATTCCGGTGACTGTACCGGAAGTAAACACGCAATTAAGCGCAAAAAGAAATAAAAGATCTGGAGGAAAACGTGGCCCATATGCATGCAATAGCAACGTAAAGGCTTAAATATGACTTGGGTGACAAAACCAACAAATTAATCGCATGGCTGTAAAGAAGGGATAGGAGTTGCAATTGGGTCTATGAAATCCGGACCTTAGAGGGCATAAAGCAGGGGACAGGCACAGATATAGCTGAGGTGTTTGCCAAGTACTATGAGGAGATTTATCAACCACAGACCAAAAGAGGACTGCAATGAATTGTTAAAGGATATGGCGCTGCCGACGCTTGATGTCGAGGAAAGGGAGGCAGCTGACTTGGATTTGACCATAGAAGAAATAGAAGGTGCCGTTAGGGACCTGCCGCCTGAAAGGCAGCGGGCCCAAATGGGTTTCCAGTGGAGTTATATAAGTGTGTGTTGGGGAAAATTGCCCTGCACATGCTCAATATGTTTCAAGCAGCAAAAGCGGAGGGCAAACTGCTGATAGATCTGAGGACGGCAACCATATTAGTTATCCTAAAGAAAGGAAAACCCCACGACCTCTGCAGTTCCTACAGACCTCTCTCGCTATCGAATGTGAGGCTAAGGTGCTGGCAAAGGCAATAGCAAATAGACTGAGCCCGGTAATACAGTCCCTGATACACCCGGATCAGTCCGGTTTTATGCCGCACAGAAGCACCAGGCGGAATCTCCGACGTCTATACGGCATAATGCCTATGGTCCAAAATCAAGTAGATGAACCGGTGGCACTCATGACGCCCCTTTGCTGGGGCAGCTGCGCACTTTACAAAACTTTTTAACATAACATAACATAACTCGGTGCCCAGATGGTTTTCAATAGTATTGAATGGCCATACCTGTTTGCCTTCCTGACCAAGCTGGGATTCGGTCTGAGTTTCCAGACATGGATAGGACTCCAATATTCTGCCCCGCTGGTGCTAGTAAGGGTTATTGGGGCAGACTCCAGAGTCTTCAAACTGTACAGGGGCACGCAAACTGATACTTTTCTTGTTGGCACTCGAGACGCTGGCCTCCTGGGTATAGGGGATCCGCTGGTAAAGGGCATTGATGTAGGAGGGGTATGGGAAGAGCGTATATCCTTCTATGCAGAAGACATTCTGTTGTATGCCCACAGACCTCAACAAACATTTCATAGACTCATCCATATACTACAGACTTTCGGTGCGTACTCGGGATACTGTATAAACTGGGACAAATCCTTGGTATTCTCTCTATGGGGGGGGGGGGGGGGGCTGGCTGTCCCAGACATCAGAAAATACTACTGGGTTGCGCAGCTCATCAACGTCAATGGGTGGGTCTTCTTGCCGACCGAGGAGCCAGCATATGGGGTCAACCGACTAGCTATGAGCAAGGGCAGTTACCAGACTGAGCTTTACAGGGAAAAAAAGGGTAACACGTTCCTTCCGATTCACACAAAGACAGTGGTCACGGCATGGCAGAAGGCAACAAAAATGGCCGGCTGGAAGGCCAAGCTTACGGAACAAACCCTACTGTGCGAGGGAGATTTTCTGGGGGAGGTAAGACACCTGGAGGGATTCAATAGATGGAGCTTTATAGGCATAGACTTTCTGAGAGACGTCTGGAGAGGAGGGAATATTATTGAATTTAGCAGCCTACGGACGGAATTTCCAGATGGGAGTGGGAGAGCACTTTAAATATCTGCGACTGTGACAAGCACTGCCTTGTCACCTGAAGGAAGGGGATCCCTTACCGGAATACACACCACTCGAAGATAGACTCCTACTTGAGCCAATGATAGCTAGTGCCATAGCCCTCACATACAGGAAGCTAGTTAATAACTCCCCAGACTGCATGGGTCCCCTAAGGGAGGCCTGGGAGTCTGACATGGGTCTGCTTGAGGACGAGGACTGGGCTGAAGCCCTGCAGAGTCCCAGAGAAATTGCTATAAGGGCACGATTTAGGCTAATCCAACTCTGTATTTTGCATAGCTCCTAATCCTCGAGGACAGTGCAGTACTGCATTGGACATTGTGTGTCTGAGGAGTGTGCGAGGGGTTGTGGCAAGAGGGGAACATTCTTCTACATACTGTGGTCCTGCCCCAAGATTCAAGGATACTGGAGAGGCCTGGCCAAAGTGATGACAAAGGTGGTGGGTGTACCCAGGTCCCGGCGGAGGCAAGATGGCATATCCTGGGAGTTCCGAGAGAGATAGCCTGACCAAAATGGGCCAAGATCTGGCTCACCTTGGCAGGAGGAGTGGCTAAAAGAAATATTGCCTGAGTATGGGGTGCAGGGGAGGCCCCAACAGTGGAGTCCTGGAAATACTATTTGGATTGGTGTCATCGGGCAGAGCACGCAATCAATATATCAAAGCAGGGGCTGCCCACCCAAATGGGAATAGATATGGGGGGCCTGGGCGAAATATAGAAACTAATTGGGCAGTAGTATGAGGGACGGCTCAAAGATAATAATGGAATCACACAAGTTAACTGTACCCTCGATCATGCGGGCTGTAAAGGTGGGCTACTAGGAGCTCCGAAATGTTGAAATTATTCTACATCTGCATATGCCAAACCACCCAAAACATACAATGGATTGTTTCTATTTGAATCATATGTTTAATGTGCAATAAAAAGAATTAAAAAAAGAAAGCCATGGAAGCTCTTTTCTTGCAAAATGAGTGTGGCCTGTGAGGGATAGGAAAGGCTCTTTTTACATGCCTGTATGCAATTGACAAGTAGCATTCAACCCCCTCTTTAGAAATAACATACCCCTTGTATGGTTTGGAAAAAAAATAAAGAGCTGGTATGAATTGCAAGAGGTTTTAGTACTATTAATGTAGTACATGAGAGCAATTTTGACATTCAAATTATGAAGAGTGAGTGGCGCTACAGATTCTGGATGTGGGAAGAAAACCAGATCTTTTCTAGTTTGGTTGAGATAAAACTGGAAACTACCTTGGGTAGGACTTTAGGCCTGGTTCTGAGAACCCCTCTATCTTGATGCAACTGAAAGAAAGGTTCTTCTTAGGTGAGACATGTATTTCACTGATACGCCCGAGGGAAGTAAAGGCCACAAGAAAGGCCACCTACCAAAAAAGAAATTGAAGAGGGCAAGAGTGAAGTGGTTTGAAAAGATGGCTTGTGAGTACTATGTTAATGTTCCATACCAGACCGGGTTTCCCATTTGAGTCCTTCCATGAAAGCCTTAATGAGTGGGATCCTGAAAAATTAAGTGTGCAGTCTATTTTGAAGTTAAGCCGCTACCATGGTTAAATTAAGTCTGGTAGACGTACAAGTGAGGCCTGACTTGTGTACATGAAGACGGTAACAGTGTCCTGTTAAGAAGCTGTGAGAGGGTCAACGTGCCTAGGGAGACAGTCATAAACAAACCTTTTCCACTAAACAGCACAGCAAGCTCTAGTTGTCGGCCAGCATGCTTCTTTTAGAATGGTCATATACTCTGCACGGAGATTAAGATATTCAAATTATAAGACTTTGGGAGACAAATCACAAGATTGAGCTGTTGCAGGTTAAGATGCCAGAGAGTGCTTTGATTTTGAGAAAGAAGGTCTGGCCGTTTGGGTAGCTTCTTGTGAGGGACTAGGGAGAGTTTGAGCAGAGCAGTGAACCAGGGCTGACGTGCCCAGATTGGAGCTACTAGGATGAGAGTGAGGGATGTCTGCCTCATCTTCCGTACCACAAATAGGAGGGGTGGGAGAGGCAGAAAAGTATAAGCAAATATCCCTGACCAATTAATTCATAGTGCATTGCCAATGGATTGTGGGTGTGGGAATCTGGAGGCCAAGCGGTTGTGGCATGGGGGTAAATATACACATTTAGGAACAGAATGAATAAGGTGGACCTAAGAAGTGTGAACTAACGAATATGATAAGCACAAAACATCAATTGCAACTTGAGATAGTCAATATATGAAAAAATCTTTTTAATTCACTTTTTTATATAAATATATTTCAAAAACAATAAATATACAATAATTCAGAAAAATACATCAAGAGGATATTGTTGCTAAAATAAATCAATGGATATCAGGTCAGAGGAAAAACTGATCAAGACAAAATATATGATTATTAGACCACAATTATAGAGGGCATGGCTAGAGAATGTGTTCCTACGCGCGTTTCGGCTAACAAGCCTTCAACAGGAAGCCATGTTTTCAAGAGCAAAGAGGTAAAATAAGACAAAAATTGATGCATGTGATATCTATTCATGTCACATATTAAATACGATACGGTCCTACTCATGATACATAGAAAACATAATGCACAACATAATTGAACTGAAAATAAACACATTTGTTGCAAGCCTAATATTCAAAAAATCTAAAGAAACATATAATAAATGCCGTGATATGAGTGAGGTACTGCCACCACAAGGTTTCTTGCACTTAGGCCTGGCAAAGTAGAAGGGATGCTATAAGGTGAAAGCGAGGCAAACATTATTAGTGAGGCGGGGGGTGTGGGGGGAATGGAAGAGAAAAGAACGGAACATAAGCATGCACTAGTTCCAATAAGATATAATAGAAAAAAACATGGTCAGAGTTACCCAAGATAAAAAAAACTGTGCCAGCAGGTTGAGCAGTCATGGCCGCGAAGGTAGGTTGTGGAGTGGTAACCCCTCACTAGGAATTTCATCTTCATGGTGTCAGCCCTGATGTCATAATCAGCGACATTGGTGCAATTCCTGCGGAGTCGCAGAAACTGCCCAAACGGTATGCTAGATTTCTGCATCAGAGGATGAAAACTATCGAAGTGTAACAGAGTGTTACGTGCGGTAGGCTTCACAAAGAGGTCCACTTCCAGGGTGTTGTTGGTGTTTTTGATGACAATGTCTAGGAATTCGACTTGAGCGTTGCTACAATTCTCCGTGAACTTGATGTTGGGGTCACAGAGATTGAGCCAGGATACAAAATGGGCAATATCATCCCTCAGGTCTGTCCAGATGAAAAAGACATCATCTATATATCTGGTCCACAGATATATAGATTCACTGAACGGTGCTACCTCATTGTAGATAAAGCGGGTTTCATACAGTGCCATATAAATATTGGCGATGGTAGGTGCACATGATGCTTCCATGCTTACTCCCTTGGTCTGTTTATAGAGTAACCATTGAATTCAAATGTATTCTCAGTGAGAATGATCTGCGGGCAGTCGATGATAAATAGTTTAGGGCAGTCGATCTGATAGCTGTCCATAAACCATTTCACCGCCTCAATGGCCTCTGTCTGGGGTATATTTGAGTACAAAGCCTCAATGTCCATGGTGACCATGGTGACCATTGTGTTGGATTCAGGGTTAAAGGGGAGATGCTCAACCCTACTGATGATGTCTCGGGTGTCCCTCACGTAGAATGTAATCTTGGACACGTGAGGTCGTAGTAACGTGTCCAAGTTTTTCGAAAGGGGCTCTGTTCCCGAGCCAATCGTGGTGACTATAGGTCTAAAGGGAGGGTCCTTGGCATGCTTGTGTATTTTAGGCACGCCATAAATTGCTGCCATTTTGGGCTGTTTGATGTTAAGAAATAGCCATTCTTTTTCTCATATGAAGTTTTCTTCTAGAGCTTTGTTGGTCACTTGAAGTATCAATTTTTGGACCTGTTTGGTCGGATTCCTATGGATGGGAATATAATGGTGTTGGTCATTCAACATATCCATCCTTTTCTGAATGTATTGATCTCTATCCAGGATAACTATGCCCCCTCCCTTATCACAGGGTTTAACCGTGAGTTCAGGGTTGGTCTTGAGGTTTTTAAAGGCTTGATTTTCCTCGCAGGTCAGGTTATATTTCGGCAGAGGAATGTACTTAGTGGCAGCAACAAGTTTGTTAAAAACAACGTGTTCAAACGTTGCTATTTCCGGTGCCACCTGCTCTAGAGTGGGTAGAAACGTCGATACTGGTTTCAGGCCTGATTTGTTGTCATCCAAGTGAATACTGGAGGCGGATCTTGCGAAAGAAGATCATGAGATCTTTAAAAAATTCGAATCTGTTGATGGTACTGTGTGGGACAAATGACAGGCCCTTAGTGAGAAGATGTTCAGTATCAGTATCTAGAGACTGTCTACTCAGGTTGAAAATAGGGATCTCATTTAATCGCGCCAATACTGTGCTTTCCTTGTGACCAGGTATCTGTCCTGGTTGTGATACATCAGTTGGCCCTGTTGGTAATCGGGAGGTGGAGGGTACAGCTAGTTGTGCTGTTGTTGATAATTGCCCCTGAATTTGGGTTAATATCTCGTCCGCCAGCGGGGTTGGGAATTTCCATTCCCTGTTGGTAATCGGGAGGTGGAGGGTACAGCTGGTTGTGCTGTTGTTGATAATTGCCCCTGAATTTGGGTTAATATCTCGTCCGCCAGCGGGGTTGGGAATTTCCACACCTGGCTAAAAAAGGCTGTTGGTTAAACCTACCTGGTCCTGTCATTTCTCTCCCTATCCCTGGGTCTTGATAATGGCTATTGCTATCGCCATCCGAGTCCGATGAGTCGGAGAAGGTGGTAACCTTTCTCTGTGGTCTGGTATAGTTGGTGGCATCTTGGGCTTCCCCAGTGGGCTCCATTTGATAAAAGTTGTCCGCCAGATAAGGATAGACTTTTTCTTGGCTTAAAAATCTCAGATCCTTTTTGAGTTTGTCTGTTTTTCTTTTGATTAAATACTCATTGTAGGAGTCAATGTCTTTTTGTACCTCCTCTAACTTTTTAATGGCCTCATCTACAGCTTGTGAGTCCTTGATTTTAGATTCCAGCTCTGTGATTTCTAAGAGAAGGGTCTGTACTACCTCCTTCGCAGTCTCAATGATTAAAATCATGAGATCACGGGAACAGCGATTAGCTATTTGCGTCCATCTTTCCAAAAATTTGCAGAGATGGACAAATAATCCCGGGATATTTCTTATTCTCAGGCCTTGTGGGATAACGCCAGCCTTAAGATAGTCCAGCATGAACCTCCCATGTAGTTCTATGCGTGTAGTTTTTTTCTTTAAGGCTGTGAGTTTAAGTATGTCACTATTATCCTGGCCTGTGGAGGATGTAAGACTGGTATTGACACTGCTTTGGCCTACCAATGAGGCAAAATCCTCATCCGAGAAGCCGAATGTTTGTAATGAACAAGTTACTTACCTTCTGTAACGCTTTTTCTGGTAGATACAGTATCTGCCTGTGGATTCCTCACCTTGTGAATATCCCATGGCGTCAGCAACATTCGGAAATTCTTATGTAGCTTCGCACCGACGTGGACGACATCATAGAGACACGGCATCGCACACGACTCCGCTGATGTCACCGACACTACAATAGGCCCACGCCGGCGTGATGACATCAGTTCCACCCTTTTTTGCGTGCCTTCGAGGCACACGGACGGACCAATGACAGTAGACATATACACAGTATACGCAGTACAAATATCAAGGTAACACACACAGTGTGAAGCAAATGCAATAAAACATTTGAAATAAACAACTCCTTGACAATAAAAATACATTACAGTAACTCTGGTATAGAAAAGTGGACAACGGGGAGGCGGGTGGGTCAGTGAGGAATCCACAGGCAGATACTGTATCTACCAGAAAAAGCATTACCGAAGGTAAGTAACTTGTTCTTCTGATAGATACATCTGCCAGTGGATTCCTCACCTTGTGAATAGAGTCCCACAGCAGTCCCCACTCCCGGAGGAGGGTGTCCACTCCTCTACACCAGAAAATACTGGCGGACAGAGAGCGCAAAGTGGCCATCCCTCCTCACCTCAGTGTCCAAGCAATATTGCTTTGCGAAAGTGTGGAGGGAGGCCCAAGTCGCCGCTCTACAAATGTCCTCAACCGGCACACCTCTTGAAAGTGCAGAAGTCGAAGACTTAGCTCTAGTAGAGTAAGCTCTTATACCCTCTGGAGGATCCTTACCGGCCAAAGAGTAGCAGATCTTTATACAGAGGATGATCCATCTTGAAAGAGTCCTTTTATGTACCGCTCTTCCTTTCTTGTAGCCAGCAAACCCAACGAAGAGCTGGTCATCCATTCGATAGTCTTTAGTTCTATCAATATAAAAACTCACCGCCCTCTTGGGGTCCAGACGGTGTAGTCTCTCCTCCTCCTTGGAAGGGTGAGGGGGAGGATAAAAGGTAGGAAGGGTAATATATTGACCTAGGTGGAAGGGAGACACCACCTTAGGGAGAAAAGCAGCCCTGGTCCTAAAAAACATTCGATCAGCATGAATGGTCAAGAACGAGGGCTTGGAACTAAGAGCTTGAAACTCACTTACCCTCCTTGCCGAGGTGATCGCAACCAGGAAGACTGTCTTAAAAGACAAAAGCCTCATGGGACACTTGTGCAAGGGTTTGAAGGGAGAACCCATCAAGTAGGTTAATACAAGATTTAAATCCCACTGAGGAACAATAAAAGGAGTAGGAGGGAGCTTATTTGTGAGGCCCTTCAGAAATCTCAAAACTACAGGAGATTTGAAAAGAGACGACTGGTCCGGCAAACAGAGAAATGCCGACAATGCCGAAAGATAACCCTTTACCGTAGCAACAGCAAACCCTTGCTGCGCCAAAGAAAGAGCAAACTGTAGTATATCAGATAAATGGGCTTTCAAAGGGTCAACAGACTTCACCCCACACCAAGAGACAAATTTAGCCCATCTGTAAGAATAAATGGATTTAGTGGAGTCACGTCTAAATGATAATGACATCCACCACATCGTGTGGGAGAGAAAAGGAGTTCAGGTTGCCCCGTTCAATCTCCAGGCATGAAGGTGTAATGTCTGGAGGTGGGAGTGTAAAACCTGCCCCTCCATTTGAGAGAGGAGATCTGCCCTGAACGGGAGACGGAGCGGCGGGCGAGAGAAGAGGTGGTGAAGATCCGTGTACCATATCGGAAACTGGAGGCTGCAGAATGACGGACAGTGAGCATTCTCGCGAGTGGCGAACAGGTCCACCTGAGGAGTCCTCCACGTCCGAAAGACGTGACAAACCACCTCCGGGTGAAGCCTCCACGCGTGGTCGGCCGAGAACTGCCGACTGAGACTGTCTGCTCGCACGTTCAGAATCCCGGCCAGATGATTTGCCATCAGACAAATCTGGTGGTCCTGAACCCAGGACCAGAGGCGCAGAGCCTCCCTGCAGAGACACTGCGACCCCACTCCTCCCTGCTTGTTGATATACCACATCGCGGTGGTGTTGTCCGTCAGGACCTGAACCGACCGAACGCGAAGAGAAGGGAGGAAGGCCTTGAGCGCCAAACGTATCGCCCGCAATTCCAGAAGGTTGATGTGAAGCAACCTTTCCTCTGGAGACCAAAGACCCTTGACCTCCGGATCCCCCAGATGAGCACCCCACCCTAAAGTGGATGCATCCGTTATCACTGTGGCCACCGGAGGAGGTAGATGGAAAGGCTTTCCTTGAGACAGATTGCCTTCCACACTCCACCAAGACAGATCCACCGCAGTTTCTCTAGAGATCCTCACAGACTCCTTGAGATCTCCGTTGTATCGAAACCACTGCTTGTGGAGGCACCACTGGAGTGCCCTCATGTGCCAGCGTGCATGGTTGACCAACAGAATGCAGGAAGCCATCAGACCGAGCAGGCGAAGGACCTTCAGGACTGGAACGACCACTCCATTGTAGAATAAAGGAATAATTTCCTGTATGTCGCAAATCCTTTGAGGTGGAGGGAATGCCTGACATACAGTTGTGTCCAGTACAGCACCTATGAACAGGTTGCACTGGGAGGGCACCAGGTGAGACTTGGGTACATTTATCGAAAAACCCAACCGGTACAACAACTGAGTTGTCTCCTGCAGATGCTGGAGCACTTTCTCTGACGACTGTGCCTTGATCAGCCAGTCGTCCCAATAGGGGAATACTGGAATCACCGACCTTCTGAGATGTGCTACCACCACCGCCATCACCTTGGTGAAGACTCGAGGCGCAATACTAATTCCAAAAGGAAGGACCGCAAACTGATAGTGTTGCGATCCCACCGTAAAACGGAGATACTTCCTGTGCGACTTCAGGATTGGGATGTGGAAATACGCATCATGCAAGTCGAGCGACACCATCCAGTCTTCTTCCAGCAGCGCTTGAAGAACCTGTGCAAGGGTGAGCATCTTGAATTTCTCTTGTTTCAGATAGAGATTCAAGGTCCTGAGATCCAAGATCGGACGAAGCCTGCCATCCTTTTTGGGTATCAGAAAATACCGTGAGTAGCCTCCCTGACCCCTTTTCTGCTCGGGGACCACCTCTATCGCACCCTTTCTTAACAGTGTCTGCACTTCCTCCTGTAGAAGTAACAGATGTTCCTCCGTACAAAAACCTTGGCAAAGAGAGTAATTGGGAGGGAATTCCCGAAAGGGAAGGGCAGACCCATTTTCTACGAGATTGAGAACCCAAAGATCTGATGTAACCGATTCCCAATCCCGTAGAAAGTAGGTAAGCAGACCCCCCACCGGACCCACATGATCCTGAATGGCGGATCTAGGGCTGATTTTCTGAGGCTGGGGTGTTGGAAGAGGTAGAGGAAGAATAGGCTTGACGACCTCAAGGCCAAGCCCTTTGTTTTCCCCCATAAGATCTGTACAAGGGATTCTGCTGCTGCTGACCTTGCCGATAGTTGCGAAAGGAAGAGCGTCCAAAACCTCTGACCCTCTTGGCTGTAGAACCTCTGATTTGAAGCCCTAAAGATTTGGCAGTAGCCCTACTGTCTTTAAATCTTTCTAAGGCTGTATCAGCCTTTTTGCCTTGAGACCAGATCCATCGAACGGCAGATCCAGCAAAGCAGCTTGAACATCTGCTGAAAAGTCTGACGTTTTCAGCCAAGCCGATCTCCTTGTGGCAACCGCAGTGCCCATGATACGCGCCACAGAGTCTGCAGTAGCCAGTCCACTTTGTATCACTTGTCGTGCCACTGCCTGTGCGTCTGATAACACCTCCTCAAAATCCTTCCTGCTGTCATCAGGATTCTTAGGAGCCAAAGAACGCATTGTATCCATAAGGGCAGGTACATACCTCCGCATAAGGCAAGTGGCATTAGTTGACTTCAACGCCATACTCGCAGAGGAGAAGGTCTTTTTAGCCACCTGATCTTGTTTCTTGGCATCCTTATCACCAGGCACCTGAGGAAACGCACTCACAGTCTTTTTGGAACCAGCTGCTTGTATGACCAGACTCTCAGGAGAAGGATGAGACGTCAGAAAAGCAGGGTCTTCAGGCGCAACCCTGTACCTTCTAGCCACACTCTTGGAAACCGCTGGTGCTGTTAATGGCTTTTTCCATACCTCCATAATAGGCTCCGTTAAGGCCTCATTAAACGGATGCAATGGTTCCACCACAGAGCTGGGCGAATGTAAAACTTCTGTTAGAAGATTGGAATTAAACTCCACTGTTGGTAAAGTCAATTGCAGAAGTTCCACTGCCTTCCTCATCACCACATGATAAGGCTGGACGTCCTTTGAAGGCGCATCAGAACCGGATGGTAACTCTCACTCTGGAGAAAAATCCAGGCTACTAGCATCAGCTAGATCCTCAAAACAGCCATCCTCCAGTTCACCTTCCTCCATATCAGGATGCGACTCCATATATCTCCGCTCCTCTATGAGGCGCTGTGCCTCCCTCCTGGACCTCTCCTTAACACGCCTCGCCGCCGGATCCACCAACGACTCCGACGGAGCCTGAACCGATGTCGGTATCGAATCCGATGGTCCAGTGGGTTGCCCTCGAGGTTGATCTGGAGCGGGCGACGCCGGTACCGGTGTCGACGAACCGGTGTCGACGACCTCGGACGAGCTGGGTATTGCCATGGCGGGGTCGGAGCCGGCATGAACGGCATGAAAGGAGCCGGAGCATATGAGTGAGGGACTCCTAAATTGAAGGCCAGAGGACCCATGGGACCCGAAGGTGTGCCAGAGGGGTACCACGCCCTTGAAAAGACACCATACATAGCATTTAAAAACGCTGATGGGTCCTGGCCTGGGGCTGGGAAAGATGGCTGAAGACCCTCAGGCTGGTCTTGTGGAGGGTTCAGATTCGGCTCTTCGACAGGCGCAAAATCCTCATCCATGTGAACTTCTTCCTCTTCTCGGGCCGGGGACGGCGCCGGAGACGGATTCGAAGCCCGAGTCGGCAACTGTACTCGCGACGCCGAAAGCGAAGCCTCACCTTCCTGATCCGAGACATCCATCGTGACCACCTTGGAACGTACCTTCTTCGGTGACCTCTACCTCGAGACCGACTCCTTACCGGAATGACGCCGGGACTCATGTCTCTTCTTCTTATGTCTCCTCCTCGACTTCGAAGCATGGTCTGAAGCGGACTTCGAAGACTACTCCTCACGAGATCTGGATCTAGACTTTGATCTCGACCTCGACCTCGCCCTTCTCGAACGAGATCTCGAAGATTTTCTTCCCTTGTCACCCTTCAGCTTCGCCACCAGAAGTTTGGTCTCTCTTTCCCGCAGGGTCTTCGGGTTCATCTTCCGTCAAGATTAACATCCATCCACATCATGGTCAGAACTTAAACACCATATGCAGTCCTCGTGCCGGACCGTAATGGACATCATTTTCCCGCATTCCCTGCAAGGCTTGAAAAAGGTCTTCTTTGTCGACATCGTGTTGAAACAAAGAAGCAGAAAAGTGAAGATAAAGGCAACAAAGTCACTAGATAGCTACTGAGATTCCCCGAAACCGTTAGCGTCGACGACGCGGAAAAAAGGGAACTGATGTCATCACGCCGGCGTGGGCCTATTGTAGTGTCGGTGACGTCAGCGGAGTCGCGTGCGATGCCGTGCCTCTATGACGTCGTCCACCTCGGCGCGAAGCTACAAAAGAATTTCCAAATGTTGCTGACGCAAGGGGGATATTCACAAGGTGAGGAATCCACTGGCAGATGTATCTATCAGAATTGTCCATCCTAACAGCAAAGGATGTAGAGTGAACAAATGACTTAAGGATGTGTCCGTAGTGGGTGATAAAAAATGAAAGGGGCAAACGGAGAGTGATGAGTGAAGAAAAAACAAGGTTGAACCTTAAAGTGAAAACAAAAGGAAAGTGAAGGATGTGCTCAGGAAGGTAAAGAACGGTGAAAGGACCACAGAGAGAAGGAGAAAATAACAACTAACCCAAGGCTTGTCTACAAATTTACGACAGCAATAAGAAAAATGATAAACAAAAGCTAACCCCGCACAGACAGGCTGTGGAGACAACGGATGCGAGTAAAAGGGGTGCCCCTGAGACAGGTTCCTAAATCAGGGAGAATTACATGGGGGTAAATATACACATGTAGGAACAGAATGAATAAGGTGGACCTAAGAAGTGTGAACTAACGAATATGATAAGCACAAAACATCAATTGCAACTTGAGATAGTCAATATATGAAAACATCTTTTTAATTCACTTTTTTATATAAATATATTTCAAAAACAATAAATATACAATAATTCAGAAAAAATACATCAAGAGGATATTGTTGCTAAAACAAATCAATGGATATCAGGTCAGAGGAAAAACTGATCAAGACAAAATATATGATTATTAGACCACAATTATAGAGGGCATGGCTAGAGAATGTGTTCCTACGCGCGTTTCGTCTAAAAAGCCTTCATCAGGAAGCCATGTTTTCAAGAGCAAAGAGGAATGACCTAAAGAGTAAAATGAGACAAAAATTGATGCATGTGATATCTATTCGTGTCACATATTAAATACAATACGGTCCTACTCATGATACACAGAAAACATAATGCACAACATAATTGAACTGAAAATAAACACATTTGTTGCAAGCCTAATATTAAAAAAATCTAAAGAAACATATAATAAATGCTGTGATATGAGTAAGGTACCGCCACCACAAGGTTTCTTGCACTTAGGCCTAGCAAAGTAGAAGGGATGCTATAAGCTGAAAGCGAGGCAAACATTATTAGTGAGGCGGGGGGGGGGGGGGGGGGAAATGGAAGAGAAAAGAACGAACCATAAGCATGCACTAGTTCCAATAAGATATGATAGAAAAAACATGGTCAGAGTTACCTAAGATAAAAAAGCTACTGTCGGGGGGGCGTGGCCAGGCGCCAACGAAGATGGCCGCCTAGACCCCGAGCTCCGCAGGGACCGCGGCTGTCCCCGCAAATATCCGGACTGTATCCTTGCCGGGGCGCTTGTCCATCTGCGTCCTGAGCCCCACTAGGATGCGACCGCAATCGGCTGAAAAATCGGAGCTCTAGCCCGCGGTTACGCCGAGTCGCGGCCGTCCGCATCACCGCGGCGGGCCGGGTGCTGCTGCTGCGCTGGATCTGGCGGGCCGGGAGCCCCTCTACCCGAGGCCCCGGCTTTGAGGCCTATCCTCGCTGACCTGAACGGAAGATAATTGTGGCACCAGTGACCATCCGACTGCGCAAACATCGGGGCAGCGCCTCCCCTGCCCTTAGGTGGGGGCCCGGTGGGGCGTGAAGCCTGTGGAGGGAGCGTTGGGGCCCCCCCGAAGGCGCCGAGCCTGAGACGGACATCGCCATTTTGCGGGCCTGATCGGAGCGGGGCCCGGGGGACAGCAAGTGGTGAGAGACGACGGGGTTGGCGCATACAATAACGAGAAGCGCCCCGGGGGGCCCTGGCCTCGAGGACACGGTGACAAGATCCAGTGGAGGTACTGCGGCCTGCTGGGCACCGAGGAGCGGAATAGGCTGGGCCTGGAGGGAGTGCCCTGGGGTGATGCGCCCCGTGGAACGGGGTTCTGGACGAGATAGTGCCCTGCAACAGAAACGCAGACGCTGGGAGTGGTGTTGAGACCCAGGTTCACTGTGAGTACCGGAGAGCCCGCCATATTGTCGGAGAGCGGGGGGTCATTCTGGTATCCTAGGGGGGATCATTCCCCGGAGTGGTGAAGCACTGGGCCTACTGGCGGCAGGGACTGTCCGGTGGGGGACTGTGACAGGACTCCACTCATTGGCAGTGGCAAGTGGAGGCCAGAGGAGGTGGACGCACTGCCGCACCTTTGTTGAGAGACGAGTGGTCGGGGCCCTCTCACCCATAGGGGGGCGGCGACCACACAGCATAGGGGGCAACTACGCCGGATATCCCCACTGCGGTCCCCCTTTTTGGTGATCCGAGATGTTGGGCGGAGGGGCTACCACCAGCTCATCATGAGGCCCAAAGAAGGAACATCCACCCAGACGAATAAACTGGACAAATACGCGATGCCGCTGGGACAAGGTCAGTCGGGTGGGGCAGCCGGAGACAGGCGGGCCTAATGGAACCATCCCTGACCTCCATTATGGCGGGGAGGGACCAACCTCGAAACAAAAATGGATAAAATCTCCATCGAGATGAACTTGATTCTTACAGTCCTGGGTAAGACCACGGTCCGGTCAAAATCAAACGAAACGGACATCAGAGCGTTGCATGTTTTCTGAAAAACGGCTTGAAGGAAGGATCAACGAGCTGATACACCAACATCGTCAAGTGGCACTTCGCCTCGAGGACCCGGAAGGGAGGGCCAGGCGAAGTAACATCAGCGTGGTGGGTGTCCCGGAAGGAACAGAGGGGCAGAGTGTGGAACTCTTCCTTGAGGACCTGATCCTCCAACACCTGAAGCCTAAAAGATTATCCAAGATCTTTACGATCGAAGGGGCTCACCGAGCACCAGTCCCAAAACCAAAGCCGGGGGCCCCGCCAAGAACTATAATAGCGAAAATACTGAACTTTAGGGATCGGGATGTAATTCTCCAGGTGGAAAGGCAACAGGGCGATCTGCAATTCGAGGGAGCCACCATCCGCTTCTTTCCCGACTTCACCTTGCAGGTCCAGCAGAAACGGCGTTCTTTTCTGGGAGTGAAAGCGGCGCTCCGAGAGCGAGGAATAAAATACATGATGTTTTTCCCAGCCAAGCTAAAAATCATCATGGAAGGCAAATCTATGTTCTTTACCTCACCAGCGGCGGTCCAGGAATGGCTTGACATGGCGGCGCCGGCTGCCGATGGCCGACAGGATCGAGGCTCATGGCGAGAGCACCGGGGTCCGTCACCCGGGTCAGCATCGGACAAACCAGATGGCGACACACAGAGTCAACGGTCGTGGCGCTCCAGATCAGCCAGCCCCCGCTGGGACCCAAGTCAAGATGCAGCTGGCCGCTGAGGACCTCCAATTTGGGACACTCCACTGCTGAACTGTAATGCATAATGTAATTGTGGGGCGGCCGCGCTTCACTGACTGCGGAGATGATACTTATAGTGGCCTGTAGTCTCCGTGACTCTGAGTTTGAATTGCGGTGCTTCATACCGAAGGGGTTGTTGGTTTGGGGGCAGTGTTGGCCTGGCGGCAGGAGTTGGGGCCGGCACACGTTTCCCTGTTAGAGTTCCTCGGGAGGGAGCGGTTCCTCACTCCCGGGTTTGGGCTGGGCGAAAGGCGCTCTGCTAATTGGGGCAGTGGGTAGTTTGAAAGCTACAGAGCAGGGAGCAGGGGAGGGGTTGGTGTTGGGGGGAGGACATGGGGGAGCGGAATGGGGGTCAGGGGAGGGGGGGAAGGGGGTGGAGGGGGGTTCGGGTGTTGGTGGAAGTTGGGGAGGGAGGGGCATGGTTTGTTTGGTCACTCTTGAAAGGCACTGAGAAGGTCAGGGGACGTGCAGAGATCTCAGGGGCTAAGCAGTCTGTGAAACGTGGATATGGCTAAGAAATGGGACAAAAGCCTCAAGATCCTGAGTTGGAATGTTAATGGGCTGGGGGACAAACTCAAACGCACAATGGTACTGCAATTCGTTAAGCGCCACCTGCCTGACGTTGTGATGCTACAGGAGACACATTTGCTGGGCAACACCTGCCACGCCCTGAATAGATATGGTTACACGCTAGCAACACACTCCGGCTTCACTACGGGATCCAGAGGGGTGGGTATCCTACTGCGGCGCTCCTTCCCTTTCCTTCCGGATCGCACTGACACTGACCCACAGGGGCGCTTTGATACAGTCGCGGGTACATGGGAGGGGCGCAGGCTGACTCTGGTGCCGCATATATCCCGCCAGGTCTACAGTCACAGGCATACACTGATCTCGGTACACTCCTCCTATCCCTCCCGAACGGGCAGCTGTTTGTAGGGGGGGACTTTAATGCGGTTGCCTCCGGTAAAATAGATAGACACCCACCCAGGGACACACCACGGGGGCAAAGATGGTTGGAAGACTTCCTTGGGACGTTCGGCCTCATGGACATATGGCGCCTAGCACACCCCACAGATACGGAATACACTTTCTTTTCGGGGCCACACCACTCCTTCTCCCGCCTCGACTATCTCCTTACCCCCATGCACCAGGACACGGTGGTGCGTGCGGCAATGCATCTAGCGAGAGGTGTTTCTGACCACTCGCCGGTTCTGGCCCACTTGACGGTTGGAGAGAGGCGGGAGGGGTGCGTGGCTCCTATTAACGCCTGGCACCTCCGTAATGAGGACACACGTAAGGCACTGACTCTATCCGTGACAAACTATTTTAACAGTAATGATGGCACAGTGGAATCGGCGATCACACTATGGGACGCATTTAAAACGGTCCTCAGAGGAGAGGCCCTTTCAACAATTGCCGGCCACCGTAAAGACAGAGAGGCGCAGCTGGTCGCGATTGAGGCTGACCTGAAGGCGTTGGAGGACGCGGCGCATACTGACGGAAATCTGGGGGTGCGCCACCGGCTGTCCTTAAAAACCGCAGAGTACTGGCCAGTGGTCACGGAGGCACCGAAAAAAATGGCCGCCTCCAGGGTGGGCAGTATCTATGACCAGGGGGACAAGGCGGGTAGACTCCTAGCGTGGCTCGACAAGAAACAGCAGGCCAGTAAGGGGGTGGCTGAGATACACACGGCGGATGGGACCGTCATTACGGAACCACGCGACATAGTTACTGAATTTGCCAGCCACTTCCAGGCAGTCTACAGCAAAAGGTCAGACCGTCCAGAGGAAGACTCGGTCGCACTTTTGGCGGACCTCAGGATGCCAATGCTCTCTGACGAGGAACGTGATCTCTTGGAGGGCCCACTCACAACTGCAGAGGTGGAACGCGCAATTGGAGATCTCCGTTCCGGCAAGGCGCTTGGGCCTAATGGCCTTCCGATCGAGCTCTACAAGCTCAAACCTGATGCTATTAGCCCCTACCTAAAACGTATTTTGGAAGAGAGTAAGTCCATGGGGATGCTCCCACGTGACCAAAGACTAGCAACGATAGTGGCGATCCCTAAAGAGTGGGAGCCCCGGGAGCTGTGTGCCTCATACAGGCCTATCTCCCTGTTAAATGCAGAACCTAAGATATTAGCGAAGGTCCTGGACATCAGACTGCAGCCGGTTCTTACTACGCTGGTCCCAATCCGGGTTCATGCCTCATCGTAACACAGCACTCAATCTCCGTCGATTGAATGGGGTGCTGGGTAGATGCCAAACGATGGACGAAGATGCAGTAGTGGTGTCACTTGATGCCATAATGGCCTTCGATACCCTCGAATGGCCATACATGATGGCAGTCCTTCGTAAACTGGGATTTGGCCCCAGCTTTATTTCATGGGTGAGGCTCCTCTACTCAAAACCACTTGCCCAAGTGGTCGTAAACAACAAGGTCTCGGAGCCTTTCGTCCTGGAGAGAGGGACCCGCCAGGGGTGCCCACTCTCGCCCCTTCTATTTGCCCTCTCACTTGAGCCATTGGCCACCTTGATCAGGCAGGATGTCTCACTGAAGGAACTCCGGTGGGCTGATGGTTGGGAGGACAGGATTTCCCTGTACGCGGACAACATCCTCCTCTACCTCTCGCAAACCCCGGAAATCATTGATAGTTGCCCTTGATATCTTTACCAGCTTTGGGAGGAACTCCGGATATAGTATCAACTGGAGTAAGTCTCTCCTATATGTCCTACATTGCACCACCCCCATACTTCCACGTGACTGTCCCATGAAGGTGGTCACTGACGGCTTCACGTATTTGGGCATGTTTATGTCACGGGACAAGACAGCCATGTTTGCCAGAAACCTGCTCCTGCCCCTTCAGAGGCTCAAGCGTGACTCCACGGCCTGGCAGAGGCTACCGGTCTTGCTGTTGGGAAGGGCGGCGCTCTTCAAAAGGATGGCGGCACAGAGACACCTCTTGTGGTCCGGTGCACCTCAAATAGCTCTTCAGAAACTGACCTTGGGGTGGTACGATGGAGGGATTGCCCTTCCCGACATCCGCAGGTACTACTGGGCTGCACACCTCTCGACTATTAACCAAGGTACATACTGCAACGGTAATGACCCGGGGTATGGTATGGACAGGTGGCTCCTGCCGGGAGGGAACTACGAGGAGGCACTATACTCGCGGCCCGGCAGACACGCACTTACAGGGCCTACTCTCCACTCGGTGCAGCTGTGGCACATTGCCCAACGTAACATGGGCTGGCACAACAAGCTTACCATGGCCACTCCGCTCTGGGCCTCCGAGCAGCTTGGTCGACAGGGTCGTACCAAGGGGTTCCGGAACTGGGACCTTATCGGGATCTCCCGTATAGGAGATCTCTGGGATTCGGGAGGGGTCAAAGTCTTCTTGTCCCTGCAGACTACTTACGAGCTGGCAGATACTGAAAATTTCCGTTACCTCCAAGTCCGCCACTCTTTGGAAAAAAACATCCCGCATGGCACGGTACCCCCACAATCATCCCCCCTTGAAGACAGATTGCTAGACGGTCAGATCCAGGAACACGCAATCTCTCTTACGTACAAGAAACTGATCAACAACCTTCCTGATCTACTCCTGGGCCTCAAAAATAGGTAGGAGGCTGATGGTCTGGTAATTGATGTGGAGGAGTGCGCTGGCCTCCACATAGGAGGTGGCTATTTCAGCTAGATTACAGCTCATCCAACTTAAAATCCTACATAGAGTATACATATCGAACACCAGGCGGAAGAAGATGGGCAGGAGCGGGGATGACGGGTGTAGGAGGGGATGCGGTATGGCTGGCTCCTTCTTTCACATGCTATGGGAATGCCCACTACTACAGGCCTACTGGATGAAGGTGACGCGCTGTATGCAGGACCTGTGGGGGGTTGAGTTGCGTCCTGAGGCGAAGCGCTGTATATTGAATATATGGGAGCCAACTGACTTACCAGGTAGGGGCAGGCTCTGGGTAACGCTTGGTCAGATGATAGATAAACGCAACATAGCAAGACTATGGGGGGCGGACACGCTTCCTCGGATTGCTGAATGGAAGCGTGACATGGATTGGTGCATGTTACAGGAGAGGACAGTTTACGTTGCCCATGGATGCCCCAAGAAATGGACGGAGGTATGGGATAAATGGAACGAATATAGAGGTGGCCTCTGTGAAGGCCCCGGCGTTCGGTGCTTGAGGTAGAAGCCTAACGGCTTTGATCTGTCGCAATCTTAATGCCATGACAATTGATGTAAATTTGTGCTTCTTGTATGATCTACTGTACGCCTATGATGCTCTTATGATGTGACCATGTTGACTCTGTTTGGTTCTAATTTCAATAAAAAATAAAAAATATTTAAAAAGCTACTGTCCCAGCAGGTTGAGCAGTCATGGCCGCGAAGGTAGGTTGTGGAGTATTAATTAAAAATGGATCTGGAAAGAAGAAAACAGGATGAAGAGACTGTATGGGTCAACCTGTATGATCCCCCAGTTAAACTAGTATCCATCTATAGGAAGTAAAGGATGCGAGGTATCTCTAGGCCATATAAATCGGGCTCACTAGGATCCTCAATAGGAAAATATGAGGTAAATTTACCTTTTTAGTGCAACAGTTAATCCGTACACGGGAAGCCAAGCAAATGAGCTGGGTCCCGTGATCTCGCCAGGCGGAGCTACGATGTCTCAGAGGAGGATTTTCGAAAAGATACCGGCTCCTCGTAATGTAGAGGGGCGGGCTGTTCTGTGATTGAAATATCCAAAAACAATGTTGCAGAGTATGCCCCATATCAAGGTGGCAAAAGGTTACAGGTATGGTACATTTCAAAAGGGAACTCACCTAAATATGCAACATAGAAAGACCTATGGTATCAGGGCAAGGGCGTAGATGTCATCAAAAGGAGTGACAGGCAGATTGTAACGTGGCTATTGGCACGAGCTGAAGGATTAAAACAATACAAAAAGAATTTTAAGGGGAAAGGGCCGTCTATGGGGTATAGAGGGCTAAATTTATTTCACGGCTACCAATTGCGGTGAAGATCTTACCTGATAGCGTGCTTAATTTGTCACCATATGCAGCATGAAAAGTCCAAACATATCAGGGCAAAGGCATGGATGTCATCCAATCAAGTAACTGGCAAATTGTAACGCGATCACAGGCACGGGCTGAAGGATGTTACAGAGGAAATTAGCGATGCAGGGGCCGTCTATCGCATATCGAGGCTAAGTATACTACACGACTAGCAATGTCGGGGGGAATCCTTACCTGATGGCGTGCTCCGTTGGTCACAAGTGTAATGACCGCGTCAGGAAGCGGCGTATGATGCGCTGGCTGTTCGGTGGCCCTCTGCTCCACGACGGGAGAGCTTCCGACGTGAGGCCAGTGCAACGTAATGTGTGTACATTTATACCAGGTAACTGCCCAAGAATTAGCGCCTTTCCGAGTAGCCCGCCTCTCTGATGCAGCGGATGTGCGTGGCCAACAGAGGGAACATAGAGATAGGCAGTGATCGCCATGAAGAGGAGTACTAGGGAGCTTGCGGGGGAGGGACGGATGTTGTCTGAATGCTGCAAGTCAGACATTAAGGTAGGACTATGCGGAAAGATAACTAAAAGCGCCATCTTGCAGTGTGCAATATAGTTCAAATGCGCCGGAAGGAATGTAAGAATAATGGAAAATGCTGAATCAGAAGTCTAAATGCAAAATCGCTTAAAGATGCCTATGGTATATTAGATACCTAATGAAAAGAAAAAAGGGCCACTGTGCTGTGTGTGTAAAGGGTTGAAAAACTCGACTGCAAGGGCAGGGGAGCTATAAATATATGAAATATTTGTGGACATAGACTGAACAGCTGATAGTTGGGCAATGGATTGGAATAAATGCCGGCATGAGTACGTGGCAGGGCAAACAGGGGAAGAGAATGTCCTGGTGGAGAGAGCTAGAGCAGTAGTATGGAAGATGCCTGCTACACAATTTTTCCCAGGTTGTGCCTGATAACCTGGTCCCAGGGTACCTCACTATTCATGCCCTGGAGGTATGTGTTTAGGGTAAATATCCAAAATACCTCTCTGCATTTTCTAATGTTGGTGCTCTGCGGACTGGTATTGATGCGGATTTTCTTTATAATAAGCCAACGTATCTCATCCGAGGTGTGTTGTTGGTCCATATAGTGCTGCACCAAAGGTGCCTGAGTTTTAGCCGTCCGTATCGCTGATTTGTGTTCCGATAGTCTGGTAGCCATGGTACGTGAAGTGTAAATTTACACACATTACGTTGCACTGGCCTCACGTCGGAAGATCTCCCATCGTGGAGCAGAAAGCCACCGAACAGCCAGCGCATCATACGCCGCTTCCTGACGCTGTCATTACACTTGTGAGCAACGGAGCACACCATCAGGTAAGGATTCCCCCCGCCATTGCTAGTCGTGTAGTATACTTAGCCTCGATATGCCATAGACGGCCCCTGCATCGCTAATTTCCTCTGTTATTTTAACATCCTTCAGCCCGTGCCTCTGATCGCGTTACAATTTGCCAGTTACTTGATTGGATGACATCCATGCCTTTGCCCTGATATATTAGGACTTTTCATGCTGCATTTGTTGACAAGTTAAGCACGCTATCAGGTAAGATCTTCACCACAATTGGGAGTCGTGAAATAAATGTAGCCCTCTATACCCCATAGACGGCCCTTTCCCCTTAAAATTCTTTTTGTATTGTTTTAATCCTTCAGCTTGTGCCAATAACCACGTCACAATCTGCCTGTCACTCCTTTTGATGACATCTACGCCCTTGCCCTGATATCATAGGTCTTTCTATGTTGCATATTTAGGTGAGTTCCCTTTTGAAATGTACCATACCTGTAACCTTTTGCCACCTTGATATGGGGCATACTCTGCAACATTGTTTTTGGATATTTCAATTGTAGGCATCACAGAACAGCCCGCCCCTCTACATTACGAGGAGCCGGTATCTTTTCTAAAATCCTCCTCTGAGACATCGTAGCTCCTCTTGGCGAGAGCCACGGGACCCAGCTCATTTGCCTGGCTTCCCGTGTACGGATTAACTGTTGCACTAAAAAGGTAAATTGACCTCATATTTTCCTATTGAGGATCCTAGTGAGCCCGATTTATATGGCCTAGAGATACCTCACATCCTTTACTTCCTATAGATGGATACTAGTTTAACTGGGGGATCATACAGGTTGACCCATACAGTCTCTTCATCCTGTGTGTCGCATCCTGTTTTCTCCTTTCCAGATCCATTTTTAATTAATATTCCACAACCTACCTTCGTGGCCATGACTGTTCAACCTGCTGGGACAGTAGCTTTTTTATCTTAGGTAACTCTGACCATGTTTTTTTCTATTATATCTTATTGAAACTAGTGCATGCTTATGGTCTGTTCTTTTCTCTTCCATCCCCCCCCCCTCGCAATAATGTTTGCCTCGCTTTCACCTTATAGCATCCCTTCTACTTTGCTAGGCCTAAGTGCAAGAAACCTTGTGGTGGCGATACCTCACTCATATCACAGCATTTATTATATGTTTCTTTAGATTTTTTTAATATTAGGCTTGCAACAAATGTGTTTATTTCAGTTCAATTATGTTGTGCATTATGTTTCCTAGGTATCATGAGTAGGACCGTATTGTATTTATTATGTGACACAAATAGATATCACATGCATCAATTTTTGTCTTATTTTACTCTCTAGGTCATACCTCTTTGCTCTTGAAAACATGGCTTCCTGATGAAGGCTTTTTAGCCGAAACGCGCGTAGGAACACATTCTCTAGCCATGCCCTCTATAATTGTGGTCTAATAATCATATATTTTGTCTTGATCAGTTTTTCCTCTGACCTGATATCCATTGATTTGTTTTAGCAACAATATCCTCTTGATGTATTTTTCTGAATTATTGTATATTTATTGTTTTTGAAATATATTTATATAAAAAAGTGAATTAAAAAGATTTTTTCATATATTGACTATCTCAAGTTGCAATTGATGTTTTGTGCTTATCATATTCGTTAGTTCACACTTCTTAGGTCCACCTTATTCATTCTGTTCCTAAATGTGTATATTTACCCCCATGTAATTCTCCCTGAATTTGGAACCTGTCTCAGGGGCACCCCTTTTACTCGCATCAAGCGGCAGTGGCAAACAGGTCTATCTGCAGGAACCCCCAATGATGGAAGTGGGGGAAGAGGACTCAGGGTGGAGTTTCCATTCGTGGACTTGTTGAAGCAGCCTGCTGAGAACGGTTCTTCCAAGCTGTTGTCCATCCCAGCAATGTACAGAATCAAAAAATGCACCCTGTGATGTATCGCTCAAAGCCAAATGCCCTGAGCTAACACGGACAACTGGAGTGAGTGTGTTCCTTCCCTGTTTTTAGAGATAGAACATCGCAGTCGTATTGTCTGTCTGGGGCACAACTACCTTGCGCTGAATGAGAGGAAGAAATGCCCTGAAGGCCAGTTGGATGGCCAACAGTTCAGGAGTCAATTCCCTTTGGACACTGAGATCCTATAAGTGCCAACCCAGCTCCCTCCAGCCAGAATTAGGTTGAGAAAGGGCTGTCCCTGCAACAGATTGTTTGCATTTGTCCACTGTAGAAAGGGATGTGTACGGCCCCAAATCAACACTAGATACTCCCAATGACCCTCGGCCTGAGACCATTGCACTGCTAGGCAAAGTTCCAATGGGAAGCATGTACAATCTGGCATATGTAACTATGGTAATGCAGGATACTATCATGTCTAGTAGGTGCATTACTGTCCTGACGTTAACTGACAATCTGGCTGTAAAAGATGCAGCAAAATTTGCAATGCTTGCTTCCTTGCAGGGCTTGGGTAAGCTTTTGCTACACAGGAGTTGAGATTTCTTAATATTTCTATTGTGTGAACGTTTTAGGCCTCCTCCCAAGTATATTGATTGCTTTTTTAATTAGTTAGGATTGGGAATGTAAGTTTTTCTATTTCAGATTTAGTCAATCGTCTTTTCAAGAAAGACTTTAAGATGGAGGGTGAGTTTAATCTTTTGAAAAAACAAAACATTTTCTTTTAATGTTTAGGTTTTCCTGGAGTGTTTCTTTTTTTTAGAATGTTTTCAGGCATTAAATAAATCCCTTATTTTAATATGGCTTTTTATGGATGGCAATTTGTTTAGAAGGATTATAATTTAGTTTTTTTGAAATTTGTGAATGGGTTACTGCATGCAAATTTGTAATTTTTTTTATTTTTTAAGTTCTGTTTATTGTTTTTCAACCAAACAAAAACATCAGGAGCATCATTACGAACAGTAATTAGTACATTATCAGCGTGTTTGCATCTCAGGTACTTATAGCATTAGTCCATATCAATTAACATATCAAGGCATATCACTATATCAGCAGAACATCAAAAAGCAGAGGACATTGCATCAGGGCAGTACACAACAGTCTCATAAATAAGCTATGTTTCCATTACATCATTGCTGTGTACGTGCTTCTACATACAATAACGTACACTTTACTAGAATGCAAAAATTTTTGTTCACAGGTGGTATCTCTATCGCTCATAGTGGAGGACCCTTCAACCATTTGTGTACACTCTGGACCTGCTATTGCGTAGGTACTTTTGTGTCGTACGTTGAAGTCCCACGTGGGTGTGATAGCAGGTAACATGTTAAGGGGGCCCAGATATCCCTGGGCCTAGAGGCACTAGGTAGCAGTTCAGCGAATGTGGTGAGTCGTTCTTGGCAAACCACCAATCATCAATCCAGCTCTTAAATTTGGGTGCCCATCCCCTGCCCCATCAGCAAGCCACCCGCCTCTTAGCCATGAGCAGTGCAAGGGCAACATATTTGCGATGTGCCGCCTGTAGTGATTTGACGTAGCCAAGCAGAGCCATCAATGGTGTGGGTTCGATGTGTGTATTCGTCATCAGAGCCAGAGCGTCAAAGACGTGCCCCAAAACGCATTCACACCCGGGCATTCCCAAGCCAGATGGAGAAAATCTGCTCCAGGAGCTCGACGTCTGTCACATCTGTCCGAGTCTCGCAAATGATACCTGTGCATCTTGGCTGGGGTGTAATGTAATATAATCTATGAAGAAACTCATAGTGTATTATGCGAAGCCTGCTGCTGGCCGAGACCCGCTCAGTCTGCGAGCAGCAGTATTCCCAATGGTCATCTGTCAGGGCGAAACCCAACTCCTCACTCCATTGTGTGCGAGATAGCATAGCCGGCAGCTCCCTCTGCATGTGCACTGCCCGATATATCAGGGAGACAAGGCGTTTAGTCATCGAACTTTTAAGTATCAGCTGTAGTGAAGCTAGCACCTGCGGCTCTGCCGGGAAGTCCAAGGTTAGAGACTGGATTCCCTGTCTAAGCCGAATATATAGAAAAACGTCAAGTGGGGTTTGTTCCAGGCCCTGAAATACATGTTCAGCATTGCGGAAGTGGCCCTTATGGTATAAGTCCCCCCCGGTACTAATGCGGGTGCGCTCTCTAAAGTTGTGAAATATTGTTTCTTGGAGAAGGGGCATACTCGGATGATAAGTGAGAGGTAATAATGGGGAAGATAGTATGGGGGCATTCAACATGCGCCCTATGCGTTGCCGTGCTGCAGTTGTACATGTGAGGGTAGTCTGCGTCTTGTCTCTGGAGTTAATCGAGTCATACAACGCTCCGTCTATTGGAATGGGGTGTGCAAGCCAGTGTTCCGCCGCAACCTGTGGCATATACTGTGTAATGTAATATAGTTCGAAATTTGGTACTCCGAACCCTCCCTGTGATTATGGTCTAATAAGTACATGCCATTGCAATCTCGGATGCATACCCCCCCCAATCCCCCCCCCCCCCCTCATACAAGATGTGTCAGTTCTGATCTGATGTCTTAAAAAGAAAAAAAGCCCCTGGATAATACGGTATATTTAAAAATAGATAGAGCAATTGAGGAAGTATCACCATTTTAATTAAGAATGCCCGTCACACTATGGAGAGGGGTAAAGCAATCCAGCGGGTAACATATTCCATTATGCGGGTCATTGCAGTGCCATAATTTAAGCGCATCAGCTCATCTCTATCCCTGATGACACGGTTTCCTAAATACCGCAGTTCCTCATCACACCACTCTAAGGGATAATCCAGCGGAAAGCGAACTGCTGCGGTCATCGAAGGGAAAATGCAAGACTTCCCCCAGTTAATTTGGATCCTTGATAGTTTCCCAAAAACAATAAACTCACTGAGGATTGGATTCAAATTTTGCTGCGGGTCACGGATGTATAGGGTGATATCATTGGCGTATAGTGATATGAGTATTTGCCGCATATTACAACGTAGAGCCTTATCATTGTGGTGTTGCCGCAGCTTCACAGCTAATGGCAAGAGCAAAAATCAAGGGGGATAACGGGCACCCCTGCCGGGGGGCCCTGGTAATTCGGAATGTCTGGGATGTGCGGCCATTAATGAGCACTTTAGCAACCGGCAGTTGGTATAGTAGCCTAATCCATGAGAGGAAGAGAGGTGGGAAACTCATCCACAGCATTACCCCAAATATATTGTCCCACTCAATTGAATCAAAAGCCTTAGTGTCATCCAAAAATACAGCAGCCAGGAGCAAGTCGGGTGAGACTTTATTTAGAATAGCAAAGTGTTCTCAAATTATGGGAGGTGGCCCTCCCGGGCATGAAGCCCGACTGATCAGGGAGGATCAGATTTTCCAGAAGCAGGCTCAGTCTAGTAGCAATGAGTTTGGCCAGTATTTTGGCATCAAAGTAAAGGAGGGAGAGCGGCCTATAGGAGTCGCATTGTCGGGACGACTTTCCTGGTTTCAATAGCAAAATGATAAGAGCCTCCCTCATGGATGCAGGGAGGCAGCCAACATCCAACGATTCTTCATACACCTCGCGTAAAATGGAGGCCATTAGATCTATGTTTGTTTTGTAAAACTCTATAGGAATTCCGTCCGTTCCCGTGGCTTTCCCTGATTGCATGCTCATAATAGCGTCCCTGCCCTCGTCCAACTCGAATGGGGCACATAAGAATTCCCGTTGCACATCGCTCAACCAGCCTAGCGCCACATATCCCAAATAGTTCTCTAGATCCAGGTCATCCTTCCTATTTGTAGTGTAGAGGTGATTGTAATGTAGTGTAAAAGCACAGAGGATGTTGGCAGTGTCACGATAAACCATCCCGTCTACGTCTTCAAGTTCCAATAAATAGTCAGAGTAATGAGGTTTCCTAATTGTATGCGCCAGTGCCTCACCAGGTCGTCCTCCCTCTCCGTAACAGCGGGTCACTCAGAATCTACCCCGAAACTGTGTTTCCCTCTGTGCTGTGTCCATATAATCCGTGAGTGTCTACCTAAACTTGAGTTTGGCGAGGCTGTTTGGGTCCGCGGCTAATTTCGCTTCCAGTGACTTAAGCTCTGCCTCTAATTTGCGAAAAGTGTTAGTTATGTCTTTTAGTACACCCGACCCCTTCGATATGCAGAACCCGCAGAGTAAAACCTTGAATGCCTCCCAAATGGTTTCTACACTGTCCACTGTTTGTTTCGCACGAAAAAATCCTGTATTTCTTCCCGCAGCTCTTCCTGGAAGACCGTGTCCAGCAAAATAGGAGCATGAAGTCACCAAGTACTGAGCGGTGTGCCGAATTCTGAAGAGGACAGTGTGAGTTTTACCAGGGCGTGAACCGAGTAAGTTCTGGCCAGGTGCTGTACTTGGAATATCGCTGGGCCCAACCCTCGGGACAAAAACCAATAGTCTAGTCGTGCCCATGATGCTGCCTGTGCTGTGTAATGCGTTCTCTCTTGTGTGTGTGGGTGGGTATGTCTCCAAGCATCAATCAATTGATACGCGGTTATAGTATCTTGTATAATTGTACGCGGTTTGGTATAGTGGGGAGGGGCAGGGTGTGACCTATCCAAGCTTGGGTTGTATGTAACATTAAAATCTCCACCCCAAATAATGTGACTGGAGCCTACATCAAATATCTTAGCCCATTATGAGGTGTAAAATTCTGGTGCATCTACATTCGGCCCATAGCAACAGGCTAGAGTGACGGAGACAGACCCCAGCCGCCCCCATGCCAGGCAGTATCGTCCCTGCGAATCCCAGGTGGCTCCCGCTAGGTGAAAGAGTATCTTGTTTTTTATAAAGATTGCCGTCCCCCTCACATAAGAAAGAGGAAAAGATTCTGTGCTCCGCCCATTTACTTGCAAAGTTGTTTGGTTTCTGAGGAGTGAAATGTGTTTCCTGTAACATAGCTATGTGCACTCGATTCCTGTCCAAATAAGCTAATATATGTTTCTTCTTCCTCGGGTCCCCCAAGCCCCTAACATTCCACATGATAACATTCAGTTTCTCAGAATCTATATCAGTCATATTTCTGGACATCTGCTATCAACCTGCACTGTATCCAAAGAATTCAGTTCAAACCATGTACTCGAACACAGGATAATACCTCAGTTTGCTTGGGATGCTCAAACACTAACTCGCCTGTTGTCCTCACTGAACTATAGAGGAAAGAATCCTGGTGTGTGAATGCCATACATAGAACAAAACATACCCCCGCTCTCCCACCCCCACCCACCGAAGCAGCCCCAACTTGGCACAAATGTTCACCTACTCGCCCTCCCCTAACCCCAACCTAAACAAAAGCAGCACAACAGTCCCTGCAAGTAGTATGTGGTGGACAATCTCGGGGGATTGGGGGCCATTCCTGGTGACAACACAGATACTTCTCGCCCATAGGGCCCACCGCAGATGGTACAGCCGGGCTCTTGAGGGCAGAGGGTGCCCGGTGCCTAGTAGAGATAGCTCAAAGTGGTCCATCATCTGAATAGTTTGTGTCCCCTGAAGTAGATCCTATTGCCAAACGATTATCATGTCTCGAGCCATAATTAGAGTAGCTATGAGCAGCAAGGACTGGATCATTGCGAATCATCTTCTGCTCCCGTCGATGAAGACTGTTGTGATGCCGCCATGCCTCCATCAGTGCGATTCATGCGCCTTACATGTTCGAGGAATTCCTACACCTGTTGTGGCTTGGTGAAAAAACGTTGTTTGCCCTGATGAGTAATCCTGAGACGCGCCAGATATAATATCGCATAGTCAATGTGTGCCTTCTGCAGCTTATTTTTGACGTCCATAAACTTGCGCCTCTCTTCCTGGACTATGGGCGTAAAATCGGGGTAGATGAAGAATGTGTTCCCGTCATATGACGGGTTCTGTTTACTTCTCACAGCTCGTAGGGTCATGTCCCGGTCCTTATAGTTCAAATGTCTTGCTATTATAGGACGTAGAGTGATGCCGAGCGGCGGGCGCGGCCCAAGGGATCAGTGGGCCCATTCTTTAATGAACTGGTTGGAGAAGGACTCAGCTCTGATTGCAGACAACAATAGTTTTTAGACGTATTCTTCCATTTTTCCTGTGTTGGTCGATTCAGGAGTTCCTAATATGCGAATATAATTGCGCCTACTGCGCGCTTCTAAGTCCTCGCTCTTTGCAGCAATAAGTTTCAAGAGCTTATCCATGTGGGCAAGCTGCGTTGTGTTTCTGGGTGAGGTGTCCTCGGTGTCCGCCTCTTTTATACGATCCTCATGCCCCTCCAACTTATGTGCAATGGCGTCCATACGTGACGACATTCTGTCCACCGTGTCCACAATGGTGGCGAACCCCTGTCTGACCTCCTGGAGGATACTCTGCACATCAGCAGCCTGTGGGGTCGCACCCCCCTGGGCCTCATCTCTCCTGTCGAGGTCCTGGTCATCTTGCAAGTTCCGGGGACCTCGCTTCGCGGCCTCAAAATTCAACTTTGGTTGCCTGGTATCTTGTTTACCCAAGACAACGCAAGGGTGTAGCTAGGTTGTGTGCCCCAGATGCCTGTTTACACTCCGAACCCCAGCGGAGTGGCTCGACAGTGCCTTCAACAAGTAACAGCAAATGAAGCACCAGTGCAAGGTGGCGCAATGGTTCACAGCCGGCAGGCCGCAGCCACCTCAGGCAGCCAGCCACAGTCCAGACCGCATACTTACACTCTCCCACTCCAACGCGTGTGTGTCACCTTCAGTATGAGTGGCTCGTCGCAGGAGTCTCACAACAGGCACCGCACCACAAAGCCCGTGCACCGAGGGGCTCGCAGGCTGTCGCCAGGGCAAAGTTCGCAAATGGAGCAGGTAGCAACAGGGGTAGCTCCAGAGCACTACACGTATGGGCAGCAAATGCAACAATTTCTCCGAGCTTCAGCACGTTGATTTGACAGCAGCCCTCAACAGAGCAAGCCCCACTCAAATGTCTGATTAGTTTGGGGGGAAGTTCCGGGTGTTATCTTCAGTAGGTCGCCGTATCAGGAGCCTCCCCTCCTAAAACAACTTCACATCCAGGAATAGTTTCCCTTGTCCACAATAAAAGCAGGTGTGACAGAATCGCTTAATAATATCCCCAGCTCCTCACTTCGCAAGATGGCGACCGGCAGTGCTCTATCCCAAGATGGTGCCGAACCAGGGGACCCAACCGCTCAGTCACACAATGGAGTGGCAATAGCAGATGGCCACGTCCCCCTCCAGCTTAATCAGGGGACTCTCTGGGGAAAGGGCCAGGTCCGTTGGCCGTGCTTCCAAAGAAGTGAGCCCCCTCCACACCTCAGTGGGGGCCGCAGGCTAGAATCAGGCCATGCGCAGGTCATCCGCCGCCAGCAACGCGCCCCACCACTCACCTACCGCCTTCCACTTCAGTGCGGGCGTTGTCGTCCGCCTCCGATTGCAGCAAAGCAGAGTCACTCGCCACCAGGTACGTAGCAGTCGCGATCGCCGTTCAGGATTCCGGGTCGTTATCTCCAATGCTGCTGCCTGAGCCGCGTCTCACGGCCTGGGCATCTTGTGTGCAGCAGCGGGCTCACGTAGTGGCTGAGGCCGCTCTTGACTGCTGCTTAGCTTTCTCCCTCGGTCAAATCTTTACGATATCAGATCGGGAGCAGGGTTGGCCCAAATCAGCTGATTTTTTCAGCGAGTCTGGAGGTAGGTTAGGTCTTTCAGCAAGCAGCATTACAAAGCATCGATGAGGCCATTGAGCAGGATAAATGAAAGGATTAAGGCGCCGGGCTGCAGGAGCCTCACGCTTGTGCGGCCATCTTGCATGTGCGCCACCTAGCGCCCTCGAATTTGTATTTCTCCTTACAGTTAACTTTAAGACCTAATCTGTGCCAATATTTTCAATATTTATTTTAAATGATGTTGTCATGGAGCAATTGTTTTAGTATGTTATTGAATTTATCTGTAATGTTGTGAGATTTATGTTTAATTTCTTTAGTGTGATTTGTTTTTAAATAGTTTTCTATTTTGAGTGCATAATTACAGATAGAGGGGAATCTATCTGGAGAATTTTCAAACTGTGATAGTCATAAAATATATATTATATTTCTAATTTGTTGTTGACTGAGTTTTTTATGATATGCCTTTAAGTATTAATAGGAGAATGCATATTTTGTAAAAAATATTTTATTCAATTTCTGTCTGTCTTTTTTTATTTCAACATGTATTTTTAAGATTAATGATGTGAAGAATAAATCTTAAACAAATTAAACATTATTTCACTTTAAAATAAGAATGGATTGATGAGATGTGCTGTGGTATGTAGGATGCACCAAAGGGGTGACACTGTGGAGTCTTGGAGGCTATGGAGTATTATTTATCACTATCAAAATGTATGGGTACTAGGGCTTGAACAGCAGTTATAAATCACTTTCAGGAACAACAATTTTACTTTCATTAGAAGAGAGAGCTGTTGCCAAGCCGTCTTTATTTTTTAGTAATGTGTTCCTTGAAGGAGAGGTTGGTGTCTTGTGTGAATCTAAGTGATTTAGCATTCGGTGAAAGTTAGGGGTTTGAAGCTGTCTTGGTTCATGTCATTGAGCTAGGTTTGTACTGTTTTAGTTTGTTGTTTTTGGCAAATAACAGGAATATTGTTTTGGGTTGGGTACAGCATCAGGTAGGTGGTGGACATCCAGTCTGCATGGAGAATCTTCCGACACAAAAACTATCCTTTTAGCCTATTTCTCTTTGTATGAGCACTGCTGAATGTAGCTCACATGCAAAGAGAAAATAACATAGAGAAATAAAGATATTTCTCCTCGTTATGCTAACCTCAGGCAGGCACCCCATTTTGCTGTAAACACATGGCTATAAATCTTTGTCGATATGGGTTTGCATTAAAATGCATGGGTGGATTTATGGGAACATCCATACACCACCAAGGTGCAAAGGTAGCGCAATATCACCATGTAAATACCACAAACAATTTAGGCGTCTGTCTACTTCAAAAAAGTGAAGCAAGCCTGGCACAAAATCAGTCCTCAAAAAATAGGTATTTTCAGTGACAACAAGATCTGTTTGTCTTCTATATAGGTAGAATTGATCAGTTGCTGCAGAAATATTTTCAATGGGTGGTCTCTGAGATTCACCATGAAAAGGAAGTTGTGAGACTTCTGTAAACATTTTTTGTCAAGTAAACATGAGACTGTCAGCCCTTACTTCAGAATCTGATGATTTCAAGGTGACAGTAGAAGGGTTGGGATATTCCTCAAGTCTGTTAGGTTTGTCTGAACATGTGAAAATGTAAAAAACTCACAAAGAGCATTTTCTTTTGTATCTTTAGAAAAGACCAACATTTTTATGATAAATATGTGCTCTGTATTGTATTCTTGGATTCACTACTGGCTTCTTTGCCAAGCAGTCCTATTACCACCAGTAGCTTTACACACATGAAAACTGTTGATCAGGAAGATACCAAATGGGAGTTTCTCAAGAAGCTGTATGTCTTTATTATAAAAAATCCCAGTTTATAATTGAAGAGTTCTTGCGAGAAATGATTGTTATTTACCCTGTAAGCATCAGTTCTTGCCATGTAGTGGTGTAGCTTTGCATAAGTCTGCCATCTAGTGCTGTGCTTGGAGGATTACAAGTTGTTTGCGTTTCAAGACGTTTTCTTTGAGTCACGGGGTGTATGACTCCTCTTCTTGATAAAACCATGCATGGTTATCAACACCATCTTCAGATTCTTTTCCCGTAGGTAGGTGAGAATGTAAGGATGATATATATCAGCAATGTGATGTCCATGCAGTAGTATGATGTAAGTATATAAAGTATATGAACTGTAACTTACACAGGGTTTTTGGGGAAGAGGGTTGGCGCATGTGAATCTATAGCACTACTATAGAACTTTGGCATTGGGCATAGTATTTCGGGCGAAATATAGCTTCCCAGTACAGGCCCACATACTGACCACCGGGTCATTTAATCAAAATTTGTTGTCTTTGTTAATGCAGAGTGTGACTACAGGGAGCTGTCCTTGCTCCCCCGCCAGTTCAAGCATTTTTGTCAATGAAACTCGGTAAGGGATACCGAGTGCATGGTTGTGTTCATTCACTGAGTAATGATGACCCAGTGTGTATGTTTTATTTAAAGAGCAAAATTAGTACGCTTACACGGGACGATTGGTCCTGAATACCGGTAATGCTTACACCTCTTTATAGAATTCACCGGGTCACACTATTGGTCCAGAGGGACTAGACCACATGTTGCAATTTTTCTTAAATGTTATTATATTCACTAATATGAGCACTGTTGTTGTGTGTTTTGAATATGCTACTTACCAGTATGCATCTGTTCTTGGCATGTAGGGCTGCTGACATTCATATCTATAGCATAGATCGCTGCCTTGTGTTGGGTCCGGATGTTTGCACATTGTTGTCCTGGAAGAGTCTTCGAAGTATCACGAGATAGGTGGCTCTTCCCCTGGACTACAGTGTGCATGGGCATCGACTCCATCCCCAGATTGTTTTTAGCCATTGTGGCGAAGATGGAGTGTAACAGTGTGAGTGATGGCCATGCTAAGAGTAAGTGTAAATTCTGCAGCCGCTACAGGCGCCGGGGAGGAGGGTGGGCGATATGAATGTCAGCAGCCCTACATGCCAAGAACAGATGCATACTGGTAAGTAGCATATTCAGTTAGAGGCATGTGGGCTGCTGAATTCATATCTATAGCATAGAATATATAGCAGTCCCTCCATTAGCGGCGGCCGCCTGTGCCAGCTGCAGACGTTTGAAAAAGTGTCTTTAGAACAGCCTGCCCTACAGCTGCTTGCTGCTTGGAGTGCACATCTACACAGTAGTGTTTCGTAAATGTGTGTGGGGTAGACCATGTGGCTGCTCTACAAATGTCTTCTAAAGGGATATTTCCAAGGAAAGCCATGGAGGCCCCCAACTTATGGGTGGAGTGGGCTCTGGGGGGGATCGTTAAAGTGCGCTTAGCTTTTTGATAGCAAATTTGAATACACTTAACGATCCACCTGACTATACCTGCCTTGGAAATGGGGTTGCCCTTGTGTTGGGCAGAAAAGGCAACAAAGAGTTGTTTCGTCTTCCTAAAATCTTTGGTCCTATACATGTAGTACAACAAAGCTCGTTTGACGTCAAGAGTGTGGAGCATTCTTTCAGCTACTGTCTCTGGAGTTTGGAAGAACACAGGCAGTTCAATAGTCTGGTTGACATGGAACTGTGAAACCACCTTTGGAAGAAATTTAGGGTTAGTGCGCAGCACAACCCGGTTGGAGTGAATCTGTATGAATGGTTCTTGTACAGTGAGCGCCTGGAGCTCACTAACACGTCGCAGTGACTTAATGGCTATAAGGAAAACGACTTTCCATGTTAAGAACTGAATCTCGCATGAATGTAGAGGCTCAAATGTGGACCCATCAGTCGGGTGAGTACCACATTAAGATTCCATTCAGGAGCCGGTGGGGTCCTGGGAGGATTGACTCGTTTGAGCCCCTCTAGAAAAGCTTTAATGGCAGGCACTCGGAAAAGGGAGAGATGCTGCCTGTTTTGGAGATAAGCCGCTATGGCAGATAAATGTATCCGAATGGAAGCATATGCCAGATTGCATTTGTAAAGATGCAACAGATAACAAATGATGTTATGCGTGGACGCGTCAAGCGGGTCAATGTCGTGGTCCACGCAATAAATGACAAACCGCTTCCATTTTGCTGCGTAGCATGCTCTGGTGGTGGGCTTTCTTGCCTCCGGTATGATATCCATGCAGTCAGGAGGTAAGTTGAGGTAGCCAAACTCTAAGACCTCAGGAGCCAGATCGCCAGGTTGAGCTGTTGCGGATCTGGGTGCTGAATGTCGCCATGGCTCTGCGTCAAAAGTCTGGGTGTGAGGTGCAGCCTTTGATGCGGTACCACGGAAAGTTCTAGAAACGTGGTGTACCATGGTTGGCGGGCCCACGTCGGAGCAAACAGGTTGAGCGTCATCGAGTGTTGCTTTAGCTTTCGTGCCACCAGCGGTATTAGAGGTGCTGGGGGAAAAGCGTACGCAAATTTGCCTGACCAGTTCATCCATATCGCATTGCCCTGCGACTGTGGGTGCGGGAACCTGGCGGCAAAGCTTTGGCATGTGGCGTTTTCCCTTGTGGCGAACAGGTCTATCACTGGATGACCCCACTGCTGGAAGTACGGGTGGAGCACTGATGGATGTATCTCCCAATCGTGCATCTGGTAGCTGTACCTGCTGAGCAGATCCACCATCTGATTGTCCTTGCCTGGGAGGTGTTCTGCCATGAGGAAGATGTTCCTCTGAATGGCCCACTTCCACATGCTCTGAGCCAGATGAGACAACTGTGGAGAGTGTGTACCTCCCTGTTTTTGAATGTAGTACATGGCTGTCATGTTGTCCGTCCGGATCAACACGACTTTGTTGCACAGATGTATCTTGAATGCCTTCATTGCCATGAAGATTGCCATCAGCTCTAGGTGGTTGATGTGCATCTTCCTTTGCTGTGTCGTCCATAGTCCCTGCACTGTGTAGTGGAGTACATGAGCTCCCCAACCCTGGAGAGAAGCGTCCGTCGTTAGGATGATCTGTGGAACAGGCTCCTGGAACGGTCAGCCCTTGCAAAGGTTGTGTGGATTCCACCAATGCAGAGAGTTGTATGCTCGACCGGTCACCAACACTAGGTCGTTCAACTGTCCGTGAGCCTGATTCCACTGACGTGCCAAGCACTCTTGAAGCGGACGCATATGTAGTCTCGCATGCGGGACTAAAGATGCAGGATGCCATCATGCCTATCAACTGCATGAACACTCGTGCTGGAAGCGAGTGTTGCGGTCTGAATTTTTGTATTAGCAATTGAATGCTGTTGATCCTCACAGAATTTGGCTGCGCTGTGGCCGCCAGAGTATCTATCGTTGCGCCCAGATACTGCCGCACATGGGCTGGCTGAAGGTGCGACTTCGGATAATTCAGTGAGAATCCCAGATCGTGAAGAAGGTGAATGGTGTGGGACATGTTGGCAGCGCACTGCTGGGCCGACTTTGCTTGGACAAGCCAGTCGTCCAGATAAGGGTAGACGTGAACGTTTTGTCTCCTGAGGTGCGCAGCCACTGTCGCCAGGCATTTGGTGAACACCCGGGGCGCTGTGGTCACTCCGAAAGGGAGGACCTTGAACTGGTAATGCTGATTCTGAAGGGTGAATCTGAGGTATTTTCTGTGTGACGGATGTAGTGGAATGTGAAAATATACGTCTTTTAGATCTAATGTTGCGAGGAAATCCCCTTGATTGAGCAACGGAAGAACCTGCTGCAACGTGAGCATATGAAAGTGTTCTGAGAGAATGTACTGGTTTAGGGGCCTGAGGTCTAGTATGGGTCGCAAGGACCTGTCTTTCTTTGGGATCAAGAAGTACAGGGAGTACACTCCCGAGCCTCTTTGTTCCACTGGCACGAGCTCGATTGCCCCTTTTTCCAGCATGACGAGCACCTCTTGCTGCAATAAGTGCAAATGCTCTGTTGACATAGGACGGTGCTTTGGGGGGATGTTGGGTGGAGTGGATGTTAACTCCAGACAATAACCGTACTGGATAAGTTTTCTGACCCACCTGTCTGTGGTGATGGACTTCCAGACTGGCAGGAACTGTTGGAGTCTCCCCCCGACAGGTGTTGTATGGTCGGGGGCAGTGACAAGGCGTCACTGTTTGTTGGCGGCGGAGGATCGGGAGTTGTTGTTTCCACGACCTCTGCCCTTGGTGCTGTTGCCGCGATATCCGCCTCGACTCTGCTTGTTGTAAGAGGTTTGTGCACCACTTTTAGTGTAGTGTGTTTGCTGGGACATCTGGCCTCTGGAAACACCTCTATTGCCTGAGCGACGCAAAGTACTACCCCTGAACTGCTGGGATTGGAGAGCCCCCATGGACTTTGCAGTCTCTGTGTCTTTTTTGATTTTTTTCCAGGGTGGTGTCCACCTCGGGTCCAAATAAATGATCAGGGTTTACAGGCTGATTGAGGATGGTGGTCTGTATCTCCGGTTTGAACCCGGAGATTCGGAGCCAGGCTTGACGCCGCAACATAACACTTGTGTTAATTGCCCTGGCCGCAGTGTCCGCTGCGTCCAGTGCACACTTAATAGAAGCATTTGAGATGAGTTTCCCTTCTTGAATGAGCATCTCTGCTGCCTCCTTATACTCATCTGGCAAGTGTTGTAACAGGGTTTCAAGTGTATCATAGTGTGCCCTGTCATATCTGGCCAAGAGCGCCTGCGTGTTAGAAATACGCCAGATATTGGCCGCTTGAGCCGCCACCCTCTTCCCTGATGCTTCTAGCACTTTAGATTCCTTGTCAGGGGGAGGAGCATCACCAGTAGTCTGTGAATTTGCCCTCTTCCGGGCATTAGAAACAACCAGGGAGTCCAACGGCAACTGGCCCTTGATGTAGGTAGGGTCGCCAGGTGCCGGCTTGTACTTTTTTTCAATTCTAGGGTTTATAACCCTGGCACGTGTGGGCTCTTTAAAAATGTCTGCAGCATGTTTCAAGACACCCTTCAGCATTGGCAGAGTCTTGACAGTCTTTTCAGAGGTGGAAAAGGTATCAAACAGAAAGTCCACTTCAATAGGGTCAGCATGCAGCTGGACGTCGTGATTCGTAGCTGCCCTCTCAATTAGTGCATTAAATGCAGCAGAATCCTCAGTGGGGGATGTTTTGATAGTATATACTTGAGTGTCCGGGGCAGTTTGCGGATCCCCTGGGTCCCCAGCATCTGCCCATGTGTCATGGTGATCCTCAGGATCAGTGTCGGCAGGGTAGTTGTACTCCTCATCGTCCCCTTCCCCAGCCTCCACATCTGAGTAAGTGGGCGAGATTGGATCAGTGTCCTGAGCACGTGGATTAATCAGTTCAACAAGAACAGGGGAATCCGTAGAAGCCTTTTTCCTCTTCAAAGGAATTGTGTAGGACTCCATAGGCTGTGCCGGTGTGATCTTTCGCTTGTAGATGGAAAGTTTACCGGTGTCGGCGTCGATAAATTGTTCCGACTGCTCCTCCATTAGGGGTTGTCGATGCTTTGTGCCTACAACTGCAGGGTTAGGCTTCGGTCCCGTGGACACCTTCATGGACGTGTCGACGACCGTCTTGGGCGCGAACGCCTTCGGCGCCACTTTCGGCGGCAGCGTGAACTGAATCGGCGCCGACGACTTTTGCGGTTTGGAGGTAGGCTTCGAGGCGGAAGTATCCTTCAGATCGACCGCGGAAGCCTTGTCCTTGATGCGTTGCAACGAGTCCGACACCTGCTTCGTGAAGGATGCGGACGGTTTCGTCGACCCAACAGGTGCTCTCGATCCACCACCATGTGCAGACTCGAGGGCGACAGTACTCTTGGCCTTTTCCGGCCGACGTGCTGGGTCGACAGCTTTCGGAGCTCCGAGTCCTCTGTCTGTGTCGACAGCCTTCGGCGCCGACGGTTTCGGGTCGGCGGCCTTGACAAGCGGTTTCGGTGCCCCAGCCTTCGGCTCAACGCCCTCGAGCGACTTCACCGGTTCGACAACCTTCTTTGGCTTCGTCTGCACCGACAGGTCTGAAGACGTGGAGCCGACCGAGGCGACAGGCGCTTTCTGCATGGACGGCGCCTCTACCACTTTCGGTTTTGTCGAGACCGAAGCTTTCACTTTCGGTTTCGATTTGACTAATGGCGGCTCCGTAGAAGTGTCCGTAGCCGGGCCCAGAGGCGAGACCGTGGATCCAGGTGCAAGATCTTGGGTAAGGCCATGTGGCGATCCCTCGACCTGAGCCTTAGTTAATGTTCGAACGGGGCATAGCTCTTCACCTGAGCTATCTTCCGTGGCCCCATAGGCCTCATTGCCGTCTCCTACCTCGTCGACGTCTTCTGTATCGAGCATTTCGACAACTGCGTCGTAGTTGGAGTCGATCTCCGCTGCTGGAGTTGTAATCGGCTCTCGATCTTCCTGCTCGTCCGCTTCTTCCCCCTCGAAAATGTTCACCGGGTCAGGGGCCGTCTGCTGGGCCTCCTGGCGCGCCACGCGCCGAAGTCGAATCGTCTTCTTGGAGCGAAAACGGGAACAAGCCATACAGTTGGCTTCATCGTGATCCGGCGACAGGCACTTGTTGCACACCGGGTGGACATCGATGTGGGGATACTTCGAGTTGCACACAGAGCATCTCTTGAACGGGCTCCGTTCCATGATGTGTCATCGAAAGTCTGGCTGCGTTGACTGGGCCTCGAGCACGGAAGAGCCACGCGACTCCTCTTGATGTCCGACTCGGGAACTGAGCCGGAACAGAGCTGGGCACCGAACGCAAGACAATACCGACGCTATAGGAAAGGCCTTTGGGCCGAAAAGAAAGTTTCTATCGATTCCGAACTTGAGTGATCAAATATGCATCCGAACCCAATGGCGGAAAAAAACAATCTGGGGATGGAGTGGATGCCCATGCGCACTGTAGTCCAGGGGAGGAGCCACCTATCTCGTGATACTTCGAAGACTCTTCCAGGACAACAATGTGCAATCATCCGGACCCAACACTAGGCGGCGATCTATGCTATAGATATGAATTCAGCACCCCATATGCCTCGAACACTTGTGTAACTTTCTCATTGCTTACAGGAATGACTTTTGGAGTGAGTTACGAAATCTAATTGACCTGAGCATTCACTCAGACTGTGACTTCGCCTACTCCACAAGGTAGGAGGTAGGGATCTATTCTTAGAGTCCTGATGAAAGTTGGGGATAACGCAAAAGCCGGCTCAAACATGTCGACAGTTTGCAGAGTCGTGGAGTAGTGAGTGCATTATAGCTCCATACACCACCATCCACAGGGTTCTTCAAAACCGTTTTAATCTAACCAGGGAGTCCACCAATAAAGGTGAATCTGGAAATCCCGGTGTTAGTTTTAACATCATCTTCTCTGCACCTTTTTCCTTTTGTGATCCCGCATAATTTTTCTTTAGGTTTGTCTCGTCTCCCCTCCCTATTGCTCCACCACTGTCGCAGGCTAGCACAGAGGTGTGCTAGCAGCCCTATGATTAAGCATGCCACAGATTTCTGTGGGTGAGGGCAATTTTAACAACATGTTGTCTTGCCAACTTACCTCTGCATTGTAGCAACTTACTCAGGTTAGCCCCATTTCTGTGTGTGTAAAGCTGTGTATTAGAAGGTCAGAGTGGGGCTTTTCCTCCTACCCTTCATCTCCTGTGTGTGTGTGAAATATTGGTTTACCTCAGGGTTATTGAGTCGCAATGGTCAGGGACGCATTAAAAGTGGTTGTCAGAGGAGAGTTTATTGCTATATCGGCAGCAGACAAACTACGGAAAGAGAAACACACACCTTCAAGGACAAGTAAAAGAGTTAGAACGCATTCACCATAGTTCAGGGCCCCCCAGAATATGGCACCAAATTGAAGACGCACTGAAACAACTAGCGGGTCTTGATCTTGATAAAGCACAATACTCTGCTTCATCTTAAATATAACTTCTATGTAGAAGGGAATAAATGCGGAACATTGTTTGCTAACAAACCTAAATACCAGTGCCAGGCTACTGGTGTTACATCTTTGTTTTGAAAGACGGGCATCTTATCGAGGAAGACGGGCCAATTGCCTCTCGTTTCAGGGAATTTTACGCAGATCCTTATACAGCGCAGGACCTACAGATGGAGAACGTAGCACATTATTTGCATCATGCAAACATTACACGCCTGACAATGGACCATGCCCCAGGACTTGAACAAACCTAATTCGAATAGAGGAGGTTTAGTTGCCATTTCGAGACAGAAGCTCCTTAAATACCCAGGCCCGGATGTCTTCCCGGTGCTATTTTATAAGACTTTTAGCGATCTGTTAGCGCCCCTCCTCATAAGGGTCTTTAATAACTTTAAGGGTCCAGCTACAATCCTACCTTCGATGTTATACACCATCATCATAGTTATCGCTAAGCCTGGCAAAGATGCAAGACACTGTGGGTCATACAGACCAATTTCCTTGCTTAACGTCAATGCTAAGCTTTTCACGAGTATCTTGGTGGCTCGTCTTTACCCGTTGATGCCTGGATTAGTGCCCCCAGACCAGGCTGGTTCTATCCCCCAGCAACAATGTGCGGACAACACAAAAAGAGTCTTACATCTCATAGAAAAGGCCCATCGATCCCAGAGGGAAGTTATGCTCTTCTCCCTCGATGCTGAGAAGGCATTCGACCATGTTCACTGGCCATATTTGACAGATCTTTTAACACATTTTGGCTTTGGAGAAAAGTTTAGGGCCAAGTGCTGAGCAACTACGGAGAGCAACATGCCTCAGTAAGAGTTAATGGGACAAGCTCTTACCCCTTTCCCATTCTGCGGGTGCACGACAGGGGTGTCCTTTATCACCCCTGCTGTTCACGCTCTATACGGAGCCTTTTGCCAAAAGAGCTAGAGATCACCCAGGCATCGCAGAAGTGCATTTTGGGGATGAGGAACACGTCATTACATTATAAATGGATGACGTCCTTGTGGCCATTGATAACCTCAGAAAGGCCCTTTTACTTTTTTTAGAGGAACTGAGGAAATTTGGTGAAGCTTCAGGTTTTCATATTAATGTGAATAAATCACAGGACAGGAGCCTTTCTGTGTCACCTGACTCTTTAGCTTATATCGCCCAGAGCCACTCGATACCGTGAACACCTGGCCTCATTGTCTATCTTGGCGTACAGTTAGTGTCTACACTAGAGGAAATTAGAATTGTTAACTATCACACTCTTGATCGGCGAATACGAGCTGTCCTGGCCCACTGGTAGCTGCATCCTCTCTCTCTGCTGGGCCAAATTGCGGCATTAAAGATGGTTGTGCTTGCAAGAATTGTCTTTTGTTTTCAGACTCCTCCACTTCAGCCACCTTTGGGGTGGATAAAATCTTTGCAGACAGCTTTACAACGTTTTGTCTGTGCTGAAAGACGGCTCCATATGTGACGGGAGTTGAGTTGCTGTCCCCAGGGGGTGGGGGATTAGGCATTCCAAGGTTGCTTCACTACTGCTATGCGATGCAACTTCAATATTTGGTTGAATGGTCTCAGGCAGAATCTGAGAATGTATGGACCGGGCAGTGGCAAGCTCCCCAATGAGAAGGATTCTGTTCTTGCCTCGTATTCACCGTCCACCAAGTGTCTATGAGTATCCAATAACTGGTTCAGTGTTGAAGTTATGGGATAGCCAGGCGGACCGGCAGGGCCTCTCATCTTTTCCATTTCCCCTTACACCTGTAGTAGGCAACCAATATTTTTTGCTCGGTCTCAATTGAATGTCCTTAAGGGTATGGGAGGTGGTGGGTTGCCGCTCAATTGGACAGTTCTTTGATGCTGAGGGTCCAATATATTTTGACCGAGAGATTTCACTATCTGCAGTTAAGGCATTGGCTTGCACATATTCCGGTCAGGGAGCCTGCGCAGGCAGCTAACAAGGTATGAAAAGTGGGTTCTCACCAAGGATACAGATAATCATTTAATTATGGAACTGTATGCTATATTACTCTACCAAGCCCCGAATCAAAGAGCGTAGCTCAGGTCAGATGGGAATCAGAGCTAGGTAGACAGCTGTCCCCCAAGGATTGGCAGGATATATACTACGGAGTGGGGCATACAGCTTGCAACACTTCTAGCAGGGAAACTTCCATGTAATTTGTCACCTTTTGGTATCTGATCCCTGTCCGCCTGCATAGAGGTAACCTGGAGCATGAGGGGGGTGTTGTACACCTGGGACACTCCTGCATATTCTTTGGGTCTCTCTCCAGCTAGCCCAATTTTGGAGCAAGATTTTAAATTACATTGATACGTATTTACAAACTTAATTCCCTAGATTTCAAGCATACATTATTCTGGGTCTATCCAATTTAGTTACATTTTACTTACATCTCGCAGGGGTCCACAAATGTGTCTGTCATTGGAGACGGCACATCAGAAGATTTTGGCAAATTGGGGAACTGATAGGGTGTTGATTCATCAGTGTTGGCTTCACCGCATGTGGCATCTACTGGGGATGGATTTTCTCACTTTGAAATTAACTGAACAGGGTGATTCTTACTGAGAAATTTGAAGGCCCTTCATTTCACTCTTTTCTCAGGAGTTTATGGAACAGACCTGCACAAGGTATCTCAGATTGCTCCATTTAACTGAACCAACACCTACACCACCAGGGGTGTCCCATCTTCGTAATCTCCTATATGGATGTTGTCATCATTACTGATCTTGATCATGTGTTGAGTGCCCAAGGGGGAGGACAGAGGGAGGGTGGGGAGTTGGGATCCATTTAAAAGTTGATTTTGCAATATTAGGTGTGCACGTAGGCACCTTCTTGCTTTTGATTTTTACTATCTTTGTAAAGCAACAATAAAAACAAATTTGAAACAAAAATGAAGGTAATTTTTTAAGATCCCTAAATGAAGGAGTGTATGGGACTGTGCTACAGTACAGTCAAAAGGTCACCAGAAGGCTTCTGATGAATATAATCTAAAAAGGGTAAATGTATTTGTAAAAGCAATACATTTCCAGATGGACTCTCTTAAGAGAATAATCTACCTATTCTTCTAGTGAAGCTATTATATGTAATGATACGAAAGGGGATGTATGTAGTAGCAATAGAGGTTGCACACCAGCACACTGCAGGAGAAAGATAAAACAGATGCCTATTGAAGTTTGCATAACTTGGCATTCATTTTCAGTTTGAGGTACTGCTCCTTAGGGGTTAAATCTACCTTCTTTTGGTACTGTTTCTCCGCAGTCTAGGAGCTTGCCGCCACCATTACTTGGATGATTCACTCTTCCTGTAGGGAAGAGAATGCTGTGGATGCTCGCATGGCTTACCAGATTCTGTAGGAGAAAGGGATGCCCTTTAAACCTAAAAACGTGCAACCTCATTGATGTCCAAGATGTTGATTTCATAGGCTCTTGCTTCAGGAAGGATTTTGAGGCCATGTTTTCTCCGAAGGTATGGTCTTTTAAGCTGTTATGTCACCTTTGTCAGCTACTGCAAAGCCAGCTGTAAATCCAGGAGAACCTGGTACGTTTACTCGTTCAGTGGAAGGATTTCAATGGGATGTATGACGTTACAACGCATACTTTTACCACGCCTACCATTACCACGCATTTTTTACAACGCAGGATCCATTACAACGCATACCATTACAACGCATGTATTTACAACGCAGGTACCTTTACAACGCATACCATTACAACGTAAGTATTGGTAAGTATATAATATTTTTTTAATGTAATTTAATTAAAATTAATATAATGTAATTTAATTTAATTTAATTTAATGTAATTAATGTAATTTAATTTAATCAATTTAATTTAATGTAATTTAAATTTAATTATATTTACTTTTTACCCTGTACCCCTTTACCCAAAAACCCAAAACTGACCCTGAACCCTAAAAATACCCCTTTACTCAAAAACCCAAAACTGACCCTAAACCCTAAAAATACCCCTTTACCCAAAAACCCAAAACTGACCCTGAACCCTAAAAATACCCCTTTACCCAATAAACCCAAAACTGACCCTAAACCCTAAAAATACCCCTTTACCCAAAAACCCAAAACTGACCCTGAACCCTAAAAATACCCCTGTACCCCAAAAACCCAAAACTAACCCTGAACCCTAAAAATACCCCTTTACCCAAAAACTGAAAACTGACCCTGAACCCTGAAAATACCCCTTTACCCAAAAACTGAAAACTGACCCTGAACCCTAAAAATACCCCTTTACCCAAAAACTGAAAACTGACCCTGAACCCTAAAAATACCCCTTTACCCAAAAACTGAAAACTGACCCTGAACCCTAAAAATACCCTTTTACCCAAAAACTGAAAACTGACCCTGAACCCTAAAAATACCCCTTTACCCAAAAACTGAAAACTGACCCTGAACCCTAAAAATACCCCTTTACCCAAAAACTGAAAACTGACCCTGAACCCTAAAAATACCCCTTTACCCAAAAAACTGAAAACCCAAATAATATTTTTAATAAAATAATATACATACCAATACTTACGTTGTAATGGTATGCGTTGTAAAAGTACCTGCGTTGTAAATACATGCGTGGTAATGGTATGCGTTGTAATGGATCCTGCGTTGTAAAAAATGCGTGGTAATGGTAGGTCGTGGTAAAAGTTGCGTTGTAAAGGTTGTATACCATTTCAATGCCACCCGCAGTGGGCCACTGATGTTATCCTTGGAATATGGCCTTCATTCCTGGTTTTCTCTCTGTTATGCTGTATTGGATCACTTTGCTATGCTGCACCTGGGTTCACTGTCAAGACCTGTGCAGCTAGTTTGTAAACCCCGCTCTCAGGAATTTGAATTCTTTGATTTTGGACCTAATGCAGTGGTGGTCAGTCTTAGAAAATCTAGATCAGGGAGTCATTCTGGCACCACCCTTACACATATACTTACAGGGACCAGGGGATTGTGTTCCTGTATCTGGATCCTACCTCTCACTAGGAGTTACAGCTCCACAAGTCACACATGCAGGGGAGATATAACTCTGTATCTGCTACAGTGCACTACTAAGGTTTGCTTTTACCAATAGCGTTCTCATTTATTTTTGGTCTAATATGTAGCACTTAAAGCCATTAAAAGCTAATGAATTCACCAGATGGTTTCCATTAGATATGATCTGGTATACAAGGATCTTGAAGGCTCAGTTGTTGAGTTCAGTGGTGGCCGGTAAGGAACAAGGGTGGTGAAGCGGGGAAGAAAGAAAAATTCACTTACCTCTGCATGCTGTCTCTCCTGTGTCGTCTCTCCTCTGCTTCTCTTCCAGGAAACACCTAGGGTACCCTAAGCCAATCACCATGACAGCAGCATTGTAAATGAAGAGCATCAACTTCCAAGCATAATATTGTAGAAGCTGGTCTAATCGGGAAACAGCCTTTACAACAAGGTTTTTACCTCGTTGTACCTTTACCACACATTTTTTAGCACATATATCTTTACAGCGAATATGCATTTACAATGCATGCCAATACCACACATTTAAGGCAAGTTGGAGGAGGTGGACCTTTTTTTTAAAATGTAAAAACAATATGTGGTATTGGCATGCGTTGTAAATGCATATTCAAATTAAAAACATGCAAGCTAAAAAATGGGTGGCAAAGGCATGCAAAGTTTTTACGTGCGTTGTAGCGTCGTACAACCGTCTAATCAGGAAACACAGTGAGATCTTATTGGAGTATAAGGGTGTAAGCAAGAAGACAAGATTGTGGGTCTGCCAGTAAAACCTTCTTTGTGACAGAAAAAGAAAAATCAAGTTCCTTCTACTCGCATATTTCCTTCTCTGTTATATAATTAGCTACCTTTTCCCTGTGTGCAAGTCCTTTCAGAAGCAAATTCAGTGTGCTTCCACCTTCTTCTTGACCTTCAGGAGTCGAGGGACTCATAACGAGGTCACCACTACCTTCAGGTTTATCTTCAACCACAGCATTAACGATAATAAATATTGCCAGTAAGTCAGGCAGTGTACTTAATTGGTATTACCAAAGGGACTCCAAAGTTTCCCTGAGAGATAAGGAATTACCTGGCGAAACAGTTCTCTGGGATCTTGCAGGTTTGAGAATGCTGACATTGTTTGCCACTAACTCAATGTTGTTGTGAAAAGAAAAGCAACACACCTCTTGGTGCTCCAGTTTACTTTTCCCACAGGCCAGAAAAATACTGGCCAGGTGGCAAGTATAGATCTTTCAGCAGTAACATCACTGTGCTTCCAATCTCTTCTTTACTGTCAGGGTTTCATTTTGAGGTCCCTGTTATCTCCCCATTAAATATGACCCAGAGATAACGATAATGGGGGGTAGTGGTGACTTAGGAGGAAACGTTAACAGGGATTACAAGAGGGATTTTGATGCTCCCCTGAAATACAGGAATTCCCAGAGGAATCAGCAATTCTGTCCCGTTTCGCCTGGTAATCCCTTATCTTTCCATGGGAGAAACAACTATGAACTGAGGAGTTGCAGCGGATATCTGATTTGACAGCTAACTCCTGCTATTGCCTGAATTGCGATTACCAGGGGCCTTGTAATCGGCTCCTTGGTGGGTAATATAAAGACCCTATGACTAAGAACAACTCCAGGTTTCTCTTGCTCTTTTAACATAATACAGACCAGCGACCAAGTTCAAAACACTGTCATTATCTAGCTCTTGCAGCATGGAGGAGTGTTCCCCTGAGAGCAGTCCCTAAATCTTTGACCTGTGTTCCCAATTTAATCTAAGAGTGTACTGTGCCTTGCTGGAATGGAGGACACCATCACAGGGAGTCCACACACTCATCCACTTTGGCATGTTTTGTTCCACAGTCAAATCCCTGCTGACACCGCCTCACATTTCACCGCTGCTAACTTGATTCCCTGCTCGGAGAAGCGAGTCTTAGTAAGGGAAATTCCCCGGAAAGAAGGAATAGATCATTAAGCATTCTCAATCCTTTTAAGATGACTGCAATCCTCTGTAGGCTTCTTTGTATGCAAGCCTTTGGGATCGCCCAAGTATTTGATGGTGAGGTTTGAAAGGGGATTTTATGCCTATACATTTACTCTTGTGATTTGAGAAATTGATTGCCACTAACTCAATGCCTTTTTGGAAAGAAACATGATGCACAATTTGAGGCTCATTTTAACTACTCATACAACCATATTCAAGCTGAAATTGCTCTAAGTCCATAGAGCCAGTTGTAACCTTCTCAAATGCAAGCAGGCTGAAATCCTGCTACCGTCAGCCTTCTTCAACCCTCTTCACAACCACTACCCACTTTTACTGTTCTCTAGGCAGTGAGAACACCCTCATGTAGCCTGACTATGCTGCTTTTTCCACAGAGGTACTGTGTGACCCACATCTGACCTCCAATCCTATACCCTATTTACAGAGATGCATGCATTGCGGGCATGAACAGCATCCCACTGAGATTCTGCTGCCAAAATGACTTATCCAGGCTACTGGAAAAAGATGGATCAACTTTTTATTCAAGACTTTACTACTTGATTGCGCTCATGCAAATACAATTAGAAAACATTGTGACAGCACATAAAACAATGATAAACAGCTCATGCATCAAAGGTCATCCATTTTTAGCCTATGACAAACCTTGATCTATAAACGTTTTTATTTGTTTAATGCTATTTCACAATAATTCCAAATTGAAATCATAAACATCCTGCGTGCGTTTACAGCCCTGCAAAAAAAGGTCCTTGAGATGTGCAAACTCCTTATGGTTCAAAGCCAGACTACAAGGTTGGATGATCCCACATTGAGGCAACAATTGAGAAACTACTTTATCAAGTTTTTGAACAGGATGATAATTACCCAGATCCAAGAGGCATCACAAAACTGTACACAAACATAAAAAGCCTAATGTAAGAGAGAGATATTGATATACTGTAATGCAGTCACCTCATATTCCATAGGGCAATTGTTTTAGTGTGAGGTGACTCAACATTTCCATTCTAATGTAGTTAACTTCATAAAGATAATTCGTATTCAACTGTATATATCAGTCTGCACGGGGACAGAGAAGCTAATGCGGTAAAATTTTTGTAATCTGAAAAATGTGTAAAAAGTGTTTACTGGAGATATGTGATCTTGCATATGTCCTAATCTCTCATTGATATACCACCCTCCATTGCTCACTACGTAGGTTTGGACTATAGAAATATCAAAAAATACATACATACGCGTTTAGAACAAATACTTTGGGTGGTAAATTCTCTACCTTCATCACATTGCCGTCCGGAGAATCCTGGTTGGCAAAGACACTGGAAAGATTTCTGCTCTCCTAGACAAGTGCCATGAGGCCCACAGGTAGAGGACCTCCCAGTATCACAACCATCGGAAGGGAGGGCACATCCAGGGGAGGTGTTCAAGGACTCAGCTGGAGATCCCAGGTCATATATCTTTTAAAAAAAATAAAGCAATATATGTCAGTCAATTGGGATTTGGGCTACAGGAGCTTGGTATTCTTGTTTCAGTACCGTGAACCAAAATATATAAATTCTCATGTCATTGATGGTAATCTTGGGATGGGAAAGGGGGCTGATTAAGTTGAAGCTCGATAGAAATATAGACTGTGATAATAGGGAAGCAATTACAAGGTTGTCCTTCATAGCGTTCTTCTACATGCACTTCAGAAATTGATCCTACGTGGTCTGCAGCCATTAGCCTTGTTATTTCACTTCCATTGATCCCCTGTGTCATTTTCAGTCTTTTATGACTCCATCTAACCATAGCTGTCTTCCCCATTCCCCCTGGGATACTATTTAGAGCAGTCAGTAACATTTCATAATGCTATGTATGGTTCTCGTAGACAGCCACTAGCATGAACACTGCTATGACTTGGCAACAGTTATTAATTAAAGTGGTTACCACTGTTTTTACATCATATTCGCATACCAAGGGGCTCTGGCTGGGCTCTTTAAGAACTTGTTAGAACAATACTGGAAACCAGGGAGCACAGCTTCTGTAGAAGAGGGCACAGAGGGGTGGGGGGGGGGGCAGGAGTTCAGGTATTTATTTATTTACAATTTAGACACAGAACAGAGGACATATTATGTATGGCTCTCACATTACTCCTCTACCTCAACGTAGCAGTTGAAACCAGGGACAGATGATTTCAGGGTCATAAATTACATACAATTATAGTTGGGTAAAAAGTGTATTACGGGGCGATTTTTTCACCTTGGGTTCTGAGTAACAACATAGAAATCTCAAGTTTCGCTCTTGTTCGCTATCAGAAAGACCTTTGAGTGCCCAGTTCAGACTGTAATGTATTTAACAATATGTTCTCCCTAATTACTCTGAAGTCCTGCTCATGTACTGCCTCTAAATAAATGCCGACTGTTCCCCTCCTCGAAAAGGGTGGTGTCACTACTCTTCGCGTTATCCCGTTTTAACAAAATGGCATCCACAACACTCAATTTGCAAGTAGTTAAGTTCCCAGTGAAAACCTTATCTCCAGTTTTGAAAATATTACTGAATACCACACACTGTCATTATACTTTCATGGTTATAACGTGTACATACACCAAAGATGCTGCTTAATAATAATGTTTGGTGGTTGTCAACAACTATTACCCCATCAGGTTCTATGGCATCTTGCATGTCCGCCAAACGTATATGCACTAGTAAATTATGATTTGGGCTTAGGAGTCTACTGATCAGCCACTTGTGGTCTGCTAAATTGAGCTTATTTACTATCAGAACACAAGGCTGACACTGAGAGTTATTCTAACTACCGTGGATTAGGGGTCAAAGGGAAAGGTTTAGAGACTCACGAGGTGAAGATTCCCCAATATAGACTTTAACACACAAATTTAAGTCACCTCGAGTGTTGTCTAGAGCATTAGTGAAACCATTAATGAACTGTAGTTTGTGTCCTCACAAACATAAAACAAAATGTGTCAATCAGTAAGGGGAATTCATCCCTTAAGGATTAGAACCCTCACTCACCCAAAGGTGACATGCTTCATCATATGGGTCCTCCTTACCAGTGAAGAAATCCTAGTCAACACTGGGAGCTACTACTTCGTGATGTTATGAAGGAGCTCAGAGATGTTTTGTTTTACTATATAAGGATGGGTACTAATTCCCATATGAGAGTATGATGGGTGTCGTGAGGTTGCAGCGCCATGTGAAATAAATGAGATGGTGAAAAATGTTAAAACTATCTAGAATGGATGCACTACCTTTAGTTTTATTTTTGTGCACTACCTGACAGTATTAAAACGTAAAGAAATTAGAGTGTCAGTCCCCTGCTGACATTGCTGGCGGCAGCTTAACTGCTGGTGGCTTTACTTCTGCAATTTCGATTGCTGTAAAGGACTTGAAACCAGAAGAAGTTTCTCACCAGGCAGGAAATTCTTCAAGTGGACTAAGTTTGTTGAAACCATCCCTGAGCCTCACCACACCAACTGTACATTGAGGAAAAATGCCTTTACCACATTCAAATATACACGCCTTCTGCAACATCAGCACAGAACTTGAGAGCGCTTCGAACTTCACATATCAAGGTGGCTTACGTCAAGCCCTCTTGGAGCCTATTTCTCCGGCAGAAGCTTTTGCCCTAACTGCATCTGGTTCATTACCACTGTCACCAATCAGAGTGACCCACATATTCCTCTCACCACGTACTAGCACAAGGCAATGCTGCAGCTCCTCCTTGCACAAACAGGGTTCTTCTTGCAGCTGAAATTCAGATGCAAGATACATAACTAGAGCTTGCTTGACTCTAGTAGTAGTTAGCTGCAGTAAGTTAATGTTGCCCAGTGGTGTATGGAATGACATCCTCGACCAGTGTGTTGTCAGTACCAGGTGGCACAGAGCAGAACTGAGTTAACATTACACATGTCATACACAACAATATAACATTCTGTGATGTAACGCTTGTGCATGTTCCGTGTGAACAAAGAGCAGCCCAATACTAAACTGATGTGCAGGCATTCTCTAGCCCAAAACTAACATCAAAGGCATCGTTTGGCTGCCACTGGGAGCGGATCTAAGATCTGAATGCTGCCATTGTGACTTACATCTGGCTCGGGCTGTTTTTGTGGCGTCTGGAGAAATTATCATAGACTACGTGTATCAACCTCAACGTGATTTCACCAGCCAAAGGCTGTGCTGTCACTACTAGCAATATAATCAGTGGAATGGTAATGCGATGTCACATCTGATGTTAGGAACAAAACAGGGGCTGATGAAAAATTTCTGCAACACCAGTGCCATTTTCAGCATTAGCTAGCGTTTCTTCAAGCTTTTTTTATCTTTCAAGTCTACAATGTTTCTTTAAATAAACAGCAATAGTAATGAAGAAGAGCCTCCAAACGTGTGAGCACAGGAGCCTCCTTCTTGCATATTTTATATACTCTCTTGGACTGAGGTAAACACAGGTCTTAATGTAGTAGCTCACGAAAAACACATCTTGAAACCTGGTGAAATAGCCGCTCTTAGAAACATGTTTCCATGGTAGCCCTTTCTAAATATTTTAATCCATAGTGTACACCAAAATTGGTTCTACAAAGATAAGCATTTCAGAAATAATAATCACTAAGCAAGGATGGGTGTCTATTTTTTACGCTGCATCAAATATGGGCATGTAACCGGTCTTCCAAGAAATCCTGGTTTGTATTTAATGGAGCTAAGTAAATGAAAAGTAAGTGATCTGACAAGGACCATCCAATATTGATCAGTGGAGAGATCACAAATAGAACAGGGTTTCCGGATTCTAGATAGGACATTTTATTATTTGGGGCAAACCACTGGTTGAAAGCTACTTTGTGCATCAAACACTCATAAATAATGGTTCCTCTCACTCATCCTTAATCCGTGACTGCCCATACATTACATGCTTTCTGTATCAAGACCTGGACGTTCAACCAATAAGAACAAACAGCGTGAATCCGCAGCATGACCCAACAGGGCCTCAAGACCCTCACGGATAATGCAACCAGGCTATACAAATCCTGTTTGATTCCTGTACAATATTCAAGACAGCTCATTACTGCTTGAGTCCCCTATACAGTATGAATAATAAACAACCATAGGACACCATGTGAAAAGACATCTTCAGTGTACCAACCTGACTGTCTAAGATAACATTGCGCAGGCAGCCTGTGAAATGCTTGTGTTGTAAGCGAGGATAGGAGTAAGGGATGGTCTCCTTGACGCCACCCAACTGCAGCACCGGGTGTCCACTCCAATAGCTTTAAAAGAAGAAGGCAACTTTAGTGCATGTTCCTTAGACACTTGAATATTCTTAAGAAAAAGGGTCGTCTTGTGGCCTAGAACAAGTTCAGGAAAAGATATGTCAATGTCACAACAATCAAAGAAAAAACAAATACATTGATAAAAGCTGTAAAGAGCTAGAACCCGGGCACAGGGGTGTTCTAAACTTCGCTGAGACCTGGAGTAGGTTAATATATATCGAAGGCGCCCACAAGAATTTGCTAGTGAATAGAGAACCCATCTTGCAACACTTGAGCTAGATTTAGAGTATGGTGATCAGAGAAAATTCTCATATTTTTGCTGTAAGTAATGAAGCCTCTGTTGGAGGATTCTCCTCTTTTGATGAATCCCACACTACAATTAGTTCTGCCTTACCTACACCGGACGTAATGCCACCAGAGGATTCTTCACCAGCTGAGACACTTCTTCCAGAGGATGTATCACTTTCTCCACAAATGGAAGTGCCACTCACATACATCCAGCTCTGTCACCGACCTGTCATGATATGTTTACAATACTTAACAGTAAACTTAATTCCTGAAACGATTTGGCTTTTAAGTTCTGTTCTCTGCCACTGAATGTGGAATGGTAACTTCCCAAATGTGGCTATTACACTGTTTTTGCTGGGAAACATTCAGAACAATCTATTTAGAAGTAAATGGACCCATAAAAGCTCTAATCGTAGAGCACTATGTTTGTGACTAACTTTTAATTTCTCAACTAACTTCCCAACTCAGCCAGCACCCTCCCTTTTTGACAGGGGGTATGAAAGGACCTTTCTGAAGCTCCAAAAGCTCATTTGAGAGCTTCTAATCTTCATATCCCTAGGCATGGGCTAGGCACTATAAACATGTATACCTTGATTTCACATAAAATGTATAATTAGGTGTGTACCTTCTGTTTAGAGAAAGCATCCCTGTTGCCTCACAGCTTGAGCGATCATCGGTTGACAGCCCTTGTCCCACTCCCTCTGCCTCCGAGACAACAGCGGCCTTACAGCGGTCAAGAATGAAATAAACATCCTATGTAAACAAAATGAAGAGTTGTAAGACTATCGATGGATAAAAAACTAAAGCCTCATTATGAGGTCCCCGATAGTTGTCACGTCACATCCGTCTCCTAAGAGTTACCTATATCGGGGTTACTAATAACTCCAGAGAGGCTGAGTTAACATGGATTACGGGTTGAATCTTGAGGTTCCACTGAGAAAAAGGAACTACCAAGGAATCGTGAATCCTTGGTCTGGTACGACCAATAAGTACTCATTCTCCCATAGAATTTCATCTGGAAATTTCAGCAGGTTTCAACAGCCAGAGCCCCTGAGTGAAACTTAGCAGGTTAGTGAAGTTACTGTGGGCCTTATAATTCCAATAAGGCGGGTACCTGCCACTGCTGCCCACATCAGAACTTTTTTTTCATAATCATATTTTATTATTTTGAGAATAGTCAGTAACAGAATCGAAATTTGCCTAGCTTACGTAACAGTAAGTTTCAATTCTATTAAGGACACGGAGGCGAGGATTATGCTTTTCTTTCTCCGCTCTTTATTATCATCACAAAACACAGCTTGGAAAAGCTTCCAACAGAAAAATGCTTATACCCCAACACATAGTAAAGCATTTCACATAAACGTTGTAAAAGTCTTTGGAAACAACTCCAACTCCCAACACTTCCTCGTGGCAAGTCCTAACATTAGTCCTTCCATATGTCCATAGACGTTAGATAGGGAGTCCCTTCTCTCTGTTCCTCCTCTGTCTTCGCGCGAAACACGTTCACATCTCATTGGTCTTGCTTGGCACCATCATTTCCTGGCAGAAAAAACACGACAGAGTAAGCGCTGTAAAGAAATAACCTACACGCTTACAGCATAATTATGCAACAAAAACCGTCTATCACTACACATAGGACTTAGACCAGTTCAAAACCTGATTACTTACTGACATACGGGTGGGATGTTGTTTGAAGACGTCCAGGGCGGGATAATCCTCGCCTCTGTGTCCTTAATAGAATTGAAACTTACCGTTACGTAAGCTAGGCAAATTTCGATTCTATGGCAGGACCGGAGGCTCAGATTATGCTAGTTCAAAGCTTTCTCACCACCAAATTAGTGATATTCACCACTGGTTTAAAGTAAAACCTCTTAAACGTGGAATCCGAGGACCAATCCTCGCCCGCATTAAGTCCTCCAAACGAGCTCCTACAGAGAAAGCCTTAGAGGCCATGGCCCCCCTGGCAGAGTGAGCTCTAAAACGCTTGGTATCTATACCTGCCTCTTGCATGACCCAGCGCACCCACCTGGCTATGGTGGGGGAAGAGACTGCATGGTGTGGTTTTCGTAAGGCAATCAGCAATTGTTGCTCGCCCGGAGGACGAATCTCTAACGTCATATCTTCATAAGCATTCAGGCATTGAAAAACACACAATTTGGGAACATCCACAAAAGTCAGATACGAAATTGATCTTGAAGCAGTTTTTGTGCGACGCCCAACTGTAAAAGTGACCCCAACAGGGGAGAAAACTCGTGCTGAGATGTCCAACGCACGCACATCCGACACTCTGCGACAAGATACCAAACATAACAGCATAGCCAGTTTGGCCGGGAGTTCTTTCAAGGACAGGTACCTATTAGGCTGCCAAGATAGAAAAAGGTTAAAACCACATTGACGTCCCAAAGGATGGAATATCGAGGTTCCGGAGGTAAGGACAACCGGATCCCTCGTAAGAGCCCGCACACAAACGGGTGCTCCCCAACCGGTGTTCCGTCCACCGGATGGTGCGCCGCTGAAATTGCCGAACGCATAACATTAATTGTTCGGTACGCAAACCCATCCGTGGCCAACTCCGCCAAGAAATTCAGGATGGGAACAATTCCCGCAACCAAGGGATCCAAGTCCCGTCGAAGACACCAACGCACCCACTTAGTCCAAGCGGATTTCTAGCGCTTCGCCGTACTGTTTGCCCAGGCCTTTGACAAAAGTCCTTCAGCCGATCGCGAAAAGCCCGGGAGCGACCAGCGTCGCCGGAAAGCCTCCATGCCATGAGGTGGAGAGAACCCGGAATGATGAGATGATGCGGCTCCGGATCTGGATTGAGTAGCAGATGAGGAAACCGGGGGAGTAGGATTGGAGAATCCCAAGAAAGTTCTAGAAGAACCGGAAACCAAACTTGGTATCTCCAGAGCGGCGTCACCATCACCAGCTCCACCTTCTGTCGGCGAACCTGGGCCGCCGTCCGCATCACCATCGAAAAGGGAGGAAACGCAAAGGGTTTCTCCTGACTCCAATCCTGGAGGAATGCGTCTGTGGCCTCCGCTAGAGGATCCGGCCTCCAACTGAAGAACCTCGGAAGTTGATGGTCCAAGCGAGACGCAAAAAGGTCTACTGAGAAAGGGCCCCACTGATCATTCAGCCACTGAAAAACCTGACCATCCAACATCCACAGACTGGAGTCCCGCAGGTGTCTGGAGTGCCAGTCCACTACCTGATTGGCTTGGCCCGGTAAGTACTCCGCCGTCACCAAGACTATATGGTCGAGACAGTAGTCCCAGAACTCTTTCGCTAAATTTGCCAGAGCACGGGACCTTGGGCCTCCCAGATGATTTACTTATCGCACAGCTGAGACGTTGTCCATCTTCAACAGTACACACAACTTCGCTGAATCTCTGGTCCAGCAGCGTACTGCGAAAGAACCCACCAGAAGTTCCAAACAGTTGATGTGCAACTTCTGTTCTTCTGACGACCAGGTGCCGCCTGTGGAGAAATCTCCGCAGCATGCCCCCCAACCGGACCTGCTGGCGTCAGACTCGATAATCAGATCCGGGACTGACCCGAAGATTACCCGACCATTCCAGGCTTCCATGTGAGTCAGCCACCATGACATTCCTCCTTCACCTCCTCCAAGAGAGGAACCATCGGGTTGTATGACATACCCCTCCGAAGATGATGCACCTTGAGGCGTTGAAGTGCCCTGTAGTGAAGGGGCCCCAGGAAGATTGCCTGGATGGAAGACGACAGAAGCCCCACCACCCTGGCAACATGGCGTAAGGATGTCTGGGACCTTGCAATTGTCTGTCTCGAGACATGTCTGATTTTGGACATCTTCCGTGACGGAAGGCTGAGGGATGCCTCGACGGAGTCTATGACAAACCCCAAGAAGACGACCCTCTGGGAAGATACGAGGAACGATTTGTCTCCGTTGATGACGAATCCCAGCCCCTGCAGCCGTGTAACTGTCTGTTGAAGCTGAGAAACCAATTTTTCAGGACATTGTGCCATCAGCAGGATGTCGTCCAAATAGACGATCATCCGTATCCCCTGTCCCCGTAGATATTCCACCACGGGGTGCAACACTTTCGTAAAGTACCACGGGGCTGAGGAAAGTCCGAACGGTAGGGCGGTAAACGCGAACACCCGGTCCCTCCAGATAAACTGCAGGAAACGACGATGAGGGGGATGAATGGGAACCACAAGATAAGCATCCTTGAGATCCAACCGCACCATCCAGTCCCGTGGAAGTAGGACATCCCGGAGGAGGTGTATCCCCTCCATTTTGAAATGTCGGTAAACCAACCATCCATTGAACTCCTTGAGGTTGATTACCGGTCGTCTGCCTTCATCAATTTTGTCCACCAAAAACAGATTGCGGAGGAAACCGGAGGGATGACGAGTTGATTGACGAACGGCCCCTTTGCGAAGTAGCTCCGAGACCTCATCGTCTATCAACTGCGCATCTGACACTGAGAAGACTATAGGGCGTGGGGTACCCACCTGTTTGGGCTGGTCGTAAAACTCTATGAGGAACCCGCGGACAGTTTGCAATACCCACGCATCCGCCGTAAGTTCTGCCCATTCCCTCTGAAAGGCCGCTAGTCAGCCGCCAATTTGTACCTGATCCGCAGGGATCACACTCACGTTGGAATTCTTAGGTCCAGAGTTCTTCCTGTATCCTCGACCACCAAAGCGTTGCCCTCTTGTAGGGTAGAAATTGTTGAAATTGGCGGAGGTGTTGTACTGTCCTCGCCCGGAGCCTTGCCCTCTATTGCCGGCATTCTGTCCGCCACGGCCGGTCACGCGGCCCCTACCATGACCGGCCCCTTGGGAAAAACGTTGCTGGAAAACTCGTTTAATACTGGATTGGGCCTTATCCAGGGAAGTAAAGGTTGATACAAATTTTCCCAATTCCTTAATAAAGGGTTCCCCAAAAAGGCCCCCTTGGGCTACTGCCTCTGCCTCCGAGGAAGCCAGGTCTCCCAACTTCGGGTCCAGCTTAATTAGAAGGGATCTCTGGCGTTCGGTCGATAAGGCGCAATTGGCATTTCCTAAAAATATAATCACTCTTTGCGCCCAATTCGACAGGTCTTCGGGAGAAATGGTGGCCCCTGTTACTTTCACCTCTTCTGCCATATCCAAGATCTTGGTAATCGGCCTGACCGCGTCTAACAACTTATCTTCTCTCTCTCTCTCTCATAATCCTCCTAAGCCCTTATCAGACACAAAACTCTTGACCTCAAGGCCTTTAAGAACAGTAGCACCCATGTCAGCCAGTAAAGCAACACTGCTAGCCACCGCATACAACATCCCTGCCTCTGATTCTCCCAAATCCAAAATCCAAGTAATCACAGGTCACCGGAAAGACCCACCCAGCACCAAACCTCAGAGACACTCGGTCCTCACCGCCATACCAAGGGAGACTATAGATAATTCGGCCAGTAATCAGGAGCAATTCTCCAACTGCTTACTAATCAACTGTAGATCGGCCTCAATGCACGCAACTGAACTAGCTGAAGCCATCCTCACCCACGATATTGACATTGCATTCCTCACAGAGACCTGGCTAAATAAGATTTCCCCTCCCTGCCTTGACTTGCTGGTACCACCCGGCTTCTCCCTCATTACCAAAGACAGGTTAAAGCAGCGGGAGGAGGGGTAGCTATCATCCACAAGGACAGCCTGGACATTTCGAAAACCACCTCTTTTGATTACGACTCATTTGGATGCTTATCCACCATCATCAAGACCAAAGATATGGATTCTCTACTATGTCACCTGCTCTACCACCCCCCAGGTAAAAACAACTCTTTTGGAGAACAACTTTCCGACCTGATTGCACAAGACGCACTCGGCGACTCCAACAACCTAATTCTTGACGATCTGAATCTTCGCTGGAACGAGACACACAATCCCCTAATCCAATCGCTATCCAGCCTCCTCCATGATAACAACCTTAAACAACACTGCACCGAGGAGACTCATTACAAAGGAGCCACATTGGATGCTATCATCTCAAAAAAGAATTCAATCATGGTCAATCACATCCTCCCCGTCGACTGGTCAGACCACCACTTGATCCTCTTTCATATTAATCACCCCATTACCTCACTCAAACCTCCCCCGGACCCCCCCAAATGGACTAGAAACATCTCACAAATACCCCTGGATATCCTGGATGGTCAGTTATGCTCTCTTCTTCCGGCCAAAAAAGCAAACCTTTCCACCAATGAGCTCACCGACTGCTACAATTCCGAGCTAGTGTCCATACTCGACAAACTAGCGCCACTAAAGCTCAAAAGAAGTAGAGCTATCCCTTCCAGAACTTGGTTCAACGCTGACCTCAACGCAGAAAGGAGAACCCTAAGAGCCAAGGAGAGAAAATGGAGAAATAACCCAATGGCCATCATCCGTGATCAACTGAAAGCAGCCCGCAGGAAATACAACAACCACATCAAAAACAAAAAATCCAGCTTCTTCCGCGAGGCACTGGACAAAGCCAAAAACAGCCTGAAGGAGCTTTACAGCATCATCAGACAACAAACCTCCAAACCACTGTCCTCTTCTGTACAGGCGTCCAAAGAACTATGCGACAATTTCGCCCACTTCTTCGACGACAAGATCACAAGAATCGAACTTTCACTCGACTTCAACAATTCACACCCCAAGAAGACCAGCTCGGCCGCCCCTCAGGCCATCTCTCCCGGCGCATTGAGCACTCCTTGGCTTAGCTTTCGCCCCGTTCCAGATGCAGAGATAATCTCACTGATCGCGTCCTCCAAACCATCATCACCTATCTCTGACCCCATTCCTCCCTCACTAATCAAGAAAATGACGCACACTTTTGCACCTATATGGGGCAAAATCATTAACAGCTCCCTAAAAAGTGGAGTGGTCCCTGACTGCCTAAAAATGGGGCAAGTTACCCCCCTGCTGAAAAAATCAGGCCTTGACTCAACAGACCTGAACAATTTCAGACCAATATCTAACCTCCCTTTACTCTCCAAAATACTGGAACGCTGCGTACTTCTGCAACTGACTCAACATCTGGACAACATCAATCTCCTTGACCCCCTCCAATCTGGCTTCAGACAAGGATGCAGCACAGAAACAGCAATGCTGAACATCATCGATGATATCCACGGATCTCTTGAATCAGACAAATACTGCCTCCTCATTCTCCTTGACCTCTCCGCAGCATTCGATACGGTGGACCACAAACTCCTCACCAAGGCTCTTCAAGAGAGAGCTGGCCTCGGCGAAGTAGTTCTCAAATGGTTCTCCTCATTCATTCACAATCGAACACAAATCATAAAAATCAAGAACTTCACCTCCGAAACCCAGCAGGTCAATAAGGGCGTCCCCCAAGGATCGGTGCTCTCGCCTCAGCTTTTCAATATTTATATGGAACCACTCTCCAAATTACTCAGGAAAGCCAACATCCGCTTCCACCTCTATGCGGACGATACACAAATCTATCTGGAAACTTCCTCTCTCACTGACATTCACAGACTAAACAATGTCCTGAAAGATGTTCAACAATGGCTGACAAACAATCACCTGAAACTGAATCCAGACAAAACTGAGACACTCCTCATCTCGAACAAGGATGACAACCCTCAAATCACTGAATGGCTAAAAGCAATTGATGCCCTCAAAGGAAATCTTACTCCAGCCGACTCTGTCAAATCTCTTGGCATCATCATAGACCCCAAATTAAACATGACAAAACACATCAAGAACGCGGCCAGAGGTGCATTCTCTAACCTCAGACTTTTGAACAAGATCAAACCCTGCATCCCGAACAAGGATCTCAAAATGGCCACGCAATCTCTGGTACTGTCAAGACTGGACTATGGGAACGCAATCCTAACAGGTATCCCTAAATCGAGATTGGCTCCGATCAAAACAACATTACATGCGGCAGCCAGAATGATCACCGGCATCAAAAAATCGGATCACATCTCCCCAGCACTCAAGGAACTCAAATGGCTCCCAGTGGAAATGCGAAGCAACTTCAGAACGGCCTGCCTAACCCACAAAGCCCTCCATACCGGCAAACCCGAATACCTGGCAAAAAAACTCAAAAAAGCAGGCCAAGCCAGGAATCTGAGAAGCTCCAACTCCTTCCTGCTCATCCTACCTAAAACTAGAAAGAAAAAAAACAGCGGACTGCTCGTTCACTGGAAACGCCCCCAAAATCTGGAATTCCATCCCCCAGCACATCAGAACTATTCCATCTTTTGTGGAATTCAAAAGGCAACTCAAATCCTTGTTCCTTATCCGCTCCCTCGGTTGCGGATAACCGGGGCCAGTAAGCAACCCCTGTACTATTGTGACTACAACTAATCTTGTAACCAAAGAAGTTCGGCAGCACAATCATGTTCCGCTTACTATGTTACTCCTTGAATGCTAATACCTTTCATATGTCATGTTTATGCGGATCTCTGTCTCTCTCTTACTGTACAGCACTCTGTTACCTCCGGGTCTTGACAGTGCTATAGAAAACTTCCTAAATAAATAAAAATAAAATCTTGGCATGACCGCCAGGAGCGGTCAATGCCCTTACACGGGTCCTTCATGAACTTGGCCAGGAAGGTCGCCATCTTGCCGTCCAACTCCGGCGTCATAGCCACTTTACCTTCCAACGTGGGTCTTGGGCACTCCCCACGCAGACACCCCCTAGCCTCTTTCTCCAGAGGCTTGCGCAGGCGACTCGCCAAAAACTTTGCCACCTTGTCACCTGGGGCCCAGGCTGCGGATCACGGATGGTTGATCTCATCCGGATCCAGCATGCCTGAGCTGTCCCGAGGCAACTTGGCGGCCGAGCTCAAAAGGCGCCAGAGCGCACTGACTCCCCATCCGCATCTGAGTCCGGGGAATCCCCACCAGGGGATGAATGGACCGTCTCCGAAACCGCCAGAGGTCCAGGGTCCGAGGGTTGCCCGGGGGGACGGGGTTCGCCTTTGCCAAAAATGTGTCACGCAGACGCTCAAAGGCACCCCTATCCACCCCTTGAGCCCCCTCCGGCACCCCCTCCCTGCAGGGTTTCTTCGGGGCAGGGGGACCCTCTCCTGAGGGACCAGGGAGGGCTATTGGTGTTCCCCCTTGGGCTTGAGCGAGCTTAGCGCATTCCTCCACAATGCGCGCTGAAAGGCGCTCCTCCATAGGGCCCACCACCTCGGTGACGCAGCAGATAATGGAGCTGTCCACCGCTTGGTAGAATTCCTCATCATTTAAATAGGACTGCGAATCGTCCTCAAAGTAATCGCCCTATTCCATGGTGAAAGGGCCTAGCCCTAAGAGCTGTCCAACCAGCGTGGGAGTCAACCAAATATGGGCAGACCTAAGGACTGCAACGTTTTTCCAGAGCCAGGTAACTGGCAGATATAGGGTGCACTCGACCCCCCCACAGCACGCCAACCCTCCTCAAGGGACCACGTTTGCCCACCTCACAGCGTGCTAACACACCAAGTACTCAGGAGTGCAAGTCTTGCCCACCGGCGTTCACCGCGGTCTAACCGTAATACAGACCCCAACAGGGGCGTTCAGACAATGTTTACTAGGGGCTAGAGACCCGGTAATCTGGGCGTTCATTGAGGCGGCACAAGGGCAAGGCTCCGTGTCGGTTGATCTCCTCAGCGCGGCTCCTCCGTGAAGGAAACCGCGCTGGGAATCAACAAGATGCAGCAGTGCCCTCTAGTGGGTGACTGCGCACCGCACCGTAATGGGGAAAGAAGGAGACGCGAGATAAGCGATAGAACGCTTCCGCGGCTCAAACGGGGCTCCGTGGAAGGAATCAACAGTCCGAGAGCCCCCCCCCCCCAGCCCCCAACACAATGTAAAATATCCCTCCCACAAGTATAACGTTATACAAGGAGAGTAAAGAAAACACACTTAACTGGCTGCGTGAGCAGCGAAGAAAGAGGAGGAACAGAGAGAAGGGACTCCCTATCTAACGTCTATGGACATAATGGAAGGACTAATGTTGGGACTTGCCACGAGGAAGTGTTGGGAGTTGTAGTTTTTTCCAAAGACTTTTACAACGTTTATGTGAAATGCTTTACTATGTGTTGGGGTATAAGCATTTTTCTGTTGGAAGCTTTTCTGAAGGCTGCTGTGTTTTGTGATGATAATAAAGAGCGGAGAAAGAAAAGCATAATCTGAGCCTCCGGTCCTGCCATAGAATCAACAATCTGCCAGCATAGGAAATGTGTATCACTTCAACAGGACAGTTTGAAACAAGCCAGTTGTACATCAGCTATCTGCCACTCATCCACTATCAACAACGGCGATGCCCAATAGTAGAGGCAGATGTCTGCCATACCTATCCCTTCACCAGATAGCAATAGGGACACATTTGCTAAAGGCCACCCTAGATGGTTGGTTTAGCCACAAGAAGGAATTCCTTTTAGTAAACATTGTTTGGAACCAGTTTTGGGGTACAGGCAAGGGAAAGTTCTGAATGGCATAGAGTATTAATGGTAACATTATTATTTTAAATACTGCTACTCTGCTGAGAACATTAAGTGGAAGTTTGGCCAAATGTGGTAAGAACTGTCATCAAATTAGACATTAAAGGGTTGCAGGTTAGGTTTCAGTGCCATATATACCACTAAATACTGACAGTAACAAATACATTTTGGTTAAATAAAACCATAAATTTGCACATCACAAAGCAGAAGATGAAAAACATTCGTACAATTCTGAAACAATAACCTCATTTATGGAGATCAGTATCACCCCATATTCTCTTGTTTCCCATTGTGTCTTACACTGCCTTTTCCAAGAAACCAAGGGCCAGATGTACAATCCTTTTTTGCAGCCGCAAACGGGAGAACCTCCCTGACTCGCAAAATAGCATTTGCGACTCTTGCTATTAGGAAGGAGCGTCCCTTCCTAATAGTGAGTGAACATGCTTTGTACTAGTGTTTAGCAACCGCATTGGTAGCTGCAAAACACTTGCAGTTTACCCCCTACTTCAAGTACGTGGTAAACTGAGTATGTTGGAAAATATTTTTTAAGAGCAGGCAGTGGTCCCAGAGACACCTGCCTGCCCTTAAAAAAATAAAAAATGAATAATGTGGCCGCCTGCTTCTGGATTTTTTTCGTTCCTGCTAGGCGTTCAAGATTCGTTCGCGCCTCATTACTCGGTCGGCTCCTGTCGCACTCCTTATTCACTCTGCCACCGCGGTTCCCAACATTCTTTCTTTCTTTCTTTCTTTTTTTTAGTTATTCAGTCGACTCGTCTCGTGCATACTGATCCCAGCTGCCAGGCAGAGCGAATCTTGAACGCCTAGCAGGAAAAAAATAATCCAGAAGCAGGCGACCACATTATTCATTTTTCAAGTGGAAAATCCATGCAACACAGATACCAGGTTCGATCAGCTAATGTTACTAAGTCCCTCACATGACTAGTTGAGAGTTGTACCACTATGTTGCTGAACCCAGCAATGGTTCTTATAGAAGACCAAAGAATGTCTGCACACAAAGTGTATAAGAAGCCCTGATGAAAGTTCCTCAAGTGGGAATGGAACTAGAAATGCATCGGCATTTCTAAAAGTGTTTTTGCATCTCTAAAAATGTTTCTTATAAAAGACAAACAATAGGTCATTGGTTGACTTCCAAAGAAATGATATAATTTACAAAAGTTGCAGTGTTATTGTAAATATAGTGTGGCTAGGAATTCGTACAAGATTGCAATACTGTATATAGAAAGATTTATATGTTTAAGTATATAGTCTAATGTCAAATTGTTTGTTACCTGTTTAAAGTAAAGTTCGGTTTCACAAACCAGTAGCCAGGTAATCCCCCTATTGTTTACAAGGTGACCTTGAAAGCATTAAACTGCATCAGGCTAGAACCTTTGCTCATGCTCCTTCACATTGCTGCAGGCAAACCTTTATCAGACAGCAGCCTGTCTGCTCTTGTAATACATTTTATGAAAGCTGTAAGCACTTGGGGGCATTCACCTTTTAGACAAAAGAGTAAGGCATGGCAGCATGTTCTGATTTTTTTTTTTTTTTAAAAAGGAGTTTTATATAGTGCGAACTTGACCCGAAGGTATCAGGTATCAGAGAGCTTTACATGAGCACCAGTTGCATTACATAAGGACACATTAATTTTTGTTAGGCACTGGGAGATTTAGTGATTTGCCCACTATCAAAGGATGTTGAGTGTCGTTACCGAGATTCGAACCCGGTTTCCTAGATTTGAGGTCCACCGCCCTAGACATTAGGCCACACCCTCTTCCCTGATGCGGTTCTGATTAAACAAGTTGTGCAGCAAAGCCTTTCGTTCAGTCAAAAGCTTGGGCAAATTGATACAGTATGAGGCAGACTTTCCATATGCTGATGACTAAGGCTGCACTTAGAACATAGAGGTTTCAATGACCATTTTGGCAGGCAATCAGTAGTTTGACACAAGCCAAAACACAGGTGTAGCAACTTGAATTTTAAAAAGAATCTCATTAAAGCAGTTAAGTATTACTGCAGGTAGGGTTGTTGTAAGAGTCAATGACCGTCCATGCATGGCTCATTTTACTAAAGCCTTTCTTGTCCCTATTCCATGAGATCTTTATTTGTTTATTTAGAGATGTTTTGAAAAGAACTTGCAAGAGGGTAGATTCTCATAGTTCATTTGCTGCAAGGTCATTCAAGGCCAGATCAAAAGCCCGTGTCCAGCTTTTTGTTTTTTTGAATGGCAATTTGAATTCCAATCTATATCTAGGAACGCTGTGTCGTCTGATCGGACAGTCTTATTAGTGATATATATTTAAGTAGGGAGCCGCGTTGAGCTAACACTTGGTTAAGCCGACCAAATTCCAACCACAACCTGGCTAGGGATTTTTTTATGATAGTTGAAAAAGAATGCGAAATGTCATACTTTGTGCAGAGTTAAGAAAGGACCCAAATTTTGCCAGGAAAGTCACTGTGCCAAAACTAATTATTGGGATAAGTTTGGCTATTATCACCGCAAGAAGAGGTGTCAAAGTTGGGCTTTGCAATTTGCAGTGTAAGTACTGAAAAGTAGCAATTAAGGAGGCGGTCTTTGGTTTTAATGAATTTTGATGCAAACGATAAGGCAAGCAATCCTGCAGCCAAACAAAGATATTTATAGCAAGAGCTTCCTGAGACCGGCAGGATGCCTAGGAACCAGCTACTTTTCTTCCCAACCTTCCTTCCAAAAACACAATCTGAGTTTTTGTAAGATTCACCACCATTTCATTTTCAGCAGAGTAAGTAAGTATGGAGATTGGTTAATAGCCTCCAAACGCCCAATTCCAGTCAAGTTCATCAGAACTGCATAATCAGCAAATTGTAATGAGGTCATCTGACAGTGCCTCAGCCTTGGTGGATGGATTTGGTTGATTCAAGGTGTGCACTTAAGGCCAATGTAAACAGATTGAAAAGCTTTAGGGCAAGAACGCACCCTTGTTTCAAGACCCTCTTGACTTCTATTATGGTCGACAAGCCTTTGTTAGAACCAAGTTTGTCATTTGCCCAATTGTTTGAGTATAAAAGTGGATGGAACATAGTAATTTTGCTGGGATGTACCAGTCAGCCAATTTTCTGCATAGGGTATTACGGTTGACATAATCGAATGATTTAGAGAAATCTACAAGGCAGGTATATAAAAGCTGTTTTTTACTGATGATATATTTCTCACGATCATTGAGGGCACGACCTAGTTATCTGTGGTACTAGATTCACCTTTAAAACCTGTTTGATTAAAGGCCATTCATTTTTCTCTTACCGACCAGTGTTCCAGCTCAGCCAGCAGCAAGATAGGAAAGATTTTTGAGTCTACATCCAAAAGGGCAATCATACAGTAGCTGTCAGGGGAGCATACTGGCCTTCCTTGTGAATAGGTTAGAAAATAGAGCCACACCATGATTCTGGAACTTCCTTCTCAGATAGACATTAATTAAATATGGAATGAAAACGGGCCCACCAAAATCACAGTCTTGTTTAACAATAGCCACAGGAAGCCCATTTGGGCAAGGTGTGCATTTCTCAACTTTTTGTTTTATTTCATTCAGAGAAAAGGATAAAGGTGTTGTGTGGTGGTCCTTGTGTAACAGGAGAGGGTTTAGGTCCCGGCTTTTGTATAAAGATTCAATATGCCTCACCCATGTTTCTTCAGTGACATTATTGCCTATTGTGGCAGTTGAATCTCTATCAAGTTTGTTAATTAGAGACCGAAGAGATTTTCCAGTATTACTTTTGCAAGCTTGCATGATGTCTATCCAATCCTGTTCGGTTTGGGATCTTTTTGCTGATCAAACTGCCTTTTTTTTGTAGTCTTTACGTCGCTCACTGAATTTTTCACGCAGAAATGCGGGCTCAGGATGGGTATTAGTAGCCTTCCGTTCAGTTACCACTGCTCAACAATGAGGCTTTGATGATTTTGAGTACCATTTCCTGTTTTTCCTTGGTCGACATCTCTGCCAGGGCCATGTACTTACTAGATTTTAAGGAATACCCTTTAAGTTCATCTTGAGTCGTATCCCATGCCCTGATTGGATCTTTGAGGTCCCAGTTTAATGTTGTACTAGTCTGCCTCCACTCCTCACAACAGGCTGATGTGAGGGTGTTCCACCTGTTCCTTTGTCAATGGCAACCTGCGTCCTGTGTGCCAATAACATCATATGCTTGTACTCGCTCATTGGACTTCATGATCCTAATGATCTGTGGTGAATAGTCACTCTTGCATCTTGCAGCTATGTTGAAACTCACAATTTTATTGAAGAGGGAAAGAGTTACAAACGTGTAGTCCAAGATAGAATCTGCTTTGCAAGATTTTCTTGTGGCAGTCCTCAGAGTGTCACAGTGACAGCACCAATTGACTGCCCGGTATCCAAGAGCCTCTTGAGTGCGGAGGAGGTTGTGGTCTAATTTATTGATAAGATTGTATTTGGAAGTTTGTATCGGAATACCTCAGCGCATATCAATCCTTCTTAGGTTACAACTTCTTCTGAGGTGATTTGACAAATTGAGATTAAAATCACCTGTAAGTATTTGTGAGAATCCACTGTAGGCACCTTCCAGTTCCATGAGGAACTTTTCAATAATTGTATTTTTTGCTGCCTTTGCCTGGAGCCTGGGTTGATATAGACCTTTAAAATGATGATTGGACCAGTTTTACTTCCAAAGACCCAATTAAATATTAATAAGCCAAGTATTTGCTGCAAATTAGATTCCAAGCGGCGTAAGCTGAAAGACTTGCCCATCGTCACATAAATTGAAAGGCCACCCATAGGGTGCCCATTTTTCTTGGCTTTTTCTGCTGAGGTGAAAATTACCACATACCCTTCCAGTGGCAGTTCCTCTATTTATAATTATCTTTGTACAAAGGCTGCAAAGAACATAGTAAAATGCACCGATTTAACCACCCCAAGGGCTGAGGTCTTAAGCGCCTTTGATGGAATTTGTGAACAGATAGCAGCGGACCTGACAGTGTTATCTAAACCAAGATCTAACAAGGGGGAAAGATGGTTCGATAACAACGGTTCACGGGCCCACCGTAATTTACTTCAGGGCCTGAAAAATATACCTTGTGATAAGATTCTAATAGCCAGTCTAAGGAAGCAATATAAGTTAGCGCTCCATATACGTAAAAATGAGATCAAAGTTGAGGCATGGGATGCACTTTTATCGGTCGAAGTCCTTAAGGATAGCTCGAGATTCTGGGCTATCGTTAACACTCCACTTTTTTCTGGCCTTGAAAATGACTCTATGGAAAGCAATATTACTGAGGCACAGTGGCTTTCCCATTTTGAGGGTGTTTATGGGTCTAATGTGGATCAGGACTCCTGTGATATTTCATTATGCCAGAGGGGCTCAACTTCGCTGGTTTTTAAGGAGGAGGACAATGAAAGGGCAATAACTGAGATTTCTAGCAATAAAGCCCCTGACCGTGTGCCAGTGGATCTGTATAAATGTCACCCCAAATTTTGGTCAAAGATATTAACAAATGTTTTTAATGCTTCGGGCGCACTGGGATTCCCTGCATCTTGGTACCGGTATTTAAAAATCGGCAGAGGGGGGATCCTCGCTGTTATAGATCGATTTCATTGATTGACTCTGCTGTTGAAATACTAGGTAAGGCAATTCTAGCCAAAGTAATGGTTTGGGTAAATGATAACGATGTCCTATCCAACCTACAATACGGATTCAGGCATAACAGAAGCACCATGGATCAGTGCCTTAATCTTTATCTTTTAATAGGCAAATACACAATGGCTAAATCAGGTTCATTACATATGGCCTTTATGGACCTTTCCTCAGCATTCGATCTGGTTAACAGATCGAAGCTGTGGACCATTTTGCTTGATATGGGCATTGATCCTTGCCTGGTTTACTTTTTGGCTGATTTGCACCAGGATTTATCAGCTTCAGTTAGGGTCTCTCAAGCAGGGAATTGCACAAAGCACTTTAAATTGGGCAGGAGTGTCCGACAGGGGTGCATACTGGCACCACTACTCTTTACTCTTTATATCAATTTGCTTGAAAAATCACTAGTAGTGGCAACACCTGACGTTCCGCATGTAGAGGAACAGCAGGATGGGGTACAGTTAGCAGAAAATAGATTTCTAGGTGCCCTTCTGTCTGTACAACAATCTTCCTCAACTTTCGCTTCCCATCAGGAACTGGGGTTGGGCTATGTTTCAGATCAGTTGAGCCTAGCACCGCTGGTTTGTTGGCTTAAAACCTGGCTTAACGCAGATATTACCCTGAACCATCAGATCCCGCGGGACTGCGTTAAGCTGGACAAAGCCAGTAGTATTCCATGGCTGTCTTGTGTTAAACTCATGCTCTTTAAATTGGGGCGGCCTGATCTTTTTAATTCTCCTGAGGGGATTACAAAAGAAGATGTGACTTGGGTAAAATAACAGTTTCTGAATCTAGTGGCTTTGAATCGAGAGGAGCGGGAGCTACAGAAACCTCAGGTTAGGGCCCATTATCTGACAAAATCCTCTATGTTAATCGAGCCCTATCTGACAATTGTGACCAACATTTCCACCGCTGGCTCCTCACTAGATTTCGTTTTAATCTGATCCATTTCACGCTGGGGGATTTGCCGGGGTGGGGTAAACCAGAGGATGCTGCTCGGTGCCTGTGTGATAACCATTCCCCACAGGATACATTGCACTTTATGATGATTTGCCGTTACTTCAATGATATTCGCAGGACGTTTTTAGTCCCCTTATTGAAGGATGAAGGCTTTTTACAGGTTAGACCAGCGTTGCTTTACCTTCAGATGTTTAACAGTACTTGAGATATTTTTAATATTGCTAGTTTCCTTGTTGCTGCTGTTCGCCTCAGGAAAGGGAACATTTCTATGATAATTCATGCTTAAAGCCCATACATCTATATTTTAAGGAAATTTTATATAATTCGACACATTATGTTTTATTACTGATGAATTTTACTGTTAATGTGTTTTATTTGTCTAGTGGTTTTTGTATTTTTTGTGCTGTACTTTTATCATTTTAATTAATCGAATAAAGTGGATTGACTGACTGACTCTATTTATGATGTCTCTTGAAGACAGGCCACATCAAGCCTCCTTAAATGCGACTTGAGTTCTGGATCTGAGTTTTTTAACTACTGCTATGTTCCATGAAATAATGTACATGGATCATGGTGTCTTTTGGAAAGGCTTACTATCACAACAGATTATGTTTTGCCTGGCCAAAAGGAAGTTGTTGTGCTGAGTATTTTATCATATTGAATTTATCAGAATATTTCACAAAACAGTGTCAATCAATTTTATTTTAATTAAGATTAGATGATAGCCAGTTCCAATTGGCGGATTGGAAAATTGTAGAATTGAAAAACCAACAATGGTAGCCTAGTTAACAATTTAGTGAGATTGTAACAGAATCTATTAGGGTAGTCTGCTTAGCTCCACAAGCACCTAATGCACTTTTCAGCAATGTGGTGGTTTTCTTCAAGTTCTGCTAAGCCCAATATTTATCCTTCTCCATTGGTTTCCATTCTTAGACATCGGCTAGTAGCATAATGGAGTACTTTTCCTTGGGCAAGAATGATATTGATATTCCCCATTCAGCAAAAACGTCATGTTTTTAAAGTACCAATTTTGCTGCTGCAGCTGAAGTCCAGGTTACTTCATAGGGGTCCACTGGTTTTAATTCAACTGCTTCAATGCTCGAGGAAGAGAGATGATGCAGATCTTCCTGTGTGGCTAAAAGTCTCAGAATATTACGCCTACTTAAGATGTCACTGCTGCCCCGGGATTTGTACTGACGTTGAAATACAGTCTTAGTATTTACATTTGTAGTGCGCTACTGTTACCAAAAGGTGTCCTGGGGCTAATAACCATCTGCCTGCAATGTGAGAGAGAGATCTGGGGTTGGGAGAGGAGAGAAGAGAGGGATGGAAGGAAGGGGGTGAGAGGAAAGGGGCATGGGTAAACTGCTTAACTCTGCACAAGACCGCCACAGTTTGAAGGGACCCTTGCTGCTCCCGGCCATGGCCAGGTGAGCTTCTAATGTGGCAGCGCGTATTCCTGCGGAGTGGGAGGTCCTTCACAGAGGTTGACTAGACATCTTTCTGATGTTAATTGCTGTATTTTGGTTATAAACTGGTACTGATGGGGTGAAATCTTTCCTCAGTGTTACTGTGTTTAAAACATTTCAAAATAATAAAGCAATGCTACCCCAAAATATGCAGCATCACAGAACATTATTTACATTTTCTACTCACACAATTTAGTCAAGCCTGTCGCATAATTTGGTCCTCACCTTCCTCATAATTCCAGTAGCCCTGCCTAGAGGTTTAGAAATTTTTGTCAGGAGGGGGTCCTTACGCTTGAAAATGTTGACAGGGGGGTCTCGGCAACCAAAAGTTTGAAGACCTCTGCACTAGGGGGTTGTATGGCCAAGGCAAATATAAGGGGAGATAGCAAAAAACCTTGCCGATTGCCTTTACCAATTGAGAAAGGAGCCAAAAGGGTGCCATTGACTTGAACTTAAGCACATGGGTGTGATTACAGAATCTGGATGTACGACTGGAAGCTGAGCCCAAACCCAATTTTCATTAGTACTACCTCCAGAAAAGACCAGTCGACAGAGTCGAAGGCCTTCTCAAAATTCATAAGCAATAAGGTAGTAGGATCTCTCAGGTTGGAGAGGCTTGTTACAGAGATTTGGGCTCTGTGGATACAGTGTCTGGTGCCGCAGTGCAGCATAAACCCTAAATGATCTGGGTGGACCAGATATGGCACCAGTCTTAGGAGTCTGTTTGCCAGGACATTAGCATAAATCTTAAGCTCTGTATTGGTAAGAGATATCAGTCAATAACATGTACAGCATTCAGGGAGGTGACCTGATTTATATAACACTACAACAGTTGCCAGGTCAAGTTCCGGGGGAAATGGCCATTTGTTATCACTTCTTGGTAAATGACCAGATGGGGAGGGGTATCAGGAGTAACTGACAAAGGCAATAGTATTCAACTGGGTACCTGTCTGGGATGGGAGTTTTACAGAGTTCATATCTTTTGGAGCAAGCCTAATTTAATCTTGCGGGATAGGTTGTCAAGTGTCAGACGATCACCTGATAAGTGGTGCAGAGACATCCTGAGGGGGCATTTGGTTCCGTTGCTGCATATAGAAAGTGGGAATATGTTGCAAATGTGGCTGAAATGTCTGCAGCATTAGACCGCTTCTACCCTTGGTTTTCTATATGGATGAGATCAATCGTAAGGCTGTTTCTTTCGTCGCTAGCCAGGACAAGCAGCTAAGTGGGCAAAGGCCCAAGTATAGCACAGAGCCTGGGTGGCAGAGTGGGCTAGAAACCAGACTTCATTTAAGCCATCTAGCTGAAAACTCACTAATTTTCCAATGCCCAGTCCTCTTAATTCAGCAACTTATTACTGTAAAGTATTTAATGCTAACCTGTGCCAGGCTTGCTTGGTTCTAAAATAAAACAAGAGTATATTTTTGATACAAAAACAATTGGCCTAGAATTCAGTTCTTGAGTGTGTGAATTCATTTGCTGACTGAATGTGTACATCAAATGCTTAACATTGTCCTCTGATACTGCCTTACTGCTCGACCACTCTACCACAAATAGAGAGCAAGGTTCTATCTAACTTTAACCTCTGCCTACCTCTGGGTTCACCTGGACACTATACCGCGTTTTGGTGTAGTATATATAGAGCCAGTTTCCTACAGTGAAAGCTTCCAAGTAAACTGGGGTTGGAGTGAAGTGTGTATGGCTATGCACTGTGGTGTAACCCTAAGCCATATGGAAAAATATCTACAGCGGGCAGGTGCAAGGGACACACAAGAAATGTGAAGGAGTGCAATGAGGTATCTCAATGAATGAAACCTGGGCTCTGCACTGACTATGCGCCACCTCCATGCAAATGAGGGTGAGCTCCTTTGGTATCATGCCAGTTCTGTGCAGCGCTACGATCTATATTCCAGAAAGGGTAGCGCAGGCACCTGAGGCCAATTCTGTAATACCATAGTGCACGTTGCATGCCTAGGGAACTTTATATATTACAGCCTCTGGATTCTTTTTCTAAAGTACTTCAATCACCAAATATGTAATAGAAAAAGCATTCTCTCATGGTGCAAGGAGTTTCTTATAAAGGAATTTAGTTCAAAACATTTCAAAAGCCGAATTATATTTGGCAGCACTCAAAACAGGACTGGAACTGGCAAATGAACAGTTATCAAGCTAAGAAAATGAAATGCTGGAAGAAATAAATAGTCATCAAGTTTTGCTTTGCTTTATGAACTGCAACTTTGAAAAAGATAGACACATTGACCAGAATGCACAGGGAAGGGCTACAGGGCTGTGTTTAACTTAAAACCCACAAATGAAAATTATTAGTTAGTACCAGTTCTATTATGAGTATTGGCTAATGGGCGGTTCTGACTTTTGCATAAAATGGTTCCCAGGGCCAGTGGCTATGTACTAGCAGGACATGACATTTGCTGTAACATGCTGTTTGATGAGCAGTTAAGAAGGCACTGGTATTTAAAGGCCATACTGCTAACAGGTTTGGTACTCAGTGCCTGCTGTGTTTCACCAAAGGGCTCACAAAGAGAACAACGCATGTGTCGGGGTCTAGGAAATGAAAGATTTGAAGAAATCAATAGTTATCAAGCTGACAAAATTACATTTTGGAAGAAATTAATAGATTTCAAACGTTGCTGTACTGGATGAATTGCATCTTTGCAAGCAAAAGATGGACCACATTGACCAGAATGCCCTGGAGGGCTAGTTAGTCGCATTTCACATGAAACCCATAACTGAAGATTATTGATAAGTGCCAGTCCTGGTTTGAGTGCTGCTAGATGGCTAGTTTCTAATGTTTTCAAAGAAAATGTAAGACTTGACTAATTACAGTGGTACATGTAAAGAGGATGAAAAATGTAGTTTATTGACCTAGGATATAAGATCAGTAGATTGCCTCTATGTGGATGACATCCTCCTTTTTCTACGCCAGTCGCAAACTTCCGGGCCCCTTATCCTTCAAACTCAACACCTCTACGGTGAGGCCTCCGGGTCAACTGGACCAAATCACACCACGTCCCAAAAAAGGGGGATGCTTTGACTGTAAACTGGGAGTCTCAGCTACCAGTTTGTAGTCTTAGCTTCAAATACTTAGACATCCATGTCGCCTTCAAGTCGGTCTGAACTGGAGCCTCAACCTCTGCTCTTGAGCCACGTACCCAACCTGGCATGCTTAAATGGGCTAATCTAACCTTCTGCATTCTGAGGTGCATGGCCCTCTTCAAAATTATTAGTATGCCTTGGATGTTGAATGTCTTGCAGAATTATCCACTGTTCATACTCTTGACCCAGAAGCACTGCAGGATTGACCGGTGGGAATACTATTGTATACTTGTGCCTTAGAATGAGGGTTAGAACTATTGGCTGCACAGGAGCAATGGCTTTTACATTTACTCATCAACAGTGCTTAAGGTGTGTTTTCCCTTACATTTCCTTGTTATTGTATTCGCTACCACATCGTGGCACTTGTATAAGCTCAATAAAATCTGTTTATCAAAAAAAATCATCAGTAAATCGGTTCTTAGCAAGCCTACAGATTTGAATTTTGTTTTGGAAATATAGTAGATATTTAGAGAAATATTGTGCCTATAGCATTTTCCATTCTAAACATGCGTAGGGGTTTTACTGGGTTACACAAAGAACTTCAAAAGAACAAAGCTTTATTAAAAAATGCTTGATGGTAGAGAGAAAATCGTTTCCATATTCAGGAGCAATCTTTAACCAGTCATTAAAGATCTGCAGAACTCCTAATGTGCAATACTTATTCCATTTTTGCCCATGTTTTTGTTGAAACCATGTGAATTACAATTAAGGTAGGTATAACTAGATTTTGACATTGACATAAATATTTAGACGAAATACACTAAGATAAAGTATATCTTAAGAAACAAAAAGGAGACACTTTTGTGCTCTGTCAAGTGTTTTGTCGCAGCCCATCCAGCGAAGAAAAATTGTAGAATAGAATAAAATAAAATTGTCCCCATGTGAGAAGATTATTTGTGTCTGTGTTTCCAAGGGGCCATTGTCCTTCCCCTTTGAGTGATTCATTTTGAGGTGCTTGGGAGGACCCTTTGAAGGTGGCCTTCTGATGGTAAGCACTGCACTTTTCATAAAAATACAAAACGTCTTGCATTTGAGGTGTGGCATCAGACCAGGGTGTGCCGGTAGAGTTGAAGGTGAGTAAGTTTAATCTGAAATGGGAAGTGGTTATTCAGGCTATTGTAATCACCAATAGTAATCTGCCCAGATTCAACATGCTATTTTTTCTGATACAAGCTTCTTACTGTCAGCCACTCCATGATCAATGTACTCTCTTACTGATCTCTTTGTCGCTCTGCTGAATTCTGGATGCCGACATTACCTAGCAAACCACTTGAAGCCCTTTAAGTTTTGAGGTAATTGTCTATTGCTGTAGGATTGAGTTACTATCTCAAGTCGTAATTTACTACCATAAAAGTAATCCGGGAGCATTATCAAGCGCTGAGAACAATACACAACTATGAGGGTGATTCCAAAAAAGAAGTCCAAAGTAAAAAAATATTCTACGGTATATTTCATTTTCAGTTTCCATTTCTAATACGTTCTCTATGGTTTCCTACCAGTCTGAAAGGGTCTATATCATAACTGTATGTAGGTATATGTTTACATGGTATTTCAATAGCACTAACCTAGCCTAAAGGAAGCAGACTGCTAAACAGTGAAAGACAAGCATCAACTTAATTAGTAATAGGAGCAGAAATTGGGTTGTGGACGTTTGATGCATTGTGATGTAGTGTTTTTCAAAGACGCGAGTCTTCAACTCTTGAGGTGGTCTTGGTGGATACGGGGATGTTGTTCCAGATCCTGGGTACACAGATGGAAAAGGTCTGCTTAGTCTGATGGTGTCCTGGCTGCAGGTGTGCAGAGAACTACCAGAGAGTGTGAGATTGCCCACAAGATAAGCAGGGGTCCTGGTTGTGATGGCTTTACAGATGATGCAGCTGTTTTTAAAAAATGGTGATGCCAGCAAAGGAAGCCAATGGAGTTCCATCGGCGTGGGGGTGGTGTGATCAAATTTCTTAAGGCCCTTGATGAGATGTGCTGTGGTGTGTAGAATTCCCATAAGGAGTGCCATGCCAATGTGGCGTCTGTAAGACCATGGAGTAGGGTATTATCACTACTGAGATGCAAGAGTATCTGGGCTAGAACAGTAGTTCAAGTTCTGAAGTCACTGTCTGAAAGAAAAGTTTTACTTTTCTTTTTATAGAAGAGAGAGCTGGTACCAGGCCATCTTTGTGTTTTTTGGCAATGTGTTCCTTGAGGATGAGATTGGTGTGCAGGGTGAATCAGAGTGACATGGCAATCGGCGAAAGCTGAGATTATAAGCTGTCAAACTTCATGTCATCTAGCTAGGTTTGCACTATATCTTGCTTGTTGGTCTTGGTTGGGTTCGGCTTCAGGTAGGAGCTGGACATCCAGGTCTGGATGATTCTCAAGCACTATTTGATGCATTGGATGTCTGAAGCAGAGCAGACTTCAAAGTAGAGTTGTGTATCATCGAAATATTAGTTAATCTTGATGGTTCCTGGGAGTAGAGCAACAAACTACTCCATGTAACAGGTAATCGTAAGCAAAATTATTTAGGGGAATAATTGTATTATATTGTGTAGGAAGCTGGCTCTGTATATGGCATTACCACTAGGTGGTAATACCATGCACAAAGTCATGGGGTTCCCTAAACGTGTACAGGGCTCAATGTAAAACCCAAAGTGCTCTATTAGTGGTAGTGTTAGGGAGCAGCCTTAGGCCTAACACAGAGGAGTGTAGCACATTTATTGCACAACAGTGATCAATAACGAACACACGATTCAAGAAGGAGATCCAGGCCATTTTAAGAAAAAATTACAGTTTGTATTTTATTTTAATACCAAGATCTTCGCAATAAGGTAAGACATTTTTAAATAAAAATACTTTTCACTTTGAAAATTCGACACTTAGAAACTTTGCAGTACAGTTCAGTGTTAGCCTATGGGGAAAACAATATTGTGGTTAAACAGGTAAGTAATGCACTTACAATCCCAGTCTTTGGAACCAAAGGACAGCAAGGGCTAGGGTCAGGTAAGTACCAAAACAGCACCAAGTGGCACAGTGGTGGTCGGATGCAGCGGTCAAAATCGGACTTAGTCCCAATGCTTTCCAATGGAGACGGGGGAGCCTGGAGCCGTACTGCTTGCATATAAGTAGACCGGTTGTAGAGGCCAAGTTTGAGGGTTAGGTTAAGCACAGGGACAACCACAAAGCAGCACCAAACATAGACCACCAGCGGCACAGGGCAGGCCAGGTGCAGGGTGCAGTTTCGAGGTCTGGCACCCAATACTTTCAATGGGTATTCTTCTTTGGGCAAACAGGCTGCAGGCGTGGCACAGGATGTTGTAGGAGGGAGAAGAATGACAGCAAAGGTAAGTAGAGATGTTGGAGGTCATAGGGGAACCATTGGTTCAACTCAACAAGGCCCAGGGGCTTTGGGTGAGGGGGTGCCTTTCGACATTGGCGTCTTCTTACCGGAGGGGGGCGGCGGGAGCCTCTCGATTCACACCTCAGGTGCCGCCGTGGAGATCAGGAGAGGTCAGCCAATGCAGGACACAGGGTCAGGATCGCTGGGGAGACTTCACTGCACAGGTGAGCCATTCAGACTCGGGCCGGGGGCGTCAGGTGCAGAGTGGGCAGTGATCGCGCTTCCAGCTAGATCCGGAGCCCCTGGAGTCAGTTTCTTCGGACAGGTCCGCTGTCCCGGGGAGATTGGAGTCTTTTTCTAAGGCAGCAGTCCTCCCAGGGTTTTCAGAGGTCACTGAATCCAAGACGGTTGCAGGTTCGCAGAAGCTCGAGACTTGCCAGTAGGTTTGAGGCCAAGACTGTCGTCGTCTTCAGTCTTCTCTGCAGGGTCCCCTTCTTGTTTTGTAGGTCATTGCAGATCTAGTTCCTAGGTCTCTGGGAGCCACCTAAATACTAGGGGTGTTTTAGGGGAGTAGCAGGTAGGGCCAATGTGCACCTTACCTGTGGTGACTACATCCTCTATTATGCCATCCTCCTGTGGGAGGTATCATAGACCTAGCCTAGACTGGAAGGATCCCCCCCATCTTCAAGATGGTGAGGACTGAAAGATATGCTTCTCCCCGTCTCCCCCACCTTAGGGGTGGATTTGGTAGAGGTGGACACACCTCCTATTCTTTTGAGTTTTCCTGCCCAAAGTGGAGGTGTAAACTATGGGCTGCCATCTGCTACTAGCAGCAGAGGCTGGGGGTTGCATTACAAAGGGGGCAGGCCTTTGAAGCTTCTTCCTTCAAGCACTGGCCCATCCTGGGGGAAACCGTGTGACGCCTACACCCAGGATGTGCATTGTTCCTGGTCCCAGAGAGCAGGGGCTCTCTACCCAGGGGTCCAGAAACTTGTCTGGTGGTGGCTGGCTGCCTGAAGCCGGTCAGAGACCACACCAGGGTTGGTAGATTTTTAGGGGACACATCTCAGGTGCCCTATGAGTGCATGGTTCAATAAATCCCACACTGGTATCAGTGTGGATTTGGTGCCAAACACTCCTGTGTTCAGTGTGGCCATCATGGTGCTTTGCTGCCTTGTGGCTTGGTTTGCACTACAGAAATACTTTATATATACATCATACTACCTTCTGACCCCAAACATGATACACATTCAGTCAAAACCTTGTCACGTCCACACAAATAAATGGAAAAACCAGCTAATATCAAACAAACACAAGTTCTTTTTTAAAGTGACTTGTCTGGCCCATTGTGTGTGGCAAAGTGGAAAAAGATGTTGAAGCCTTGTCTCCAAGCAGGTGTTAATTGCCATTGATTAAGATGTGGTATCACTTTCTAAACATTATTTTATCAAAGAAACCAACCTGCCTGCTGATTCTCACATCAAGGCGATGCCATTGTCGGTCAGCGACATTTACTCCTGCAGGGAACGTCAGGACTAGAGAACCTGCTCCATGGTTCATTTTCAGCACCGGGGTCCCATTTGAAAGTTCTAACAGAGAAAGAAAATGTAATTTAAAAAGATAATGATAGTTTAGTGTTATTTATATACCAGACACATTCCATTCAAATTGTTACATGCCAGGTCCTCAAGCAATCTGGGTTACTTGCTGCCATATATAATGTTTGGGAGAGCCCGACGCTAGTCAAGCTCCCAACCAAATTGTAGGATTGTTCACATTTCAAAGTGACTTGTGTCTAAATGTGGATTAGCAGATGTTGGGAATTGAGTTACTGGTTGAGGGGGGTGAAACAATACTCAAGCAGCAACCACAATACCCATCAGGGTGAAGTCACAAGCAAAATCTAAATTAACCTTTGCTTAACTCTCCGGTAGCTTAGCACAATGCAGAAAGGCTTAAATAAGAGGCAATGTGTAAAGTATTAATGCAGCTATACAAACAGTAATACAGTGAAAATACCACAAGAAAAAAATCCTACTCCAAAGTTATGTGACAGCAAAACAACGAAAATCTAATTAGTAGACCTGGAGATATGCAGTTCTAAAGATTTAAGTGAAAACAGTGCTTAAAAGCACAAAGCGCCTATTGTGCTTGTCGGATCACGCTAGGTTGGGACAAAGTCACAAGTTCAGGCCGATCACGATGGAGTGTGGGCCAGATACAGAGACCAAGTTAGACCCGCTGAACAAAGCACCTTAAATCCGGCTGGCCAAGCATTGCAAGGTCTTGCACAGAAGATGTATCGTGCAGCAGAGGTTTTGATTAACTGCGGGGCAGCAATGCGAAGCTGCTTTGTCGAGATGCATTGCAGAGGTAGTTCCAAAGGGCTGCAATGCGAGATCCTGCATCCTGCAGTGGCAGTTCAGAGGAGCTGTGGAGCTGTGATGTGATGTCCTGCGTCAAGATGCACAACACAGCAGGGGTTCTGAGGAGCTGCAGGGCTGTAATGCAAGAACGTGCGTGAAAATGCATTATGCAGCAGCGGTTCCATTAGCGATGGATGGCGCTGCGTTGGATCTGCAGGGACCACAGCTGGACTGCCAGAGCACCTCCAGGCCCACTTCCAAGGCTCCCGGTGCTGGGGTCAAGGTGTTTGGAGCCTTTTCTGTCCCTAAGGCTCTGATCAGTAGGCCAGCCAGTAAGCCCTTGGAGTCACTCTGGTGGTCCTGGGTTCGAGATGCAGGTCCAGTTCTTTTCACTCAGACAGAATGGCAGCAGAGCAGCACAACAGTTCTTCTGAGTTTTTCATATGTCAGAGGAGTACTGAAGAGTTGGGTCTGAGGGTCCAATATTCATACTTTGGGCCAGTTTTGAAGTAGGAGAAGGTTCTAGAGGTTTCCACCCCAAGAGGTGTTTGGAATTTCCCGCCTTCCTGCCCTGGCCACGGCTTGTCTGGAGTCACAAAAGAATAGTGTCAAACCCTTGCTAGGTGAGCTCAAAGGCTTTGTGATGTGTACGTGTGGTAGGAGAAAGCTCCACCCCCCTAACAAGTCAGAGATGGCCCATTGTGTCAATACCTATTCCCCCTTTGTCTCACTGTCTGGGAGCAATATACAAAGACCAACTGCAACCCACCCTTCTCCCCAGGTACATGAGACACTGTCAAAGTGTTAGTGGATATTGTTGAGCCCTGACTTTCAGGGTTATGCAAAGAACAACTGACCTAACTGTCACCCCTGAGGCATGATGGGAAGCCGGGGGCTGCCTTACAGGCACGGTGCCAGTTTTTTAAAAATGCTTTATTTTTTCTATGCTTTTGTTTTACAATGCAGCCTGTAGGCTAACAATGTCTGATTTATTTGCAGTTTTCATGATATATGGGTGATTTGCTCAAAACACAGAGTTCAAGTGCTACTTGCCCCAATGTGTTTTTTATATGTTTGCAAATACAGTCTCTATATGGGTGATTACATTGTTTAGCCTCCTTTTGGGAGCTGCATTGGTATGAGAAAAAATTATATATGTACATACATATATGTGGATCTAGGTATATATGTGATTTCCATATATAATTTTTATGTTATATCCGGGGTCCCCGCACATGGGTGGGAATATTCAGTGCTTATGACTTTGATGAGGATCCCCTGGAAGAGAACAAATGGTTAGGACAAAAAAATGCCAACTTTATAAGAGTGACATTTTCAAAATTGTGATGTAGAATATGACTTTACCTTCTTGCAAGTGACACTGGTCACCTGAAACATGGCCGCACAGCTCTAGAATCTATCACTGATTTTTTTTTTTCTGAATAATCTTGAAACACAAAAATCTTTATCAATAGTATTCCTTTATTAATGTTAACTATTCATATTATGTATCACTGTTGAATATGCACCCGGATCTGTCTTTCTGTGAAGCATGGGCTTCATTTCGATTAAGCACCACAATTCTTCTGAATTTTTTCTTTCTGTATTTGATATAAGGCATGAAATCTCTACTTTGAGGCATGCGTTAGACCTTCAATCACAGATGTGAGTTTGCTGGATTCAATTTGTCTTCCTCTTGTAACTTAGCATAAACTAACAAGGATTTTGTGAGATTTCCTCCCTCCTTGTTGTTTATCTTTCACAGTAGCCACGCTGGACCTCTTATCACACTACAGTACTGCACACTTGGTTGTGCTCGACGAGTAGTGGCATGGTGTGGAGAGGTGGGCCTTAGAGGGAATCCCGATTTCTCGCTTCTTGTATGAAGGCCCTTCTCCCGCCGACACTCCCCCAGGTGATGCAGGTGTTATACCATATCTGGAGTGATGCGCTGAGTGGACATGAATGGGGAAGGGACCTTACAGGGAAACACCATTGTGAGACATATGCTGGCTCCCACAAGTGTTGTCATTGAAGGGTTTCAAAGAGTGGGACCTCATTAGTATCTCCACACCGGAAAAACATCATGACATGAACTAACATTAAATCCTTTACAAGCCTTCAGACGGAGTTTGAACTCCATAGAACCCAATTTTACCACTACTACAACTCAGGCATGCATTTCAGCCTTACATATTCAGCAAGACGGAACTGCCTCAGTTCAGTCCCCTAGAGGCCAAGGTACTCTTTAGCTCATCCCCCCAATGTGGGACAAATAGTCCGCAAGATACATATTATTGGTCATACACACTCCAGACTCCTCTCCATTCCTGGGAGCAGCCTGGGCGAGGGACATCGAGCAATTAGATGATGATTATGATGATGATGATGATTGATGAGAGGCCCTAAGCTCCCACAGAGAACTGGCAATAGCCGGCCAGTTTTGGCTTTTACAGTTTAAGTATTTACATTGGGCGCACTTCAGATGTGCTAAACTTTGGCATACGGGTGTTATCCCTTCACTTTTATGCCATCGCTGTACAACCCACGAGGGAGACTTCCTCCACACTTCCTGGAGCTGCTAGAGCCTTAACCCTTTCTGGACGGGAGTTCTGGCCTGTCTGGGCAAAGTCTTGGGGTGTTCCTGAGATATGTTAAAAAAGGCTACTTAAGTGGATGGCACAATGAGTGCTGCAGGACCACTAGTAGCATTTAATTTAAAGGCCCATGGTACATGTAGTACCAATTTACTAGGGTCTTATAAGAATGCCAATAGAGTGTAAGCCAATGTTACCATGTGTTAGGGAGTGAACACATGCAAGGTTGGTAAGGTTTGGGGAAAAAAAACTTTTCTCAAGCCAAACTCCTACCTTGAGGTGGTGCAAATTTTTGACACAAAGTCCTGTCTACTTCTATCATAGATAGGGTTCTGCATCAAAACCCAGGGGTTAGTTCATAGAAATGCTCATGGAATGCCAACATGATGCAAAGTAGCCCATAGCACTATTTTGCATTACTTTAGGAAACTTTCCAAAGCAAATCCGAATTTGGGTTATTAAGTAATTCCCAACAAAATATTTTGCTCTCAATTTGTGTTAATTTTGTGGTACCGATGTACAAAGCATTTTACTGGTCACATGAGGCCCATCGGGCCATTTGGGACCACAAAATGCATTTTGCCTTGTACAGAAGACAAAATGTGACTCATTAACTTGTTACCGAATCGCATTTTGCTTTTGCGATTCGGTATGAGGAAGTGGTGTGTTTTGGGTGTTCCTTCCTAATACCGAACACCACTTGTATGTATGAATGTTTTGCGACTGGGAATACAGTTGCGAAATATTTGCCGCTCAAGGGACCACTTCCCCTGTATGAATGTAGGCCCCAGAATTTTTTAAGAGCAGGCAGTGGCCCCTCAGACCACTGCCTGCTCTTAAAAAATGAAAAGGTAGCTTTTCATTTTTTTAAAACATCCAGTTTACCTATAAGGAAAACGGGCTGCATTACAAAAAGAAAATATTGCTTTATTTAAAAAGCAATCACAGACATGGCGGTCTGCTGACCCCAGCAGGCCACCAGATCCCTGTGATTGTCGCCATTCACAATGGGTCTCAAATTGCGACCTGCCTCATGAATAATTATGTGGCAGGTCCATTTGCGATCCACTGGGAATTGCTAACAGTGTCAAACACACTATTGTACAACACAGGTTGGGATTTCCTAATAGCGAATCACAAAGATGTACTATTAGGAAATCGCAAACACGCAATTTCGTACATTTGGCCCGTGGTTCCTAATATCTCATTATCTGAAAAAGAACTTGAAGTTCAAGAGTCACTGGAGTTTTGGCCAGAAGCAGTCACACATGTAGTGTATGTAGAAGCCATTTTGAAGACCTTGTTGATCATATTTACTAAGTTTTATTCATCATACTGCTTCAAAGAAGAGGAAGCAATGATCAGATGTACTTGCTGCTATAAACATTTGGGGTCCTGTGTTCCGAAACAACCATCACCACAGGGATATCGAATTCTCGATAGTAGGTGCTTTTCGACACAACGATGCCATGTAAATTGTTTCTTTCCCTTTTCCAAACTTGCAGCTCTTTACTCTTCCCCTTTATTCATTTTTTTTGCCTCCGTTGCATAAGGAACAAGACAAATTGGAAACAATTACTACATTATGCAGTACTATTCACATTACATCTCTTAATTGACTTACAATCACCTTCAAGAACATTCCAAAAACGTATTCACTAAAGAAATAAGGCTCAGCCTCACATACACCAAGATGGCAGCCCCGGTAAGGATATAGAACATCCTCTCGCTTTCTCGTCACTGACACAAAAGATGGCTTTCAAACTACCTAGAAAAATGGCGCATTAGTACCATGCCAACATACTCACTCAAGGACAGACTGCAGCAAGGGATTTGATCAAGGACCGGATAGGGGCCGGCCCAATTTAAGGGCTAGGCACAACTGGGACTTATTTATGAGCCCATTGTAACACTTTTGCGCCACCGTTGCGTCACTTTTTGTGACATAGCAGCGGCGTAAACAATGCACCACGTTGCAGCATATTTACAAGGTGACGGATCTAGGCACAGATCTCTGTACAGGGGTGAATATATGTCATTGTTCCACATTCTGTCCATCAATTGTTCTTTTTGCATTTGTCATCCCGAGTGGGACGGGTATGCCCAGACACAGGTCCCGTGCTCTCCATGCCACTGAAGTCAAGCTATCCTAGCTGATGAGGGCTGAAAGCCCGAAACCGGTCCTAGGATGCTCGTTTCCAGTCCATGGAGGACCTGACCTGGCAGTTCGCGCTGGACTGTTCCCATTGGGCGCATGTTCAAGACTGCTTTGCATATGGCTGGGTCCAAACTGGATTGGCATGGTGAGCAAAGAAATTATGGATTTAGACCCAGATCTATGTACTGGGGTGAATGTATGACATTGTTCTGCATTCTGTCCATCAATTGTTCTTTTTTGGTTTTTTTAACCTTGTAAAACCCTGCGCCATATTATATCTGCATCAGGTATAATGTATGCAAGGTGGGCATTCCCACAAAACAAAGCCTTATAAGAGTGGCCCAGTGAAATCAATCAGATTTCACTGCGCCACTTCTAGGACGCTACTGTGTCAAAACCTTACGCCTGCCTCATGGCAGGTGTAAGGGTGACGCAGGGCTTGAAGGATAGGAATACCAACCGCATTGCTGGAGTTGCATCATGCTTGCAACAACTCCAGCAATGCATGTCTTTTTCGCCAACAGATGTCGCAGGAATCCTGGTGTATCTGTCACTCCTTGCGACATGGAGCGATTTACAGTAAATACGGCGCATCCATCGTTTCGCAAGTAGAGCGCAGTGAAAACGGTCACATTTCTGTTTTCACACCATGATGCAACAGTTTTCATAAATAAGCCCCCACTGTGTTTAAAACATGCTTTACTACTCCAAGTGTGCTTGAATTGTTACATTGCAAATCTATCGGGGCACTCCACATTACCCAGGTGCACTCCAACACCAATGAGTGCATGGCATTTCATCACAACTAGAATCATTACATTGCAAATCTATTGGGGCATTTCTTTTTACCAGGGTGCAGCCTGTCACCATGGAGTGCTCGGCATTTCATCACTCAGCATCCCCCACTGAGACAAACTGGCTCTGGTGCCCGACACGCTCAGGTTTTTCTCATAGTGAACCGGGATAGGGTAGCGCATTGGGTGCCTCTCCGTACCCGGGTGCCCTCTAGTACATCGAAGTGTACAGTATTACACTCCGTAGCTATTCCTGCCATTAAAAGCATGATTAGATAATCTAGAGGCTGCAAGCGATTAAACAACTGGTAATATGTGAAAGGCGTCACTTCACTGTATCCATGTGCACTCCATTAATTTGAAGCGCAACATATCAGATTCCCTAGCTTTACCATTATAATATGAACACTTAAAGCAACCAATACTCTGAAAAAGGCTAACAACTGTGAATATGCATAAGATTTGAGTATGGATGAGTCTGTAGCACACAGTACTTGGAATCAGGATCGCTCTCTGAATATACTCCAATGCTGTTTACCTGAATGGATTATGTATCACAAGGGCAACCTTTTAACAACTATATGTGTCTTATAACCTGATAAATATGTGCCATCTTTTTAAGTCATGTACTAAATGCCCCATTTGATAAGTAAGTTCCACTCTATAGTTATGCAATCATGCAACCCATGCCTCTATATAAAATGTATCACTCACTTGCTATCCATGAAGGTGTATCTGCTTTCTGATTCCCTAAGGATTCCTCCCTAATCTTTAACATGTACGTCTCATATAATTCATTTAGAACAGTCGAGCAGGTTTTTCGTATATTGTAATAACCCCGTCCTTTTGCACATGACATTATTGTGGATATGAACCAACTGTCAAGGCATTAGAGGTTATTAATGACAGCAAAATTATACATTAATGGGGAGATGTAATGAGATACTCAGACTATGAGTTTTCCTGATATGATTAGGACAAAATTGATTTCTGTTTAGATATACTTAGTCCAAGGCAGACACTAAGAAGACATGATTGGATTTGTTATATTCTGAGCTATATTATCATTACTATGATAATAAATTGGCAAGGTATCATGCCTTGATCTGTTATCTACACACCTTAAGTACTAAGCGAAAAACTTTGATCTAAACATTAATACACACTATTGTGATTATGTTCTATCACAGCATGAGATTCTGTTTCCTTTCTTCTTTCCCTTCTCTCAAACCCCCCCCGCTGGGAATCACCAATGATCACCGCATGTGCTTTATTACAGGAGAATTGGAATGAGTAGTTCACTTTAGTGTCTGCAGAAGGAAAAAATGGCACTCCCTCACCTCACACTGTGGTGATGGTTGTTTTGGAACACAGGACCCCAAACTTTATCCACCTTTGATCTTTTCTCAGGAATGAAACAAATGTTAGCTGTTCCATATGTCATACTGTACACCAAATGGCATATTTCACCCTACACCAGAACAAGGAATGACTTACCTTAAACAAAGGAGCACATGTCAAACAATGAATGGATGCCAATTTGATTGATTTTGAAAGGGAGGACACCCCTATTCTGGTTTCAAATTGTTTGTTATTGGGGTAAAAAGGCTCCGAGCCCCATTGGAGTGTTCACCCCCAACAAACTTTGGGTAGTTCATTAGACAGAAAGAGGGTTCCGGACCTTACATATTACTAACCTGACCATGTTGCTATAATTTACATCTGGCTGCTGCTTCTCGCTGAACATTTAGCATCTCCATTGAAAAACATACGTGTCAAAACCATTGTACGTGCCATCTATCAAACCTCAGTAATCCATGGCTAATGTATAACCATTGATTTCAGGGGACATAATAACAGAATATGTCCATCACAGTCTTAGTTCTACCAGGCGTCGAAATCAGCTTCCCATTTTAAACATATCTTTCAGTCAGCACTTTCTGATGATAGATGCTGTTACCTTAAAGATAAGAACTTTTTTATTGTACAAGGTCAACAGTTTTGAACTTGTGCGTACATGACTGTAATATTACTTAATATAACCTTTAAAAAATGCAGAGGTAGTTCTTGAGTATCTGTTCTCTTGAATTACCTATTGACATGGAGTAATGTAAATACCCTGGTTCAGACAAAGGGCCACTGTAGAGAAGAAGACCACCAGGAGCCTCCGTGATAAACTCCAAGGAAAGGCGACTCTCAGTGCAAGGGCGCAGGGGCGGAAACCAGGCAAATCCATTGCCATGAAAGCTGTGCATAGTCTGTTGACAGTCTGGTCCATGGAGCTGAGGAGAACACTGACACCTGAGGAGAGCAGATTACAGGGACAATCAAGAAAAGTACATGGCAACTTATTTTAAAAAGAGTAACGTTACCTGTGTCTAAAAAAACAATTAGGCATGAGCAATGTCATTGTATTATATACGGAACCACCATGAAAAATGAGAATGCTGGTCAATAAATTTCACCCAAGTAGAAAAATAAACCAACCCTTCACAGATTGTGCTTCTGTCTGCAGAAGGAGGTGCTAAGAATATAAGGTTTAGGTGTATTACACATGCTAGTTGTTTCTTTAATATGTACAAGCTGCTAATTTCCTAAATTCATGCAGGTTATGAAGATCTTCACAAAAATAAAACACCCATGCACATGATGTAATTACTGGAGGAATAGTGTTTCTTAATAGTAAAGAAAAGTGTCCTTAAAAAACAAAATGTCAGAAATTATTTGAGGAAGGTTATATGGGGGGGAAATCATGAGTAAATCGATGGATTTATTTATCCGGGTGGGTGTATGCCTGTCTTGGTATACATGTGTGTACGTGGCTGCTTGTTGAGAGACACACAATGATCATACGGCAATTAATGCGTAAGGCCCAAGGCCAGCAGTGAAATAGACTTATTGATTGACAAAGATTACACGCCACAGAAGCTGGAATACTGAAATGTGTAAGATAATCTCTAGAACATATTGTGGCATATTTACCTAATTAGAATAGTGGAAAAAAGACAAAATCCATAAATGGTCTACTAATTGGTAAGATCTGGATAGTTTCCTAATAAGAGTCCATATGCAAAGAGGAACATTTCTGTATGACCATAACCAAACAAGGGAGAAAAATATGCACATCCCAGCCTTTGCCAAAATGTGTAGTGAAGATAGAAATCCCACTTTCATCTATTCTGGTTGTAAATACGTTGACGGAGTATCCAAAATTGCAATGGTAGTCTTTAGAAGAGAGGGACTTGGCTCACAGACTGCCCAACCAAGCATTCCACTGTGGTAAACTGGTTTTAATAAGGAAATCCTTGGCCCGCTTATTAGTTTGGCCAAGCAGCAATGCATCCTGCAGAGATAAAAGGTGTTAGGTGTAATAAATCAACCAAACAATACCACCATCTAAGAAATAAAACCCTTAAAGTCTGCAGCAAATTTTATGTAAAAAGGTAGAAAGTGTAATAAAGAAAAATCAAAGACACAAAGATTATCAGACAAGGTTAGGCCAAATGAAAAAAATGTCACATTGAAAACAAATGTGAGAGGGTGCTAAATTTAAAGTCAGTGCCAAGTGGCAACTATACCCAAACTTGTCTATAGTTTAAGATCTATATGCTGAGGACTTGATGAACAGCTTTTGCAGAAAAAACATCTCCGAACAGGACAAGATGGTGCAGTTATCTGACAAGGACTTTCCTTGACCAATGGATAATCCTACCATAGTCCTGTCATCTGGAATCAGCTAAAATGGAGCTTTTGCCCAGCAAATCAAGTAAATCTCGCCCAGAACAAAATCTCCAAGGCAAAATAACCCTCTTGAAAAGTATGTTAAGCTGGCTTACTCTGGGGTGGAATTAGGAGTTCCAGTTCTCTTGAAATTAGTTATAGGAGCCTCTCCTCAATCAGTAAATGTCTACCACTGTCACTTTGGAATCTCTCCATTAACTGGGAAATTCTAAATGTGTCATTAGTCTCCAATAGCCCAACACTTTCTCAAACCTCAAACCTCCCAGAGTAATCTTATGAAAAAGAGCACACAAAACCGGTTTGCCCTTCTGCTCAAAAGCATTGGATGCACCAAATGAGAGCTTATAGCTACAAAGTTCCCTCCTGCCATTCAACTTCCCCCGCCTCTAATCAATTTCACCTAAACAACTTTAAAGGGATTCCACTAGCATCTGTTGGTACTATACCAAGATGTGAACAAGAAAAGCCCCCCCCAACAAAATATTTTTAGTTTGGGAAATAGGGTAAATTACATAACAATCAGCAAGAAATATTCCTGTTTAACTTGTACTTCTTCACACTCTGAATTAATCAGACAAGTAATTACTGACCCACAATTATTTTTATACCTTTTTCTCAAGTTCAATATAAAGTGCAAGGTGTTAAGTGTTTCATCACATAATACTCCCAAATTAATCTTATAAACTGCATTATTACATAATAGTACCAAATTCATCATATCTTCCGAACAACAATCCAAAACTTATTAGCAACATGACTTCATCATCACAAACCTGACTAACCTCATACACTTCCAATACATGCAATTCATTCAACTTCAAACAGACACACACAGTCCCCAAATCAAGTCCTTCACAACACAGCACAGAGGTAGTTATTCCTTCCTCTATGGCTGTTGGGTCACAGCTGAGGGACTGCACAGATGATCACAGCCAATGCACGTGCCGGTGAAGACATCAATTTCCATCCACCTTCTTAGGGCCTAAGACAGGTTATTCTTTGTTTCACAATGAGTATGGGGTTTATTTTCCTCTCTGAGCTGCAAATGCCTTGAAACTGCCACAGGACGGAACAGTGAGTACACAACTCTGCTGCTGACTGACATAGTCATATGTAACTATGTGCCATTAGAAGATCCATAGGAGGTTCTAGTTCTCCAAAAAATAAGGTTCGCAACCATCCAACCCCTACCCTTTAAGTCTCCTCACCACAGTACATATATTATTTTCACAATTTCCAGATCAGAATCTTTCCTGGTGTGTCCTCTGTAGTATCCGAGTCAGTATAGAGATCAATGTATCGATTCCCTGTACTGACCCTCAAACCCCCACCACCCTGGGGATCCATTATATGTACAAATACCATATCATACCATCAGTGTTCTGGGTGCAACATCTCAGACTATTATCCTGTTGAGCATTCACTGACAGGAGCAGACACTCCCAAGACCCTTCAACAAGCCAGTACAATACCTTAAGGGTGCAATCAAGTTAAATGGTCCAAAGTCCCTCTTTCAGTGTGTCATACAGGAAGAGGATGGCTTTGCTAGTTGACTTAATGGATTTCATTACCTCCACATTCCCAGGGAGATGTACAACTGTTGATTAGCTGATGAGAGAAGCCATTGAGCAGATACTTTCCCCTCATATGCAGGGCCATTGCACCGATGAGTGCATGGTTCCAGGGAAGGATTACATATAACATACTGCAATATTTCCCACTCCCTATGCTTCTGGCCCAGCATTGTATCCAGGCCGGGAATGCAAAGGTTTAAAATGGCCAACAGCATTATTTACCAAACCAGCTAGGCTATGCCCAGCTCTGTGAATAAACCCAGGTGCAACATTCCAGCCAGTACATCTGAAACCAGTAAGAAGGTCACTTATGCACGCCAAAGGGAGCCTGGTGAGTTTGAATGCCAGGTTTAACACCCACACAGCTCTGATCGGGGTGTAGATATCAATGATGCAGTAGGGGCAGTGGCACTAAGATTGGGCGGGTGAGGAGTCACTCACTCCAATTACCATTATATTTTACTAACTAACCAAGGCCTATGGGGGCTATTTACTACTTTGCTATCGGCCCCAGACCGTACTTGCTAGGCCACTAGGCTATAAGGTAAAAACTTTGAACTGATGAGACCATTCTTTTTGATGAATAACTGAGGTCAGGGAGTAATAAACTGGGCTAATCATGGATGCATGGTCATTTTGGAAATCTGGAAAGTGGTATGTTAATAGGGGTGTAAAGATCTTTATGGAAATTTGGAAAGATAAAAATACTTGTAGTATGGTACAACGTCACCAAGACACTGCCTCTAACGACCTATCCATCTCCCTACACTCCCATTCATTTCAATCTGGCCTTCCAGCGTTACTGGAGGGTCCTTTTGATAAATGAAGGGAGGGTGGATGCCTCATGTTATTCGATCTCTTTGAGCAGGGAGAACGGCGTTCCTTTGCTGAATGCATAGCCCTTTTTAAGCTGCTGCCCACAGAAGAATATCATTACTTCCAGGTAAAACATTGGGTACAACAACCCCAGGAGCGGGCGGCCGCGACCAGGGACTTGCTCCTAATAAAGAGATTTATGCAATCTGGCACTACAACTAAGGGCTGCATATAATTTGTGTACTCTCTTTCTCTAACGGTGGGCCCTCCTTTCGCTCCGCAACACAGATGGGATACCTTGCTAGCCACCCCCATAGGAGAGAAACAGTGGGGTTCCCTATACAAAGACATTGCTAAATATAACCTATCCATGTTTCTGAGAGAAGCTCAATACAAAATTGTGTACAAATGGTATTTACACCCCCAGAAATTACACACTAAGGGCCATATGTAGGAAGGCCATTACCGGTCGGTAACGGCCGAACTCGGCCGTTACCGACCGGTAATAGGCTTTTGTTATGTAGGGGGCCAATTTACAGATTCAGTAAATACCGAACCGAATCGGTAAATGACATATAGGAAGCATTTTAAACAGTGCTCATGTGCTTTAAGGATTCGTTATTTACCACCAACTATTAGTTGGTGGTAAATAAGGAATACCTTAGAAAATGCAAATCAATGCATTTTCAACTGTGCCATGCGGCAGACATACATGCTCATAGGGCATGTATGTGTGCCACATGTGCACACAAGCACTAATCAGGGTGCAACAGGGTGTCAAAGTGACACCTTGCCACCCTTGACTCGATTCGGTAATTGCCATTCATTCCTATGGGCCTCAACCGATTCGGTAATTACCGAATCTTAACGATTCGGTAATTTTTACCGATTTTTTATCTACATAGCAATTACCGATTCGAAAATACCGAATCGGTAAAATTCGGTATTTTCGAATCGGTAATTTACAATTACCTACATCTAGCCCTAAATTCCTAAATACCTCAGACTAATGTTGGTGGGGCTATGGGCTTTTGGGTGACTTACATCATATATGGTGGGACTGCCCCTCCGTCCAACCCTTTTGGAAAGAAATCCTATCCCAAATCAAACAGATTCTGGGATATCCAATTCCAGATTCCGTAGAACACACTCTTCTGGGGGTGCGGGACCCTAGTCTGAAGAACCAACACAGGGGGACCCCTTCATTATGTGACTATGTTTAGGGGTGGCTAAAATGGCAATAGCCACAGCCTGGAAGAAACCGGAGGCCCCCTCCCTTACCCTATGGCATGCGCGTCTGTGGTGAGCTCTGGCCCTTGAACAGATGACGGATATAGTCGAGGACTCATGCAAGAGTTTCGATTACACCTGGAGTCCTTTGGTGGGTTATTTGTTGGAGGGGTTTCCCTTGTTTGCCTGCGGACCCAGATTGCGGGCCCTCTCCTCTTTCAGATATAATAGATCTGGCATCAAAGTTGACCTTCCTTGCAGTTGGGGCCCCTGGGTCCCACGACACCTCCCCTGTGATTGGTCCTGCTCCCCCTTCTGGGTTTGGTGTGGGAATTGCTAATGGAGGCACCACTGGGCTTTAGTAGAATAGTGTGGCGTACCTGTTTATCTCAAGGGCTGGACCGTAGTTGAACTTCAATGCTTTCTTGTAATTGTCTTAAGAATAGATGGCACCCTCTGAAAGACACAATGTTTCCACACAGCTTTATGTGTAGGAAACAGGTGCCTGCAGAGAAACCTTGAAAGTACAGAATGATAGCCATGATGATTTGGGCTATCTTGGCTAATAAGAATATTAAGTTCCACCATCTTGTGGGTGTGGCTAGTTAAGCAGTCTATAGGATGTGCTTTGGTGCTGCCTGTGGGGATGGGACATGGGGGGCTTCCCAAGAAGTGCAAGAGTTTTGGTGGCGTGTTCACAGGCTAAGATGGTGCCCACAATACAAGAAGAGTACTTGCCAGGCATGTGGAGTGGCGTAATGATATTCTGGAGCTGGCTTTGTGAACAACCTGCCTTGATACTGTTGCACACAACTGCTCATGTTGACTGCCTCACTGGAGGGCGGTTGGCTCTATCCGCCAACCCAGGACCTGGAGCCTCATGTGCAGCCTACAGTGCCAGAACCAGGCGGCCTTTCCCCGGGTCGCTAAGTGCAAAGTTTCCAAGTGGGTGTGTGGTGGTTTGATAAACTCCCCTAAACCCTGGTGATGATGGCGGTGTGTTTGCTGAAGCTTACGGTCTTTGCGCCTTGCTGGGACAAAAAAAAAGACAGAGGTGGTGCAAATTTGGGAAGGACTAAAGAGAGCAGATCTCGGGTAGAACTAATTAATTTATGATGGTCTGAATATGAGAAAGTTGTGTGGAAGTTGTAAATGGCATTTATACCGGATCGATCTACGTCTGTGCACCTAGTGGGGCACAGGAGATGAGGTGCTGACTCCCATGAAGTGTGGACTGGTCTGGGACATTACATCGACTCGGTTTGTACTGTTTGGTACAACAACTGGCTAAAAGGTAGTTTAAAGGTGACATGAGACAGTTGATACAGTGGTTAAGCCAAATGTAACTACAGGGCATCTGCTCAAGAAGAAGGCTAACAGGGGTACATGCCCGGAGGCACAAGGTGCATTACGCTCAATTTAGACCATTATTAAAGGGCATGCAGAGAGGATCTAGGCTATTTTGCAAGTGATACAAGGCAAAATCACTCTTTGAACACAAGTCAGACTCTGTCGCATTAGAAGTCAACTTACTGAGAACACACCAAATGAAATGATCTAGTAGGGTATCAGAGAATGAATAAATGTGGGCCTCAATTAATTCAATGGTAAAACTACATGAACAGTTGGAGGAACTAAACATAGGGCTGAAGACTTTGCAGAGCGATCCAATCATAGTAATATTCGCCTATTGGCCTCACAATCCCTATAAGCCGTTTACATGGCGATTCCGAGCAGAGTCGTTACTTGACCCGATATAGGCTGACACCATTAAAACTGCCATTATACAATATTTCGAGACAAATGTGGGGTCAGTGGAGAGTCAAGAGACACTGTGGGAGGCCTTTAAGGCCACAATTAGAGGCACATGTATTAGCACATCAGCGGGGATCCTAAGGGACATACGGGGCAGACTATCTACATTGGAGAGGCAATTAAGTGAGTTGGAAGCTCAATATGACTACACACCTTCGACAGCCACACTCACTTGTATACATGAATACATTGATGAATACAACACTCTTGCAGAGACGGAGATCAAATACCTATCGAAAAGACACGTCGCCAGGCGCTATGGCGAAGGGGGACGTCCGAGCAGGTCACTAGCCGGTAGACTGCAGAGTAGAGCAAGTCACCTCCCGGTTGAGCGAATTGTGGATGCAGAAGGACAGGCCCAATTCTCCTCAACTGACATAGTGGAGCAATTTCGTCAATTCTATGCCACGCTCTACACCTCTAAGGGCGGGATGGACGAACAGGACATGAATAACTACTTAGATGATATCGCTTGTGCGTGGTTGTCCAAAGCTCATCGGAAATACCTTAGTCTCCCGCTAGATGTGGAGGACGTGACAGATGCCATCAGGTCGCTCCCGAACGGTAAAGCTCCCGGACCTGACGGGCTTACCGCGGAATTCTACAAAGCACACGCTGCCATCCTGGCGCCTCATCTTTTAGGAGTGTACGCGGAAGCGTATGAGTCTGGCCGCCTTCCCCCCCTCTTTACGCCAGGCAATGATCATCACTCTTTTGAAAAAAGACAAATCCCCCGAATGCTGCGAATCATACCGTCCATTATCTCTCATAAACTTGGATGCCAAGACACTGGCGAAAATTCTCGCCACAAAACTACAACCTCTAATGCCACTACTAGTGCTCCCAGATCAGGCTGGGTTTATTCCCGACCGTTCTACATCCCTTAACTTGCGCACCATCTTTGCCATGATTCATGTCCTGAATCCCGACCTACCGGCCGTCGCGGTCCTATTAGATGCCGCTAAGGCATTCGATTCTATAGAATGGCGGTACATGATGCACTTATTGCGCAGAATGGGACTCCCCCCGATCTTTTTACGCTGTATTCAGATATTGTATACTGAGCCCTCCGTGAGCGGGAGAGTGGGTGGGGACACGTCTGAACCGTTTGATGTTGGGCGTGGCACACGACAGGGGTGCCCATTATCCCCGTTCATATTCGCCATCATGCTGCAACCATTAGCATGCAAAATCCGGCAGGTCCATAGAGCGGCGGCTCTCAACTTTAACAACAGACCGGTAGGGATCTCAATGTACGCGGACGATACAGTCCTAACCGCAACAATACCTGTCCCCTGTCCTCCGCGAATATGTAAAATTTGGCCTACTCTCCGGTCTTAGTATATATTGGGACAAATCCGTCATCATCCCTTTGACAGCAGCAACCGCCCCTCCTACGGTTGAGTACCCGTTGGTCTGGTCTGCGGACCCAGTTAAATATCTAGGCATATGGATCCATAGGGACCCTGAAACGGTTATCACTGCAAATTATGGTGCGGCGAATACAGCACTAGTGATGCTAGTAGACAGATGACTCCCACTGTCACTAGCGGACCGGATTTCAGTCATACCCAATTCTTTATACTTGTTATGCAATGTACCGGTTCCGTTGAGTAAGCACATTTTTAAGACTCTTTAAACTCAGTTATTGCGACTTGTCTGGGGTACCAAACAACCGAGAATTCGCTGGCGTACACTGTCACTAACGTGCCAGAAGGGTGGGTTCAATGCACCGGATTTTTACATATACTATCTATGTTTCCAGGCCCAATACGCCTACTATTGGTATAGACCGCACAACTTCATCCCACATGTTGCGGTGGAGGAGGGCGACGCACACCCGGTCCCGTTGAGAGGCATCATCACACATATGCATAGACACACTCCCAGGGCAGAAATTAATACACTCAATGTCACAGTGGCGGCATGGCAAGCGATTGGACGTCGAACGCAGAAGCTTCCCTTATATGCACCTGCAATGCCCCTAGAGGGACATGCCGCACTGTCGGTTGCCCAAGATAGGGGATCTGTCCTGGTGCTTCGTGAGGCGGGCATCACACACAAGAGTGATTGGTTCCCGGAGGGTACATACCTTACAGGGGACGATTGATCTTATATACACAATCCTACACTTCTATTTCAGTTCACCTGCTATCGATTCCAGCGAGCGATTAAGGATCATTACCCTTGTTTCCCGGATGAACCGGAGACAATGTCGGCCTTCCAATTGTTACTCACTACCCCAACTAGAAAGAAACTAGTCACCAAGTTATATAGGGTCATACGGAAGGACACATCACACAACACTGCCACCAGTCTTATCCGCTGGAACACTGAAATAGATCCCTCCATCACAGAGGAGGAATGAATGAAAATATGCTCAATTACGGGGCGCTTAACGTCCAACAGCAACCTCTGCATCATTCACCTTAAATTCCTCCATCAAACATACTACACCCCTCACAGACTATGGAGGATCGGCCTCAGGGCGACTGATGAGTGTAAACTATGTGGGCTCGGGGGGGCTGGTTTTATACACCTAGCGTGGCAGTGCAAGCAAGTGTTTAATTACTGGGAAAAGGTTCTAGCTCTTATCACTGACATGACAGGATTAAACTTACACAATACGCCGTCGCTGTGTTTGCTGGGTCATGATCTCCATCTTCGAGGTATGGTGGGAAAATTTGTACAGTTGGCCTTGCTATTGGCAAAATGACGCACTTTGTTTACATGGGATAGTCAGATGTACCCTAAAGCGGACAGCTGGTTAAAGGACATGGTGTACTGTAGGTACCAGTTGGAGACCTATGCAGAAGAACGTCCACTCTCCTCACGGCCCAGAGATGTATGGGCCCCTCTGCGGGAGTATTTAATGACTTGTACTGGTTTAGACTCTGAATGAGCACTGCAACTTCGGCCTCTGATTTCAGTACTCCTTGAGATGCCCGGACGCTACTGTTCCACCCTGGGATGTGAGAAGTGGGGGGTTCATGTGCTCTGCGACAGTCACTTTAACTCTGCTTTATGTATGGTGCTTGTATTCATATGCTAGTTATTGTGACCTTTGGCTTTGTTATGTGGGAGTTCACTGAGCGTTACTCTGCTGATATTTGTCGACCAGACATGCATATGCTGTATGAATCTTGTATGCTCAATAAAGTTTGATAACAAAAAAAAAATATTCGCCTATAGGGTGTACCCGAGGGACAAGAAGGTCAGAGAGTGGATGTATTTCTGAAGAATTGCCTTAAAGCACAAGTTACTTATCTTTGGTAATGATATATCTGTAAGAAACAGTAGTTAGTGTTAGATTCCTTACCTTAGAATATCCCCAGGCATCAGACTGGATCCGGAAAGTTTTGCGTAGCAGTCCCCTTGAGCGTCAGTAGGCGTCCTCTGCGGCTCCGCGTCCGTCATCGGCGTCGTGATCGCCGGGATGACATCGTCGGAGTACTTAGATGCCGCCCTCACGCGCTGACGTCAGTTCTGTACATAGCTATCCGCGCCAGGAACGCAGAGCCATGATAGAAACCGACACTGGTGCCATGAAACTAGGGCCTGAAAGGGATGTCCTTAACCCTAGACATTGGTTTTCAGAAAGGGGAGGATGGGTGGGGCGGTAAGTAATCTAACACTAACTACTGTTTCTTACAGATATTTCGTTACCGAAGGTAAATAACTTGTGCGTCTGAAAGAAACAGGTTAGTGTTAGATTCATTACCTTAGAATAGATACCTCAGCAATACCAACCCCGGTGGTGGGTCTGTGAACCAAGATCACACCAGAAAGTCCTGGAGAACGGAATGGCCGAAAAAGCCATCTCTCCGGACTTGGCTGTCCAGGCAGTAATGTCTAGCAAACGTGTGCAGCGAGGCCCACGTAGCTGCCTGACAGATGTCCTGCAAGGGGACTCCCCGACACAGGGCAGTAGTAGCCGCAGTGGCCCGAGTGGAATGGGCGTGCAGCCCAACAGGAGGCCCTTTTTTCGCCAAAGAGTAGCAAACCTTGATGCACAAGACAACCCACCGAGAGATGGTCCGCTTGTGCACCGCCCGTCACTTCTTAGCGCCCAGGTAACCAACAAAGAGCTGGTCATCCACCTGGAACTGGCATGTGCGATCCAGACGGATGGAGAGCGCACGTTTTGGGTCCAGACGGTGGAGCCTATCTTCCTCTTTCGAGGGATGCGGAGGCGGAAAGAAGGTGGGCAAGGTGATGGACTGCCCGATATGAAAGGCTGTGACCACCTTGGGCAGGAAAGAAGGACGAGTCCTCAGAACAACCTTGTCCGGATGGACAGAGAGGAAAGGAGGTTTAGAAGATAGAGCCTGGAGCTCACTCAACTCTCCTGGCAGAGGTGATGGCAACCAGGAATGCAGTTTTAAGAGTCAAAAGACGAAGAGGACAGTTATGTAGTGGCTCAATGGGACCGCACATCAGATACGTTAGAACCAGATTCAAGTTCCACTGAGGCATCACAAAGGGAACAGGGGGAAACATGTGTGTGATGCCTTTCAAGAATCTATTTACAACAGGGGACTTGAAAAGAGAAGGCTGATCAGGAAGCCTTAAGAAGGCTGAAATGGCCGAGTGGTAGCCCTTGATAGTGCCCAGAGCAGAGCCCTGCTGGGCAAGAGAAAGAAGGAAGAGGAGAACCTCTGAAAGGGGGCAGAGAGTGGATCCACAGCTTCTGCTGTGCACCATGCCACAAATCTGTTCCACCTGCAGGCGTATAGAGGCGCCGAGTAGTGGTTTGAAACCGATTTCTAAATTTCTACCACAGATGCCTCCTGATGCCAAAGACACCTTCTCAGATTTGATCATCAGGGAGCTGATGGCTTTTAGAGTCAACAAAATGCCAACGAGGAGGACGGACAACTTAACCAAGGCTCAACGACTGGCAGTGAAACATTTGGCAGAAGACACCGCCATTATCTGTAAACCTTCGGACAAGGGGGGGAATGTCGTGCTTCTTTCCTGGGACCAATATGTGGAGGAAGCTATGCGGCAGCTCGGAGACAGGAAATGTTATGAACTATCTTCAAGGAATGTGTATCATAAAAGCATAGAGAACTTACATAGTTTGATGAAAAAATGGCATGACAAACATATGCTTGACCTGGATGAGTATCTTTTTTTAAAAACCATTAAGATTCTACCAACCTTTTATTACCTTCCTAAGGTACATAAGAGCATGGATAAACCACCGGGGCGGCCCATAGTCTCCTCGATGGGCGGACTGACGGAGAACCTTTCTAGATTTCTAGATCACTTCTTGTTTGAGTCAGTCCTCTTGTTGAAATCTTACATCAGGAACACTACGGACTTCATCGAGCAGATTGAGAAGTTGAACTGGCAACCCACGTATTGTTTAATCACACTTGATATAACCAGCCTCTACACATGCATAGATCACCTTCAGGGCCTACATGCGGTCGAATATTTTTTAAAGAAGCGACCATTAAAGTTGGCCATGCACAATGTGATGTTATTAGAACTCATTGAATTTTGTCTCTGGAATAACATTTTTCTTTTTCAGGACAATATTTTCAGACAAGTCTCTGGTACGGCGATGGGCTCCTGCTTAGCCCCCAGCTACGCAAATTTATTTGTGGGCTGGTGGGAGGAGCAGGTAGCCTGGGCCCTGGGGAATGAGATATGGTCAGATAAAATCGTATCATGGCACAGATACATTGATGACCTGTTTTTGGTCTGGAATGGTTCCATAGAGGAGGCTGAATGTTATATAAGATTGTTGAATGATAACAGCTGTAACCTAAGATTTACTGGCCAGGTGAGTTTGGTGGCAGCTAACTACCTGGATCTTAGGGTAGAGATACACAATGGGAAAATTAAGACAGCGCTCTATAGAAAACTCACTGCGGGAAATAACACGCTGCATGCGTCAAGTAGTCATTCCCGTAGTTTAATTAACAGCATTCCATACGGGGAGTTTCTTAGACTCAGGCGCAACTGCACGATGGACCGTGACTTTGAGGAAGCAGCTAAAGGCAGTGTGGATAGATTTCTGGCAAGAGGCTACAAGGCTAATCTCCTTAAGAATGCACTCCACAGGGTGGAACGACTACCGGGGAGTCATTGTGTGAAAAGAAAGAAAGATCTAATCAGGAGGATGGGAGATTTAGGCTCATAACCACATATTCCCGTGATTCAAATTGGCTCAGGTCTCTAATGAAAAAACACTGGCATGTCTTGAAGACTGACAACATTATTGGCTCAGATGTACCTCCCGCTCCTCTGATAACTTTCAGAAAAGCCAGGTCTCTTCGAGACCAACTTGTACATAGTCATCTAGACCCGGTTGTAAAGAAAACAGGGTCGATACAAGAGGCAAGGGGTTTCTTCCCTTGCGGAAGATGTAAAGCCTCCGCCTTCAGCAGGCGAACGTTGTCTTATGAGGTAAAGGGATGTAAGGGAGGCAGAAAAATCAATAAATTCATGTCCTGCCATACCAGCTATGCTATATACTGTTTATGCTGTCCCTGTAATTTAAAATACATACGGAGCACCATCAATCCAGTCAAACTAAGAATTCTTGAGCACATGCGAGCAATCGTGAGAAAGGACTTTTCCTATCCGGTTGCTCGACATTTTGCGATCAAGCACAAAAGTAATAGAAATTTCCTTCAGTATTCCTGTTTAGATCATGTACCAAAAAATTTGAGGGGAGGAGATAGAGTGCAGAAACTTAGAAGACTGGAATCCCGATACATAGTGGATTTGCAAACCAAGATCCCTGGAGGCCTAAACAGCGGGGAGGAGATGGCAGTACACTTGGGTTAGAAGAGTCATAGATTGAAAATGTAGAAAATGTATTCTATGCAATCTGCTTCACAATTGGGACTGTTTATTTTTCGAATTCCTCAAATTCTTTCGAATTTTTCGAATATTTTCAGACATGTTCAAGTATTTTTTAAATTGTGTGTGTTTTTTAATTTCCATTGAGGGGGAATGGGGGGGGGGGGATGAAGGAGAATTGAGTTGAAATATTGATTCTAGATTGGATGAGATATGTGTCCCGTTTTTTTATCATTTTTTGATCATTTATTTGAGGAAGCTGTATAAGACTTCATGGAAGGTTATAGTCAATTGATGTATCGATTGATATTGTTGAAAAAACATTTGTGCAAGGGAATTAGCAACCCAGCAGGGTTGCCACAGCCGATCCACGGCTAGATAGTGATTTCGTCTAGGTGTGCACATAATATATTGGACTACAGAGTTAATGAAATGCTTTGTCGTTTATAATGCCCACTTTGATGTAAATATTCTATTTACAAATGGCGCTTACCACTGTGTCAACTGCGCAAGTATCCCTCGTTTGTGTTGACCATCCATGCCTGGTTTAAAAATGGTGCAGCGCGTTACTGTTTGACACCGAGGAAGAGAGCTTTCCCGAAACGCGTCTGTCTTGGTAATAAATCTCGCATTGCTGATAACCTCCCGGGAGTGCTGCTTTTTCTTTTCTGAGGATTTGGAAAGGATTTTGGAGGTCATATATACACACAGGCACATACACACACAAAGGGTTTCAGGAGTTGTAAAGGTATATGGGGGTAAAGGTTTCCGTGGTAAGGGCATATGAGTTGTAATGGACAGGTTATAGAGGCATGCGTGGTAATAGCATGTATGGTTCTATCATACAACCACAGGAATGGGATATTAGAGTCCCATGACTTACAACCCTGCCACGGTAAAGAAGTTATAATCTCTTGACCTGGAATATATGCAGCTTGGGTAGAGACGACAAGCGACACAGATTGTTCTCTGTCTTAAAGCGAATAAAGGTGGAAATTGCATTTCTTCAGGAGACACACTTAGTAAAAGAGGAACTTGATAAGCTATGAAAAGATTGGACTGTCTGCTTTGGGAAATCACTTTATCTGCATTCTCATAGGGGACACTGATATGGATACCACCAGGGATACCCAATTTTATTAGCGACTCTCATATAGATTGGGAGGGGGGGGGGTACACCATCCTGGAAGGAACAATTGAGAGGAAATCAAAATCTTTGGCAAGCATAGATTTTTGAACTTGGTGCAGGGACAATATTTGGACTACTATCTATACTAGATTATACACACCAAAGGCTTGGGGACTTCAACATGGTGTTAGATTTAAATATAGACCGGTCTATCCCCCTTTACAGGACGCAACATGTAGGTCGAATCCACAGAAATATAAAGTGCGGATGGCACAGTGGCAGTTCCTGGAACCCTGGAGGGAGCTGAACACAGAGAGTATTCTTTTTCTGGTGCATGCGATCTATTCACGTTTGGATATCTTTCTGGTCACGGCTGGAGGGGATTTGATAAGTATGACTACCTGGCATGGACTGTCTCACATCACAAACCACTGCAGTTGCAGTTTATAGGTGGCACAATGCGATCAGAGATTACAGCATGGGAGTTAAGGGCAGAGGCTCTGATTAATTCCCTCTTCTGAAAATAGATTGAAGAACAGATTGATAACTAGTTTAACGATAATGACGGGAACATCTGAAGTCACAATGCTGCAATGGTAAGCTTTCAATGTGGTGCTGAGAGGAATGCGTCTGAAGTCTAGACTCTATATACAGTATCAAACCAGTTCCAGTGATACAGAGAAAATGAATAGAAGAACTACGTGAGCTAGATAAAAGGGGGTGTTGGACCCAGGGATACTCCAGACGAGGGCATACAAGCAGAAACAGCACGCTGAGTTAATGGATAGACTCCGGGGCAATTAGTTTTAGAGTATTTGACTAAGGAAAATGGTGAGGGAGACAGCAGGATGTTTCTTTGCATGGCTGGTGTGGGGTGAAACTGACAGATTGCTTATTTGCTCCATGACAGAGTAGACAGCATCATCACACACACAGGAAAGGATACATAATCCCTTCACCCAGTATTATGAAACACTATTTGCAGAGAGGGCAGAGGGAGGCATTCTGATCTTGAATTTCCTGGAGAGTGCTTGTGTGGTTTGCCTCAACTGAGATTAGACTATGTGGCCATTGAGGCATTAGAGGCTTAACTTTCAGCCAAAGAGATAACCCTAGCACTGAGGAATCTTGCCTGGAGAAAGACATCAAGTTAAACATACAAAACAATGTTTTCTCAAAGAGTATTGGTAATTCACAACACTGCGTTCAAAGCGGGAGAGCTGTCTGCCTCAAAAAAGACAGTGATGATTGTGGTAATGCCAAAACCAGCACGAGTCTTGTATGATGTGAAATTATATTAATTACTGTCCTTGCTAAACATGGACTATAAGCTCCAGGGTAAAATTATCTGGAAAAGACTAACCCCCTATATACAAGGCTGGTGCACCCTGATCGAAATTGGTTTATTCCGAGTCGCAATACGCACTTGCACCTTTGTCAGCTCTTTCTTATAATGTATGGTGTACACTGGTCATGGTCTATTCCTGCTGTGGCCTCTCTAGACGCAGAGAACTTCCTTCACACACTTCTATGGCCTTTTCTGTTTGCAGTGCTGTATAAGAAGGAAATCAGGGAGAGGTTACTAATGTGGATCTAGCTGGTTTATATGAGGGACTTTGCAAGACTTCACACGGGACAGATATTCTCCCAGCACTGGGAAATTCAAAGGAGCACAAGACATTTGTGCCCCATTTCACCCATGTTTTTTGCTCCAGCAATGGAGCTGCTGGCGAAGGGGAGAGACTCACAAGTGGGGTAGCTGGGTCTGAATTGAGATGTACATGTGATCTCTCTGTATGCGAACAATGCACTTATATTTTTAACCTCTTGCGTGCTCATGACGAGCTCAGCTCGTCATGCAGCACGGTGACACTGTGCTGATGACGAACTGAGCTCGTCATGACCGTTACGGAACGCCCACACGGGGATAATTCCCCAGCTGTGCTGGCTGTTCCACTGGAACGGGTGTGGTCATGACGAGCTCAGCTCGTCATCAGCACAGCGCCACCGTGATGCATGACGAGCCGAGCTCGTCATGAGCACTGCGGCGCCGCGTGCGGCCCCCCGCGGCGCTGGGGGAATTAGCCCGCGGCGAAGGGGTTAAGCTGTCCAAGAGACAGTTATCCGGAGGTAATGGACTATTGAAGAGGTTTGGGACTTTTCGGGACAAGTCCTGCCCACTTAGTCGGCAACCCACACATAGGACTGCTTTACATTTCCCTTCTCCGTTGGGAAGCTGAAACATTCAAATTCATTGGGGTGCAGATTTATCAGAACACTAATAAAATGCAGGTGGATAATTTGGGTAGGGTGCTGATGCTTACTAGGGCTTAACTAGTCCTAGAGAGGACGGAACTGGGTGTATATCTGCTCCTGATTAATACAAGAGGGCAAGATACATATATGGGCTAACAAAGGAGAGATCAGAACGAATTATAACTGGGCGGTTTGAGAAATGTTAAACTAAAATATTGTAATAGAATGATGCTGTGTATTTCACATACAGATGTAATACTATGTGCTCTTTAGGGAATGGTGCGAGGTAGAAGAGGAAAGCTGCAAGGGGTAGATAGTTGTGTTTGTAGTTTAATGCATATTATATTGGTTATTGTTAGAGAGCAAACCCCCAAAAGAAATGGGATGTAAGCAAGTGAGAATTGTTAATGAACACGTTTCCATTAATGGTGTTGGTCGCTGATCTAAGCAATTCTTGGAGAATATGTGTCTGCAATGTTGTTGGTGAAAACTTGAATACAGAATGATTTATTTTAAAAGTGCCACTATCTTGGAATAGAATTCAAGAATAATCATGTTTTACTGAAGGAGAGCCCAGTCCATGAAAAGAAAAGCTTAAGGATCCTTTGGCAAATTGCCAAAACCCGACACGCTTGTAAATGCTGTCAGAGAAAACCTAGTCAAGGATAAAGGAACTACACAGCACTATGTGATATAACACAGAATCCAAGATGGTGCCTGTTGAGGATACACTAACCAAAGACCTATCTTGACTGCGCCATTGATTCAGCAAAAATTGAATTATCTCCATATAAGAAATCTTTAGAGGCAACAATTAACACAAAATATTGGATATGTCTGTTCCATGACTAGCCATAGGATGTTATACATAGTTTGTTACCAGTGTGTTTCCCTAACAGTTTTTGGAAATGAGGAGACCAAATCCCTGGTAAATGGTCTTTAACTTCTAAAATCTTGTGATTATGATTACTGGCCTACTGAGCCTAAAATGCTCTATTAGACAATTCATTTGACAGTAATTCCTTGGGGGAAGGAATTGGTATTAAATTCTTAGCAAACTTTGCTAAAATGTACTGTTTTAATGAGATTAGCTACTTGGTGCTATAATTTTCCCAGATTTTTTTGCGCAAGAACCGCATGCGTCTAGGTAAAGTTGGACAGGTTCTATCAGATTTAGAACAACTTTACTAGCCTAATTAACTTAAACATACCAAGGTGCCTCTACATACAGCAACTATCTGTTGCCTAACACCTCTAAAACTTCTATGAGCACTTTTTGAATCCCACAAGTCTGGACAAATACTGCCTAATGTACTTTGATATTAAACACGCCATTTGCTATATGATTGCTCCAAATTTCCAACCTCCACTTTAAAGCTGTGTTCACATCCTACAATGTTTGTGAGTAATACTTGATCTAATATGGGAAAGATGCACTAGATGCTGCTAAATTTCCAAGAACAATCACCAAGTCCTCCTTCAAACTGATATACAGTTTAGTCTTGCAACTTGTTGACTAGACCTACTGGTGTTAAGTCCTCAAAATTGAACAATTCACACTAAATTGCACAAGATTTCCTCGAGGGAGAATCCTCCATACCAGATATCGAACTCATAGAATATTATTTTGCTTGACTAAAACAGTTACCTCTGTTTCTAAATCAGGTTAAAACCCAGAATTAATGACTGATTAAGTTAATCGAAATTCATGTAGTAATCACCTGTGCAGCTGTATGTTCGTTCAAGGTTTGGGTGCTGCTCACCATTTTGTTTGACATGTAAATGTTGGTCTGTGCCCACAAAAGGTTGGGAGCTCTGGACAAGAACAACAGAAAAATACAATTCACAGAGAACACAACAGCACAAAAGAAAACAGTACAACAAAACATTCACATCACAGTGCAGGAGAGCATAGATTAGATCATTCTAGCATAAAATAACACTGAATAGCACAGAAAAACCCAAACACAAGCTAAGAGACAGCAAAATCTACTACACATTTTCTCTTCTCTCATTCATTTCCCCTCATCTGTTTTTATCTATTGCATAACCTGTGCTTCTTTCCCCCATTTCCTTTCTCTCACTGAAAAAATGTTTTACATTAAAGTAGTGATAACTATCTCCTTAAGTGTTTTTCATTTTTAGTGTTACAGGGTGAATGTTGGAGGAAATCATGGAAAGTACTCTAAACTCCAATCAAATAACACGTGGTCACCTAAAAGTAAATGAGATATCTGGAAATTAAAATATGAATTAAGCTTCTACATAAATGGGTTCAAAGCCAGTTCTAATAAGTTAATGGGATTGCGTGAAAACCAACACATTCATGAGTAATATGTGAAACATGAACTTAGGTACGTACAAAATACAGTTTGGTGGCCAAGTGGTGGATGTGGAAGTAGAAGATCAGATTGCTTATGGCGGCTTCCCACCTAAACAAACTATCTTTCTTGTAATTTAGCTTCATCTCCTTTTCCTAATATTTCTTCTCTTCCAAATCTGGGAATGCTTAGAAAAAGGCTGAGTGACAGTAATATCCAATAATGCTATACAAGTAATAAATTAATGTCAAATGATCAGTTTCCAAATAAGAATGGCTATAACACATACAAAAGCGTATTTGGGGATTTGAACTTCACAAAGAGAGGGAGGGGTTTGATAGACGTCCGCAAAACGCTCCAGTAAAATATGGCTCCTCTGGAATGATGGAAAGCAAGACACAAGAATGGAGGCTGACTTTTTGATGAAGGTCCTTGTCACTGTAAGCGGAGGAAAGAGGTTGAATGTTTTCCTCCATCTCATATTCCCAGACATTCTACTGGGTACAAAAAGTTGGCAAATCAATGTGGCTTTGGAAAATTATATTTTGCTTGTGAGTGTCTCGGGGATATTTTGGTTGTAGCCTCTAAAGAGTCCTGAATATTTACCTGTGGCAGACATTACTTAAACATTCCAACAATCGTTTTTTTTGTCAGTGATACTCTGCAAGGGTTACCTTTATGCCCAGATATAGGCCCAGTAGCCTACTGTGCCACAGGACTCAGGCTACATTTCTCTGGTAAAATTTGTTTGAGACTGGTCTGTGGTTGCTTTTGTTACCATTGAGAGTGGACGTGAGATACAATTTGGATTGGACTATTCTCATTGGAGTAGAAAAATGGGTGATTTGCAGATTGTTGGAAGCGGTGTGCAGTGGTACAGTGAGCAGGAAATAATAGACCAGATTGAGGCTAGAATAAGGACCTGTGTTTAAGATTATTTGAACATTTCACCTGAGTGGTTTTGGCTTCAGTCCAAAGGCTAAGGATTTAATCAAACAAAGTCATTTCTAAGTGTGAGATTTATTTAAAGGTAATGAATGTGCCCATTAAAGATGGCTAATAGTAAGAATGTGCTCCAACAGGTGAGACGGCACTCCTTGCACTTGTGAGATACACAGATAAGAGCTAGGTGGAAATGTCTACACTTCAATTGTACAACAGCAGTGTCAGAGTGCTTGCGGGATCAATGCAGTGAGAAGAATCACCTGTAAGTACAATATGTATAGGGTATATCTCAAAGTTACTTGATCTCCATCAGTTGGTTCAGATACTGTGTATTCCCGGTATTGGGTGCAAAGTACTTTTCCCAGTATAAACCCCAATATGCAAGAGACTTGATATTTTCTTTGCACTATTTTACAATCGGCCTACCTGTAGCCATTCCTGGAGTCCACACACGTTCCGCCATTTCGACAAGGGCCAGTTGCATAAGAGGTACACGACTTGTGTACTTTATCCATGGCTTCACAGGTACAAACTGTTCGGAAGGTCGGTGTAACGGACACAAGTGAAACGTTGCCAGCATCCATCACAGACGGCGCCTCAGTGACTGTGAAATAGGAGGTGCACCCACCGCCATTGCCACAGTCTCTTCGCATGCATTCATCATAACTAATCTGCAGAGCATCCACCTTCATTGCCAGCTGGATCTAAAAGGATAATTAATTCAACAATTTATTTGGCTGTATGTTGTAAACAGGAATTATTTCCTGTGATTTTTAATTCAACAATAGGTTTAAAATAATAACAGAATATAGACAGTTGGGAAAAGTAAGACATAATTTAAGTCCAAAGAGAAGCTTTCTTAACAAGGCTAATCTGCTTGAGATATGTTCCTGCTTCCTTTAGCTGTAGGCAACATTATAATCCAATGGGAACGTGATAGAAATGATGTCACTCTATAACCTCTTAGATGGTAAAGCAGTGGATTTAGGGGAAGTAGGACTACCATAAACCAATGTTTTCAAAACTTCTTCTGGAAAGATATTGGTTTCCAGAATTGGTTTTCTGTTATGGAAAATAGATAGGGTATATAAAACCTATCCTCCATAGAGCCTTCACTGTGTGAATTGTTAATTGAGTATCACATTATTTATACACAAGTGAGATGCTGCTTAACCTACCTGTCAAATTCAAACGCTTGAAACCATAAAGTGTTTGCAGAAAAACAACCAAGAATTTGCAGGGGGAAAAATAAGAACTGACCCAGTGGGGATTTAATACATGTATAGCAAACACCCTAGCTTATGTCTGTAGCTCATTATAGACTAACTCCAAAGCAATGGAGGCAGTCACCTAAATGTGTCTGAGAACAATATTTCAAGGAAAGAGATTATACACATTACAATACACCTGTCACCCAAATTAGCACAAACTACTGATAATCTACAAATAATTTTAAATGTCATTGAGAGAATTAAAGGAACATATAGTTGAGAAACTGTTACATGGGACCTTAATGACAGCCTATTTTAGAGAAAAGGAGTGAGAGCAAAATAATATGGTTTGGGATTCCACATTTCACATACCTAAACAGGTGTTTTTTAATCTCAAGTCACTCAGCTACAAGGATGGTTTTATTCTGGTAACGCCCAAAATAAGAATATAGATATTGCAGAAAGGTGCAGCGTGCTACTTTCAGGTGTAGGGCTACATCTAAAATTATTCATTCCAGAGAATATACTCATCAGCGTCACTTTACATACGAATACTACTTTCTACCAAAATGTGCAAACAACTCCTAAGGAATTGCAAAGAAGATAATAGTGGGATTAAGGAGAACCTATTAAAGGTTATACAGTCTACCACTTTTCGTTAATGACTGGATGTGGGGGTGGATTATATTTAAATATGCACTGTGTTTACCCCTAAAACTATTTAATACAATAAAATAATTTATATCATGTGATCCCATGCTCATTTGGATCTGTTTACTCATTTGCTCACCTGTAATCTGTTTAGTGTCCTTTCAAGAGTAATAAAATGCTGTCTGTGCTATGGGCTAAGGTGCTGTATGGTAAGGCTATTTCCATTAAAACACTTGTCAGCACCATTTTATGTTAATGTGTATGTAATATTTATGAAGGTTAATCCACTTCAATCCATTTCAAGTGTCTGCTGACTTATTTTTTCAATCCGTTATTCTTGGGGGTTCCGTTGACTTGATTTGAAATACTCACTACTTTGTATACTTTCTGGTCTGGCAACAGCAAGAGTTCTAAGGAGTTGGGCCACATGAAAGGGCACGGTGAAGCACCCACTTGGGAAATAACCAAGAGCTTTGTCTTCTCACGCTTGAGAATGAACTAGTTTATCTGAAATGAATTATACCAGATTCCTCTTCTAGCCTGCAATAGCCATGCACATCTTCTGCTTCAAGAGGGTTACCAGGGTGGTGGGCTTCCACAATATAGCAAACATAGCAGTGTAGTTGTTGAAGAGGACCATCAGTGGGGTTTATCCTTTGAGGCTTTGCAGCTTAATTTCACAAAGGAGCATACACGTTTGACTTATTGAGTGGAGTAGTCAAATGAGGACGAGAATCAGCAGATGACAGGCCTATCCACTGCAGTGAGCGATGTGAGCAATTTAATCAGAACACTGTATTGAATAGTTACTCGTTTGATTCCACATTACAGTAGGAAATCTGACTGATACCTACTCATCAGGATGGTGGTTAGTGTGTTTTGCAGGGAGCTCTAAGCATATAATGGTTGCCAAGGTTTTCACAATTCAACACTAGTTTTGAGATAATACTCCAGTTGGTTCAGATTTTCATAATTAGTAATGTGATTGTCACATTTAACATTGTCAAATGGATAGGATTTTTGGATGGTATATAGTTACTTCATAACTCAAACCAAAGACAATGATTGCCTTTTAGTGTGAATAGCACTCAAAGAGGTCCAGATGATGTAATCTTTGTCCTACAAGCATTTGCTTTGCAGAAGGCATCTTCACAGAATTATTTGGAGGCCCTGTGCTCTTCCTGTAGCTGTTAGGTCTTTGTAGAAATAAATACCTCTTTTGAGGAGTTATCTTTTGAGAACTGGACATGAAGTTGATCTACTGTCCTCTAGGAAGGACATGCTGTACTTTGGAGAACATATGAGACGTTTCCTGTATTCTCATTGCTGTTTTTAGTTAATCTTCACTCTTCTGATGGTTGTCATTTTCACATAATCCTGGGGAAACACTCATGGAGGGTGGTGTTTTTCCTTTGTATTGTAAGGCCTGGTAACAAAGGCTTTTAGAGGGGAGGTTGTCAGCGACTAACATTGTATTTATTTATTTGACATAAGCACAAAGGCATTTCGAGCAGTAAGAGGACAGAAACTGCAGTTAGCATCAACTATGATTATGGTCAGAGAAGATGATTAAAGAAGTGCAAATAGGCTGATTTGTGAGAGATAATTAGTCAAACAAAACATCAAATGGGCAGAATACTTGGTGTAGCGCGAAGAAGGACGTTTTCATTTAGGATGGGCAGGCAACTATCTCTAGGAAGTGTTTTCAATGTCTGTAAAGTGATGGCCACACATCTGCATAAATGAGTCTGGGTTGATAGTCTTCAAAGTTCTCTTTTAGAGGATTGTGAAATGTACAAGGACTTGGAACAGAACAATACAAAGTTTCGGTCCATTATAAGTCTTCAGCAAATATACATCTGACTTTAACTTTCTTTTATTCCTCAGCAGCCGAATACAAACAACCCTTTTATAACATCTCAAGTGATTAAGCAGATTGCCTGGCTCCCAAAAACCTGTAGCCTCTATCTAAGTTTCTCTATTCTGGGCTGTATAATGTCTATGAAAAGGTATGCATACACTAATTTCCAAGCATTTCATCGTTTACTAATTGTAATAACTTGTTTTGTATATCATACTGCACATGCAACATGCCTTAGTGCTGCAAATAATAGATATTACTGTTACCCAATATAGTGGTACTCCATTTACTCAAATGTGAAGAAAGGACGACTGAATTGGCATTGCCAGGATTCACCTTGTTACCAGCAAATTACTGCAGATGTCTGTGAGGAGCATTTACCTCATGGGAGCCATCTTGCTGGGGACTATGTCACCCTCTATTTGTCCTATTCACATATGCTTTCTTGTCATTCTGGGGGATGCAGGTACCCCAAAGGTGAACATATCCATCTGCTCATATTCACCTGTGAAAACCTGTTCATTTTACTAATAGACATAAAAAGGACCACTTCTCAACTTATAGTGAATTACATACTGTCCCTGATTTTTTTCTACAAAAGGTAACTCAATAGTACATATTAAACAAAAAGGGAGAACATGTGCCTGGGGTTAAGCTGTGGTGTTTAAACCAGTAATAGGAAAATCAATCTCTTGTGTAAATGAAGGCTATGGTTTCAGTGTGCAAGGACTTTAGGAAATGCAGGTGGTGTACGAGCTGGAAGTCATTCGAATGTCTTATGGTACTGCAGCAAGACTGCAGCTTGATCCATCTTATTAACTTTTGGGATTGGCGCATGGGCTACAACTTCATTGGCTTGAAAATTACAGATTTTATTTGCCTTTGTAAATTGCGGATCTTTAAGAATATATATTTTTGCAGGTCTGTCTGATATATAGAGCTCCAGTTTAAGGTACGTGCTTTCTAAAATGAAACAGCTCCCTTCATATGAAAAGCTGTGAGCAGGCTCCAGTAGGTGAAGATTTGATATTTAAAATAGGAATAAACAGCGCAAGGTAACACAAGACAGGTGTCTCTGACAAAAGAGAGGGACCCCAAGACCCAAAAGGGTAGGGTACCGGAAGACAAATGTCAGAAAGAAGTTCCCTTTTGGGTGCAACTCTATGTCATATACATTTTTAACCACAATAACTCATTCAAGCAGGAGCAAAAAGGAAACATTAATTCAAATTAGACAGTTTATTCTATTCAATTTGTTCAAAAGCTTGTCATTTCTTGTCATCAGACACAGTTAAAAACTACACAATTTATACAAAATAAAATGAAATCACATTACATTATACAATCAATTATTACAGGTGGCAAACAGAACTTAAGGAATAAATGAATCCTATTAACATGAGTTAAGTACAATAGTCACGCTTGTAATCGCACTCTGACATCCAACTAGTTTTTCCAGTCAGAGTTGTTATCACCTAGACTTAGAGTACTTTAACTCAAAAAAGACATTGATGCGTTTCGGTGAGCACAGTATTTAGGAGCCAACACCTTCTTCAGGATATGATAATTGAATCCCACAACAATAAAATCTGAAATGCAAGAAAGAGTGTCTTAAACAAACATAGCTACAGCATTTTACATTAAATACAACCATCACAATTATTTCAAAGAACTAATCCTAAGTGCTCCACATTGTAAACTATACACATCATTCTAACATACACAGATCATAAGGTTAAACATAATACAACATCAGGTTAAATAGCCTTTCACTATACATGACATATTATTAAAAGGTAAACATTATGCAATTTCATATTTGGCATATGTTTATAGTCTGCATTTTCATAGTGTTGGAGCACATTTAAGTGTCGCCAACATGGCTCTCTTTACTTGATATTTCGAGTACAGGGATCCTAATTCTGTCATGTTTCGTACTGATTGGGAATATTTCTAAATCAGTATAGGCACCAGGGGTAAAACCGTAATTACCTCATTCAAGGATCACATGGAATCTCATATATTTCCAGACTGTCAGATCGATGCCACTTAGATGGCTAACTAAATATTAGAAAGAGACACCATTTAGGTACTATAGTTCTCGAAGACTGTAGTAGTCTATGCATTATATCCTACCGCATCGATAGTACACACCTTTTATTTCGACAAAGTCTTCATTCAGTGGTTCTTTAAAAGGCCGCTCTTTCACCCATGGACGACACTATCGTATAGTCTAGAGGGGTAGATCACACCATAAGATGGCCATTAAGAAGGTGTTGGCTCCTAAATACTGTGTCCACAGAAACGTATCAATGCCTTTTTTGAGTTAAAGTACTGTAAGTCTAGGTGATAACAACTCTGACTGGAAAAACTAGTTGGATGTCAGAGTGCGATTACAAGCGTGACTATTGTGCTTACCTCATGTTAATAGGATTCATTTATTCCTTAAGTTCTGTTTCCCACCTGTAATAATTGATTGTATAATGTAATTTTATTTTATTTTATTTTGTATAAATTGTGTAGTTTTTAACTGTGTCTGATGACAAGAAATGACAAGCTTTTGAACAAATTGAATTAAATAAACTGTCTAATTTTAATTAATTTTTCCTTTTCTAACACAAGACAGGTGCCCAGACTTACAAATTTTTCAGGCAAGGCAACGAGGCATGGCAATTGGCAGCAATGAGTTGTGCAAGTGGACAAACACAGCACAATACCATACTGGTGCACAAACAATACTGCCTAGTATGGTGCACAGTCTCACACCATGATGCAGAGGTGAGTTTGGACTGGATTTGTATGGGAAGCATACTCCTCCATTAAAAATTCCTAAGCTTAGACAAACTCAGAAGTTTCCCCCACATGTGGTATGTGATGTGCTTTGCAACACACTTGCAATATGTCATTGTGTCTTGAGAAATTAACACATTTTTCCTTATTTGTGTCTGCCTCAAGTAGGCGTTAGTTAGTTAGAACTTTATTTCGTATGGAAATGAATGAAAGTGTAGAGAACAATACATTAAATTAGGATAAAAGTAGTAGAACATAAAATCATCACAAAATTAAAATAATATCTTAAACATTTTACCAGACCATTCTTACATCAGTTTATTCTCCCTCTAACACATTATATTTCAGAAATAGTTTACTTCTTAGGGAGGAAGTGTTATCTATTCTGTTTCTCTTAACTAAAAAATACAGCCACACTGTATCGTCATACAAATGAACATATCTAATGATATATTATATGCATTACTTAATCACTTTTATGTCAATATATTCCCCACCTAATGATTCATAAATACCTATTAAAAAGTGAGTATTCTCTATGTTGTTCCCCTCACATTAATTTTCAATTAAAGATTACGACCAAGTCTTGTCATTATTTGACTGGAGACACTCCAAAATTCATATATGTCCACAAGTTAGAGGCCCCATATACATATTTAAAAAACAAATACAAAGCTTTATCAGTTTATCCTCGACTTATCTTTCTGCTCTTCAACTTGTAGTATCGAAGAAATGACAGCCCGCAACTTTTTATAGCTGCCAATAGAAAAGAAGCCAATACAAAGCATACATAGGGCGTTTCTAGTTGTTGCAGAACGCGAAGAGCTACTCTATGATTACACAAACTGAATTTTGTTAGAAGATTAATAAACTTTTTCCTTTCGATCTGATAGAACAGACAGAAAAATAAGATATGTTCAGTCGACTGCTTTGAAATAGCATCACATGGGCAAGATGAAAGTTGCTTCAATGCAAATACATTTATAGGGTACCCCACTAATAAAGGAACGTAATTTAAACAAAATCTTGTTAAAATATACCGGTGGAGAGAATTTTTGACAAAAGCAAGATAGGAGGCAGATCCGTATAATACCGAGAGCAGAGTGTAGTATGAAATTATTGTGGATTTTTCTTTATTTCGATCCCATCTATCAAGTGAACCTTTGGCCATAAAGATCGATATCTTTTGGTCTGGTTTTAGGAAAGATTTCACAGTGAGTTGGATTATTATAAAGGTCCGCCAAACCCAAAGAGACACATAACTGCCTTTCCCTCCTCTGAAAGCGACAGGTCGATTCAGCGCTGGGACGCCCCAGGGTAGCTATGCGCTTTACAAATCTGCATTCAATTCAATTCAATTCAATTCACGTAACACAGCCAAGGAATTTTAAGGATATGATCTAAATTCATTACATCCTTTAAAATGCGCTGGTTTAACTGCACCGTCTTTCTTTTCCTAATAGACAACCATAATTAATAAAGGGGCCATTTTAATAGTATCACTAGAAAAAGGTAGGCCTAATTCTTTATGGGGGATAGAATTAGAACAGCTCAATGGGACAGACAATAATTTCTTAGCAAATCTATCCTCTATCGTTTGTAGGCTGTCCACTTGTACAGTGCCCCAAATTGCTGCTCCTTAAGTGAAAACATGTATTGTTTTTGCTAGGTAGATTTTAACCATCTCCTGCATAGCCTTATTACCTAAGTTTTTAGCAAATTTAAAAATTGCATCTATACTTTTATTCATTTGGTTGGCACTGGATGTCACCCTCTCATTTCACCTTAATTTGGAATCAAAAAGGATACCCAGCTTTGAAAAATTATCTACGTAATCTATTTTCCTACCTTCAATCTGATATTTGCCTGTCTTTTTTCTCCCAGCTCCCACTGTCATGGTGTTTTATTAACATGCAAGTCCAGATCCCTCATAAATGGTATGTAATTTGTGATACACTTCTGTAAAGACGGAGGGGTCCTTGCCACATCATCTGCATATAGCAGGATGGGGAACGGCATAGAGTCTACATAAGGAATATCCTTAGATTATTTTTTTTACCAGGACCTCATTTAATTTATTGGTGTACAGTGAGAATAGGAAAGGAGCCAGAACGCAGCCCTGTCTTACTCTTTTCTCAATTTAATTTTGAAAGATTTAGTACATTCTCCCTCTTTCCCATAAAGGATCCTCGCCGTAGCTGCTGTATATAATTGCCTAATGAAGATGATTATTGCGGGATCCACCCCCATTTCCTCCATGATATACCATAATTTGTTGTCATTAACACAATCAAATGCCGCTGACAGGTACAAGAAGGCTATGTAAAGGTTACCTTGTTTAGCTATTGAATATTTTGCTGATACATTTCCTGAAGTCATCGTTCATGCATCTATTTATATTGAAATCACCAACCCAGATGACATACACTGGCTTTGACTGTTGAAACATTACATCCTCCAGGATACTCTCTAATTGCTTAACCACTGAGGTTGGATCCTCAAAGTTATTATTATAGAAATGTATTATCATTAGGTTCATGCTGGGATCATCATTTAGCAGCAAAATATGAAAATAAGGCAAATTATTTACAAAAACAACCAATTTAAATATAGTTCTGTTAGCTAGAGAGGTTAATAGGCCTCCTTTAGCTCATCCTCTTTTCGATGGAAGGGCTGGGGTTTTGAAGCAACGATACCTGTTTAAATAAATGGAATTCAACTCCCAGGTTTCTTGTAGACATATAATATGGTGATTTGCTAATTCATTATACCACTCCTCATTACATTTTTTTATTATTATATCCTGCAATGTTCCAGGAGAGTAAGATATGGTTATCGTTACTCATTAACTCCACATTGCCGATTAATCCATTAGTATTGGGTGTGGATTAGTTCGCACTCTGCCTATTTCCTAAAATTTCTAATTGAGTGTCCGTTATCGACGCCATTGTGCTTGTCAGGTTGATTTCCCTGTTGTCCATTAAATTTGGGCGATCTGCTTAATGAGAGGTTGAGAGCAGTCTTCTGGCCATAGTTAACTGATCATATACAGAGTAGGTCAGACTGCTGGATTTTGTTAACCAGTGCCTAGCTGTATCCCTGAGTTGGATAGTTGTTTCTTGTTCACCTACTCTAAGAACCAGAACGTTTACCAAGACTATAACAAAAGAACAGGCAACTGAAGGAAAATGCAGAGATTGATAACGTGTGTTTGTCCAAAGATGCTGCCTCTTAGGAGTTGTGCTTCCATTACCATCAGAACCTTTCATCATATCCCTCCTCTCAAGCCCACTTCGGATAGCATTATAAACTTGCCGCCCCTATGGCCCCCCTAATGTAGCAATCCACAAGAGGATGGCATCGGTTGCTAAATGGAAGTAGCGGTTGGATTCAATCTCTCCTTCCTGCTTTTCTCATTGCAAGAAACCCCTTCTTAAACCATCAATGAACTAGGAAGAATTAAATGTGCTTGGGATCTGTCACACCCCACCCCCTCAGTGGCCACCTTTCCATTCGACACCTTTAATATGTCATCTATTGAGGTTAGACGTAACAATATTGGTTGCAGTAATAGAGATAGTTTATTGCTTAAATCGTCCTCATTCCAAACAGGCGATGCAGTCATCTTTCCTTGAATCTGATTTAGTGAGTCTGGGGAAGGGAGTATAGATGATGACTTTCTCAATGTTTTTGGTTTATTAAGCAAAGTTTCTCTTGGGGCATCTCTTTTCCTCTTGGGAAGGGACATTCTAGTTGGCAAAGTTATTATCTCAGGAGTGATTTGCGGCAACTGAGGTAAGTCCGTTATGATGGCATTAGAGGCGACATCCTGTAATTCCATCGCTGACAGCATAGTATCAGATGTTAAAGAGGGTTCAGTTATAGTGCTACCCAGTGATAGTCTTTTCTCTGCTAAGGCAATCTGATTTGATATTGCTGTTGTTGCTTTTACCAAGAAGGAGTCTAGTGTAGGTATGATACTCCCCTCGGGGACCGATGGATCTACCTTCTTTTTCCCCATGTCAGATGTAGAAAGGTTTCCAATGTCCTGTAGAAATCCAGCCGTTAGAGACGGGCCCAGCCCAGCCTCCTTCTGGCTCCAACGGGTGAGGACGGGCCCACACTTGGCCCCCGGCAAGACCCCGTGCGCGTACCGCTCCACGAGGCTGAAAGGCACTTTTTAAGCACGTTGTAGAGGTCACAGGAAACAAAGTCCCAAAGTGTGCAGCTGGAAAGTATGCACAGCTTGGCCCCCCTCACCTCAATTCATTGTTGTCGGCTACAGAGGCTGCGTGGCGCTTTTTAAGCGCGTTGTAGGAACCAGAGGGCTCACGGGAAACAGAATCCACAGCGGTGCCGCTGGAAAGTATTCACAGCTTGCTCCCCCTCTCCTCGATTCGGCAGATCACACAGTCGTTGGCATAGGCATTCATTTTTTATTCAATGCCCTGTCTCTCTATTTCAGTAGATCAAGCTTTGAGTGTTTGTACTACCGCAGTAACATCCCCTTGACAAAAAGCAGTTTTTGCACTTTGAAAAATGCTGCTTTGTAATGCAAAACACCTTTTGAGCTGGATAGTTGCAAGCATGAGTTGCTTTGTATCACCCTAGCGCCAACATGAAGCCTTAGTAAATCTGTGCCAATATGTCATGCTTCACAGTGACATGCTATATTCTGACTAAATGATGGCATCTATGTGACTTAAAACATGAGACATAGTCTCCACTCCTGTAAATGATTGTAGTCTTTATCTCCCAAAATGTAAGAGCACTGGTCAGTAAGCGGATTATAAAAGCTGTGGATTTTACCTTGTCCTTATGAGCATCCATTTCACCATGTATTTTCTCAGGTGTGTAGTAGGTGTGCCCTATAGAGCCCAGAACTGAAAATCGTAGGATAGTCTGTCTTCCAGCAGTGTTCACCAAGCTGAATATCTCTATATTCCTGGGACTTGCTGGCAGAATTTCGGACATCACTTCCTTAAATCTGTCAAGTCTGCTAACCCCAAATTCATCTTTGTGTAGGAGGTCTTCTGCTGTTAAATCTGAGAGCAAGAATAGGATCAGATGCGGGTTATATTGAATCAAAAACATTCACAGCTTCCTTCAGAGAAGGTCAGACGAGCATAAATGGTGTCAGATATGAGATAAGTAGATTATTGCACATGTAACACAATTTTCTATTTAAACAAATGCTATATTACTGCATTGGAAATTGCACTAATACTGCATCACACCATAGGACAACCATGCTCTTAAACAAGCAAAAAGTGGGTCCTAACATTGCAGTATACAAAGTGAAAAATTACTCAATAATACCATTTCTACATGCTATTCCACACGTAAAGCTAAATATCCCCATAGACCATGAATGGGGGATCTGGCAGTGCAATTACCAATTGACTGTATTCAGGGGTAGCCCTAGAAGAACACACACACATAACACACAATTATAAATCCAGTGCCATTTTAACGTACAGTAACTTACATGCCTCTCTTTCACACATTGAGGCAACTGAACTTAGAATTCACACAAAGAAATTATTTGAAAAAAGCAGCGCTATTTACGTTATAAGCATATGCAAAACGTGCACTTTTGCCCCACTAAGTAGTTAGAAAACACTGCATGTATTGTAAAAGTAATAGTCTTGTGTGTTAAGAGTAAAGGATGACATGCATAGGTATTACTTTTTTTAAGAAGCACATTTCATTTAGTCAGTGAAAGGGCACTAAAGGCCATTGAGGTGCACAACCTGGTGCGGATCACTTTTATATGTTCCATGAAGAACAGACACTCTGATAGGGTGAGCCTTTGAGTGGCCCAACAGTATTGAATCCTTCATGCTTGTATGTGCACTTCTAATCCATATCTGCCCCACAGATTTCTGTGACCCCAGAATGGTTGCTGGTGACGAGTCTTTGTCCACAGGTGTTGATGGTGCAGGACTGTATGCTAAGTCCTTTTTTTCTGAGAAGTGGACATCCTCCAGTTCTCTCTTCACCCTAACAGGAAGATACTTCTGTCTTACACTTTCTACATACTACTACAGTGCCACAGTTTCATCCCTTTTGTTGGGTTTCCCTAACCTTTGAAACATTATCTTGTGCCACCATCTTGTGCCACGATGCTCTTATATAGAATTGTACTTCCATCATCCCTTTTTAGAATGACACAAGTTTGGTCAGGGCATCATGGTAGAACCTCTGAACTCTTGGTGTAACTCACCTTTAAGATGTAACGTAGCAGAGTTTTGTATGATTTCATCTTGTAATGCTTTCACGTGAACCTTGACAGTAGAAATTACATCAGGCCAGATAGAATCGGAAACCCGGAATTTCAGGTCGAATATCCCAGGAGGAGCAGGATCTATCATTGTTAGGGTGCCAGTACTTTTATTCAACCTAAAATACCTAAAAGCAACCAAATAAAATAAAAAATAAATTTGGATTAAAAACATGCTAATGTTTTATGAGAGTTCCCAGGACCTGTTTTCACCCATTTAGGTACATAATGACAGGCAAGATGGTACACTGGCTGATACTGCTACCAGCAATAAGCACCCAGATCATGGCATTGGGAAGGACTGGAAGAATGGAAGAGAAGGAACAGTAATTTACTATGTTAAGTTATTAAATCCTATCTGAAGGCTTCAGTGTATCACATATTCCTGGGAATCTTCAAGTGGTTAAAGAGAGGCTCAGAAAATATGTTCTGCTGCACAGAAATATGCATTATCGTGTCCCATGCATTTGTTTTGTCCACCATCGAATTGGACTGCAGATGCCTTATTTCTGTGGTTCTCACCAATAAAAACAAATCTTACTGGATCCAGTGTTGTGATGGCTCAAGTTCATTTAGAATGGAGTACAATACCTGAGCTCTGATAGGCCAGCTGATGCCACAACACCAGCGCAATGAGCAGATGGATAAGTTACTTACCTGTAATCCTAGTTCTCTTCTAGGGGTATCCTCATCAAAGTCATAAGCACTGCATATTCCCGCCCACGTGCGGGGACCCCGGAAATAATATAAAAATATATATGTAAATCACATATAAATAGCTCCACATATATGTATGCACATATATATTTTTTTCTCACACCAATGCAGCCCCAAAAATGAGGCTAAACAATGTAAATACTCATACATGCACTGAATTAGCAATGAAATAAAACACATTAAGTCAAATAGCCCTTCTACTCTGTGTTTTAATGAGCAAAACACTCATAAATTCTGAAAATTGCTAATAAATAGACATTGTTAGCCCATAGGCTGCATTATAAAGCAATATCACAGAAAATGAAACCATTTTCAACAAAAACTGGCACCCTGCAATCATGCCTCAGTGGTAACAGTTAGGTCAGTTGTTCTTTGCATAACCCTGAAGACAGGGCTCAACAAGAAACTAGAAAACCATTGATCATATCTCATTCGCCTGGGGAGGAGGGTGGGTTGCTTATGACTTTGATTAGGATACCCCTGGAAGAGAACTAGGATTACAGGTAAGTAACATATCCTTCTCTTCCAGGGGATCCTCATCAATAGTCATAAGCACTGAATAGAATAGCAAGCCCAACCAACCACCTGCAGGCAAATAAGAAGAAAACATGACCCAAACAACACCATTGGAACAGCCGAACTCAGCTGTTAAACAGAATCCGCAAGGAGGCCTGGCCTACTTGGGTATTCGCTCTGGTGTCTGAATCTAGACAGTAATGCCTGGTAAATGTATGGCCGGACCTCCAGGTCGCTGCCTTACAAATCTCAGACATAGGCACATTATTAAGAAAAGTCGTAGTGGCCGCTTTCCCTCTGGTAGAATGCGCCTTAGGAGGAAACCCGAGGGTCTTCTGCGCCAATTGATAAGCCAGCTTAATACAAGAAACTATCCACCTTGAGATAGAACGTTTTGAGGCTGCATAACCTGGTCTGATCGATCCATAGTTGACAAATAGCTGATCAAACTTACGTACAGTCTTGGACTTATCAAGATAAAATTTCAGAACTCTTTTCAGGTCCAAAGAATGCAATGCCCTCTCAGCTGGAGTGTAGGGATTGGGAAAAAAGGTGGGTAGAGAGATGGTCTGATTTACATTAAAATCTGACACCACCTTAGATAGAAAAGAAGGATGTGTCCTCAACACTATCCTATTCAGATGGAACACTGAGTAAGGCTCTTTGGCACAGAGAGCTTGAATTCCGCTCACCCTGCAAGCTGACGTGATTGCTACCAAAAAAGTAGCCTTCCACGAAATATGCTGCAAAGTTGCCTTGTGAATGGGTTCAAAAGGTGGAACCATCAATTTTGATAGCACCAGGTTCAACTCCCAGGGAGGTGACGGAGGTCGCACTGGGGGATAAACATTTTTCAACCCCTGCAGAAAATCCTTGACAGCTTGCAACTAGAAAAAAGACGGTTGGGAAGGTGATCGCCTATAAGCTGTTATAGCAGTCAAATACACCTTAATAGAATTAAACTTCAACCCTGCTTTAGCCAGATACAATAAATAAGGAAGAATGACTTCCTCCAGACCCTTGATAGGATGACAGTCATTCTGCATACACAACATATAGAAGCGCTTCCACTTGCATGCATAAGAATGTTTTGTGGAAGGACGCCGTGCCTCTTTCAATATGACCAATTGAAAAGAGAAATTCCCTTGAGCCAAAGTACAATTTATAATAAACAAAAAATGTTTTGAGCGAAAACAATTACACAATTCGCATATGAAATAATGACCACAATTTATTAAACATACAATAATTAAAAAAAGTGGACAATAAACCACTTGACACAAGTAATAAAACAATTTAAACCATAAAAACCATAAAACAACTGACATTCAATGTTGACCAGCAAGATTGATACATAGAGACAGAGAAACAGTAAGACATAAACTTGTACAGTACTAAGCGTATATCCAGGCTCTATTTCTGATACCAATGTTATGTACACAACAATACAGTGTATCCACAGGGGTATTCGAGACAAGAATTATACTGGAGAGTGCGTCGACGCGTTTCGGTGGTTTCTCACAATTCTATCCACCTTTGTCAAGACTATAATGTTATCTGTCGTAGTTCAGGGGCCAACATAATCTCCCTTTGATTCCACTTTTGGATGGTGTCAGGTTTTCATTATTTTAAAATATGGTCTGGGCCACGAGTGTTTGCTCCATATATCCGTTTTAAAATAGTGACTCCTTATCAAGTTACAGGTAGAGGTCCTGTTTTACGAGCGCTAAACTTAAGCGGTAATCGTATCCAATAGTTAGGCCTCAAATTGCGCTTTTCTTTTCATTTAAAAAGGGAATCAGGGGCGCTTACGTCATGTCCTTGCGGTAAAAGTTAAGGTTTCACTGTACACCCGCAAAGGACTGCCTGCTTCTCTGGTTCCTCTTTCAATATGAACATGCAGTCTTGCGGCAGTCCTAGGTGGCCGTATTGTATGACCTCAGGAGCCAGGCTGCCAAGCTCAGTGACGGAAGGTGAGATGATGAATCCTCCCGTTCATCTTGGATAGCAGGTCCGGCCTGCATGGCAGCCTCCTGTGTGGGGTCACAGAGAGATGGAGAAGGTCCGTGTACCACCATTGTCTCCGCCACTCGGGTGCAATGAGGATCATCGTTGTGCACGAGTTCGACAGCTTGCTCACCACCTTCAGGATTAGCGGATGGGGTGGAAAGGCGTACATAAATTCCCCTGACCAGTCTATCAAAAGGGCATTCCCTTTCGACCCTGGGCGGTAGAATCTTGAGGCGAAGTCTCGGCATTTGCTGTTTTCGTCGTCCGCAAAGAGATCTATGGTGGGAAGATCCTAAGACTGGAAGATGTCTTTGACTACCTGGTTGTTGAGAACCAAGACCTGTCTGTCTTCGAAATGCAGGCTTAGAGTGTCCGCCCTCACATTCTGTTCTCCTGGGAGGTGGAATGCTGTGATTGACAGATTGCGAGCCAAGAGCCAATGCCAAATGTTTTGGGCCTCCAACGACAGAGTCCGTGAGTGCGTTCCTCCCTGCTTTTTCAGGTAGTACATTGTGGTGGTGTTGTCCGTCTGTACTAACACTGATGAGCCCTGAATCGAGAGGAGGAAAGCTTTGAGGGCTAAGTAGACTGCCCTCAGCTCCAGCATGTTGATGTGGTAAGTACTCTCTTTGGGGGACCACAGACCTTGCACCTGGAGACGACCCATGTGTGCTCCCCATCCTTGCAAAGATGCGTCTGTGATTAACGTCTGTGCAGGAGGAGGTTGATGGAACAGAATTCCGACCTGCATATTTTTCTTCTTTGTCCGCCAAGGAATGGATGCTCGCGCTGCGTCTGACAGTGTGATTTTGTCGTTCCAGCGTGCTGATTGTTGGTCCCACTTGTCCTCCAGATCCTGCTTAAGAGGACGCATTCGTAGTCTGGCATTCGGGACCAGGAAAATGCAGGATGCCATCGACCCTCGCAGGGAAGCAATCCTTTGCACCTTTAGGTCTTTGCTGCGAAGCACCAGTTAACATTTCTGAGCTATGGAACACTGCCTCTCCTCCGAAGGAAACACTTTTCCTACCTCGGAGTCTAGCAGAGCTCCTAGGAAATGTATCCTCTGCGTAGGCTGTGAGATTGACTTGTTGAAGTTGACATGCAGTCCCAACCGGTGGCAGAGGTCAATGCAGCTCAGAAATTGATTTCTTACACTGTCTGGGGAAGGACCTTTCAACAGCCAGTCCTCCAGGTATGGGTACATGAAGACACCCCTGCGGCGTAGAGTGGCCGCCACCACTGCGACGCACTTCGTGAACACTCGGGGTGCTGACTTCAACCCGAACGGGAGGACTTTGAACTGGTAGTGAGAGGTCCCCACCCAGAACCGAAGGAATCTTCTGTGAGCGTGAGCTATGGGCACATGAAAATATGCATCTTGTAGGTCCAGCGAACACATCCAATCTCCTCTCCTGAAATGTGGATATATTTGATGAAGCACAAACATGCAAAATCTTTCTTTCTTGACATACAGATTGAGTGTTCTCAAGTCCAGAATGGGTCTGTATTCTGCCTTCTGGCCCTTTTTCCTGACTAGAAAATATCAGGAATACACTCCTTTCCCCCTTTGAGAGATTGGCACCCTCTTGATGGCTGAGTTTTCGAGCAGGATAGCCACTTCCTTTTTCAAAAGGCTCAGCTGATGGCTTGATGTTGGCATTGGAGGAACGGGTGGAGGCAGATGTTGGAAACGAAGACAGTATCCATTCTGAAGTGTAGCTAACACCCAGCAATCTTTTGTAATGGTATGCCACACTTCCATATGATGCGTGATGCTTCCCCCCACTGGAGTGGTTAACGGCGCTGGAGGAAGGAAGAACTCATTGCTTGGATTGAGCTTTGTTGGAATTGTTGCCCTGGCGTTGATTTCCATCGCCACTGGAATTACGCTTGCCTCTATATTGAGACTTCTGCTGCCCCTGTTGGTCCTGACCCCTCTGCCACTGAGGGGTTTGAACCCTCTGCTTGGAAGAGCCTTTGTTGTAGGGGGCGAAACCTCCTTCGAAACTCTTTGTTCTTTTCAAGCCCCACGGCTTTAAGAGTGTCTAATTCTGCTTTCACCCCCTGCATCTCTTCATCGGTACTTGCCCCAAACAATGATGTTCCTGAAAACGGCAAGTTCAAGATCCGGGATTGAGCTTCTGGTTTCAATGCAGTAAGACGAAGCCAGGAAGACCTTCTTGCACACACTCAGTGAGCATAGCCATGCGCTGAGAGGGTCGCACCGTCCACTGCAGCGATGATAATTTGGTTGGAGACTTGACTGCCCTCCAATAGAATCTCCTCAAAGTCCTTTCTATCCTCTTAAGGACGTTTTTCGATGAACCGCTGTAGAGAATCCCAGAGGGACCTATCATAGCGGCCCAAAAGCGCTTCCGCATTGGAAACTTTCAGGAGTGAGGCTGAGGTGTTGCAGACTCTTCTTCACCATGAATCCTGCGTCTTGCTCTCCTTATCAGGAGGTACTGTGGAAGAGAAAGCTACAGCATGGGATTTTCTCGCAGCTGCGATGATGACCGAGTCTGGTGGCGGAACGGCTCTGAGGAAGAGAGGATCCTCCTCTGGCGAGCGGTATTTCTTTAGAATCCTCGCTGGAGCTGCCTTTATTGTGGCTGGCATGAGGAACACCTCCATAACCGGTTCTATAATCCCCGGAACCAAGGGTAGCAGAGGTTTGGGCGCAGACCTGTGGTGCAAAGTCTCGAAAATAACTGAGGTTTTGGTCTGGTGCGTTGTCATGGGAACTCCCAGCTTAAGAGCCCCTCTGCCCAAGATGTCTTGGAAGGTAAAGATGTCATCCACGGGCAATATCCTGGCTGGGGGACTCTCCGTCAAGGTCGGAGAATAATCCCTGTGAGACCGAGTAGGCGAAGAGGAAGAAGTGGGAGATCTGCGTTCTCTTCTTCTGCTCCGAGACCTGGACCTCCGTCTGCTGGAGCGCACCGGGGTGCGTGATCGTTCTGTGGGCCTGGACACTGGTCTGTCTCGATCTGCTGCCAGCCAGGCCGCTGTTTCCTTGTCTGGCGCCCAGCGATAGAGAGGCTTGTACCATCTTGGTGATAACCTGATGGATGGCTTCTGAGTATCTCTCCTCACAGGCGAACTTGTTGGCGCGGGAGATCTCCTTTGCTCATGCAGCGAACGAGCAGGAGAATGCATGGACCTCTCACTGTCGGATGAATATATCACCACATCTGGAGATCTATTCCGGTGAGAAGAGTGTGAGCCTGACAAAGATGAAAGACTCACTGGAGGCAAATTCTCTCTGGAGAGGCTTCTAGAGCAGGATCTTGAGCGACTCCGTGGTGCATGATCCGCTGGACCCTTCTTCCTTTTAGCAGGAGGACTCTTGCTCCCAGTAGAATTGTCAGTAGATCTAGAGTGCCTCCCTGAGATCATCTCTCCCTCTGCTGCCAACGCCGACTGTGGAGCTTTCTGCTGTGACGGCGGACTGCGACCTGGTGACGGAGATGGTAAACTCGACGTCATAGCTTTCTGGGTCGACGTGGACCTGGGCAGGGCTGGCCTCGACACCGATGATGGAAGCTGCACCGAGGCTAGTTGAATCTCTCCTTGTGGAGATCTATGGCTCGACGTCGAACGCCTCTGGAGTTCAGATGGAGAGACTTGCCTCGACGTCGGACTTCGATGTTGAGAAGTCGACGACAACCGACTCGACGTCGAGAGTCGATGCTTTGACGGAGACAGAGGGTGCTTCGACGTCGTACGCCGGTGGTGCGACGTCAACGGAGACTGCCTCGACGCGGAACGTTTATGGCTAGGAGTCGACAAGAGGAAGCTTCGCCGATGAAGGCCTGTGATGTTGCGTTGACGACGCCTGCCTCGAAGTTGAGCTCCTATGCGTCAACGGAGACCTTTCCCTCGACGCCGAACGTCGCCCGGTTGACGTCAACAGAGGGACTTTGGATCTCGACACTGAAGTGCTCATCGTCGAAGGAAGATGACTTGTCTTCGACGCCGTCTTGGTCGTCGCTGGACGCTTCGACGCTCATCCCGACGCCGAAGGTGAACAAGTCGGGACTTCTCTCTACGTCAATCGCGCCCGTCATTGTTTCTGTCTCTTCCAGAGAGGCCATAGATCCTTATCCTCTCTCTATCCTTGAGGGTTCTCTTAGAAAGATTCTTGCAGTGTTCACAAGTGTCTGCAGAGTGTGTCTCAGGGAGACAGAGGATACACACAGGGTGTGTATCAGTCTTGGCCTTCTTCTTCCCACAGGAAGGGCAGGTGTCAAAAAGAAAAGGCATTATTGGCAGAAAAATTCCTTTTTTTAAACTCAAAAAAGGCAGCACTAACATTCTAAGCCCAAAAGACGTCGAGTGAAAGTAAAATTTGAAGAAAATCACTAGTATTTTTTGACAGAAAGTCAAAAAGAGTGTGAGCTGTTAAACCAGGTTCCTGACTGAAGGAGCCGGAAAGAACAACTGACCTGTCACCCCTGAGGCATGAAGGGAAGCCAGGGGTCATGGCTGCCATAAAGGCACGGTGCCAGTTTTTGTTGAAAATGGTTTCATTTTCTGTGATATTGCTTTATAATGCAGCCTGTGGGGTAACAATGTCTATTTATTAGCAATTTTCAGAATTTATGAGTGTTTTGCTCATTAAAACACAGAGTTCAAGGGCTATTTGACCTAATGTGTTTTTTATTTCATTGCTCATTCAGTGCATGTATGAGTATTTACATTGTGTAGCCTCATTTTTGGGGCTGCATTGATGTGAGAAACAATGATATATGTGCATACATATATGTGGAGCTATTTATATGTGATTTACATATATATTTTTATATAATTTCCGGGGTCCCCTCACGTGGGCGGGAATATTCAGTGCTTATGACTATTGATGAGGATCCCCTGGAAGAGAAGTTTAGTTTTCATACCGTGTCTCTTACCTGGGCAATCGTGTTTCCGACTCAAATGTTTTGTTGCCCCAGTCATCATCATCTGGTGCATAGATCTGTCCAAGAATTGTTGGTGGCCTATTCCCTGTTGAAAAAAGGGTTGGAAGTTAATTTTGGAATCTCAAATTATTTCAATGTCTTCCTATTGTATTTACGAATCATTTGCAGAATGCAATTTTTTGGTTTTGTCACAATCACTTTGCTAACAAATATGCTTGTCATTTCAAGAGCTTTTAGGGTATATGGCAATATTTTTTAAATGCTCAATTTGGCATTCGGCTACTGGCGTTCATTAAGGTATGCGCAACAGGCTGGTTTGATAGCAGATTTTGATATAGCTTACAGGTATGACACACCATAATAGGTTTGGGGATAGGAAGGGCAAGAAAGCATGCAGTGGATAGAATGACTTCACATGTTTAAAAGAGGTATATTTTGAGGCACTTTCAAAAGTGGGTATGCTCTTCTTGCTCTGGTCCAGAATGAGTTGTGTAACTATTGTGAGCTCTAATAAGAGCAAAGTAAGTGCCAAACATTCTTGCATGGCAAATTCAATGCCCTTGACCTCACAATAGCTATACAAATAAGTAACAACACCCACAATGAAAATGTAACTAAAAAATACCACATCCTCAAACCAATAACTAATATTACATCCATAGTTGTCTCTGTTAAAGCGGTATGGGTAAAGTGATACACAATCTCATCTGCAAGTTGATTTACAACATTTGTTATTGCACCTGTTTCATTAAGGGTGAGGTAATGATCGTTGAGTCTGGTGTGAAAGTTATGGTTTGCATGGCTATTTTGTGATGCATGGAGTGTGCCCTAACTGTAACTTGCGCATTTCAGTTGGTTTTTGTGTTTTAATTTGTGACCATAACAGCACTATAACTGATTTTCTTAAGTCAATGTCTAAGATTTTTCTTAAACATATGTTGTGTTATAATCAAAGCTAAACATAACTTCCCTTTAACTCACTTTTTTTCACAGTGTCAGTTGTATTCCGTAGTCATATCATCTTTGTATCATAATTGTTGTTTTTTGGTGATAAGTTACTTGATTCTGGTTTACAGATGTCGGGACAAATTTGGCACATTTTATTACAATTTAATCAGAATTTTAGAGGACATTTACAACGTTGTTTGGTCAGAATGTCATCCTCAAACCAATTGTTAGTAACTGTATGCATTTGAGAACACCTGGAAGCCGATTGCAGTGCAATAGTAGATTCATTGAGGAGAATTTTATAGGTCAACCATGGAGCTGCTTTAGGGTGCATCATGTCAATTTGTGCTAGGATGGGCCTCAGTCATGGGAGTGAACGTCAGCCCCTGGATGATGTATGCACAAGTGGAGAGTCAAGATGTACACACTTGAAATCTCTTGCTGCATACTCAATCTGACAGAATCCTTCCTCACTGTGGTGGGGATTCCTGCCTGCTCTGGCTTCGATACACCTGACAGCCAACCAGGCCTATGTGGAAATATCTGGGATGAGTGATGTGGCCTTTCCAGTTTTTCAAGGTGGTAGCCTGCAAGAACATACATTTTGAGAGCATTATTCTATTCTTGCAGTGGAAACTCAAGGTCTCAAACATGGTTCTGCCAGAAGGATAATAATAGGACCTGCATGTATTTTCTCTGTTTAATGCTAGGAAAAGTTTTTTAGTGCACGCCTTGAGGAGGTGTGGGAAAGAACCTGGAACCTGATATATGAAAGGCTTTTGTCGCATACAAAGACTGTCTTGCACAAAGTAGCAGGCTTTGCAAGAATGAAAAACAATTTGAAATATTAAAAAATGACTGAGTCACAATATCTTTGCTAATCACTTTTGTAACATTGGGGCTCTTTGTGAATCACAAGAAAAAATGAGGTTGCAAAGCGACTTCTTGCTCTTCCTTGTGATTCCCCAGGAACTGTAACAGTGTTTTGTGATGATGGATGTGGTCACTAAGCATTGAGAGGCTACCTGCTGCCTTTGTCAGCCACTAACCATTCAATCTGTGAATGCTATCCATAAGGGGCAACTTGTGTTGTACGTGTGACAGCTGCAGGCTGCACGTGGAGGAGCACAGACCGGGCTTACAACATAGCACTATTGAAGACAAACGCAGAGGGGGAGGTCTTCTGTCCCTTGCAAGCCACCATCTTATTTACATACAGTCACAAGGCTTTGAAGAAGGAATTCTACCTCATGAATATTGATGAGGCAGATATCTGCAAATTTGGTTGACCAGACTCTCAGAGTTTAATCAGATTTTATATCCGGCAGAGCAGGAAAAACTGCTCAGGAGAGGGTAAAGCCCCTCATTTTGCAATGACAAAGGGTTAATTGTGCACACCAAATTTTCATCATGATTCCCTTTGCTCAAGTTGGCAAGAAAGCTCACAGTTGAGTTCCCACTTGGGTGTGTACAGGTCACAGATTCAAATCCTTTCATTCCTAATTCAGCCTTCCAAGCGTTTGACATTGATAATCAAAATGCAGTTGAGCAACAATAAATTGTTGTCTATGTTATCTACTCTGGGTTGCTGGCTGGCTTCCCAAATATTTTTGCACACATATATATTGTAAGTGCTCAAAACAAAGAATTTGCAAGAGTATAATCACATTCATAATTACCAAAATCTGGAATGGTAGACATTAACACTTGCAAATAGAATCTGCCAATATAAAATTCCAGAGGTATGGGGGAAATCTGTATTTGCACAATCAGTGTTACAGGAGGGTTTAGAGTTCTTGTGGGAAAGTTGATGAATGCTCACAAAGTTGGAATCTGGATGTATTTACCAATGCTTGGAAGGAAGTAGTTTGCCTCCCTAGAAAAGCACAGACTTGTGGCAAAGGCAGGAATAAATGTGTTTCCAGGATGAGTGTAGTGGAAGCATCTCTAAAGTTAATGGAACTGTAGTGGAAGAGATTTCACTCTGGAAAATAGTGGTTTACGTAAGGTCCCTTGCTTAATTGCATAATGATTTGAACGAGTTACACTACAGGAGCATATGTCCAACATGTTTTAGGATAACTGTGTTGAAGTGGACCCTATTTCACCATTATTTGGCTTCCAATAGAGCTCCATGGGCATTAGGCATCTATAGAGCTTTTATTTTATAATGGTTCTGTTTTTAAACTCAAACTGAGATTCTCTTTTCAGCTACCCTGACTCGCTCTTTTTCTTTTCTTACATCCTTGTGTCCTTCACTCTCTTCTACTTGTTCCCTACTGTTTCCAGTAACACATGCTTCTGATTGAGGTGCAACCCTAAAAGAATTAAACAGCTATGGGTAATAACTCCAGTCAAAAATATTTGGGCGCGGTCCTGGAACCGTGTAGACGTAGTTTCCCTGTCTACCTCGCTCTCCGCGTCCAGACCGGCCCTTACAGGACTCTCATCCCTTGATCAAGCGGCAACCATCAATGAATGGTTGCGAGCCGGCTGTGACCAAGTCGCCCCCCTAAAGCGCATATCATCTAAGCGCGCAAAAGACGCAAACCGCTGGTTTAATGACGACTTGAAGACACAAAAGCTTAATCTTCGTCGAGCGGAGCGCACCTGGCGGAGGGACTACTGCCCCAATTCAAGAACTAACTATATCACTCTTGCATCCCGTTATAAGAATTCTATCTTGGAAACTAAGAAGGCCTATTTCTCCTCAAAAATTCAGTCTGCTGAAAATCAGCCTAGAGAAATTTTTTCTATAGTTCAGGAGCTTGCATACTCGGACAGGCCCACACTCAAACCTTCTCCCCCACAGCTTCTCTGCGACTCCCTCAACTCTTTTTTCCTGGACAAAATTAGTACTATCAGAACTAACATTCCCAGCCCGTCCCCCTCTTTTATTAATCCGCACTGTCCCCCAGCAACATCGTGCCTGGATGTTATTCCGCCTCTTACCAGGGATACTTTTCTTTCCCTCCTTCCCTTGGTTAAGTCTGGCTCCCCCTTGGATCCTTGTCCCGCTCACATCCTTAAACAGATTTACTCTTCCTGTCCCTTACCCCCCCTCACGCTTCTAAATAGCTCACTGTCCCAGGGCATTGTCACCCCCTCACTTAAATCAGCGGTGATCCTACCCATTTTAAAAAAATCCGGTGCTGATCCTTCGATTCCAGCCAACTATCGCCCCATCTCACTTCTCCCATTTCTGGCCAAGATACTGGAACGCCACGTAGTAAAAACTCTGAGCTCCTTTGTGGAAACGAACTGTGTCTTGGCCCCTAGGCAGGCCGGTTTCCGACCCGCCCATTCCACGGAGTCCGTGGTTCTATCAGTCTTGGATAACCTCAGGGAAGGAATGGACATTAGTCAGCCCCAGGCCCTGGTCCTCCTCGATCTTTCCGCCGCCTTCGACACGGTGGATCATACCATCTTACTTTCCCGTGTCGGAGCGGCGGGCATCGGGGGTGCGGCCTTGGTCTGGCTGTCCTCCTTCCTGAGTGGTCGCTCACAAGCTGTTCGACTGGGGGATTATTCTGCCGACTTTCGACCAGTGCAGTATGGGGTCCCTCAAGGATCCTCCCTCTCTCCATTGTTATTTAATTTATACATTGCCCCTCTTATTTTTGCGTTACAGCAGCGTGAGGTCTCCGTGTTTAACTATGCGGATGACCTCCAGCTCATTTTTTCATTATCTTCTTCCCCTGCTTCAATATCTAATTTTCATTCAGTTATGACCTTCATTCAGGACTGGATGAACCACAACCACCTGAAACTCAATCCTGATAAAACGGAATTGGTGTTGACAGGTGGTTGCTCCAGTCCTTGGTCTTCTCTCTTTTGGCCCCCCTCCTTAGGTTCCCCACCCACTCCCTCTTCCTCTGTTAAAACTCTTGGCTTTAAAATCAATGACCAATTGTCTCTTCATTCTCAAGTCAGCACGGTGGTATCCTCAGCCTTTCTCTCCCTCCGAACCATTCGGAAAGTTTCCCGGTTCTTTTCCCCTTCTGCCCTCAAACTCATTCTCCTGGCGATGGTAACGTCCCGCTTGGACTATGGTAATGCCATTTACTGTGGCATGCCACAGTACCTAGTGAGGCGCCTCCAGATGGTTCAGAACCAGGCAGCCCGGCTAGTTTTTAACCTTCCTAAATTCCACCACGTCACTCCCCTTCTTAGATCTCTGCACTGGCTTCCTGTACAGCAACGTGCACTGTTCAAATTGGGCTGTATCATGTTTAAAGCTCGGGCTGGGCTGGCTCCAGCTTTCATCAGCTCAGCCATCCATGATTACACCCCGTCTAGAGAACTGCGCTCATCTACTCACCAACTTCTTGTGATCCCCCGTTATAAACGAAAAAAATGGGGTGGTTCCAAGTTCTCGACCTTGGGTCCTGCCTTTTGGAACTCCCTCCCGATTCACTTGCGATCTTGCCCCCAGTACTCTCTTTTCCGCAAAACCCTTAAAACCTTTTTATTTACTCAGGCCTTCCCATCTTAATGCTCCCCATCTCCCGCACTATTTCGTCCTCTGGATATGTAGCACTGTTTAGCGCCATGAAACCGCTTGGTGTACGCGCGCTGTATAAATATTTTTAAATTCAAATTCAAATTAATAGCGAAGTGTCTTAGTGTTACTAGACCAGTGTCATAAAGTTAAGAGGGATGAGACAAATGGTCAAATTATCTAGCTCACATGAAAAAGAGAATAGTCTATTTAAGCTCAGACATAGATGCCATTATTCTCTAAGTTAATTATACTTATTTTATCAACCTTGGAAGGATCTAAGACTAGTACAGTGGTCTTTAATCTTTATAATGCCACACCCCCTTCATGTAAAAAAAAAAATATCGGGGGCCCAGAGAATGGCAATTATACTTGCTCAGAAAACAAGTTACTTACCTGTAACTTTGGTTCCCCAGTATTGGTAACTTTCATAGATTCATCATATATAGATGGGAAGCACACCGTTTTTTAAACCAATTTTCCTCTTGTTTTCAACGTCCAGATCCATTTTTTCCATGTTTTGCGTGCTTTAACACCGGTGACGTGCCTAGCCCAAACGCACGTGTAAACTAAAACATCATCAACTTGGGGCTGTCTTTCAGCCCCAAAACCAGTGGCACAGCTCATATCGCATTTGCAAGTATTCTCAATGTTTTCAATGTTATATACTCCAATAAATTCCAAGTTTTTTCTCTCCATTTTCATTTACACTTTAAACCTTTCTGGTCCACAAGCAGGGACATGCAATTTTCAAAGTTTCTCATGTTTTAAGTGGGCCATCCGAACCTCTTCTTCAAAAAACACGATAAAGGCAAAATTCATCAAGAGCAGTTTATTAGCACCAATGCATTTCGGGCCACTGGGGGCCCTTCGTCAGGGTGTAACTGGAAATAATTAAAAAAACATACATTAAAAAACATCCGGTTTGTATACATAATATATGGTACAAATTTCACTCCGCTAAATGTAACATCTCGTTCCTTCTATGATGTTCTGCTTTTGTTACCCCCAATTTTATTGCAACATTGTTCCTTCTTACTTAATAAATAACTGCCCTCCTCTAACCCAATCAACCAAACCTCCCCCACCTTTATCCTCCCTTACTTCCATCTTATTAGTGCAGGCCCTCCAGTTCCGCTCTTTACTCGTCTCCTCCCCCGCTTAACAACCATCAGTCAAGTCTACTACTTCCCCCACCATCTACGCATTTACCGCTAAATCTTCAGTTCACACATTTCCTGAGCATGAATTCATACTCCGCTTTAACCACACTAGTTAAAACACCCCTCTCCCTCCAACAATCTATCCGATTTAACTGTTGCAATAAAATTGGGGGTAACAAAAGCAGAACATCATAGAAGGAACGAGATGTTACATTTAGCGGAGTGAAATTTGTACCATATATTATGTATACAAACCGGATGTTTTTTAATGTATGTTTTTTAATTATTTCCAGTTACACCCTGACGAAGGGCCCCCAGTGGCCCGAAATGCATTGGTGCTAATAAACTGCTCTTGATGAATTTTGCCTTTATCGTGTTTTTTGAAGAAGAGGTTCGGATGGCCCACTTAAAACATGAGAAACTTTGAAAATTGCATGTCCCTGCTTGTGGACCAGAAAGGTTTAAAGTGTAAATGAAAATGGAGAGAAAAAACTTGGAATTTATTGGAGTATATAACATTGAAAACATTGAGAATACTTGCAAATGCGATATGAGCTGTGCCACTGGTTTTGGGGCTGAAAGACAGCCCCAAGTTGATGAACTTTCATAGATTCCCACGCTTTGTATCATTCCCGTCGTCGGAATGGGCGCCTCGGTAAATAAAAAAAAATATCATAACCATAGAAACAAAAGAGAAAATAGGCCTAGGCCTCATCTAATTTTGTATCCTATCACCCTCTTTGTGTAAAAGAGACCAAACTTTCCTCAGGACCAATCAGAACAGACTCACCCCATAGAACCTTCCTGAGAGAGCTCAGAGCCTCAGATTTTCGTAGCCGTTGTGCAAACCGCCACTATCTCTGTAAAAAGACTGAGCTTTCCCAGGGGAGGAGGGTGGGCGCATGGGAATCTATGAAAGTTACCAATACTGGGGAACCAAAGTTACAGGGAAGTAACTTGTTTTCTTACCCCAGTATTGGAACTTTCATAGATTCCCATGCTTTGTATCAGAATAGCTAGCAGTAAATCACCAAAGCACAGTTTGCCATATAAACATAAAGAGCATCACAGGAACAAAATGTGCAATACAGGAAGGAGGGATTGTAGGGAAAGCTCACCTCTCACTGAAACAGATTCCTGAGGACTGCTTGACCAACAGCAGCGTCGTCTTGTCCTGTAGACTCTAGGCAGTAGTGCTTCGTGAAGGTATGAGTACTGCTCCACGTTGCTGCCCTGCATATGTCCTTGATCATGACTCCTGAAAAAAGAGCCACAGAAGATGCCACCACTCTTGTGGAATGCGCACAAACCTTTCTGCCCAGAGGTTTGCCTGCTTCCTGATGGCAGAATTGAATCGCACTGGAGATCCAGCGAGAAATGCTTGTCTTTGTTAAAGCACATCCCTTCCGTGGCGTGCTATAGGCGACAAACAACTGTGATGACTTTCTAAAGGACTTTGTGCGCTCCAAATAGAATTTCAAGCATCTTTGAACATCCAAAGCATGCAATGTTCGTTCCGCCGGAGTCGAAGGCCGCGGAAAAAATGATTTTAGAATCAAGGGTTCATTCAGATGGAACTCGGACGGAACCTTCGGGATGAACTTTGGATTAGTTCGAAGGATAAGAACATCTCTTTTGAATTGAAGGAAAAGTTCCACTATGGACAGCGCCTGAAGCTCACTAACCCTCCTAGTCGATGTTAGGGCTAAGAGAAGGGCTAGCTTCCAAGAAAGGAATTTCAAGTCCGCCTTGTGAATAGGCTCAAACGGAGCTTTCATTAGTTGAGCCAACACCAGGTTCAGCTGCCAAATTGGTAGAGGTGGACGAACTGGAGGATACATCCAAAACAGGCCTTTCAAGAACTGTTTAATAATTCTGGAAGACCATAGAGAAGGACCTGATGAAGTTCGCCTGAACCTTGAGATGGCTGCCAGATGCACCTTAACTGTAGAGTGAGCCAAACCAGACTTAGCCAATGATAGTATATATGGCAAAACTTGATGAGGAAGAGACTTGTAAGGATGGCGACGGTTTCTCTGACACCACAGGCAGCATCTCTTCCATTTTGCTTTGTACGTCTTATTAGTACTTGGCGCTCGAGCCTGGGGCAAAACCTCTCTACATTCCTTGGTGAGATTCAGATGTCGGAATTCTCTGTATTCAGGAGCCACGCTGTTAAATGCAGCGACCCCGGATCCGGATGGAGCACCTGACCTTGATCCCTTGATAACAGAGACGGAACTAGTTGCAGGCGAATTGGACGATCCTGAGACAGTAGAAGAAGTTCTGTGTACCAGAACTGTCGGGGCCACGCTGGAGCAATGAGAATCATCCTGCATGGCTCCGCCTTGAGTTTCCGGAGCACTCGTGGAATGAGGGGAATTGGTGGAAAAGCGTAAAAGAATGCGCCGAACCAAGACATGGAAAGCGCATTCACCAAGGATCCCTGATGGTGTTCCTTGCTTGCGTAGAACCAGCATTTGGCGTTCTCCGGAGACGCAAAGAGGTCTATGGTCGGTCTTCCCCAGACTGAGAACACTTTTTCCAGAACTGACTGGTTCAATTCCCATTCGTGATTCGCCTGTTTCCCGCGACTTAGTGCATCTGCTGTAACATTGAGAGTGCCTGGAAGGTGTTCCGCTTGTAGAGTGACTTTGTAAAGAATAGCCCAATCCCAAAGTCCTTGGGCTTCCTTGGACAGAGTTTGAGATCTCGTCCCCCCTTGCTTGTTGATATAGTGCATGGCCTTCGTATTGTCCGTCCGGATCAGCACTGTGCGGTTTCGAACTCTCGGGAGGAAAGCTTGCAAAGCTAACCGAACGGCTGTCTGTTCCAAAAAATTGATGTGGCACGGGCGCTGTTCTGGACTCCAGTGTCCACTGATTTGAAGTTCTTGGAGAACCACTTCCCAGCCTTCTAATGAGGCATCTGTTGTTAGGACCATAGGAGATGGTGGATGTCTGAATGTTAGCCCCTCTGCGATGTTCTCTTTCACCAACCACCACTCGCATGCCTTTTCTATCTGCGGTGTAACCAACATTTTGTCGTTGAACGAGCCCCCTGCCTGGCACCATTGTTTGTCTAGTTCCTCTTGCAGAGGACGCATTCGCAGTCTGCAATGCGGTACTAATGGTATGCAGGATGAAATCGATCCGAGCAGGGACTTGTAGCACCGAACTGAAAGGGATTTCTATTTCTGCACCTGGCGAGCTGAGAGCATCAGTTTTTGCTGATGTTCTTCTGAAGGACGAGCTTTGCACTGTTCCGTGTCTAAAACAGCCCCTAGGAATCTTGCGGACGTGGAAGGTCGAAGAACTGACTTCTTCTCGTTGAGCTGAAGGCCCAGGTGATCGAACAATTGGATGCAAGTTGAAATGGCTCTGGAAACTTCCTGGAAGGATGGAGCCTTGACTAGCCAGTCGTCCAAGTAGGGGAAAACCTCTAGGGATTGCTTTCTGAGGAAAGCCGCCACTGGTGCCAGCACATTTGTGAAAATCCGTGGCGCCGATCGAAGGCCAAACGGAAGAACTCTGAATTGGAAATGGCTCTTGCCTACTGTGAAGCGTAGATATTGCCTGTGAGCTGGGTGGATCGGTACGTGGAAGTACGCATCTTCTAAATCCAGAGACGCCATATAGTCTCCCGGGTTCAGAAGACGAAGAATATCCTGGAGAGTGACCATCCTGAAAGACAGTTTGATGAGATAAGTGTTGAGCTCTCGGAGATCTAAAATGGGGTGCCAAGTATCTGCCGTCTTTCGAACCAGGAAGAACCTGGAATAAAAACCACTGACCCTCTGGGAGAGAGGTACCGGCTCTATTGCCCCCTTGGTGAAAAGCTGGTGGGCTTCGAGGCGTAGCAGACCCAGATGTCTTGATTGATTGGTGCCTGGAGCTCGGGTTGGAGGAAGATCTTGGAACTCCAACATATGGCCACTCTGAACAATATTCAGGACCCACTGGTCTGATGTTATTTTTCTCCAGTTGTCCAGACAAAAAGATATCCTGCCCCCTACTGATGTAGCTGTCAGGGGAGGAACAGTAGAAAGAGCCAGGAGGCCGCTATTGTCTCTTGGCATTGCCACGACCCTGGCGATTCTGACGCCCTCCCTGAGATTGGCGAGTGTAAGACGCCGATTGGCCTTGGCGTTGATTTGAATATTGAGTCTTGTAAGACTGTGAAGTCTGCGTTGAATATCTTTGCTGGTTGCTGCCTCTATAAGCAGAGAAACCCCTGCCTCTGGCTCCTTTGAATGGGACCTTTCAATAGTTCAATGATCCCAAGGACTTTGCCGTGTCAGTGTCCTTTTTGATATTTTGTAGGGCGTCATCAACATGCTTGCCGAACAGCATTTCACCATCAAATGGGAGGTCCAGGATCTTATTTTGGACCTCTTGACGAAACCAGTTAGCTCGCAACCAGCCCTGACAGCGCAATACCGCCGAACCGGCTAAAGCTCGAAAAGCAGTGGAAGCAATGTCCATCGCACAATCAATCACTTCCGAAGATGATCTCTCTTCCTCGATCAGAATTCTCTTGGCCTTGTAGTCAGAGGCGTCGATGGGCTTTTGGATTTGCTCTGTGCTGCCTGCGAGATCACAGAATCGGGCTTAGGCTGTCCAAGAAGACACGCTGGACTGCCCTCCGGGGCTTTATATTTCTTCTCCAGCCGGGGAAGAACAGGGATGACTGTGGCCGGGGTTTGCATGATCTTGATTCCTTCATCCCACACATGCTCAATTATGGGAATGGACCTAACTGACTTCCTGTATTCCTCCTTAAAGTCATAAAGGAAACAGTCCGACTGTTCCTTTGTAATTGGCAGTCCAAACCTCCTTAATGCCCTTTCCATGAGGTTATGAAGCCCCCCAATATCAGTTGGAGGAGACACCCCCGTGTCCCGTCCCACAAAATCCGGATCTTGCAACCCACTTTCGTCGAGATGCAAGTTTGGGTCTTGCAAAGGATCAGTTAAAGGACTACCCTGATCATCGTCATCATCATCATCATCATCATCCCTTACATCCTCATTGATGTCTCTCCGAGGTTCAGGGTCTACTGGCCGTGAGACCACCACTGGTATGACAGCTGGTGGCGTCTGAGGTACCACCGGAGTAGGAGGTCGTTCTGGCTGCACTATAGACTGTGGTGGAAACCTGTTTCTGTAATCCTGCAGCATCAATTGTAGATCTGAAACTAGAGAAGCAGGCATGGCCACCATGTCTTAACCCATGCCCGCATAATGTTGTACCCCTGGGTCATCGTGATGTTCATAGTATTCTTCAGTGTCCGTCTCTTGACACTTGACAATTAAATCTGAAGGACTGTAGGCGTCCCCATATTGACCCCCGTCCTCCTCTTCCTCCGACTCATCATCCAGCAGCATTGTTGGAGGCAAGGATGTAACCCGTCTAGGAGATGTCATCTCTGGTGTTATTCGAAGTTTCTGTATTGGAAAATGCATTTTTTGAGTGGTCGACGACGGAGTCGACGGAGTCGTCGTCGAAGGAGCAATCGTCGATGGGGTCCTCGTCGACGAAGGAATCGTCGACGGCCCACCGGACCTCGTCGGCAAAGTCATCATCGTCGATGAAGGAGTGATCGTCGACGGCCTCATCGTCACCAGCATATTCGCTGTGGTCGTTGTCGTCGTCGTAGTCTTCGTCGCCGAAGCAGCTGTCGACAGTACCTTCGATGACATCACTAACGACGACGAGGCAGAAACTACTGTCGACGAACATGAAGGTACCTTAAACGTGGTCAAAGTCAAAGGCGTCGTCGCCACCACCGTCGACGGTCCCGTCGATGGCGCCAATGGAGCACTTGAACCTTTAGAAGAAGTAATTGTCGTCGACATACCAGCCATTTTCGTCGTTGACGGACGCTGTTTTTTATCAGATTTCGTCTCTGGAGTGACTGCAGAGGGTTTTTTGCTGTCTTTCTCCTTATGGGACTTCTGAGAAGTGACAGGAACTTCCTTGTTGTCCTTTTTGGCTGTGTCCATCTCAGCAGCCTGTCCCAGCCTCTCCTTTTCACCTCGGTGAGGAGATTTAATGGGACTAACCATCTCAGACCTTTCAGAGATCTTATGAGAAGTTTTAACAGGAGGCTCATTAGAAGTAGAGGGAGAAGACCTACCCCTCTTCCTGGATCTCCTGGAGGTTGAGACAGATGAAGAATCCCCCTCATCAGAAGAAAGCACCTCCTTCCGAGTCTTCATCTTCTGAAGCCAGATCAACAGTCGGCCCTCTCTGTCTCGCAAAGTCTTTGTAGAAAAAGTTCTACATAGTTTGCAATCTGTGGCCTTGTGGTCAGGATATAAGCAGTAAATACAGCTGTCATGCTTATCCTCCACAAAAAGCCTCTTTTTTCCACAGGATGCACAGGACCTGAATAAAGCCTTCTTCTCCTTGTCAGACATTGTTGATTGAAGTTGAAGAGTTGAAGTAATAAGCTGAATAGTATGAAAAACTGAGCAGAGCTCAGTGGAGACTCCCTGGCACAACGTGCGGTAGAAAAATCTGAGGTTCTGAGCTCTCTCAGGAAGGTTCTATGGGTGAGGCTGTTCTGATTGGTCCTGAGGAAAGTTTGGTCTCTTTAACACAAAGAGGGTGATAGGATACAAAATGAGATGAGGCCTAGGCCTATTTTCTCTTTTGTTTCTATGGTTATGATATTTTTTTTTACTTACCGAGGCTCCCATTCCGACGACGGGGAATGATACAAAGCATGGGAATCTATGAAAGTTCCAATACTGGGGTAATAATTGTTCTAAACAATTGTCAAATCTGACGGTAAAAAAATGAAAACATTGCAGATATGTTCACTTATTTCTTTAAAACATTACAATCAAGCACATGATTGCCAACATGCATGTGACAGCCTGGACTCCTCCCTTTAAGTGTAAGAGAATTTATAGTGTGATCCTTGATCAGAAACGGGGGAGGGACTTTGAGATTGATTTGTAGCCCCCCTCACACTTTGACACCATCATCCAGCCAATACATGAGTGAAGAAATACATTACTGATGGCCAACTAAAGAGTGTCTCACTGCCACCTCTTTTCTTTCATTAAAAAATACAACACTGTTTTAAGCACTGTTTGTCTGTTTCCTAGGGGCATAACTAATACTCCTTGTGGAAAGAGACTGGCACACCTCTCCACAAGATTATATCAGGCCCCACACTCCAGTTTGAAGATCTCCGGGCTACTATGTTATAACTATCCAAACCTGTAGCAATTATTTTAACACCATGAGAGGGTTTAAGGCTGAGATGGCTCTGCACGATACAAACCAGCAACCTCTAGTATTTACTCAGATCCCTGTAGATGGCCCTCAGATCACTGAACTATTCAATCAACAGTAGCAGGAAGACAGAAAAAAATGGTTATTGTGTGTGAAGAGAAGGTTTTTGGTAACGCATTGTAGGACAACATCCTCCATTTTACATACTATGCAAGTGTTTGTTTCGAAATTCATCAATTACATATTACCTTTGTGGGTATAAATGTAGACATCCTTATGGCCAGCTGCATGAGGGGTATCATTTTCATCCCCAATTGTTATAGTGAGTGTATTTGTAGCAGTCATAGGTGGGCTTCCACTGTCTGTTATAATAATAGGCAGGTGGAACTCCTTCTGTTTTTCCCGGTCAAAGAGTCTTAGAGCTGTGATGGTTGCAGTGTTGTTTCTATTGTCAGTTAGAGTGAAATCAGAGGAATTACAGTAGTCTGATGGCAGAGAAAATGTAAAAGGTGAACCATTTTCAGAAGTGTCACGATCAACAGCATGTACTAAGTAAGATGTCTGGTTAACCTGGACCACATGTGGTCCTGGCGTATTTTCCAAAACAACAGGGCTGTACACAGTTTCTAACACAGGCTTATTGTCATTTACATCAAGCACACTGATGAGCACTGTAGCGGTTCCAGTTTTTGAAGATGATCCTTGGTCGCTTGCAAGTACAATCAGAGTATACTGTTGAACTGTTTCTCGATCAAGTGCATTGGCAACCATCACATGCCCAGCTTGGTCAACTGCAAACTGGTTCAGGGGGTCAGACTCTGCCTGGATCATAAAGGAAACATATCCATTCAAACCAGAATCCTCATCGGTGGCTGTGAGTTTGGCTACTGTGGTGCCAACAGGTACATTTTCAAAAATAGGATCCACCTGTAGAAACTGCGGAACCAAAACTGGAGCATGATCATTTGAGTCTTCTACCATAATTACGCAGGATGCTGTGCTGGTGAAATGAAGGTCTTCCACTTTCACAGTAAGATTAAACTTTCGTTCACGGGGTTTCTCATAGTCTACTTTCTTTTTCAGTCTAATCATTGCATGTTGTTCATGCTTATTATGGTCAATGTAAAACTTCTGTTCTTCATCCCCCCCAACAATGCTAAAAGTTAGATGAGCGTTCTCTCCCAGGTCAGCATCCCGTGCTGTTACCACAAGCACTGAAGAGTGGATCTCACTTGTTTCTGGGATCACTACTTGCCAGAAACGTTGAGTGAATTCTGGTATGTGGTCATTCACATCTAAAACATGGATAGTTGCGGTTCCTGTTCCTGTTAATCCTCCACCATCGCTTGCTTCAACAGTCAGAAAATATTTATCATTCACTTCTCTGTCTAATGTTCCATTGGCCAGGTAAATAGCTCCACTTCTGGGGTTAATACTGAATAGGTCCACGTTTAACCCACTACTTACACTGTCAATGATCCGATAGGTAAGAAAAGCATGTGATCCAACATGATCATCCAAATCAACTGCGGCCATTTCCATCACCAGTGTGCCTGCCGGAGAATTTTCAAACACACTGCCATTGCATTTATCAGGCATACAAAGAAATTTTGGTGCATTATCATTTATGTCGATGACAGTGATGATGATGTCAGAAAATCCAGTTAGTCCTTCTCCTCCCTCATCAGTAGCCAAGACAACAAATCGCCAAAGTGCACGCTCTTCGCGGTCAAGAGCCTTCTGAGCAAAAATGTTGCCGGACTTTCGGTCTATAGTAAATACATTTTCGGCACCATGCCCATGAAGAGAATACCGGATGTCTCCTTGATTAATGTCATCGTCAGGGTCGGATGCTGAAACCTAGAAAAGAAAGGGCGGTATAGTGAAATGTGCTGTACCATTTAAAAGTTAACATCTTGATAATCAGGAGGAAATAGTTCAGGCATTCATGTCACATATATAAAACATTCTTCTATCTGATTAGACAAATGTGGCAGGAGGCTTTCTAGGTTGCCCATGGTCTCCATTCCCGCCAGGGCCGGCTCTAGGGTGGTGCGATCAGTGCAACCGCACCTGGCGTTGACTTGGGGAGGGGGCGTCATTTTTGAAAATGTATATTATCACTTTAAAAGCATCTGCTGCCGCGTTCCTGCCTCCAGAACTTTTCCGACATCAATTAAAATGTCAAGATAACTCCAGTGATTAATCGTCTTCCTGGAAAGAGACCGGAGGTTTGTCTAGTGGAAGTTCCGACTCATCCTAAGGTAGCGCAGAGGGTTAAAATGCCTGCTGCTAAGAACATGTACCATGCAGATACCGAAATGCATATAATGTAAATAGGTCAGTGGGTTACTGCTTCTGTAAGAGAGATCCTTTTGTAACGTTGTTTATCCTAATATAGAACATTGAGCTATTAACTGTCATCCTAGAGATGCATGCAAACTGCAAGCTATATGTTAGAGCTATATGTTTTTTGCCCAGTCTTTCATCATCCTAATTTTGTGAACCGGGTTCATTTGAGTGGAAAACAATTCTTATTATGAAAGAGAACCCCTAACAATTATTTTACGTTTTAAATTCTGTATTTGTTCTTTTCAAGAATAAGGACTCACACTACATTGCCTACCAGTATGGATGACCTGTCACTCCTACACTACACCTTGTAGTCCTGTTTGATATAACATTTCCTATACACTGATTTACACATATATGATTGTCTCTGTGCAATGTGTGTTAGGTGTAAAGTGCTCTGACACCTTACACTGGTGTGAGTGGTGCTATAAAACTAAATGAATCTGAGAGACAGTGGTTATGGAGACTTGAGAGGCACTGTTAAAGGGTGCTAGTGAGGGAATCTGTGGCAGAGGTGGTCATTGGAGGGGGGTTGCCAACAGACATTGTCGCACAGGGCGCCACCAGCGCTCCTGCTTCTGTAAAGAGGTCTGAAATGTTGGTATCCAAGTCATCAATATAACAACTCATCTTATAAGTTCTATCAAATAACTCATTTGACATGGTCTGAAATATGTCTTGCATTTGTTGAAGCAACAATCACTGCCCCCAGGCCACTGTTCCCTTTAAGCCGCGCGCCTGTGCGCCTGCGCACCTGTTGAAACTGAGCGCACAGTGACCTCTTTAAAGCGCGTACACCACCAGAGTCAAGTATTCATGTTAATCGCAGGGCCCTGTAGAAGCATGATGGGTGCTGCGATTAACATGAATACTTGAAGAAAAGCAGACAATCTGCCCCCTCCGCGGTCCATCAAGAAAAGTCATGCAGCAAACCTAAAAGTACAATGCATTCTTGTACAATCATTAACATACAAAAGTGATTGTGAAAGCACGTCGTGCTGTTAAGCTTGCTGCCCGCCTTTTATTAACAAAGCGCTGCAGTTTGTGTGTCTTTTTGAAAGTTTTTATGTTAAATGCAGCCCCTTACGTAAGCATGTAGGGAGCTGCAAATAACATGAAAACGTTCAAAAAGGCACGCAATTTGCCGCACTCTATTAATATGAGGCAGGCAGCAAGCTTAACAGCACAAGTGTGCTTTCACAATCACTAATATGTATTAGTGATTGTGAAAGCACACGTGGTGCAGTTGTGCTTGCTGCCTGCCTTTTCTTCATAGAGCGCAGCAGTTTGTGTGCCTTTTTGAAAGTTTTATGTTAAATGCAGCCCCGAGCATAAGCAAGTTGGGAGCTGCAAATTAACATGAACACCCTCAAAAAGGAACACTATCTGCTGCACACTATTAACAAAAGGCACGAAGCACGACGTGTGCTTTCACAATCCCTAATGTATATTAGGGATTGTGAAGTGCTGTTAGGCTTGCTGTGTGCCTTTTGTAGATAGGGCCACCAGAATTTTAAAGCCAAAAATTGGACATTTCACTCAAACAGAAAATGGACTACACATAGCTGCCAAGGTTTCAGATTGCTATGTGTGACATTTTCAAAATTTCAGTGCAATCAGGGCGAAGTCCTAAAGAAGTGGAGGGGACTAACCTACTTAGGCAGTATGCAAGTGACATCAAAGCGCACAACATCACAGCGCGCAACATCAAACATGGCATCACATGAATTGACATCACACATGGAATCACATGAATTGACATAATAGAAAGTGGCATCACAAGCCATGACTTTACAGGAAGTGACATCAGATCTAAAACCTTCACATATATGTTTAGCGGGTCTATCATGTGTACGTTTGAGAGCATGCGAGGATAATAGCACAGCGAGCTATGGAAAAGGATATGTGACTTCTACACCTCGCAATCCCCCAGTTTTATATTACACACCCTGTACATTAATTTACAAATGTATACCACTTATTGTACACGTAATATGCACATGTTGATGTAAAGCACTTTGACACCCTGCATTGGAATGAGTAGAGCTATATAAGAAAAAACAGTGGTACTTAAATTATTTCAACGCCACCTCGGGGGAAGTAAGCTTTATATAAATGCAATTTGCTTTGTATAAATACTGGGAAAGACCTACATATCTGATATTCTTCCATTGCATGCATAACTCCTAACCAGGGGCTCCAGGGAGTGAAAAGCTGCCTCTCTTTTACGTAAGTGTGAAGAGCTAACAAGGTTTGAGCCTTTGTTTCCCCTCCGCTTAATTTACATCAGGTGTGAGGTTCCTGACTGCTCATAGCCAAGAGACTCGAACAAAAGGAGGTCTGATGACCCCTCAAATTCCGCCTTTGTTATGGGCCCAGCAGGAGTCTTAAATAAGAAAGCCCCGTCCCCGCCTGAACGTTGTTGCTTGTTGCAGTTGGAAAGCAGACAACATGTAGGTGCTGCTGAAAGTGTCCCAGTGTTTGAAATTACACCAGGACGAGTTCAGAACATTATTCAGTGGGGCCCAAATTCTTGGCGAGGTGGACCGCATTCACCCTGTGAAAAAAGTGGGTGGCCGCCATCCACCCACGTGTACCCCCGACTTGTGCCCAGAGTGCAATTATGAGTGACATTTCAACAGCTTTGAGTGACACTTTCTTGAGAGCAAATTCAGCCTTATTCTACCCTGTAAACTCGAACCCCATTCCCAATATGAACAAACCTGCCCCACACAGTGCATTCAAACACCACACAGCCATTAGAACTAACTCCATTCATATCCACCAGAACCAACCTGCTCCTTCGCAGTCCATCTTAACCACATTCACATCTGCAGTGTTCAGCTCACCTCTGCCCAGTAAGATTCGGGCCAGGTTGAGATGGGGTTATGGGTCATTGGTGTTGCTTTGCTGATTATTGCAGGAGAGAGGCCGGGCCTGGCCTTTCAAGACTGGCCTCAGATTGTATGGTGCTTCGTTATGGGTATTTGACAAAAGAGATAGCAAGGGATAAATTGTTACATTAAAAGACTTTTAATGGAGAATATGCTTTTGACTACTGTATCCTTTTTATGTTTGTTGTAAGTTGCAAACCTGTCTTAAGACCCTTCATGTGGTGCTGTATGTGTAGAAATACACAGTCTTTTCACTTTATTACGCAAATGTTTGAGTGATATTTGCACTGATTTTTGTCTCTGCACCCACACACGCAGTTGGGTTCTTGGCGCACATAGCCTTGGCTGCAGCGCACAGAGACCTTATACTGCCGCACACAGAAGAAAAATATTAGAGGGAACATTGCCCCAGGCCCCAGCGCACTTGAGGTTGGTGTCAGCCAAGCAGCTGGACCATTGATTTTGTGACGGGCTTTGAAATCATGTTAGGAGCAACAAGGGACCCCAATTCAGTCAGCATAGGACCTCAGGGAGCATATTATTTAGATCAACAACGGTCCCATGCAAACAAGTTTATACGGAACAAATAAATATAGACAGAGTCAGATCTATATTCGGAGCGACATATCCAGCCGGACAGAGGTCTTCAAATTTACTCAATAAGGAATTAATTCTTACAGAAAGAATACCTTCAACATTTCACCAGTGTGGGGCACAAGCCTGTACCCAGACACTCTTAGATCCAATACAGAACAAAGAAAAGGGCTTTTTAAGGCAAAAGTAAAGTTTTCTGTTTAAAAGTTCAGATGTACAGAAATATCGAGAAGCACCATTTACATATACAACACATATAAATCAAGTTTTGTATATGGTGCAAGGCAGGTCGACGGCGTTTCGGTCCCACTACTAAATCATGGGGACCATCATCAGGACATTGATTAATGCCTTAACGTTTTTTAAGCCTCTAAATGCCTAAGGAAGGGAATAAAAGAGAAAAGAAGGCATATGTACATTTTAGAACCACAATCAAAAAGTTGCATCATTTATCCAGTGACTTGAGGTGAGCAGTGAACCTGATTATATACATGCGAGGTGGGATAGTGAGAGTCGCTAGCTTCTGTGACATGGAACGTAGATACCAATTGTCGTATTGTCCAATCTAATAGGTACCTGGTGGTGTATAATAGAAATAATTTTTCAGTTGTGCCGGTACAGATAAGATTTAATCTTCAAGAGGATTGGTCATCCCTCATCTAAAGTCTTTCTCACAACTGAACTGAAACTCCCTGAGCTGGTTGTCTCAGGTCATACAATGTCACGCCATGACTACCCCCCTTGTAAATCGTATCTCTGTGGTAATTAATTGTCTATTGAAATGTAATAGTTCATGTTTTAAGTCACTTTCACTCTGCACCTTTCACTTAGGTAAACCACACTCCTTTAACACCAATATGGCCGCTAGCCCCGTGTCCGTCTTCCATTTCTATGGCCATGCACTTCCCAGGCTCCACTGACCAACCAGAGCCATCCCGCCCCCTTTTTAATATCACCGCCTCCTTCCCCACGAGGAAGCCAGGACACAGACCGAACTACCGACTAATCCGGTAAGTTGTAACTTCCCTTGGGGTGCGAACTCACTTTAACTTCTTCCTGCTTCAAATCCCCTAATGGCCCGTTTTAATCTACAGGTGGAATCCTGGTACCGCCAGATTACACTATCGTAACACGGCCCAACTCGTCATGCCCCATTTTGGTAAGAACCGACCGGCGCGCACTGTTACTATGTAATTGGCTCGTGTAGCGATCCTCTTTAACACTCCGCGCGGTTTACTTACAGGGCTTCCCCGTCCTCAATAGGCCATCACCCCGCTGCCTGAATCGACCGGTTATCTAACGTGGTAAGCCCCCTAGCTCTCAGCGATTTGGCTTCGCGTACTCGCATGATCGCATTACCCCACTGGCCACACTGGCTGGTTAACCACCCTGGTAAGCCTTTCAAGCCTCAGCCTTTAGGCTGTTCGCACTCGTCTGCATATCGCATAAGTGCACACCATGTTTTTCACTGCTCCGACTTCCCACTTCGCCGTTATTCCGCCCGAATGCACGGCTAATTTCAACTTCACCATAGTACGACCCACAACTCACCGATTCGAACGTCCTTATTTCTCGCTCCTCCCCCCACTTATCTGTACCGGCACAACTGAAAAATTATTTCTATTATCCGCCACCAGGTACCTATTAGATTGGACAATACGACAATTTGTATCTACGTTCCATGTCACAGAAGCTAGCGACTCTCACTATCCCACCTCGCATGTATATAATCAGGTTCACTGCTCACCTCAAGTCACTGGATAAATGATGCAACTTTTTGATTGTGGCTCTAAAATGTACATATGCCTTCTCTTCTCTTTTATTCCCTTCCTTAGGCATTTAGAGGCTTAAAAAACGTTAAGGCATTAATCAATGTCCTGATGATGGTCCCCATGATTTAGTAGTGGGACCGAAACGCCGTCGACCTGCCTTGCACCTTATACAAAACTTGATTTATATGTGTTGTATATGTAAATGGTGCTTCTCGATATTTCTGTACATCTGAACTTTTAAACAGAAAATGTTACTTTTGCCTTAAAAGCCCTTTTCTTTGTTCTGTATTGGATCTAAGAGTGTCTGGGTACAGGCGAGTGCCCCACACTGGTGAACTGTTGAAGGTATTCTTTCTGTAAGAATTAATTCCTTATTGAGTAAATTTGAAGACCTCTGTCCGGCTGGATATGTCGCTCCGAATATAGATCGGGCTTTGAAATCAGGCTGATGGGAATAGATTCAGAACAGACACTCTAGGAGGTACATTGCTAACACTAGAATCATCAAAAGATTGTATTTCAAGGCAATCTAAGAATGCCAGCCTCATCTATTCTGCCTGTTTCCAACCTAATGTAGAGCTCCAAATGGTAAAGAAATCTACATCTTCCTTCTCGATTTACTACTGCTTTTTCACTTCTGTGTTCTTATGAAACTTTGTGCCCTGAATAATCATTTTGATTCTTTCACTCTTTTTGGGAGTAAGTTCAATGTATTTACTGCTTGTACCAAGAAAAACTATTCCTTTTATTTCATCTAAGATACATCGAGTTCAAAGTCAGGAATCTTATTGTCCTTTTTAGCTAAAGAATTGCTCAACTAAATAATGTTTGGCTTATGGGCAACTCTTATCGCTTTGTAGAGTGCTGATTGGCAAGTACATAATTCATCAACTTTTTGATGCAACTTAATTGAAAAAGAAAGTACAGACATCCATAAAGCATATTACACTTTTATAAAAACAATATGTCACTTATAAGCACTGTTCCCTGGAACGTGCGCGCGTGCCCACTGAAGTCACCCCCAGCGCGTAGTGTCCCAATTGTAGCACGCACACACACACACACTACACAGCCCGTAAAACTGTTCGCGCCGCCGATTTTAAAATGCGAATGGCGCGAAATATGGTAATTTCCTTGTAGCAGGAGGCAGAGCTGGAGACAACGGACGGTGAAGAATACACAGCCGAGCGTCAGGAAAGTGAGTCTCCCTTATGTCCTGTATGGTTAGGGAGGACTCGGGTTAACAAGCAAGTGGCGCCTGCACTTGCTTCATTGTTTTCTTAATAGTGCACACATGCAGGGCAGATTGTAGGCTTTTGTGAAAGTATTCATTTTAATCGCAGTGCCATTATGCGCTGCGATTAACATGAATACTTTTACAAAGGTCTACAATCTGCCCTGCATGTGTGCACTATTAGGAAAAGGAATGTGGCAATCTAAAGCACGACGTGTTCTTTCAGATTATTCTGAAAGAACACGTCGCGTTTGACTCTGCATTCATTTGCTAATAATGGGCATCAGTGGGGCTGAATGTGGGCCTTTGAAATAGTTTTCATGCTAATTGCAGTGCACACGGGCGCTGCAATTAACAAGAATACTATTTCAGAGGCCCACATTCAGCCCCGCACTATCAGCAAAAGGAATGCAGAGTCGTACACAACCTGTATTTTCAAAATCATCTGAAAGCACATGCTGTCTTTGAACCTGCAGTTCTTTAGCTATTAGTGGGCAGCTGCGGGGCTAAATGTGGGCCTTTGAGATAGTATTCTTTTTAATTGCAGCGCTGCTCACTGCAATTAACAAGAACACTATTTCAAAGGCCCACATTCAGCCATGTACTATTAGCAAAATATCCTTTTAAAGTAAGTAGAGAGTATCTTATTCCATATAATAAATGATCATACCATCAAAATTACCACAAACTACTTAAATCAACTGTATCTTGCACTTTTAATTGAAGGGTGCGGTATGGTTGCTGTCATGAGGACTTAAAGCAAAAGCTATATTGCAAAATTAAACACACCACAAAGTATGTAGTAATTTGCTAAATTTCATTTCCATCTAAATCATATTTAAAAAATGCAGTAGCTCAGAATATGTAGACACATGCAGGGCGAGTGATTTTATCTTTCCTGTAATTAACTGACACATACAAAAAATAAACATGTCCATAAATATGTTCTTTCTGCTGACCACACTTCTGCTTTTCTTAAATGATCAGCAGAAGGAAAAGACAGCTCTTTTTCTGATGTTTAAACCAGAGCTGCAATTGTGCCCTGCGGCCTGTCTTTCACCTTGGCTGCTAGCTCTGGTAAAAGGCATTGAGACATTAAAACTCAACCATTTAACTTATTACAGTTTAAAAGTTATTTCATTTCCTAATTGGAGGTGACTAAAGAGGTCATAACTGTCCTGTAATGAGGTAATTAGAGACATGCTTTTATACAGGGATTGCTGTCTCCTGTTTGCTATTAAATTATTTTCATCATCATCATCATGTCTTTATTGCGATCACTTAAGATGATAAAAGACATTTTCACGTATCATTAACCCAACCATTTAGGGGTAACAGCATAATAAAACATAAAATATATAAAAATGAGACCTTCTATTAAAAAAGTATTAAATGTCATAGATATTAAGCCCTCATGGTTTTACTCGCTGTACCCCAGGTAATATATTGTGTTTATTTCACCTGGCATGTATAAGGTTTACACTCACATCTCAAGCACAAGCTCTTGCAGAAAGAGAGTAGGGCCTCTGCGTGCTGCTACTTTAAAACAACACAATGGTGCTGTCTCCAGAGCAGATGTTTTCCGGAGTAGCTGTTCAGCGTGGCGGCCTGCTTCCCGACTCCATGACAGCAGGCGGCGGCAAGGAAGGTGTTGTAAATAACAGGAAACACCTCAGAGCAAATGTATAAAAAAAATGTTCTGAATTGCAATGTGAGGTATTTTACTGGTCGGCTCGTGCCCCTTAAAATGTGGCGGTTCAGCCGATGATGTAAACACAGGTAAGGAATGCAGGCCAGGCATGGATGACCCTTCAAGCCAAGATGACGTCAGTAGGGCGATGCCACCTTACATTTGTGTATCTTAAGGATGTACCGCAGTCATCAGCTAGCACTGCGAACCCTCCCAGGCGAGCGAGGGTAGGGTTTTTAACCCCTCATATAAGACATCCTTATTTGATGTACTCATAACTGATTTACAATGCTGTGAAAGACCCACGTGTGCGCTTGGCAGAGCTAACTGGAAATGCATGAAAAGGAGTGGGATAAACAGATTACTGCTAGGAAAACCATTAGAAAGTCACCCGAGCATACCTGAGTGTCTGAGCAGCATCCTGCAGCCCGTGAAGCAGCGACGCTGGAGTCTGGATCATTCATATCTGCTTCAGTATTGACCGAGGGCCTCTCTCAGACTCGGGTATAGACTCTGTAAGTCATTGTCTGCGTGAGTAATGTGTGGTATGCACAGACAGGCAATTAACGCTCGTTCTCCTAGGCCTACGGAAGCATAGTGTTTGCAGCACTAAAAAAGTCAGAAAAAAATAAATTCTTATTCACTTTTCAGAAAGAAACCCAAAACCTTTCTCTTTTCGAGGCAGTCTCAGTGCGCCAAGAGACCCTAGGGTGTATGACGCGCTTTATAAAAACCCTAAACTAAACTAAACCAAGCTAAATAAAGCACCCAAAATAGATTTTCTTTGCAGATTTATTTCCTCCAACATAAACTGTATTCCATACCTGCCACTTCTCTCGATTCGTCATCACTACTGACACCTCACTTGGGAGAGGATGTATCCTAACAGCTAGGGCGGTCGTCCTTCAATCTGGGAAACCAGGTTCGACAAGGGCGCAACATCCTGAAATTCTGGGCAAATCACATCATCTCTCCATGCCTAACAAAAACAAGAACTATCTTTTTTTTATATTCCTAAACACGCCCTTTTCTGTCACATTGTTTATGTGATTTTATGTGGTGATCAGCACTTCTCCTACGGGCCGATTCAGTCACACCCCCGGACTCCCCAGGAATCTGGGGGTGACCGCTGACGCCAGAGAACGAGACCAGAAGGCGCCGAGCCCTGCTTGCAGTCTCATGGGATATCTCATTCCCGAGATTGGGGGTGGTGGGGGTTGTTTACATTTATAATGCAGCTTTATTTAATGCTGAAAGAAATGGCTTGTGGCAAATGATAGCCAGAGCGTCTGAGCATTTCGTAACGTGTGATGGCAAGCCGCGGAGAGGCAGGCACCTATCCTCTGCTTTTATGGAGCCAGGGATACACGACAGCTATTTCCGCGCACAGCTGTTTATTGAGTTGTTTTACTAGCTGTGAACATGCCGCTTTGTCGCGCTAAAGAAGGAGGCAGCAGGGAGAGGGGAGACAGGAGGGGGCCTGCGCATGTTTCCCTTGAGGGAACGAGCAGGGGCACCATATGTATGCAAGGTAATTACAAACATATGTTGTTCTTGCTCACTCCCGCCAGGGAATATCCAGACATGCACGCGTTGCCATTGAAAGTTTGGTCTGAAAAGGTGTATTGACGGCTTTAGGTCTCTCTCCTATGCAACGCATGCTTGTTGCGTAGGTCGAGACCTAAAAAGGAATGCAGGGTCGCTGCAATTAACATGAGTATTATCTCAAAGGCCCACATTCAGCCCGCAGCTGCCCACTATTAGCAAAAGGAATGCAGCAAATGCAAAGCAGGGCGTGTGCTTCATAGCTGCCAAGGTTTGAAATTGCCATGTGGGACATTTTCATGTTTGCTTGTAATATGAGTGACATATTAAGGATCATGAGTACATAGCTGCCAAGGTTTCATACTGCTATGTGTGACATTTTCATATGTTTCAGTCTAATATGAGTGACATTATGAGTGACATTTTCTCACAAGCAAAATCAACACACTAAACTTCACGGTTTAACAACCGCCACAGCAAACATCGAAGGGGCATTAATTGGGGTGCAAAAGAGGCTGAGGAGCACACATAGCCAGGTGGCAGCGGAGTGAGCAAGGGCGCTGTATTATTGGAAGTACATTGCACGGTTCGTGAAAATTATCGACCACTAGGAACTGTGAGGTGGATGACATTTACAAAATCACTAAATCATAGGTTTTGACTAAGTTCCCCTTCATTTCCCCTTAGAGTCATAGGTCGAAACACTCATTTTGGCATTGAAATGCCCACACATGGGGAGGCATGGCCGGCTAGATGTGGACAAGAACTGCTTCATCCTGGATACCAAACTGTCATTTTTAGGTCCAAGGCTGAATCCTGCAGTCCCCGCCACCTGGTTAGGACAGAGAGCCGAAAGAGGGGGCTAACGGCAGAAACAAAGTTGTGTGAGACCTGAAGCAAAGCATTGGTGCGGAGGCCCCTGAGGAGAAGACAACGAAGTGGTGACTGCGTGAATGCGGGCTGACCCAGTATCTTTTTGCGGGGATACCCTGGCGGGCTAAATAGCCCCTGGTGAGAACTGGCTGCACTGCGGTCAAGACAGGCGATCGGTCATAACACAGGGGTCTGCCTGGATCACCCCGAGGGGTTCTGGTTATTGCCAGCCGGGGGACGTGTTTGTAATGAGCCAGCATTGGAGGCAGCCGAAAATCGCCACACTGCAGCATAAGAGGAGAGGGTGCCTGGCGCCACTGATGGAGAAAGTGGGCTGTGGGGAGCAAGATTTGAGATATAGAAAGACAATACAATATTTACCAGTGCAGGAATAATGTTAAATACTGTTAAATGTTGTCTATGCTTCAGGTATAGGAATGTTACAGCAAAAGGTCAAAGGGAGCACCGCTCGCATGTTAGTCTTTGTTCGCTCTCAACGGGAGAGGCGAAACAGAGTCAGTGACTGGCAGCCCTGTCCTCTTGCTCCGCTGGCTTACAACTGGGGCACTGATCACCCCACTTAAAAGCTAGCTGATTCAATAAAATCATACACTCGAGATTAGATCTAGATTAGGCTGAAGTCAGGAATGTTTTCAACACCAAGGCATGTTTTTTTTCTCTAAATACCATGAGCTTAAGTATGCATATTTATTAAAAGCATGCCTACTTTACCAGCGCTTTGCCCGCTTTCAAATCATAAAAACCAGAGTCCTCCTGATCACAACAAATGACTCCCTCTGCAAACGTGCCACCCGGGTTGCATTCAGACTCAGCAGCTGCACAGTGTGTGCTCTGGACTCCAGCGGCCGCCGTGGGTCCTTGGGGTTGGGTCTCGGCAGTGGCAGGGATCCTTCATGATTTTGTTTAAATTACCGCGCTGCGGTGTAAGCACTGCCCTAGCATTGCCACATCCTGCGTAATGCCGCATGCAGCCATGAGGATTACTTCCTATTTTAACTAATATATTGTAGCCAGCAGCCCACAAAGCCTACCAGCAGCAGCGCTCTCACACAGGCATCCTGCCACTCCAGTTTCAGTGTAGCAGCATTATGACTTGAGAGCCGAGGCAGGGACTATGCCTATTGTATGTGAATTTGCATTGCAGTGCGGACCACCACACTGAAATGCGTTAGCCTAACACCTGATGCGTGGTACATGGCAGCGCTATGAGTAACACTTTCTCGCCAGCTAAATCAAGCCATAAAGAGAAGGGAAACGTATATAGAACTATATGTATAGCTGTCAAGGTTTCACATTGCTCAGTGTGACCTTTTCATGATTTCAGTGTAATTATTAGTGACATTTCAACAAGCTTGTATTGCATTTCATGATGTTTCCTTTTTACATATAAAATTGTTCTGAAATTAGAAAGGCATCTACATAACACTTCAAGTATACCGAATAGTGACCAATTCCTTTGCAATACAAGGTGTTGCAGGATTTTCCTTGAAAAATACATCTTCACATCTACCTTCAATAACCACTGTTCAACTACTAACACTTGAACATGAGTGATCACTGGTATTAGGCAGCAATTAAAAAGGTATGAACCTTTTATCGCTCACAAATGTACAGATTTAAGAAGAATCAAAATTAAGCAAAACAAACTAATATGAACAGAGAACTACATTTATTCACAAAAGACTCTTTCTGAAATCTGCCACTCTTTCAACCTTTTCCATTTTAATGGGATCAAGCACAACAAATACACTTTCCTGATAGTGACTCGGAACAGAATTGTGTCAAAGGTAATTTACTGTATTATTGCTTGGGTGTTCTAACTTTAACCAAACACTGTGTAAGGCACCTCATTGACAGGCTGCATGATGCTGGGCCAGTCTCCATGTAATTACTACACACTCCTTTGGCATTGTAAGCCAATGTGTGGGGCAGTATTGGAACACGGTTTCATGCAACTCCGTGTTTAAGCTCAGTAGTTTCAGGAGCCGGAAAATAAGAAAAGGCACCGGGGTCATTGTCAGGATAGACCCAGTGCTTGCACTTAGTGTGTTTAAAGGCTTCGCAAAGCCGCCCACAGCCAGATTCATCTAGTGCCATATCCATGTGTATTGTATATATGGGATCTTGTATAGGCTCCCAACATTTTACCACCCGATGAATAGTGCTTGAGTTGAGGATCTTTAGTAAAATCTTATGGTACCATTGTTGCAGTCCTATGCTTTTCTAAACCTGAAGTGTACTTTCCTGTATAACCAATTCATGTCATGGTGTGTGTATCTAAATTGAACACCGGCCTTTATACCCTTTATGTGGTACTACAGGTGTGATATTTGGCGCTGCCCCCACATGCGCGGTCTGGTTCCTGGCGCACATAGCCTGGTCTGCAGTGCACAGAGACCTTACACTGAGGAAAATAATTAGAGGGAACATTGCTTATAAGTCCTCATAACTATACTCAAATGAACAAAATTCTGACTGAAGAAGTCTCCTACCTGAAGGACAAAGCTGGGTAATTCAGCCAACTCCTCCGTCACATTGCCGTAGTATTCATTGATGGTGAAGACTGGGGCTTCGTCGTTTTTATTGACAACCCTCACGATGACCACAGCGTAGTCTTCCCATTTACCATCCGAGGCTGAGAGTTCAAGCTCGTACCTGGGCACCGCTTCATAATCCAGTGGTTGAGAAATGAAGATCACACCTGTTTCCGGTTCAATATTGAACATACCACCAACGTTTCCGGCTGTGATCAGGTATCTTATTTTTGCATTTGCCCCTGAAAACATAAATACAGTGTTAGATAGTGCATACCTTTTTCTTTATTGAGATCACAAACACCCACACCAAAATGTTTCTCAAAGCATTATATTATGTAAGTTGTATTTCTTTATTGTGATTGTATACTGTTTTATACACTTCAGTGCTTAATACAGCTCTAAAAAGTACCATGAAAATACATACATGAATATAAGTGATCCTGCAAATTACTTCACTGAAAAAACATGTTTCCTTGAGAAGCACACAAAAACAATAAAGCTGAAGTTCAACAGAGATATTGAGCATCTTATTGGAATCTGCAGGGTAATACTGAGAGGTAATAACACCTGAATAAATACTGGTGCAAGGTGTGGATTTTTCCAGGTATGGTATCACTACCCCTTTACAAGTTCAGCAGGTCACAGCAGCCGCATATTATATTAATATGGCACATTTTCCTCCAGCTGCAAGACGTGGAATCTCACACTTCTTACCTACATACATTCTGCTAGATGTTACCTGGTGAATTTGCGCAGGGAAAGCCACCAAGTCAGTGCTAAATGAGAGTCCTATAAGAGTCCACAGTACTCCGTGGGTGAAGGATGCAGATCAGGCCTTTGGCGCAAAGGACAGCTATTATGTGGTGTACTTCTATGTAAAGTCAAACAGTTAGGAAAACACCTTCTATGGGAAAAGTAGATGTTCACGAAGGTAGATGGTTTTAATCTTCACCATTGAAATTGGAAAGGGTCTAGTCTCTCTTTCCTGTTTCTTCTCCTATTTTTACACCTTTGTCTCCCCACTGATATTCTTTCGATACCTTCCTTTATAGACTTTCCTGACTCCAAGATCCTTCCCTGCTGAACATGTACTATCCCCATACGTCTACTCCTTAAGATCCTTCTCCTCTTCCCGTATCAATTTACTCTTCACTTATTCTCTACCTCCCAGCACTACAACCCGTTTTTCTCTTCCAGCACTTTCCCAGATGCCTTTATACACACTAAAAGCATCCTTCTACTCTTGGGAAGCAAACTTTTGGCTATTCTTTTTCTGCTGATTTTCATCTCATCTCATCTCTTTACCTCTTATTTCTTTCAGATCTGACTGACCCAATGTGACACACACTATGTATTTTGATTGCCTTATACTATTTCCTTGCTACAATCTTGTGCATATCTTGACTTGCCTTATCTTCTTTGCCGCATGTAATTTTGTCTTCGTCCAGCATGCACAAGAGAAGCAGCTCTTCAGTCTGTCACAAAGTTTCTCCCTTCTGCTCCTCAGTTTAAATATTCTTCCCATTTTATTCCTCTTGACTTGTCTTTCTTTTGCTCGTATAATTGATATTCCACTTCCATTGCTCTCTTCCTAAATTTCACATCGTACCTCTTCAGTTTCATGGGCTGGCCTTGCATTTCCGTCTCTTTCTATCTCAATTGGTACTCCTCAAGGTCCACTCACTTCTTAGTCAACTCCTGTTTTGATCTTTACTAGGGTTCTTGCTTCATTCTCCGCTTTTAGTCTTCCCTGTGCTGTACATGCTGATGATTCCCAGGATTTTCTTTCTTCTTTTCTTTCTTCACTAGACTATTTCTTCTTGCCCATTTACAGTCCCATCTTGAGCTTCACCTCACGATTGACATACCTTTTTCCATGCTCACTCTCCTAATGCTTATTCCCTCGTTCTCCATTCGTTTTCCTCCCCTTCTTCTCTTCAGCATGCTCTCTGGGTTTAATTTCTGGACAAAAGATGTGATATTTCCACTCACAACTGTTGATTGAACCTATTTAAGAATCAAGATATTCATGATTTACTCTCTTGGAGACTCATATGCTTACTTTGGTGTTTCCCAACTTTAATAATTGTGAATGTACGTATATAGGGGTACTTGAATAATGTGACCCCAGCTGGGTAGCAACGGTGCACTGAACATGGCCTGTGAGTCGTAAAATGGGATTCAATCTGTTTACAATGAAGCAGTTACAATATAAGTTGCTACCATGTAGGGCAGTAGTGATGTTCAGTGCGTAATTTGTTAATAAAACGTCCTGGTGCCAAAGGTTTTTCTGAGGAGGCCACCATTAGCAATCCCGATTATCAGGGTTGCTTAATAGCAAAGCTGTCAACACCTGATTCAACCTCATGTCATTTTCTTGCACCACCCTAACCCCTTCCTTTTTCTTCATCTTACTTTTGCAGGTTCTTTTTCATACCTGCTTTCCAGTGACAAAGGCTGATGACAGAAAAATAAGTCCTGATCCCCAAAAATTAGTACCATGGCATGAATGGTAGTATGTGCTGGAAGCATACCCCTCCAGTACAAATTCCTATGCACAGACAAACTCTGAAGGTACATACATATTAGACGTGTGCTGAGCACTGCAGCACACAGATGTGTGCTGTGCACAGCAGCACACACGTAAAGCATTGTTTTTTGCAAAAATAAAACATTTACCCTTGTCTGCAGCTTTTTCCAAGTAGGCATCCCTTGTTAATGCAAAGTCCAATCTGGCTAACTTCTAGGTGGCTAAACATATAAGTGCATGTGCGGTACTGCCCCAGAGATGTCTCCTTGATGCAAAGCGATGCAAAGAATTCTTTGTGTTGTGAAAGTGCACCCTTTCAGAGCAAAACACCTTTTAGCCAGTCCCCACAAAGACAAAAGCAAACACAGAGAGGGGGTGTACTGACAGAGCAGATTCAGACAAAAAGGCTGAACAAATACTGCTTTTGATCTTAGTCAAAAGGCTTAAGAAGAGATTATAATTTGCTTCTTCAGTATAAAATCAGTTATGTGCCTTTCAGATAATGAAATGCACCACAGAAAAACGAAACCTTAGACAAACGTGTGTGCCATCGGAGAAGAAGAGATTGTTTGATACATTGTGCCTGAAATGAAAACAAGCATTTGCAATGTGCTGGCGGTAGTGGAGGAAGCAAGGAGCACTCTTGACTCTGGAGGATCAGTGGCAGTGATCCTCCTTGACTTGAGTGCTGCCTTTGATACCGTGAGTCATCAGGTGCTCCTCCAACGCCTGTCAGAGGTAGGTGTCTCAGGGACGGCCCTGAAATGGTTGGGATCTTTCCTCTCCAACCGTTTCTACCAGGTCTGGGAAGGGGCAGAGCAGTCTTCCTTATTCCCTCTTCAATGTGGAGTCCCGCAGGGCTCATCGTTGAGCCCTACCTTGTTCAATGCATACATGACTCCACTTGAACGAGTGGTAGCCCCTTCGGGGCTGAAGATCATCAGCTATGCTGATGATACTCAGCTGGTGGTGGGCCTCACTCAGCTGGCGGAGCAACCCAATGTGCTACATGACTGCCTGGACAATGTCTATCAGTGGATGTCCAACTCGGCTCTTAAGCTGAATGGAGGAAAAACTGAGCTGATGCTCCTGGGTAACTCCAGTCCCTCCATTATTGCTGGCTGTTGGCCCCGGTCTCTTGGCGACCCACCATCCCCCAAGAAAGAGATCAAGTCCTTGGGAGTATGGTTGGAGGAAGATCTGTCCTTTAGGACTCACGCCAGGAAGACCGCGGGGGTCTGCTTCGGTTTACTGAAGTCAGCCCGAAAGGTGCTACCACTGCTTCCGGATTCAGCCAAGAAGCTCCTGATGCGTGGTTTAATCCTTTCAAGGCTTGACTATGGAAATGCCCTGTTTCTTGGTGCCCCCGAAGCGACCTTTAAAACTCTCCAACAGGTGCAAAACGCAGCCGCTAGAGTCTTGATGGAGATCCCTAGAAGGCAGTCGGCTGCCCCGGCCCTTAAAGCGCTTCACTGGCTCCCTGTCAAGGAGCGGGTGAAATTTAAGGCGCTGTGTACTGCCCATAAAATCTTACATGGCAAAGGCCCTCCCATCCTTCTTAATATGGCCCGTCCTTATAAACCCTCACGCCCTTTGCGCTCGGACCAGCAACATCTTTTGCGATCTGCGAGAGTTAAGAGAGCTAGAACTGGGGGCAGGCGTTTCTCGGTACAGGTGGCATCTCTGTGGAACTCTCTGCCCCTTAAGATTCGCTCAGAGCCCAAGCTCCTACTATTCAGGAAACTTCTTAAGACATACTTGTTTCCATAGCAGTGAGTAATCGAGTCTCTCCTTCTTCTTTGGTCTGTCGCGCCGGGATGCCCCTGGGTAAGCTGAGCGCGTTACAAGTTTCATATAATAATAATAATAATAATAATGTAATAGGACTTGCATTTGGGAGAGTTCGAGCTTTTGGCCTTGTAAATGCCAATGTATTTCACCTATGTGTTTAGGTTTTAAGTGTAGTGGATGTATGTGTGGTATGTGTGAGAAGTTGGCCTGGCATATGCTGTCCACTATTCTAGTGGGCACCTTGCACCAGTCCAAACGACCCCTTATTGATGGTAGGTTAAAGACATCCTTATAGAAAGCTATCCTAGTGGTAGCTGTGGAGAGCAGCCTTCAGGCTAAGTCTTGAAGGAATGTAAAGCAGCTTGTTTTACCAGTCTATAATCTCATGTAATAACCAAATGAAAGAAGAACCACACCAGGTATATATAAAATATATGTATTTATTCTAAACACATCCCCCTAGTCTCTTTATGAGGCTAGTGGCAAAAGTACATAAGTAAACGTATTCAACACACAGTAAATTAGCACAATATATGATTAGCCCTAGGGGCGTCACAAACCATTTACTAAGAAAGTGGCATAAGAACCACGACTGACATAGATACTAGGCCGAGAGCCTTTAGAACCGCTGGGGCCACCGGGAACCACCCAAGGTAGTGACACAGGGGAAGGGAAGCGTGCAGTGTCTAAACACAGCCGCGAATCACCATTAACTTCTATGGGGAAAGTCGCGTTGGAAAATTACAGATTAAGGACACTTAGGAGTGAACTTGGAAGAAACCCCTTGAGAACTAGACAGTTCGAGAGTCAAGACCCACGGGAGCACTGGAGTACTTGTGTTACCTCACCCAGGGAAGCCGTGTGCCTAGGTGTCTTTTGGTGTCGGGTTTCGTCGTCGTTTCCTATGGCGAGCTGCGAAGAAGTGCTGCAGGCGACCAAGTGGAAAGTGTCCGGATGGATCCAAGGGTGGATCGGAGATCTGAAGAACCTGAAAGCAGAGGAGACAGAGTCTGGGTCACTAGCCAGTTACCACGAAGGCAAGGAGACGATGCCAACCAATGCAGGGTGATTTCAGGTGGAGAAGGTGAAGCTTGACTCTTCAGCCACGAGGACCAGGAGGCGTCAACGACAACCAGGAGCTGGATTCGAGCTGTCCCACAAAGGATGTCGAGTGCTGCAGCGTCGGTATCCGGATTGAACCCAACAAGCCTTGGCAACAGCAACCCACGCAGAAAGCAAAGAGTGGCTTCGGTGCAGACCAGCAAAGTCTGAGGGACTCACCCTTTGGAGGGGAGTCAGGGCACGTCTGGAGCAACCAGGAAAGCCCAAGAAACAGAGGAGTTACCTTCGTGGGGACCCACTAGTCGACGGACCAGGGATTGCGACGGGGCCTCAAGCAGAAATGCTAGAAGCAAGCCCACGGAACACTCGTGGAGTGTACGCCCACAATCTTCGGTGCAGATGGTGCTCAGGGCCTGGACTACGAGTAGCCCAATGCACAACATCGGGAAAGCTCGGGAAGGAGGTGCACTAGCAAATGTGATGGTGTCCAGGAGTTCCGGTCCCACGTCTCTCGTGATGGCTACAGGTCTCAGCTTTGCTGGGATCTCCTGTCGGCATCGGAGATGTCTGGAAGTTCCGTGTCCTGTGTCGCAAAACCTACAGGTTCCGGCGGGAGCCTTGGAAATGTATACCGGCAAGATGCTTTGTTGGTGCCTGTTTGAACAGTGGAGTCACTCCTTGAACCCAAGGGTGATTCTTCCGTCTTCTAGTCGAAATAGAATGTCGAAGTTCCAGGGTATATGTTGCAGAGTTTCGTCCAGGGTATCTACTAAGTTTAGGGGTTGGACCTATTCTAGGGTCCCACCTATGGGAGGACCCAGGGTGGGGGTGGTTACACCCCTTTCCCTTTCCCTTTTTCCAGTTTCGCGCCAGAGCAGGGGCTGAGTACCCCTGCAACCGGTTTGAACTGGGGTATGAACAGGGACACCAAGTGTGCCCCCAGCACTGTCTGAAAAAGCATTATATGAATGCACCCACCCAGCCCCAATACACTAAAGCCTGTCTGGGAGGTGGTTACACCTCCCTGTGACAGGAAACCTATTGGCCAGGCCTCCCCTGCTGGAGTTTTGTCCAGCAACAGGAGGTCAGACCCGTGTCTGTGGCATCCATTTTGTGAAGCCAGGGCTCTTTAAAACTATTACTGTTTAAGTAAGTGTGTACATGTCTTCTCCCCCTAGAAGGGTGGAATTCTACCCCCGCCGCCAGGACTGGCGGGGGGGTAGGTTTCCAAAGTGTTTTCTCCCCCTAGAAGGGTGGAATTCTACCCCCGCCGCCAGGACTGGCGGGGGTGGGGGGGCTTAGGTTTCCAAAGTGTTTGACACCAAACACGACATGTTTTGATGCAGCGATCCCAAAGTTAGCATTAACCGCCAGGTTATAATGCACTTAAGAGTATGTGGTATGTCTGTATCACAGAACAGCTACAGAGAAGTGATTCCGGTACCTATGCCCTTAGTACTGAAGGTACCATATACTAGGGACTCACATGGGTAACCCAGTAACCAATCTGGAGTGTACCTAATGTACAATCAATTTGGAGAGGAAGCAGCTAGGCTGGGGTCCTGGTTAGCAGGGCCCCAGCGAGACTAAAGTCGAAAAACAGTGAAACACCAGCGAAAAGTGGTGGTAACCATAGTAAGCAGATCCTACTCTCCTACGGTGTGGAGTGGAATTATGTGGGTTGTGTTAGAATTGTTTGTTGTGGAATTGTGTAAGATGGAATTTGGTGGTGTGTAGTGTATTTGTGTAGGGGAATTATCTGGTATGGTGAACAGATAGCGGTGAGAGCTGCACAGAATAGATAGAAAGGAAGATAGAGAGGGGTAGGTAGTTTTTTCAGGAAGTGGTGAATGAAGTCCAGAAATAGGAGCAGAAAGTGGGTGAGAAGGAAAGGGAGAGCAGGCTGCAGATGCATATAGAGGGAGCACTTGTGTACGCAGAAGACCTCCTAAGAAAAGGAGGAAAGCATGTGCTTGAGGGACGGAAACCTTGAATAGGCACCGGAAAGAAACTGTGCTTGTAGAGCTAAAGACAATTATATGAGAGAGGCGGGAACAATGCATGAGCGAAAAAGAGAGAGAGAGAGAGAGAGAGAGAGAGAGAGAGAGAGAGAGAGAGAACGAGAAAGAGAGATAGAGGGACGAGTGGGAGGGGCACCCATGGGGGGGAGGCGAGAGGTGTACCTGTGCACAGCGTGAGGATGTACAATAAGGTAGCATGGGTGAGCAGGCAGTATAGAGAGGAGACAGGGCGTATGAGGGAGGGATGAGAGGGGCAAGATGAGAGGGGTAGTGGGAGATTGAGGGAGAGATGAGGGGCAGACAAATCTGCAGTTTGCATGACAATTATTAGAAAACGAAATGAGATTGAATTTCAGAATTATTTAAAGGGATCTTCTGAAAGGCTGGCTCAGTATACGATGTACACTCATGTAAGTGGACACCTTGTACTGAACCAGACAACCCTTATGGTGATTTTAGTTGTTTTAGACAACCTTAGAAAGCTCTCAAAGTGGTAGCTGTGGAGAGCAGCCTTCAGGCTTAGTCCAGAAGGAGTGTAAAGCAGCTTGTTTTACCAGAACATAATCCTTTTAGGTATAGATTAAATGAAAAAGAACCACACAGTGTATTTATAAAAAAATATGTATTATAAGACACTCACATACAAATATCTCCTAGACGGAGATATACACAATGCACACAATACTTTGTAATAGAAACAGGTAAGTAGCACAGAATACAGAGTGCTCCGCAGGGGGAGACCAAACCATATACTATAATAGTGGTATGCGAACCACGGGTCAAATCAAGACAATACTCAGAGTTCCTATTATCCCAATAGGCTCTGCGCATTGGAATAATATCTTCAATAGTATAGACGTAGGACAGAGGTTAACTAGGTCTTCTACTGTCGATATTAGACTTAAAGTTTAATGTTTGCCAGCTAGCTCAGAGTTCACTAGAAACTTTCTCGAATAGACAAGGAGGAGTTTAACCTCCCTGGATAGACAAGAAGGGATTTAGTTTCTGACAACCATAGAACATGACAACTTTGCTCTCCCCTAATCAAGAGTGTATCTCTAGAGTCGTGTGAAAACAAAAGACAACTTATTTTACTCAGTCAGTTCAGTGCATTCTTAGTTTCACCAGATTGTAGAGAAAAGGAAGAGACGGGCGTGTTCAATAAAAAGATGTTATTTATGGATCAGTCTCTTTTCTCATACAAGAGAAATGAATCGCTATTATTGCAATACTTATAGTTAAGTAAAGTGCATACAGTAATAACAGAATTATAAAATAATACTGTAAAAGCATTGATATGGTTTCTTAGCCATATGATACTTAAAATGGATAAAATAGATACATACATATATACATTGACTAATCGTACTCAACTGGTGCTTCTAACTACGCCTACCCCAATGTACCTGACCTAAGCCTAATACGTGGGCAGGAGTAGATAAGTAGCAGTTTAAGTTAAGTTTGTTTTGCCAAGGGTCTGCTTCAAGAATTCTCTGCAAGGGGTTATTCAGTTCAGTACCTGGGATTTAGAAGGCTGGAGGGCTGGTATCTCTATCTCAGGTCTTGATATCCCAGCTGCCTCCAAGGGCGGCTGGAAGTGCCGGAGCTGGATTTCTCGGCAGGAGAAAAGGCAGCGTCTCTCTCTCAGCGCGTCAGAAAGGAGGGGCAGCGTCTGTGGGCTTCGCTGTCAGCTGGGCTCCTCGGCAAGTCTCGCTGCTCCAATCTTGTCACCACCTCGTGTGTTTGCTTAAGGCAATGTCGGTATTATTTATACCTGAAAGGTGCCGAGATTGACGTAAGGATGGACATAAATACGTCAATAAGGATGTCATACGAACTGGTCGTTCGCACATTCTTTACTGACGTTCTCGGTTAAATCAAAACAATGGCTGCGGGGATTTCCCAGGTCGTGGTAGGTTTGATTTGTTTTGAGAACACCGTATGCCTATTAGGGGGCTGGAGAAATAGTGCTTGCCTAATGAGATGGCATGCGCTATGACCTAATCAGATAACGGGTTTCTGTGCCGTTGTATGGCTAATCAGATAACGGGTTTTTGTGCAGTTGAATGGCTGCTAGTTAATTAATAACCAGACAAGGGTCAGAAATAGGGGGATCGATACAGTACCCATAGTAAATACATCACACCCACTCCACGTAATCTATGTCGATATTTACAAATCTAGGCATAGTAAACAAAACTAGTAGTGCATGTGTATACCGAACCACCCCAAAATACAATCAAATGCATTTTGAAAATTGGAAATGCGAATAGTTACTATATGCACTTCAAGCAGTATAATAATGCTAAATCTAAACGCATATTTTGAAATCAGTATGAACGAAATGCGGAAATTACACATGAAATGGCTCTTAATACAGAAGAAAAAATTCGAGACCATCCCATCACAAAATCATAAATACTTGTGAACATGCTAGAGGGTAGCTAATGTCTCTAGAGTAGCTAAAAATAGAAATGTTGTTCTCTAAGAATAGTTTTACTTTAAGCAGAAGATAAGTGTCCCAAAAAATCGTAAATATTTGGAAATGGAAGGGGAAAAAAAATATTTCTCGCTCTCCGTAAAAACTGGTGAGAAAATTTCTTATTGCTTTATTTTCAAAGTTGAAGGCCAAATTCAGGGTGTAGGGAACGCCGTGTGCTAGTTTGCTCAAAGTCATTCTTTCTGTTCTGGTGAAAACATCATATTGTTGAGACTTTCGAAAAAAATGTCAACTGCTTCTTGCGAAAGTTCCACTAACTCGGAAAGATTTTGTAACATGCATTCATGAGCATAATTGCCTTCATTGATGTTTCGATCAGCATAGCTGACAGAAGGTCGTACCTGATCGATGCTGCTTTCATCTTGTACTTCACTACTCTTCAATCGTAGTGGTGAAGTCTCCACGAATGCCGTCATCAGGATTGGTAGCCGCTGGGGACAGTACAATGCATGAGCCGTTACCGGACCCAACAAAGTCTCTGCGTCCATTGGCACATCCGATTGTAGTGTCAGACAGGTGTCCAACACGCATTCTTCGCCGCATAGCAAGCACCTTAATACAGGCATAACACAACTTTGCCACATCGGTCTAAATGAAAGAAACCAAGTCATGTTCAGGTCTCTAAGCCGGGCTATTCCAAGGACTTTAGTTATGCGGTCCCTGTAGCGTATGGCTAGGATCGTTTCTTCCATTGTCGCTGGTGTCTTGTCTGTGACGTGGTTTGCCATAGCGAAGTAACAGGATCAAAAAATAGGATGCCTGCCACTAGTCCCAAAAGGAGAGGAAGTCCGCCAAAGATGGAATGGACAAAATCAGGAAAAATACCCAGGATGGCTTTGAATGGGGTTAAAGCTCCCGAAAACACTGTCTTAAATACACTCGAGATTCCACCTGTATCAGAAATATTTAAGATTTCGCTCAGTATTTCTGCGAAATGTATGGGGGAATTGGTTGATAACAGTGAATGAATCTCAGCAGTTGTCCTTGCAACTTGGAGATCATACGTTTCTTTTGATGACGTTAACTGGGTTGGCGTCTGTAGGAGCACAGTCTTCATTCTGCTTAAAGTATCAATTCGAATAGAAGAAATTTTCAAACTGGGCCATAACCTTGCCTCCCTGTCTCGAGCATCGTTTGGGAACAATACCCGTTCACAGCACATGACCTTCGTAGTCACGGTTATGAGATAAGGTTTTCCGGGCAGCAGACTGCAACATCTGCGATCTACAATTAGAATGTAACTCCCGTTCGAGAGTCTCTTAAAGAATGGTTCTATTTGTGTTGCAGGTGTGCCTAGCTGGTGACATGAAAGGTTATTTGTAGTCCCTTCACAGGCTCCATGCAAATTAATACCCTGACACAGAAGTGTACCGCTTAGCGACCTTGCACAATTATTGCCACTAAGAAACACATTCTGGCCTTTATTACTAACACATGTGTGTGTATAGGGCAGGTTCCATGTTGACTTAATGTACCCTTTACCCAACCTTTCATACTGGCCTGCCTGTATATATTTTTGGCAGTATTGAAACTGGAAAGTTGTTATCGGAATATTTATTATCCCATGTATTATCCATTCAATGACAGGTCGTTCTGACATTGTCAATGGTAATCTCTCAAGTTTTTCAATGCTCAGAATTGTATAGTCAGCACCCTTCTGTGCCAAACTGATTTGTTCATCAGTAAGGTTAAAGATATTAAATAGTGACGTTGTGTTGATTAAACGCCAAGGCACATAGCCTGAACGCAGATTTTGTAACGTCCAGCCAAGTTGTACAATAGAACGCAATTGGGACTGACCGTGTTGTAACATCAGTAAGTCTTGCTCTATTATATCGATTGCTGAAGACACAATACTGTCCAGTGAATATATTCTGGAGGACAGAGTCATTAACCCATTGTCCACAACAGAAAGTGATTTTTCCAAATTAATACGGTCAATTTCCCATATTTTTTCTGCTGTCTCAATTTGAGTTACTTTCCAGGCTTCATTGTAAGCTGCATATATAGAGGCCGCTATGAAACGTTTTTGACGCTGTTTGCGTGGTCCCATAATGAAATCACGCAAGTCAGCACCCTCTTGAAGTAAAGTTAGGTGTTGCTTAATTTCTGCCAGTGTGGATGTTTGTAGCCATTGAAGGCAGAGCTTGCCCACACTGTAAGTAGTTACTATCCCTGGATGTTGTCGTTGGGAATATCTAGGGTCTGGCCTGGTCAATTTGAACCCCTGTATTTTGTTCAGGAATCTGTCTTGACAGTTATTTGTGTCTGTGGGCCAGATCAACCATTGTTTCCAATCAGGATGTGTTCTGTTTTGGTTTAAAATATGGTTCACGTCTATCTCAACATCTATAGAGCTATTACTGTTCGTTGTTGGCTTTGGAATAGACGGTTTGTTTAAGTCTTTGATTTTGGCTACGCCAAGACAGGTAGTTTGTTGAATAGTGTCATTCAAAAATATAATTTGTTCTAAGATCATGCAGACTCTGAACAATGATTCTATACCTTGTACTTGCCAATCTTTCGTACCCCAGTTTTTGCTTCAATGTTATTGTTCCAGAAATCAAAACCAAATGTATTCATTTGCTCAAAAAATGAATCTGAATATATCAATTTCGTGTTTGTAAGCATGGTCTTCATACCTGTCTTATTTGACAATTTGAAATAAAATGTTTCTGCATTACTTGTGTTAAACCCTGAAAAATATGAATATTTATCATAAAATGTTTTAGAACTACCCTTTGGAGGAGTAGCACAATGTTCCCATTGGTTATAATTTAAAACATTTCTAGGTTGTGCAGATTTATGGAGATAATGGTTACCATAGTGGTTGTAGCAGAACATTTGATCATAATTAGACGAACCCTGCAAATAATCATGTTCTGTAAATTTAGCAGACATTACTAGGTCAGACATCATATCATTAATACTTTCAAAGTCCCAATCACCAGCAAATGTGCTTGGTTTTACAAAGTCACTTAACGAGATCTTAAATTGATGTGGATACTTCAGGATTTCAACCGGGCCATAGATTTCATAATCAGTATTGTCCCATGCTACACTGCCTGGTATAGGATTGGCTGTGAAGTTTACTGAAGAAAGTTCTCTTTTCTTGATGTGTGAAGATGTGTGTGGTTTAAGGACCAAGTTGATTTTCTGGCTTGCTGTGTCCATTTTAGCATATTTTCCCTCAATGAAATGTCCCAAGCATAGTACCATGATGAGCCAAAGTATGAGGACAAATGCACCTAATGTCACCCAAATTTCAATCCATGGAGAAGTCAGATAGGTTCCCTTTAGTTGATGAAAAAGTTCCTTTCTTTGTCTTTAAAAGTTTTGGTTGATGGCTGTACTTCTGGTTCACTTGGATCTTCAGAAAAATCATCGAAGTTGATGAAGTAGCCGGATGCCGTTCTGTCAATTGTTCCAATTGCTTCTGGATTACTTTTTGCTTTTTGCTTTTGCTTTGTTTCATTAGAAAACTCTGTAATTACATCATCGTAGGTCGGTGTTTCTTGATGAAAAGCTTTTATTTGGGTTTTAAGAGGTTTAAGTTCCATTGCTTCATTGCATAGTCCTTGTTGTTTCACTGTAGATTGTTCAAATGTGATCAGTCTTTCAGTTTGAACCTCTGTTGATGTAGCAAACTTTGGTGTTCTGCTACTTCTTGGGAGTCCACTTGGCCTACTATTTGTTGTCGGCCACATGATTGTGGTTTAACCAGGTCGATGGATATGACTCGGTTCTCCTTTTTACCAGCAAGGGGCGGTAGTACTACTGATCTTGTCCCGTTGATAGACAAGACAGGAACTGCTTTTCTGTAAGAAGGCCCAAATTCCTTCTTTACCGCGATCTGCTCTCTGACCAGATCCCCGACTTTTGGAATCCAGACAGGCCTTGCTGGGACAGGTGGTTTTTCTTCAGTGGTTGTTGGCTGCTGTTTCAACTTTATGTTGCTCAGGTCTTTTCTTGTTTCATTTAAGTCCTGTAAAATAGCCAAGCGATCTTTGATATCAAAGCATTTTTCTTTAACCACTGAAGTCTGACTATCTAAGTCCTGGATTAACATTCTAGTCCCAAACAATAGTTCGTACGGACTGAATCCTTTCAGAGAATTTCTTGGCAGGTTATTTAGACTACGTTGGACACTTATTAAATGTTTGACCCACCCAGCTCCTGAACCTAATACCTTTGCTGTTATAGATTGCTTTATGTCACAGTTTTTTCTTTCTACGATTCCGTTTCCTTCAGGATGAAATGGACAAGAGTACCGCAATGCAATGCCCATGCTGGTCATGGCCTCCCTATAAGCTTGAGAGCTAAAAGCAGGACCCTGGTCAGAATGTAGCATGCCAATTGTGTATGTGCCGATAAAGACTCGCAAATCTTTTATAACAGTTCTGGCGTCAGCCGATCGCTGGGGCCACATCCATATGAATCTCGTGCATGAATCCACTGCGACCAAGATATATTTATAGTTACCATCCCTTTGTAAGGGACCACAGTGGTCCAGGTAAACACAGGCTAATGGTTTATCTGAGATTAGAAGGGGCGTCTGTGCTGGTCGTTTCACTGTTGATACTTTCATTCTTTGACATATTTCACATTCTAGAACATAGTTCCTTGTCTGTCTTCTCATTTGTGGCCACCAGTATCTCTGTTTTAGTAATGATACTGTGGCTGAAACGCCAGCATGTACAGAAGCAAGCCCTTTATGTGCCGCTATGATGAGTCCTAACCTATGTTCCATGTTTGGAATTGCCCTATCCCCCACTCCAGGGATTCAAGCAAACGGAACATTATTTGCATCAGTTATGTATGAGTACTTTACTGGAAAGCCTTTCGGGAGTGTTTCTATCGCATCTTTTACTGTAGCTCTGACAGCCTGTAATATTTCGCTGTCTATTTTTGTTTTCGAACGAGTGATGGCAGCTACGGAAGCCGTTTGCACAGCTGCCTTCGCGGCCTCATCAGCCAATGAATTCCCTGCAACGTGAACGCCATCACGTTGATGACTCAGTGTATGTATCACGTGAGTCTTTTGTAGTTCCTTTTGCAAAAGAACTACTTGTTCCCAAAGCATTTTATCCTTGATTGTGTTACCTTTTGCGTCTTTAAAACCATTCAGAACCCAGATCTGTAAGTATTCATTGTAAGATTGGACGCAGTAATATGAATCGCACACTATGAGTGTGGGGAATTCTCGATCGGTATTTTCAAGCGCCATCTTAAATGCTAGTAGTTCAGCTCGCTGAGCTGTACAGTCTCCTAGAGATTGCGTTTTAGTGACCACTGGTTTAAATTTACCTTTGTGCCAGCGACCTTTAACAATCGCGCACGCAGCACTGTAAGCTTGCTTACCCCCCACTGCTGATCCGTCTGTATATATTATACAGCCGTAGTGTTCTAGAGGCAGAATTTCGGTCGGCGGAGGACCTTCGAATTCATATTGGAGAAACTCTTGTGTTTTTAAGTTGGGATCAAATTCGTATGCCACGTCTGTTGCAGCAAGAGAATTAGCCCATTGTATCCATCTCGGATGGAGTGCTTTAGCATTCGGAATGCTTGCCTTTGTTACCGCCTCCAGGGCTGGTATCGGTGTCACGATGATTATTCGTTTACCTTGTGCTAGGGCTCGTTCTTTTGCTACTGCAGTCTGTACCGCGGTTAGAATTTTTTCCGTTGGGCTAAATTTCATTTCAGCTTTTGTGTACAAGTGTGATTTGTATGCAATTGGTACCTTCTCTCCCTCATTAGAGGTTAGGTACGTGAATCCGCATCTTCCTGGGATGACTCGAATCACAAGGTTGCGTGTGTTATCACGTGTTTGTAATTTTGTTTTAACTAACATATCTGTTTGTAAAGATCTCAAAATTTCTGTGTGTTTTTGAGTCCAATTGATTCTTTTAAAATCTGGTTTTATAAGATCATAGAGAGGTTTAACTCTCTCTGCATAATTTATAATGTAAGTTCTTCCGAAATTTAGGAAACCTAGAATTGATTGTAAGTTTTTTAGTGTTCTAGGTGCTTGGATTACAGCACATTTCTCTAGGAAATTGTCCGCCAGGCTTTTGCCTTCACTTGATAGTTCATATCCTAAAAACAGGACAGTTAGATGGGCAATTCTTGGCTTTTTAAAGTTGAATTTGTAACCCTCTGCTGCGAACCCAAGTATTATGGTGTTCACTCTCTTCAAGTGAGTATCCAAGTCATCATCTGTTAGATAGATGTCATCGACATAAGATAATGCCTCATCATCATATATTTGTAGTAACTCTGTTACTCTTGCTGAGAATAATCCTGGGCTATTCTTGAACCCCTGGGGCAAACGACAGAATTTTTTTTGCGCGCCATTTATTGAGAACGCGGTCAAATATCTGCTCTCTGGTGCTATATTTTGACAGAAGAATCCATTAGAGATGTCTAATGTTGTTTTGTATTTTTTGCGCACTATGTTATTCATTAGTGCAGCACTATGCGAATTTTGTACTGCAAAAGTTTTGCAACATGAGTTCAAGTGTCTGTAGTCCAAAACAAGACGATATGAATTGTCTGGTTTGGAGACAGGAAACAAAGGATTATTCATTTGTGAGGTGCAAGTTTCAATCACCCCCTGGTATTCAAGTTGATCTAGGATCTCTTTTACCCGTTTCCTAGCTTCTTGCTTAATTGGGTACTGCCTCTGTGCAGTAGGTTGTGATTTTAACTGGATTTTGTGAGGAGGAGAGTCCTCATCCCATCCCACATGGTTTTTATATAATGCAGGAGCTTGGGCTACTGCCCACTTTCTTGCAAGTGTATATTTTTTATGAATTGGAATATGATTTGAGAAGGCAGGCATAATTATTTCTTCGCCATGAGGGCACTCCCTGACAAACTCTGGTGGCCAGTCTCTTTCAGCTAGAAGGATGTCATAGCCCTTGGAGAGATTATCCCAAAAGAGACCCCTTATTTTCCTAGTCTTATCCCCCTCTATACGCAATATTATTTCATATATTTTATGAGGTTTGCTAACTCTGGTATCTGCAGTTTCCACCTGAATGTATTCATTCGTGTCCACTGTCTCCAGATGATTCATAAGGATCTTGCGAGCTATGCTCACTTCTGCTGCGCTGTCTAGCATTGTCTGAGCCCATTCTCCGTTTTTCAGCTGTGTCCTCAGTATTCTCGGCATGGTTGATTACTTTAATACTGGCTACCTTCTTTTTTGGAAACTGTAATTTTTTATTTTGATGAGCAGGTTCCTTGTCTTTGGACTTGACGTGCTCTTCCCTGTGTTCTGACCGTCCTCTTCTTTCCGATTTCTGCGAGGAAGTCTGAAAAGATTGAGAGGGACGTGTATCAATATCTTGATATCTATCAGGTTTCTTCAGATTATCCCTATTTCTAAGGTTGTATTTTTTCTCAGAGGGCTCCCTCTGGGGAGACTTGTGTCCTTGGTCCGGAGATCTTTCTCTCTGCCGAGGAGACCTTCCTCTGGACTGGAATCTTTTTTCTTTGGGAGTGGATTGTTTATTTCCATCCCAGCTCTGTTTTTGAGTGTTTAGATTATTTTTAATAAATACCTTTTCAGGTTTTTCTATTAGTTGGGGTTTCACTGGTTTCCCACCCAAACTATCTCTTCCTAGTTCTTCATAGGATTTTTCTATGATTCTGGCAATTTCAAAGGGTTGGTCTGCTATATCTGTCTCTTTCAACCTCTGGCGGATCGCCACATTTGCGGCTTCTCCCTTTATATTGGCTAATAATATTGCCGAGACCTGCTTGAAGTCTTTTAGTAATTTCATACCTAGAGTTAAAGCAGGTTCTGGACCGTATTCATCTTGAATTTGTTTTAGCACATCTGGTATTACTGACATGGATGGAACACCATGTGTTTTTGTGTAAATGGAAGCAAAGACTGTACCGCAAGTGTCACAGTCCTCCACATGTGGTGCGATTCCCATTGGAAGACAGATAGTCAGAATCCTGTGTTTCTCAACCGGGGTGGTATCTGGAAATACCGCCTCTATTTGAGTGATTTTTTGTGCTAACCAGAATGGAATTTGTTCCCGTTTTGCGGGTACTTTACCTAGACAGGACTGTATGTTCTGTGGTGTAATTTAATTTGTGTTCCCCTGGTGAGGGATCAGCTGTGGAATTTTAATAGCTGGTTGGACTGTTGAAGTCCGCATTACATATTGGACTAATTGTCGATGTATTTTAATTAATTGTTTTAGCTGTGCTAAAAGATCTGGTGCAGACATTTCTTCAATGTCTGGATGTGGTGTGTATCCGGATAGGACCGGCCACGTTGCTCCTGGTCTACCTAGTGGACCGAGCCTGGTGATGTGATTATTATGTTTTAGGGCGCCATTAAACCAGAGCAGGTGCTCTTGGTATTTGAGTGGTATTTCCACCTCTTTGAAAGGAGTGTACTCATTAGGAGGTTCCTCTATTTTGTAATAGTGGAAGTCCTTTGTTACAGCGTTTGCTGCTGGAAAGTTTATCCATGAATAGAATACCTCTGTCTGCCGATATTCGTGTGCCTCAATTACGAATATGACTGTACCACCTCTCAGTGTCAGCCCATTTTCTATAAGTTTTAAAGTTATAGATTTTCTTATGTTGACCGGGATGAGTATTGCATCCGGGTCTTGCTGTAGGAGACTATTGTCAGTCGCTAGCAGTTGAGCTGCTATTCTAGCTGTCTCCCTTTCTTCTTCAGCTTCTGACATTCTACTGTCAAGAAAGTTATTTTGTTTATTTGCAGATCAGGTTTCTATGGAAACAAAGATTAGATGCACAATATTTTGGAACAGTGTATCCTTCAACGTTGAATAAACCAAGAACCATACATAGGAGGCTCCTCCTACTAAGTTTGGCGGATTTAACCTTTCACCCACTCCAGACGTCTTTGGAGTATTATGTGGAAAAAGGGGTCTGTGTGAAAAAGCACGACTGAGTTACTCTAATGTCTTACGTTAGATTTATCGCCTATCCAAACAGTTGGGCGCCATGTAGTGTAGTTCCTATTATCCCAATAGGCTCTGCGCATTGGAATAATATCTTCAATAGTATAGACGTAGGACAGAGGTTAACTAGGTCTTCTACTGTCGATATTAGACTTAAAGTTCAATGTTTGCCAGCTAGCTCAGAGTTCACTAGAAACTTTCTCGAATAGACAAGGAGGAGTTTAACCTCCCTGGATAGACAAAAAGGGATTTAGTTTCTGACAACCATAGAACATGACAACTTTGCTCTCCCCTAATCAAGAGTGTATCTCTAGAGTTGTGTGAAAACAAAAGACAACTTATTTTACTCAGTCAGTTCAGTGCATTCTTAGTTTCACCAGATTGTAGAGAAAAGGAAGAGACGGGCGTGTTCAATAAAAAGATGTTATTTATTGATCAGTCTCTTTTCTCATACAAGAGAAATGAATCGCTATTATTGCAATACTTATAGTTAAGTAAAGTGCATACAGTAATAACAGAATTATAAAATAATACTGTAAAAGCATTGATATGGTTTCTTAGCCATATGATACTTAAAATGGATAAAATAGATACATACATATATACATTGACTAATCGTACTCAACTGGTGCTTCTAACTACGCCTACCCCAATGTACCTGACCTAAGCCTAATACGTGGGCGGGAGTAGATAAGTAGCAGTTTAAGTTAAGTTTGTTTTGCCAAGGGTCTGCTTCAAGAATTCTCTGCAAGGGGTTATTCAGTTCAGTACCTGGGATTTAGAAGGCTGGAGGGCTGGTATCTCTATCTCAGGTCTTGATATCCCAGCTGCCTGCAAGGGCGGCTGGAAGCGCCGGAGCTGGATTTCTCGGCAGGAGAAAAGGCAGCGTCTCTCTCTCAGCGCGTCAGAAAGGAGGGGCAGCGTCTGTGGGCTTCGCTGTCAGCTGGGCTCCTCGGCAAGTCTCGCTGCTCCAATCTTGTCACCACCTCGTGTGTTTGCTTAAGGCAATGTCGGTATTATTTATACCTGAAAGGTGCCGAGATTGACGTAAGGATGGACATAAATACGTCAATAAGGATGTCATACGAACTGGTCGTTCGCACATTCTTTACTGACGTTCTCGGTTAAATCAAAACAATGGCTGCGGGGATTTCCCAGGTCGTGGTAGGTTTGATTTGTTTTGAGAACACCGTATGCCTATTAGGGGGCTGGAGAAATAGTGCTTGCCTAATGAGATGGCATGCGCTATGACCTAATCAGATAACGGGTTTCTGTGCCGTTGTATGGCTAATCAGATAACGGGTTTTTGTGCAGTTGAATGGCTGCTAGTTAATTATTAACCAGACAAGGGTCAGAAATAGGGGGATCGATACAGTACCCATAGTAAATACATCACAGAAGTACCAGGGACCCAAGGAACCACCCACGGTGAGTATCTAGGAGCCCCATGGTGGTTGTGTGTAGTGTAGGGACACCACCGCGTTCTCTGTACAAATCAACATGTAAGATAGGTTGAGATTTTAAAGAAGAATAACCCTTCCCAGTGGACCCTGAAAACCCCTTTGGAAGACAGAGGGTTGGAGAGCCACCCCACCCATGGATACCTTAAGAACAAGGATACCTGCCCCAGGGAAGCCGGGGGCAAAGGTGTGAAGTGGCATCGGAAACCGCAGGCGGATTCAAGTTGAGAAGTACCTGAAAGCAGAGGGGACAGACTCTATGCCACTTGCAAGTGAACTGGAGGGACGGAAGACGAATGCCCACTGATCAGGGCCGGACTGGCCGTAGCGGGCACTGGGCAATCCCCCGGTGCGCCGCATGGGTGGGGGGCCGTTTTTGTTACAGAGCCGTTTTGGCAGCACAAAATTGGCCCTGTAACTAAATCGTCTGAAAACCGGCCCTGGCAAAGAGCTCGGCGGCACCCACCCCGGGGGGGGGGGGAGCACTTTGCCAGGGCCGGTTTTGGTTCCCAGTCCGGCCCTGCCACCGATGTCGGGTGCTGTAGGAGAGTTGATGGTGACCTTACAGCTGCTGCTGTGGGGATCAGGCGATGCTGTGGAAGACCAGGAGCTGTTTATAAGCTGTCCCACGTCAGATATCGAGAGTTGAGGGGTCTGTGTCCATCGGGAGCACCAAGAAGCCTTGGCAACTGCAAACAATGTTTAAAGCAAAGAAGGTACAGTGTCAGGACCAACAAGGTCCAGGAGACTCACCACAAGTAGGGGAGTCAGGCAGGCCCGGGCAATTAAGGGAGCCCAAAGAATTCAAAGGTAACCCTCAATAGGACCCTCAGTCCGGAGGCACTGGAGTTGCAAGAGGGCCTCAAGCAGCTCACCAAATAAGCGGGCCCACAATGCAAGTGATGTGGCAGGACGAAGATCTTGGTCACTGGAGATGCATGAGGTTAGGGCTACTTGGAGTGCGAAGATCTTGGTGAAAGAGAGCCAAGAAGCCTTAATAACTGCAAGTTGACGTGGTGCACAGGGTTTCGCTTCTTGCGGTACCGACCAGGGATACTGGCCTCAAACTTGGTGAGAGGACAGGGCAGGCATCGAGGGATGTGAAGAACCACCACCTGTGTCACTGAACCTTTCGGAGTCCGTGGGAGCTCAGGATCTGCAGACCGGTCAGCTTAGTTGCGATGCCTGCAGATGCAGGGAAGTGACTCCTTCACTTCAAAGGAGATTTCTTCAGGTTTTTTGAATGCCCATAGGCCTTAGAAGGATTCCTGTATGGAGCACAGGTACGGACGTTGCAGCAGACGAGCAGGGCAAAGAGATTAGGAGCAGCAGGAGTCTTCCCGGTTGCAGCCTAGATACCCAGAGCGAAGTCTAGAGTGCCCAGACAGTCAAAGTTGAAGTGGTGTCTGAATTGAATTGTGTCCCACGACGAATCTAGGGACCCACCCTCAGGTAAGCCCTTAAGTACCCTAAGGAAAGGGTTGGGACAATTCAATGTTCCCTCCCAGGAGGGGTTGGACAGTGAGGAGGATACTTCCATGTCCTTTGTCCAGTTTCATGCCAGAGCAGGAGCCAACAGCTCCCTGAGCTGGTTTGAAAAGTACTATGCAAGGAGGGCACCAAATGTGCCCTTCAAGCAGACTGGGTGGCACTGGCAAGCACTCTTACCCAGCCCCAATCCCCTAAACCCTGTCTGGGAGGTGGTGACAGGATATTTATTGATCTGCCTTCCCCTGCTCGAGCTTGGCTCAGCAGCTGGAGGGCAGAATCATGTCTCTGGTCGGCAGCAGCAATGTTGTGCTGTCTGGGTCTAGAAGACTGGTACCTGGAGCCCTGAGAGCCTAACAGAGGTCCTTTACAGTGCTTGGAATCATACCTACCACACCGTTTATGGTGTGGGGGGTAGGATTCCAACCTGTTTGATACCAAACATGACAGGGTTCGTTACAGCCAGTTTTGAGATGGTCACCACGTAATGATGCAGTGCCCTTCTATATGTTATATGGCTGTCTCACTTACAACCCAGGAGAATGGACTCCGAAGGCTGTAGGGGTGTCCTGCTCATGCAGGGGCACCCTCACACTTAAAACTGAGCACCCTGCTTTCAGGACTGAAAAGGCCTGCTGTAGGGGTGACTCATAGGTTTTACGTGGAGTGACTCTAGATATAGGTAACCTATATCTGTCGTAAGTGGTGTTAGTACCAGCTTACACAGGCTGCAATGGCAGGCCTGTAGTGACAGTTTGAATGGTCTCTCATAGCTGGCTTCAGCCTATGGGGGACACCTGGGGTACCCTATGCCCATGGTACCATATACCAGGGACTTATAAGGGTATCCCAGCATCCAATCTGGGGTGTACCAAAGTACTTACCATAACAATTTAAGGGACAAAGTAGAGAGACTGGGTTCCTGATTGTCAGTATCCCAATCAGACTATTCAGAAACAGCATAGCACCAGGCAAAAAGTGGGGGTAACAGTAAAAGCAGATCCTACATTCCTACAGCTCTCACTTGGAGGTCCCGATAAAAATGACAACAAATTTTGATGAAAATTCAACATTTTGATTTTGTAAACAGTGAGATTTTATTGTTTCAACCATGCCATTTAATAGAAAAATTAACATCCATTCTACTGTCCGAGGCAGTTCAGTAAAACCATAGAATGTTGTGCTCTAGTGTAATCATAGAAAGTGCTATGGCAGCCACTTGCCATGGAAGTGGGCCTCTTGTGCTGTACCAATAACAAGCCAAATAGCCGTAATCCCTCAAAAGTGTCAGAAGTGCATAAGACATCAGTGAGGTGGAGACCATTGCTCAACGACAAGAGGCATTACAAAAAGGCAGCTGTAGAGATGTGGGCAAAGCCCCAGGCCACACCGTGCTTTTGGAACAGCTAATAGGAGGCTTTTAGGATTAAGCATCACCTGCCCACCCATGAGTAAACAAACACAGTGTTATTAGCATTCTGCTGTGGACTGCCTCCTCTGAGGTGTGCTTGCCCAGCAAGGCCAGAGGCCCTTCCATGGCCGCCATGTGCAGACCCCGAAAAGAAGGGAAGGACCTGGTAGGTTGGACATAGCACGCGCTGAGGAAGAATTGCAACGTTTCAGAAGGAAGTGATGCAAAATACCAGAACTCTTGATCTACAACCTATCGACGTGGTAGTAGCTAGATTCTCTCGAAAGGTTAATCCTTAGCAACGAGGAAAAATAAATGGTCTATTTTTATTAAACAGGTAATGGGGAGTGGGAGAATGTTGGCTTTGATTATCACGTAGCTGTCCTTTCCGGTCAGATATCCCACTGTAATTACAAAGGAAAAACTACACTATCTAAGACTATGTGAATAGTTTGCACTACTAACCTTCTAGTCATCACAAAAAGAAGAAGCATTTAGCAATGCAGGCACATAGGCACAGAAATGTGTACAAAGCGTTACCCAATGTCTTTCTTAGAGCGGAAAATTACACAGTCTAACATACAAATCAGTGAAAACAGGACTAAATCAAGTTACTGGTGGCCAGGTAACCTATTAAAATTCCCAGCCAGTGTAAAACAGACAGTTGTACATACAGAGAGGGGCACATGCTGCTGCTCTATCGGTGCCCAGTGTCTCATTAGACCGTAGAGCCCAGACTCAGAGGCCCACTTGATGATGACAGCTGTAGTTAGACCCTAAACTATTGCAGAAGTAAAACCCAACCGGGTTTGTAAACATGGAGGGTCCTTGCTGGAACAATAATCCTGTTCTCAGAAAGAACGAAACAAGAGTGTTTCAAGCCAGAGTTGCAGAGACTCCCTATGGATTGAACTTATTCCCCCCCTTCTCTCAGCTCCGGATGCCATGCCACACAGGAACAGGCAGCGGAGCACTCTCGGAGCGGCATGACGACTTCAAAATATTGCGAGATCTCGATCAGTCACAGGCAACCCATATGTTTACATCATAATTTTTTTGTTGTTTTTTAAACAGCTAAATTCATTAAGAGCAATTGCATTTTGATAGCAATTAATCTAAATCAAATATGTGCAATGAATATGAATTTGATAATGTTAGGTTGAATGGAAATAACACTAGTACTGCCAGAATAATTCGTTGATACTATAAACATCAAAATGCTAAACTATTTTGGTTCAATTGTAATGCTCATGTAATATTAAAAACATAGTTAGAAAAAGTAGATGTTTCAGTTAGTACAACAATTTTACCCCGAATTTGATATTTCAGTCCACTTCTAAGATGGGTGCCACGTTTGTATAGAAGGAGCCCATTTCCGCAAGTCCTTTAAATACACACCTTAGCAAAGAGGACAGGGAGAATGGGAGGGAGTAGAAGAAATAGTACCTGCATCGCAGCAGATGAGCACTAATCAAGAGGAATTGTTCTGTACTTGGCCAGTGCTCCTCAGCTAAGAATGGAAGTGACGTATCGGCTGTGTGAACCAGTTAGGAGGACGCAAAGAAGAGCGACACTGGAGTCAACCTATGGTAAGCAGAAGGTGGGATCAAAGTCATTTTACTGAATACAGCATGTCTCGCAGTCAGCGCAAGTGTGCTGCTTAGGCTCAGCCTAGAAATGGCTATTGCAAATTCTTTGCAAAGAGAAATTACATGCATTTCATATACTGCATCAGGGGCTGTAATGCTAATCATGTATCGAGCAGCCAAGTGCTGTACATAGCAGCATGGGGGGGGAAGCTTAGAGTGTTGCAGATCGAACTGGGAAACTATTTCTGATCAAGCTTATTAAAAGACAGTGGGCAAGGGAGAGTTTTTCATTATTAGTTCAAAATGAGCTGGGTGGTCTTTAACAATAACTGAAGAATAAATAAATCCTCATTTCATTAAAGAGATGAATCTTTAATTCCTTTCTGAGCTCCACTGATGTGATGTAGTGAGAGAAATATGTTGAAGAGCAGTGGCCAAATGAAGGAAACTTTGTTTTGACTGGCGCATAGCTTCTTTATTTGGCTGGGAGTTATAATGATCACCTGTGATGTAGGGGACTGTATTCATTGGCTCCTTTCCCCACAATGTCAGGGTCGAGTACTGTCTCCCTAATTAACATATATGCCTATAGAACAATGGCAGAAGTTGGATTTGGAGGAAGGGAGAACCAAGGTACTACGAATAGTGGTGTGCAAGGATTTGTAGACAATGTGTATAAAGGCATGGAAAGAAAGAAAATGTTGTAAAGCTGTGAAAATCGTGACTTTTACAACAACTCATTTTGCATATATTATATTCTTAATTAACACTACAAAAATGCTTTCAGATAATAAATACTTTGAGGAAAAAGTTAGGATGCCTTCCTAAAAGGCTGATCCCCTCTTGTTTCTTTATGTGCTTGAGCTTCTGGGAGGACTGGGGCATCACAGTGTAAGCAATGATATGTTAATCCAAAACCCAAAATTCACCCACAAAACCGCCCTTGGTTTACCAGGGGCCTATTTCAATTTAACATTCTGCTACTGGAGTCCCAATTTTCCAGGAGTACTACGATGTGCAAACCGTACACATGTAGAATATCCACGAGGTTTGAAAATTGTACATTGAAAAATTTGACCCACATGAGAATGTGCACATTCAATTTTACATTTCTTAATGGGCAACATATCATGCCTCATGGAGAAATCTCTTTCCCTTCGCTTCTCATTAAATTGGGGAATTGTGCCCTCTCCCTTATGATTCAGGAAAACCTTTTGCTTCTGCCGCGTTTGTTGTTGGTTACCTATTTTGCATTGGAACCATCAAGGAACACCTACAAACCAGCCAACAGCAATTAATTTATGATGGTGGAAATCACACCACATTGGTGGACTTTCCAAATAGACAAATTTCATCATTCCAGATTCTTTGAATCAGAACTGAGATTTCCTCCTGATCACTGAATGTATGTGTGCACCTGTCTATCTGCTCAGTTGTTGCCTGGAATTCATGAAAGAGAGCATGGAGAGTATCTCACAACATGAACCATTTTCAGTATTTTTCCGCTTTTTATAAATAAACACAGACAGGAAACACATTGTTTTCTGTCTGTAGTATATTTATCTGTAGAAATGAGTAAAAATGGAAAAACAGAAGTCTTAATTATACGGTATAAGTTCAGACATTGATCAATGGTACTCCAGCCCGCCCTAAAGCCTTACTAAACATCTAAAATGATATGATTCTTCTGTGTCCAATCAGTGAGTCTGGCTAAGACCACATGTCCAAAGATCTTAACTGTCGAACTGATCAGAGAGATAGGTCTGTAACAATGGGGATCAATCTTGTCCGTTCTCTTTAATAAAGAACTATCTCTGTGAGTGCTGGTGCACCATAGCTGGTCCAATGCTTCCTTCCTTAATTGCGCTTTTCTCTCCATTAGTGATTCTTTATATTTCCATTGACTACACTATTTTCCCTAGGAATGGACCTCAAAGCCTTATGCAGCTAGAGCAATTACTGTTTAACCATCTACAGGAGTGATCCAAGTTGATTTAACATGGTTGCGTTAGCTCCCCCTTAATCTTTTCACAAATATTGGACAACAAGGTCATAACTGCAATGATTGAACTATTCTCAGCCAGACAGACCTTGAAATCTTGGTTCGCACTAAAAATAGGTTTGGGGTACAATACCTCATGGATTATTTTATCCCACTTTAGCCTATGATCTTTATCCGTTGGGCTACCTCTGTGACATACACTGAGGGGACTCAGAGCATCCCATAATTATATCCCAGTTTAGCATGAGATTAACTGAATTATGATTGCTATAGCCTCAACTAATAACCTTATAAGAATTAATTAGCCTGGAGAGCGAGGCCGAGACGGATTATATAAATTAAGCACCAACAAGTTGGATGGTTTGGGAAAAGAAAGTAAGCCCTTTAAGACGTCTGGAGAGTGACTATCATAAACTGTGATTTTACAATATAGGTTAAGAGAAATTAGTGTAAGTGAGCCACCCTTAGCTCTACTCATCAAGACGGGAGTTGCTGGTAAGAAACAGGAAATAAAACCCTCCAAAAACAATTATTTGAACACCGTCCAAGTTACAGCATACATAGTAGTGACTGGGAGTGAGGGAGTTTGGTAACCTGGTTCGTTTAATACAAGGTGCTTCATCCCGAATGTCAGAAGGGCTATGCGGGAGTCTGGGAGTAGGGGGGGTTAGTGGGAGATTAAAAAAAACAAGTGGGCAAAGTTGAATCGTGGAGGGTCGACTGCCCAAATAGTAAGGCACTGTAAGCAACCTTTCCACAATTCTAGGCAGATTGAAATTTATGACCATTCAGTAGCCGTTACTGGTCTCGGGGCGCATCTCCACCTAGTCGACCCGCATGGCTATAAATTATATTGGTCAAATAGAGAAGGTCCACTCCCACTACGTTCACTGCACCAGTGAACAACTTTATTTTTTAGCTGTTCACTGCTTTCTATGCACCCTGCTTTAAGGTGAGGGGCCTCTACCATTTTTTGTTTGAATCTCTTTATTGCATTTTAGTGGTTATCTCTTATGCAATATCAGCTCATATGACAATACAGTAAACAACATATCATCTGCTTCCGATTACAACAGGTACGTATCTCATATGTGAAATTCAGTAAATGACAATTTTAGTATGGAACCAGGATTACCATAGGCAATTGCCCCCTTCCTGCCTGTATTATCACGGCCTTTGACATATATACTGTGTAGGCATCAAAACAATGGTTTGGCCCAGCGTACATTGCAAGATTCTTGATTATGTTAAGAAGAAAACTTCAACCAAAGAGACCAATTTGAGTCCACAAGTACAGTGATGCACAACTGTGCCATTCCCCCCCACCCACAACCATTAGCGCTGGCGCATGTTCATGCTCATGGATGTCAGAGCGGCGCCACCCTCCCGCATGCCTGCCATCAGCAATGCAGTAATTTTAGCTCCTAACGTCTTCACAGACATGGGACAATATCTTCGTTTACTAAACCCTAGCCCTCTTCTCAATCGTGTGTCCCCCTCCTGTGGTGCCTGTGTCACTGATTGGAAATCTACCAGCATTGCGTCCCAGTTTTGAACTACTGGATATTTGCGCAGCCCTAGGGTGTGTTCCCTGTGTAGTGCCGTACTCTCCACCTGCACCCACACAAGGAAGTAGCCAGGCTATAATTGGGGGACTTCCACCAGCGAGTAATAAGCCGCTTAGAAGTTATGAAGCCCAGATCAAGGAATCGGGAAGTGACCCTGTGTCTTTTAGGTCTGGGGAACAGACCAGGCACACACGCCTCCCAAGTGTGTAATGCTGGAGGTTCCGTGCAGGGAGATAATAGAGTTGTGATATCTTGCCAGTAGGCGTGTAATGCAGGGCAGTGCCATAACATGTGGAGCAGGTCATCCCCAACTAGTGCACATCGGAGGCAAGCAGCCTCTGACCGATGAAAATATCGATTAGTTTTGGTGGGGGTTAGATATGTACTGTGTATGATATAAAATTGTATGAGCCTGAAATTCACATTCCGTGGGGTGTGTGTGGGTCTTGGCAAGATCATTGTCCACTCCCTATCTTTCCAGGGACGATCATGATCTTCTACCCAACGGGCCTGCAAGCGCGTCAGTGGAGGTGTTGTGTGAGTCAGCAACGAGGCAGTTAACCAATGCACAATCTGACAACCTGTCCCCTTAACCTGTAACAATTGTACTACTAAATGTGACTGCGGCTCAGACGCCATATCGGCCCATGCACGTGCCAGCGTGGCGAGTAACGAGTTGTGTAGTAAAAATTGACCCAGGGACAAGTCTTTGCTTCCCGCCAGGTCCTCAAATGGCGGAAAGACACCATCGCTGTACAGGTCTCCCAGTGTATGTAGTCCAGCCGCATGCCAAGCGGTGAGCTCAGCCCAGATGTGATGGCTGTATGTCTAGGTGTGCCTAGGAGGGGCAGCGCAGGAGCATACAGGGTCACCAAACGTGTCAAGTAAAGGCTCCATCGGTAGCAGCGGTGTGTGACAGTTAATAACCAGGGACCTGGTGTGACAGTTATAATGATCGGTTGAAATAGGTGGGAGATATGAGGCATCCACCTAGGCGGGAAAGTGGTGGCTCTGTCAGTCAGATGCAATCCTGAGAGCCATCTGGCCACCTATGGCAGCTGGCCGCCCAGTTGTCTAGTTCCACATTTGGTACTGCACACCCTCCCTGATCCAGAGGTGCATACAACTTTGCCATTGCTACCCTGCAGCACCCAGCATTCCAAATGAATTCGCACAAATGTTGTTCAAGGGCTCAAATGAGTTTAGCTATTATGTAAATGGGTTAGCTTGAAAAGTAGTACAATAGTCTAGGATGGATCACCATCTTCAACAATGCAATCCGACCCATCTCAGATAACGGAAACGTCCTCCAGAACACCATCTCAGTGCGGGTGGAGGACACCACCCGTGTAAGGTTGCCGTCTAGTAGATCATCTGAGGAGTGATATATACGAACGCCCAGATACCAAAACGTGGTGGGCTGCCAGGGCACCACTGTTTAGTTAAAGGCTAGCCCTGGATCCGGAAGATCCAACACAAAAGGAAACAGGCAGGACTTCCTCCAGTTTTCCTGAAAAGCCCGACAGTCCAGAAAATCAGTGCAATATTTCGGCTATCACACCCAGTATAGTGTGGACATCCCGTAGGTACAACAGCAGGTCGCCTGCATATAGGGATACTACATGTAGGCCATCACCCAGCTGTATGCCCCAGTCCATGCCCTTCTTGTGAAGTTCTGCGGCCAATGGTTCAATTACCAGAGAAAATAGCAAAGGCGAGAGAGGGCACTCCTGCCGGTTGCCATGGCCAGTCGGTATCAATTCCGATATTATTAAACCAGTCCTGACCCTAATGAGAGGCTGTCTATACAGTAGTTGTACCAGATGTATGAAACACGCTCCAAGAACAAATTGATGTACTGCCAAGAATAGGAATGGCCATTCCAGTGAGTCGAAGGCGTTCTCGAGATCTAGCAGCAGGCATCTGGGCTGAGCCTAGGAGTGTGGTGCGTAAGCCTGAACTCGGAAAAAGCGTAGCATGTTGTGTTGCGTGCTGGCACAAATCCGTTTTGATACGGGTGTAGCATGGTCGGAATTAAGGGAGTCAAGCAGGCCACCAGGACCCTGGCCAGGATTTTGTAATATGTGTTGAGTAGCACAAGTAGCTTGTAGGACCCCAGTTCCGTCGGGTCCCTTTCGAGTTCAGGGAGGAAGACGAGTAGTGCCTCGCGCTGGGACTCCGAGAGAGTGGCAATTGAAAGGGCTTCTTCGTATAAGAGCTTCAACTGCGGGGATAAGCATGCAGTATAGGTTTTATAAAACTTAGCTGGCAGCCCGTCAGGACCCTGAGATTTCCAGTGGCAAGGGCCCGGAAACTGAGCAGAACCTCTTCTTGAGTGAACGCAGCAGTTACAGTGCAGAGGAATAAGCAGATCTCGAAGGGGGTGGTCACGGTGGATGACCGATACAGGTTTGAGTAGTGACGCATAAGCTCAGCATGCATCTCTTTTTATGTGTAGAGTAATGTGCCGACAGAGGAGCGGAGCACCATGATAGGTGTCCGAGAGACTCCCTGGCGTATGATCCAAGCCAATAATCGCCCAGCTCCGTCAGCTGTAGTGCGTGAGCGAGCCGAATGTGCTGTGTAGTTTGCGCATCACAGCCTTTCCAGCAGGGACTTATGTTCTGAACGTTGTATCACCAGCCAGCGTATTTCTGCTTGTGTGTCCACCACTCGGCCTTCCTCTCTGAGGAGCCCACTCTCTGCACACTTCAATAGTGTAATGTAGAACCGATTCACAACAGTGTCCATAATATTACTATCAAAATTATTAAAGTCCACAGAATTCCAGTACTTGCAACAGGTCTAATAGAGGCTCCCACCTCAGCCCCAAAACAATATACTGACTGCTACGGACATTCTTTGAATTACAGTCTCTTTTTTTCTCTTACACCCAGGGCACCACAGTGGGTATGGGAAATGAAGGAATGGGCAACAGCCGAGATGATCCGTATTTAGCAGACATGACATGACGAAAAGTTAGAGGATGATCTGCAGGTGTGGAGCGTGAAGTTGGAGGAGCTGTAAAGTGAAGAGACGAACAGTGAAGAACAGGAGGAAGCTGGTGGGACTACACGGATAGCAAGTGGGCTGGAGAGAACTGGAGTAGAGGGAGAGGCAGATTATCAGGAATAGTTTGGGTAATGGTGGACATGTACTGTAAGGGCAGAGGTGGGGGTCAATAACATGAGACTCACACCAGACATGGATAAAGGGGGGGTTGTTTTAGTTGAGGATGGGGAGGGGGGTTTTGGGATAATGTTGTTGACATTGGTTGCACGCAAGCACTGGGACTTAACCCAAGAAGATCCCTGAGGTTAGAATCTGTCAAAGTAGCATGCATGATTATGGAACCAAGTTCCTGAAGGGAGGGACATTACAACTGTATGGAATGTATTCAATTCTCTAACCTGGTGCTCACGGATTTTCAGGAATCCCAACTGAATGACTACAGAACGATATATGAGGATATTGTATGATTGTTTCAAATGTCAATAAAGATCACCCCTATCACAAGCTTTTGCAATCCTGAGGACATGGTGCTAGGTTCTAAGTGAGAGGGTGCCACTGCATGAGCAGGACACCCCTGCAGCCTACGGAGTCCATTCTCCCGGGTTGTCAGTGAAGCAAGCGGCTGCAACGAATCCTATCATGTTTGGTATCAAACATGTTGTAATCGTAGACCAGAGACACATTTCTGCCCTCCTGCTGCTGAGCCAAGCTCGAGCAGAGGAAGGTAGATCAAAAGGCATTCTATCACAGGGAGGTGTGACCACCTCCCAGACAGGATTAGTGTATCTGGGCTGGGTGGGCTCGCTTGCCACCTTCAGAAAGTCTGCATAAGGAGCACACTTGGTATCCTTGTGCATAGTCCAGTTCAAACCTGCCCTGGGCTGGGACCCGTTGCCTCCCGCTCTGGCACGAAGTGGTCAAAGGACATGGGAATAACCTCCCCCCTGTCCAGATCCTCCCATGGGAGGGTCCCCGGAATCTTCCCAACCCTTTCCCTAGGTTACTTAAGGGCTTACCTGGGTGTAGGTCTTTAGATTCGTCATGGGATAAGATTCAGAACTGAAACCACTGCCCCGCTACCGTCTAGGCACTCTGGACTTTGCTGGACTTTGTTTGGGCCTGACTTTGTCTCCCTTTCAGTCTGCTGCATCGTCTGTGCCTGTGCACCATACAGGATCCGTGCAGGACCTGTGGAGCATCTAAGACACTTTAAGGAATCTCCCTTAAAGGGAAGGAGTCACTTCCCTGCATTCGCAGGCACCTCAACACTGCTAACCAGTCTGCTGATCCTGAGCTCCTGCGGACTCTAAAGGGGTCAACAACACAGGTGGTGGTTTTCTACGTCCCCGAGGCTTGAGCTGCCTCTTACCAAGTTTGAGATCGGAATCCCTCGTTGGGGCTGCATTAATTGAACCCCTGTGCACTGCGTAATTTTGCAAGTGCAAATGCTTGCTGTCAACTCTGCGACAAGTGCATTGGGCTCCAAGCAGCCCCAACCACCGGCAACTTCTTCCACCATGACCTTCAACCACACCACCTTGTGGGCACTGTGGCCTGCTCCTTTTGGTGAGCTGCTCGAGATCCTCTCGCGACTCCTGTGCCTCCGGCCTGTGGGTCCATTTGAGGGTACCTTTGCTTTCCTTGGGCTCCCCTGATTTCTCGGGGCATGCCCTGACTCCCCTGCTTGTGGTGAGTCCCCTGGACCTTGCTGGTCCCAACGCTGCACATTCTTGACTTCCTGCATGGGTTGCATTTGTCTAGGCTTGTTGGTGCTCCCGCCAGACACCAACCCCTCAGCACTCGACATCCTTTGTGGCATAGTTTGTATCCGGGTCCTGGTCATCCTCAGCATCGCCTGGTCCTAGCAACTGCAGAGTCAAGGTCATAGTCATCTTTCCTGAAGCACCTAACAGCAGAGGGCATTTGTCTTCCAAGGTTCCTTGCCACTCCCGAGGGACAGACTTTGTCCCCTCTACTTTCAGGTACTCCTCTTCGAGAATCCACATTTTGATTTCTCCAGATACTTTCTCATCTTCCAGCAGCGGCACCTTCCTGAAGTCCTTCATTGGGTTCGACTGCAGTTTCCGACACCACTTCACACCTATGCACCTGGCTTCCCTGGATAGGTAACTTGGGTACCATGCTATCCACATGAAGGGTGTCTCGCCAACCTTCTATCTTCCACGGGGTTTCTTTAGAGCCCATTTGGAAGTGTCCTTAATCTTTAAAAATCCAACCGCGACTTGCACATAGACTTCTACGGAGCACATGGTCATGGTCACACACTGCACACGCTCTCCGTGGGGTCCCTATCTACTTGCTTTGGGTGGTTCTATGGGTCCCCAGCAATTCTACGTCCTCTCAACACTGTCCTGACTCGAGTCATGGTTCTTATTTCACTTTCTTAGTATATGGTTTGGTACCCCCCTGGGGCCCACTGTGTATTAGTGCTACTTACTGTGATTTCTTTGCTAAAGTATTGTGTGCTTTGTGTTTTTCTCCATGTGGGAGATACTATAATGTAATAGTGTTATATAATAAATACATATTTTTATAAATACTTTGTGTGGTTCTTTTTCATTGAATCTATACTATAAGATTGAAGTCTGGTAAAATAAGCTGCTTTACACTCCTCAAAAACTAAGCCTGAAGGTTGCACTACACAGCTACCTCTTGGATAGCTTTCTAAGGTTGTCTGAGATGTCTTAAAAGACCATAATGGTTGTCTAGACTGGTGCAAGGTACCCACTTACATTAGTGGATATCATATACCAGGCCATCTTCTCACACCGCAGATTTACCCGGCTGAGATCCAGAGGCACTCCCATCCCTACTTTTCCCCAAACCCAGTTCTTGCTCTACTGATGAGATCGCTTCAGAAAACAAGCTTACAGCAGAGCCAAATAGGCGATTATCAAGGTGCCCAAATGTGCAGTCTTCGGACCAGTAGTGGGGTCGCATGGAGACATTTTCCTATTACTTATGATCTGGTCAGATAAAAAGGACATGGCCTGACCTCATTTGGGTGTAGATGGATGCAGATGGGCCCGATCTTGGCCCAGGTATGTGCCTGGGCAAGACCCGTACATGTCTCAAGCTATGAGACTAAGTGCGTTTAAAAGCGCAATGCCAATCTGCCAGGCCCCCTCTACCTCCTGGCAGCACGAGGAATTGTGGGTGATGCAATCCTGCCAGGTGCCATGCTTCTCAAACAGCCATCAAATAGATGGAACACAAAAAACAACATAAACTGTGAGCAATCAATAATTATTTATTTTTACACTAGGTGATGGCCAAGAACGGTCCCCCTACAGGTATTTGGAGTATGAAACACGTGTAACTATTCACAAACTAATGATAAGGCCCTCCAGAAAGCCCACACCTGGATGCTGCATACCCCCAAGGAACTCAAGGTGTACCCTGAGAGCAAAAGCACCCTGCACACAGAACACAAGGGCATCCACCTACCGGTGACTGCTTCATGACTTGAGCTCTGCTGAGGGGAAGTGGGACGACAATTGGGACCTTGAGAACTTACTGGGGATACCAGCAGTGATGTTTCTAGAGCCTGGGCTGACTATGCAGCAGTGAACCCTAGGAGCGAGACCTACCACCAAACGCCCATAGTGAGTACTCACCTGTGAGAATGCGCTGAATCCTGGGGCCCTGACTGAGAAGTGCCAGTTTCTCCCTTAAAAGATACACAGACAAGAGACTGCCAGACCCTGGGAGGCGCAACCCCTCAGAAAAGACCTAAGGCTTGCAATTACCCCATTCCCCAATGTGGAGGTCCCACTGCCCAGGTGAGCCAGGAAACGAGGGGGGAGGCAAATCGTCACCCCCACTTTGTCCTAGCCAAAACGCTATTCGGGCCACCCTCACCACTCTCAGTATGGGGAAAGACTAACAGATTTTGCAGGTCAGGCAGGGTTACTTGGACAAATTTATGAGGCTCACCCGCATCCCAGAGAGAGACTCACCCACTCTGCAACAAACCCCTATTGAGTTACCTCCTGACTGCGCAAAGTCAATTCTCCTGAAGATTCAAGACTCCCGGTCATCCCTAGAAGCGAGGATCGGAGAACTGAGTGTTGACCTTCCCATTTTACGTCAACACTTACGAAATGCAGTAGACAGTCACAGGAGCAGAGTGGCGCATTTCTGAAGCTGAAGATATGATAATGAGACTATAGGAGCATGTAATGCAATTGTGAAAGGCCATCCACCCACCTGAGAGGCTAGCTGAGGGTGCTGAGGGTTGCTCCAGGTGCAACAATATCCGCCTGGTGGGTTTCCCTGAGGGCATGGAAGGGCCTCGTTTTGACCTAATTTGTTACTTAGTGGCTGCAATCCTAGGTACCAGCAGAGGAATTGTCCACGTGCTTTCCAGCTGAATGGGGACATAGATCCCTATCCCCTGACTATTCCCCCAAGGTCAATTATAGCCTACATCTTCAACTTTGCTGACAGAGACTCTATAGTGCGGGTCGCCCATAAAAAGGAAACTCTCCTTAAAAATTATTATATTTCCAGACTATATGCTACAGATACAACAACAATATCAATCCTTTCTCAGTGTTAAACAAAAACTAGGACTCATGCAAATCCAATACACATTGCTCTTCCCAACTTGTCTCAAAGTTCATGCAGAGAGAACTCTTTTTTTTTTTACACCCCAGAGGGTGCGTGGCATTGGATCAAAGAATGGGGAGAAAACAGACCACAGAAGGGGTACAACAATCTGCCTGTAGTGAAGTTGCCAGAGGTGATGTCGGGGGCGGGGGGCGGCAGACGCAGATGGTAATTGCCCAGCATAGAAGATCAAACACTGACCGCATCGAACAATAAATAATATCTATTGTGGTTTGCTATACTGTTACACCTTAAGCTGGATTTGACAGTTTTACTTTGATCTTTGCATTATTTTGTTAATGGGTTGTTTCAGGGACTGTTTAAAGGGATGTTGGAAGATGGTGATGGGTTGTTGTTTCAATTGCCTGGTTGACAGTTGCCCCCACCATTGTCTGTGGCATGTCCAGTTTTTGAAGTATTGTGGGGGGTACAGTTTAACACATATCCAGAATGACACCTTTCCCCAGGCACAGACCCTTAGAGCAACAAGTGAGGGTGCCACTGGTCCCCATTGATCACTCAAGCGGTTGCATGGGCCATCTGCTTCCCTCCTTGATGGTCCCCAGAACCTCTCCTAATGAGGAAGGCTGGCTCAAGCTCATCACTTTGGGACAGAGATAAAGTCCTACCTGTCACACAACCAAGGTATGGTTGCCTTACCCGAGACACTGTGGGAGGCACTTAAAGCCACTATACTAGGGGTCATCATCAGTTACTACACAGGCAAAAAATGGAAGGGCATTAAGGAGGTGCCGGACTGGGAAGCGAGCTTTAGTGACAAGGAACAGACTTACACAGCTGCCCCAGACCTGACTCTCATCCGCAATATAGCACATATCCAATATCTCACAGATGAGGTGCAATTGAGCTGGCTTGCGATGCAAGCGCAAATCTACCATTGGGGGGACAAATCCAGTCAAATCATGCACTGCCTCTGCTCCACTGCTGCCTCATGAACATCAATATGCCACTTAGAAGACGATGAAGGAAACGTCATCACCACTGAAACCATGATAGTCTCAAGTAGACAAGGCCATTGAATCAGCCTTGCCTTTGTTCATGGGCGGCATACCTACTTAGAGCCTTCGTACTGAAGGCATGACCTCACTAGAGGGCGATGTTACATTGGAGAAGCTGAGTGAGGCCTTGACCCAACTTCAATCGGCTAATACCCCAATCCCGAGCGGGTAGCCGGTAAAATTCTACAAAGCAGACTGGTCCCGGCTGGGACAGACAATGACAGACATATATACCGCAGCCCTCATGAGCGCACAGTTCCCATTGGACCTCTGATTAGAAGATATAGCCATTATCCCTACTACAATAGACTCCTCGTGGGCCCAACTCCTCAAATCCGCCACGCCACCCCAAAGACAAAATCTAATCTTCACTCCCCCACAGACTATTGACCTTGGCTCTAATCATCTTGCTGTCTGAGGCTTAATGGCACTGAAACCCCATTTTGGGCTCCATAGGGGTCCATCCCCTGACCCCCTCCTCAAAATGGCAGGCTAAAACCTCTTACACGGAAACAGAGGACGGACCAACACTCCTGACACAGATTCATGGAAAGAGACATAGGACTATGCACCACTTCATTCTACAATCAGGAATGAATAGGACCTAGCACCCCACTCTGCCTATGGAAAGGGACATAGGTCTACCTCTCAAATAGTAAAAGTACAGGGAAAGAGTTAGAGGATCAACCTCTGTCCTGAGTAATCATCATATTTATCGTGTTTGTTTATCAATTTAATTTGCTCCATATTAGTGATGTAACCTGTTTTGCTATCTAATCTGCCGCTGACTTTAATTCCTCGTTTGTTTACCCTACCTCCTTATCTTGCCCCTATTTTAATCATCATATTTATAGTGTTTGTTTACCTGTTTAATTTGCTCCATATTAGCGATGTAATCTGTTTTGCTATTTAATCTGCTCCTGATTTTAACTCCTCGCTTGTTTACCCTACTTCCTTATCCTGCCCCTATTTTTCTAACCTTCACTCTCCCAGCGCCCACCCCCCACACTTTTTGGTTACCAATCCTCCTCTCCTCCTCTACACCCCGTCTCCTTAACTTCCCTGTCTTCACTCTGTCTTCCTCCCATGTCCACCCAACATGCACCCTCACAGCACCAACCATCAACCCCAGGACCCTACTCTCTCCAAACATGGCCCCAAATCCTGGACCATTCTTTACACCCCTAATCTCTCCAAACATGCAAGGAAAAACTTCAAACATAAACTCCTTATTCGTAACCCTGAAACACTCATTGTTGATAACTACCTCAGCCTCACCTCCCCCATTATCACCAACTACATCTTTTACTCCAAACGACCTTCCAAATGGAAGTTTTGAACCAGAGGGGGGTCTTATCCTTCCGAGACCAGGTAGGACAGCATCTAAGCAAAAAAACAAGTAACCTGGTCTCGATTTTATATTGTTACTTAGAGCCTATTGTCGCTTGTGGCCCTGGTTAAATACTGAATAGAATAAACTTCTAAATGAATCTTTAGAATCGATTTTCTGAGTGAAATCAGACGGACTCTGTTTGACTGAGTAGATTATTGCCGTATTATTAATTTAACTGTTGGGAGTCGGTATTGCTCTAATGGGTCATCAGTACAGGGGACTCATCGGATTATTTGTTGTACTAACAAAGGGTCATTAAACAAACAGTGTGCATCCTAGTGGTGTACACTTAGAATAAAGTGATATTCCTCGGAAGGTATCCCTTGTGAGCATAGTCCTAGCACATTGTGATATAATATATATATAGGACTAATTTGAGAAAAAGAACTGGCGTACTGTTGTTATGAAATGTTATACATATTTGGTGTACTGTTGTTATGAAATGTTATACATATTGTTTTGTATCAAATTGTTTGCAACTATTTCTACCCCTTCGGGTGCATATATATTGTTTTTCTTAAATATGTTTACTAATTCAAATGTGTTGTAGTGCGTCAATCATGGACATATTAAAAATTGAAACTGTGCAAAATTATGTGTTGTAAATGGATAAAATGGAATAAGTGCCTAAGAAATAAACAGTTTAGGTACTGAGTCTGCCTTCCAAATGGAAGACCGTCTTCCTTCAACACCCCCCTATCTCTAAATCAACCAAAATACCATATGGATTCAAACTTTGCACCACTCCCTCCCCAGCCTTTCATGGTGATATTGATATCTCCATCTTCAAAACAGGTAAGATCCTCAATCAAGCCATGGCACCCCACCTTTCCATCGTCATACACCACTTCACCACTATGTGTCTCCTCCTTGACCACTGGGCACACCACTCCACCTCCCCAAACGAATAGCACCCCACATACCTCTTCCTCCCCCCCTGCTCTACCTCCACTCTCAACCAACCAGCTAACACCATCCTCCAACAATGGACTTCACCATCTCCCTCCTTGGACCACTCTACTGCCAATGACATCCCCTATCACCTACTTCCCATCCCCCTCTAATCTCCCTCTCTCCCCCTAACCCCCTGAACTGCCACTCCTCGGACCCCTCTTTGAATAACGGTAGCCCCCAATCCCGATCACCCACTTATCATGACCCCCCCACCCCCTAAACCCCACCCTTCCTCCCCCCGACCAAACCACTCACGTACTCCACCGTCCTTTCCCCTCAATCACCTAGCACAACTCCCTACCCCTCTACTTCTACCCATCCCATACACCCTCTTCTCCTCCCCATCCCTTCTATCCTCCCCCATCAGGCCCTACCAACTTCTCCTCCCAACCCCTGATAAACACGCATCTCCCTCCCACCAATATATCCGTTGCTCACTCGCTTTATGGCCTTTTATCCTATCTGATACAAAAGGGGATGATGGACGGAGCGTTTGAGCAAATCAAACACTCACCCCCAGTCAACTGATCTGGGTTTAATCCATCACCATTCTTTAGCCCACTCAGCCACCCCATTTCAGACATGGCTATATGCAAATCAGTCTGACCCTGTGCCTCATGGGAACAGTCCAGCCCGAACTGCCAAGCCATGTCTTCCATGGACCGGAAACAAGCATCCTGGGACCGGTTTCGGATTCATAATCCTCATCAGTCAGGCTATCTTGAATCCAGTGGCCAAGTGAGCAAGGGACTCACGTCTGAGCATACCCTGCCACACTTAGGGCGAACAAAGCGATACAAAAGGGGATGATGGACGGAGCGTTTGAGCAAATCAAACACTCACCCCCAGTCAACTGATCTGGCCATGTCTTAACTGGGGTGGCAGAGTGGGCTAAAGAACGGTGATGGATCAAACCCAGATCTTTTGACTGGGTGTGAGTGTTTGATTGGTTCAGATGCTCCGTCCATCACCACCCCCTTTTGTACCGCTTTTGGCCGCCATAAGTGTGGCAGGGTATGCTCAGACGTGAGTCCCTTGCTCACTTTGCCACTGGATTCAAGCAAGCCGGGCTGAAGACGGCTGTAATGCCAGTACCCGGTCCTCGGAAGCTTGTTTCCGGTCCAGGGAAGGCATGGCTTGGCAGTTCGGGCTGGACTGTTCCCATGAGGCACAGGGTCAGACTGATTTGCATATGGCCATGTCTTAACTGGGGTGGCAGAGTGGGCTAAAGAACGGTGATGGATCAAACCCAGATCTTTTGACTGGGTGTGAGTGTTTGATTGGTTCAGATGCTCCGTCTATCACCATCCCCTTTTGTACCGCTTTTGGCCGTCATAAGTGTGGCAGGGTATGCTCAGACGTGAGTCCCTTGCTCACTTTGCCACTGGATTCAAGCAAGCCGGGCTGAAGACGTCTGTAATGCCAGAAACCGGTCCTCGGAAGCTTGTTTCCGGTCCAGGGAAGGCATGTCTTGGCAGTTCGGGCTGGACTGTTCCCATTAGGCACAGGGTCAGACTGATTTGCATATGGCCATGTCTTAACTGGGGTGGCAGAGTGGGCTAAAGAACGGTGATGGATCAAACCCAGATCTTTTGACTGGGTGTGAGTGTTTGATTGGTTCAGATGCTCCGTCCATCACCACCCCCTTTTGTACCGCTTTTATCCTATCTGGCCACTTCACCTGAAAGTCTGTGCCCCTTGGATAACCTAACCCCATCACTTACACTTAACAGCTCCGTCACCCCTCACCCCACACCAACCACCCTATCTCCCCCCTAACACAGCAGGCCACTATCCGCTAATAATCAAGACCACTCCCTTTCCCCAGATCATATTCCTCCCTTCTCCTATGCCCCTTCAATCCCTCCCTGTACCCGGATGGCTCCGAACCTACACAACATCAAACTCGACCTATCTAATTTGACTACCGAACCCCTCACTACTCCCAGCCCCGTCACCCCTAACCTTCTACCCCATCTCCCCCCTCACACACTAGTCCACTCTCCGCAAATAACACAGACCGCGCCCTCTCGGTACCTCCCCTCACCTTAATTGCCCAGATCCTACACAACATTGAACGTGACCTTTCTAATTTAACTACTGAATTTGCCCGACTCAGGAAAGATTTTTTCCTCCTCAGTTCCAAAACCCTCCCTCACCATAAAATCCCCACCCACCCTCCCTCAAAAATCCTTTACACCGCACACAACCGTTGGAGATCTCGCCCTCTCCGCTGCCGTACGCATAGACCTCTCCGCACCTCTAACCATCTCTCCCCGTCCAACCTCGCAGACCTATGCAATTCCTACCTTCCTAATGTACCAACCACCCTCCACTCCCTACACCCGCATCCCTGTTATCATAGGGACAAATAGAACCCCCCTCCTCCCTCGCTTCCCCCAGACCACCGCCCCAACTCACGTCGATCCACTCTTGCCCACCCTCCATATACAACACCACACTACTGAAGTGCATGCTCATCAACTGTCGATATTGCATTCCTCACAGAAACCTGGTTCAATGGCCACTCAACGAGCATACTTGACCTACTCTGACCTCCGAGATACTCTATTCGTAGAAAAGATAGACCAGACAGAGTTGGTGGTGGACTAGCCATTATCTTTAAAAATGAATTTCAGATATCCCCTGTCACTAACCCATGCTACTCCTCTTGCGAATACCTGAAAGCTGAATTGTCAACTCAAACTCCCTCCAAATTCGCCTACACAACATCTATCGCCCCCCGGGACCACCACAGCCCTTCATTGAGGACTTTTCTGAGCTTCTGACGAAATCCGCATTATCCAACTCAAAATCTTGGGGATCTTAACCTCCATTGGAATGATACCAATGATACCAATGACCCCACTATCTCCCTCCTCACTACTCTTCTTGAGATCAGTGAACTCACACAACTTTGCGTATCCCCAACACACACTAAAAGAGCCTTACTTGACGTAGATCTGACCTCCGTGACCAATATCATCCCCGTTGACTGGTCTGACCATCACCTTAAACTGTTCACCATTTCTACCTCAGCTAGCCTCCCGGCCTCTAAAATTAATAGACCTAAGAAATTGACCAGAAACCTAAAATGTGTCCCCCCCAGATGTTCTCCAATCTGAACTCCAAGCTCAACTTCTCATTTCCCCCTTACAAAATGTGAATGAGCTCACTGAACTCTTTAATAATACTGTCACCTGTATTCTTGACCAACTGGCCCCGCCTAAACTCAAAACCCAAAGAAACACCCCCTCAACTCTTGGTTTAATACCGAGATAAACAATAAAAGACGGGCACTCAGACTGTCAGAAAGAACCTGGAGACACCATCCCTCAACCTCCCATCTTGCACTTCTCAGATGTGCTAGTTCCACGTACAAAAAATACATCCTCACGGAAAAGGAATCCTTCTTCCGCACTCAACTTGATCGTGCCAAAAACAGACCCAGGGAACTCTTCAAGATCATTCAAAACCAAACTTCCCCTGCACCTCCAAATATGACAGCCTCCTCAGCCAGATGTGAAGAAATTGCCCACTTCTTTTAGGAAAAAATTGCCAAAAGTTGATCAATCCTTCCTTCCCACACAACTACCCTCCAACTCGCTCCCTAACGACCCTTTTCACCCACCCACTTCCCTACCCCCCAACCACTCCACTGGCCTCTCTCCTACCACCTCACTGGTTACCAACTCCCGTAACTCACAACTAAAGAACAATGCCTTCTTGCTCAACTTCCTCCCCGTCGCTGAGCTAGAAGTCCTTAAAATAATTGGCAAACTTAAACCGTCCTCCCACACAAAAGACCCTCTAACCTTGTCCCTACCCTTAAGCACATCATCGCCCCATTCTGGACCACAATCATCAACACCTCTCTCTCCACGGGCTGTGTCCCCACCTCCCTTCAACTTGGACAAATCTTGCCCATAATTAAAAACCCTAATGCTGACCCCAAAATCTCCGCCCCATCACTAACCTCCCCCTTCTCTCAAAGGTCCTTGAAAAATGTGTCCTACTACAACCAGACAAACACATCGAAAACTTCAACCTACTTGAACCTCTTCAATCTGGCTTCAGGAAAGGTTGCAGCACCGAAACGGCAATGCTCAATGTCATAGATGACTTGATAATGGCGAGACCTGCCTTCTTATCCTTCTTGATCTCTCCGCAGCGTTCGGTACAGTCAACCATTCAAACCTACTTAATGTTCTTAGGACCCGTTCCGGCCTTAATGGTACCGCCTACAAATGATTCATCCCTTACCTACAACACCGAACTCAGCAAATCAAAATTAAAAATTGTCTCTCTAACCCCACTCCCGTCTCCCTTGGAGTTCCCCAAGGATCTATTCTTTCTCCCTCCCTTTTTAACCTCTTTATGGAACCCCTCACCCTCATTCTTAAACAAGCAGGCATCAACTACCACCTCTACGCCGATGACACCCAAATCTATTACAAGATTAAAACTCATGCTGACATCTTACACCAGAACAACACCCATGCCAAGATCCAAACCTGGTTCCATTCAAATCATCTCAAACTTAACCCTAATAAAACCGAAATCATTCTCTTCTCCCCTAAAAAATAACCCTCTCCCAGTTCAATCATGGATTTCTGACCTTAATGCGCTCAACTGCTCCTTCTCATTGTCAACTCCATCAAATCTCTTGGCATTTCTATCGACAACACCCTAACCCATAACGTTCACATCAAAAACTCTGGCAAAGTTGCCCTCTTCACTCTCCGTCACCTCAAGAAAATCAAACCATTCATACCCACCGATGATTTTAAACTTGTAGTTCAGTCACTTGTTCTTTCACGTATTGATTATGGTAACACCATTCTCAACTGAATCCCCAAGGTCCAGCTTGCTCCAATCAAAGCTGTGCTCAACCTTGCAGCCAGGCTAATCACAGACTGCAAACGCTTCGATCACATCTCCCCAGCCCTCAAATCTCTTAAATGGCTCCCTATCAAAGGCAGATCTGCTTACAAAACTGCCTCTTATCATCATACTATATTTGTTCAGTAATGTATGTCCTTCTTCCTCTACTCCATTCTACCTAATTACTTGAAATATATAGCTCCAGCTTCTGTTTATCTATCTTGATTTGTATAATGCTCATGTTGTTTTTACTTTGTTTATTTCACATTGTTGTTTCCTAACCTTTTATATGCTTGTATACCATGTTTGCCTTGTACTATCCTAATCATGTAAAGCGCTCTGATACCTCTGGGTCTAGCCAGCGCTATATACAACTTTTAAAATAAAATATAAAAAAAATCCCTAAACCAGGTCTACCTGCTACCCGTTGTTCGTCTTTACCGCCCCCTTTCCCTTCTCAATGTGGAGGTAAAAACATGGGCAAAAGGCTCAGCCAACTGGCTGCTGAAATCGCAGGCACTTTGGTCCACCCAGACCAATCCTGTTTCATACCAAGCCGAGCCACGAGGCACCACATCCGGTGCATACAGAACACCCTTGCACTAGCACCCAGACTACCAGAAGAGAAGGGACATACCTAGTTGAACTCCTTACTAAAATGAACTTTGGCCCCCAGATACATAAGCTTAGTCAAACTGTTCTATGGCAACCTTATGGCATTTGTCAGTGGCTCAATGGCCCCTATGTTTCCAATCCTGTGGGGCAATTCACAGGGGTGTCGCCTTTGCTTTTCGCACTTGGTATTGAGCCCCTGGCAGAATGGCTAAGGAAAGATGTGCTAGTTAGGAGGTCTGCTTGGAGACCTGGTATGTTAGATGAGATTGCAGCACATGCAGACAGTGGTCTCATTTTCCTGGCGGACCAACAATGGTCAGGCCAGTGGACCCTCCAGATCCTGTGGATCTGTAGGGACCACTCCGATCTATGCATCAACTTTACAAAATCCTTAATGTATCTCCTGGGAAACAAGATGCAGTCTACATCCTGACAAAATAATTCAAAATAAGTACAACTGGGTTCCAGTGCCTGGAAGTCTATGCTACAGAGCGCATAAAAGGGACTTGGGGAACAAATCTGCAACCCCACCTCAGGTGACTTTTTATTATTTCCCCTGTACCTACAGCTGTGTCTGGGAGGGAGAAGGAATGAAACAATGCTAATCGTTTGGACAGTGTTGTATTTAAGTTTGAGAAACCCAATAAAATATGTTATAAAGAATTCTAATAAAATATAATTAAAATGTCCTGGTTACATCCAGAGCAGACCACTTGACTGCCTCACTACTGTCTGTCAACATGCATTCCATCTGGTAGGTAGTAGAATTTAACCTCTAGTCTGTTACAGACAATAGGCCCAATTCACAAAGATTTTGCTGTGACATACTTGTGAAGTACTTTTGGATTACTACTGAATTCTAGGAGTAAACCATGAGGACTTCTGACTTCCTCCTGGATTTCAGAAGTACAGGCTCCTTCCAGGTACAGGCGGCTCAACTGTGGAACATTCTGCCACTGGAACTAAGACTGATGCAAACCTTCTCGCGTTTTGGAAGTCATTGAAAACCTGGTTATTCCAGCAATTATATTCAACTTGGTCTCCAAAGCACAGGGCTACGTTGTCACTACGCCTTCAGCGCCAGGATACTCTATTGAGTAGCTGCGCACTTTACAAATACTCATTTAACATAACATAACAAGTACTAAAAGAGTAAGACACACCTATCCATGACCAGATCTATGTGAATTACACCTACAAAGATTAGCATTGTCATAAAAGCTTTTGAAACAATTGCTTGTCCAAGAGACCAGTGATATAGCTGATTGATCTAGAAGCTTGTTGTCATCTTCTACTCAGTTTTCAGGAAGTTGGTTAATAACTCTACTCCTTTGCAAGGAATGGGGTGCTGGATATGACAATAAACGGAAGGATGCGGGCACCGGCCTACAAGCAGTGTGCACTGTTCCTGGAAAACTATATTCCACTTTATAAGTAATAACAAATTGATCAAATAATCTGCTTGACTGTTTTGCTTTTTACTTTTGTTAAAAAACAATTCACATAAATCAAACAATTACATCATTGTTTCTGCATATTTGGTACATATTTGTATACATACTACATATATTCTCACTAAATATATGTCTGTGTAAATTTATACATTTGTGTGGCTAAACATTTCCACAAAACACGTTTCAAATAATACCAGAAATCTCATAAATACACAATATGAAATAATCATATGATTGTTATTGTCATAGAATCCGGAGCCCAATGCATTTCGGGAATTGAATTTCCCTTCGTCAGGGGCGATTTCCTAAAACATAAATGAGCAGATATGTATCCGTGTGTACAACAATAATCAAAACAAGAAACTTACGGGGGAATCCCTGTATTGTAAGTAAGTAACACAAAGGAATATGTTGTGCTGATTAGTCAGATCAAGGTTCAAAGATAGAGTGATTGAATCATGCGAACATGTAGGAAATGATTAGGAGAACCAAGACAACTGGCCACCAGTGTGAACTAGGATATCAATCTCGGAATATACATGCCTGTGCCTACGTAATACTAAGGACCTCTTCCCATACACCCATGTGAATAGACTTCTGCAAAACAGCTCTGAAACTCATCTACCTGAACTCAATATGGATATGACACCACTGATTCAAAAGTTCCAAATTAGTTCTTCTGCATAAACCAGCAGTTGATCAATTTGAAAGCTGTTTTTTCTCTGAAAATATCTGGAGATCATGGAAATAATTCAACTTACGGCACAAGTGAAGGTGCATGCTGTACTTTTTCATTGGAAGGAGATCTTGCTTTCAATTGCAACTAAGAAAGCAACAAAACAGCCTTGCAAGGTATAGTGTAAAACAGACTAAACTACCACTATCTACTTCTCTGACAAAGCTTGGACTGTACATCTAAATCTATTTTACATGAAGGGGGACCTCAAGGTATTGAACAAGGTAATTTTGAAGCATACAAATGTGGGCAAAATAGCTTTTTTCTGGACTGACAAGGTAGCAAAGAAAAATTAGAGTTTGAATTAGGGACTCATGGAGACTTGGCTGAGTGTTTAATCTGTTGACAACTACCAACAACCTTATATGCACATCCTGGAGAACCCCCAACAAAAACGACACTTTGCAATGTCAAGATGCAGCATGCTGCCGATGGCTAAGAACTTGGCAAGGTATAACCTGGAATCGTCAGAAAACTGCAGCTCCAGTTAAGCTAAAACACCCAGAAAGCTTCTAATCAGTCCACTATATACAGTGATCAGAGGAAAGGGAATAGCTCCTTGGTTCAAAAGAACTAGAGTCAGAAACACAGTCACTGGAATGTTACTTCTCTTTAGCAACCAAGAAACATATGTGATGTGCATGGTGGGATAATTTCTGGAAGTAATCTGTAAAATACGCTCAAGATTCCACAATGCCAGGTACTGGAGCAATGGAAAGAGCCAGATGCTACAATGTGAAACTTAACCACTTGGGAGCTAGTAAACAAACCTCCCCAGTGCTGCGCTGTCCATTATCCGGTGCTGAACTGGACGTCCAGCGGTCGCACGCAGCACTGGGGAGGTAGTGCCCGTGACGACCGTTGGCCGACGGCAGCACTTAAGGGGTTAAAGAACTATGGGGCGCATGCATCAAGCTAATTACCAGTCGCAAACGGGCCGATTCGCTGAAGTGGCCCCTTTGCGACCAGTAATTAGCCTTTTGGGATGCATCAAGCCCAAAGCCATTTGCAAAATAGGTAATTGCAAAATTTCCGATTACCTATTTTGCGAATGCAGTTAGGGAATCGAAATGCAATGTAAGAAGCATTCTCAGAATGCGACTTTGCATTAAGGAATCGCAAATTACTATTAAGTTGAAGTTGATGGTAATTTGCAATTCGTTAGAAAAATGCACAAAATTGCATTTTTCTAAGTGCCATGTAGCGCAAGGGCATGTGTGTGCAGCACATGTGCACACATGCCAATTTTGGGACATCAGGGTGGCCTTTTGGCCCCCTGGCACCCTTGAAATTGCATTCGCAATTTGAGATTACCCATTTGGTAATCGCAAATTGCAAATGGTTTCCCATTCATTTCTATGGGCCTGTATTCCCTAATTGCGATTCTCAATTTGCAATTCGCTATTAGGATAATTTGTAGGTATTGTTTTTTTTTAGCGAAACCTACATGCATAGGCAGCGATTCCTTAATAATTGCTATTAAGGAATCGCAATTGCTTAGCTTGATGCAGGGGCCCCTATAAGATATGAAGGGTTGGGAAACTTCCCAAGCTCTTAAGTTAGAACATACCCACACTGAGCAAGATAAAGATTCACGTGGATGAATAAGAAGATACCCTCTGGGACAATATATCTTTGTTTCCCCAAACTGTGGAAGGTTAGATTCTTCACTGACTATTAATTTTGCACTACTTAAATTACTTCTATTACTTTTCTGAGTAATTGTCCCTAACATACACATGAATTATGTTTAACATTTGAAGTTTTTACTTCAGTGTATGTAACAGATACAACCCCCCCCCACCCCCAATTGGCATCGCTACAATGAATGTACACAGTTCGACAACCTCATTATGGCACTTAGGAACGTAGGTATCATCCAGAGAGGTACGGACACATGAGGAACAACAGACTAGCAGGCAAATAAATAACATCGTGAGGAAGCAGCCAAGCACAGCACAACTCCCGGTGATAGATAACTCTAGTGGTCCCCCCTCGCTCACCCTCAGATCCCGACCTCACTGGCGAGTACATCTCATCACTTGCCCCATCAAACTCGCTCTGGGAAGACCACCCCTTCTCCGTTAGTCCCGAGGCACACATGATGCGCCAGGCGAGTAAATCATCCTGTAGTTTCTCATCTTTCCAGATAAGTTGCATGTGAGTTTCCTCAGCCAGGGACCACTCTCTAACATCTTATAAGCCAGGTGGGCACCTCCGGAGCCCTCTGATCCATCCAAGGGATCGCCACCCTGCGCCTGGCAAGCACCAACATCAATTGTAAAAGTTTATAGAAGAGCTTCCTTTTCTTGGGCTTGGGGACTAACGCCAGTAAACAATGCAAGGGGTTAATTGCTATCTGAAGGCATGGCCTGGCGACTATACGATCTACCACCCCCACCCAGAAACTACTGATCAAAGGGAAGTCCCAGGCTAAGTGTAAGAAGCCCGCTCCCGCTGCAATACATGTGGGGCAGCTATCTGCCCTGTCCCCAGAGATGCGCTTCAACGAGACCGGGGTCAGGTAGGTGCGGTGTAGGAAGTTAAAGTGTATCAATTTGAACCGTGCGTTGCACGATACCTTGCGCGTAAGGGAACCTATACGCTTCCGCAGCCCCTGTTCCAGCGCAGTACCGAGATTCGCCTCCCATGCCACCCAGGACGGCGGCACCGGTGGGGTGGAGTCCTGATTCATAGCGTTATACAGCAGAGAGATTAGTTTACGCCCCTGCCGCAGGAAAGAAGAATGTCTAAGGTGTGGGTCATTGGTGGTGCGTCCGGGCACTGAGGCTAGGTAACCTTCACCACATCCTGAAGTCCCCAATAGTGTAGGTATTGCCCTCTCCCAAGGCCAAAGGCCTTCTCCGCCTGTTCATAAGTCAGGAAGGGCTTGTTGGGGTAGAGATCAGCTAGAACCCCGCATCCGCCTTCCCGCCAAGAGTGGAAAGACGTGTTTCTACATGGCCACGAAAGGGGCCAGTATCCAGACCGGTAGCTCCCTATGGAAGGGCGCCCTCCGCAAGACCCTCTCAACAAACCGCTGCCAGATGCCCGCCGTGTGACGCACAACATAAGGAAGAGTCTCGTCCGCTACCCTGCCGTGCATCAGCGCTACCTGTAGCCCCTGGATGTCTGCCCTGCCTGCCAAGAGGCGCGTCTCCCAGTTATCAGCGTCTGTGAACCACTGGGCCGCAGGCTGTAGCTGCGCCGCATAATAATATAAGTCGAAGCGTGGCGCTTCCAGACCTCCCTCCTCGTAGCTGCGAACGATAGTGTGGAGTGTGGAGTGCTACCCTGCTGCGCCGGCCCTCCCAGAGCAGGGACGTGAGCAGCATGTTAAGAGTGCGAAAGACTCGTAGGGGAAGAGGACACAGTGAATTCTGGAGGACAGATAGCGTCCTGGGTAGCATTACCATCTGGCGACGGCCAGCCGTCCCATCAAAGAAAGTGGCAAAGAATTCCAAAAGGACACCGACTGCTGTAAGAACTTGAGTATCCGATTCATATTCCGGACCAGCAGCTGTGAATCCGTTGGGGCCACCTGTATTCCGGGATAACGGAAACCCTCCTGTTCCCAACGCAGCCCGAGGTCCAGCAAGTCTCCCAATGGCACCGAGTCAAACCCCGCAAGCGGGAAGATCAAAGACTTGCCGCGGTTAAGTCTCAAACCTGACGCCTCGCTGAACCGATACAGGTGGCGCAGCAATATCGGCAGTGCCTCCCGTGGAGCTGTCAAATAGAACAAGGCGTCATCTGCATATAGAGAGATGACGTTACATGTGTCTCCCACCGTAATACCCCACTGTGCCATCTCCGTTCGGACTCGGACAGCAAAAGGCTTTATGGCCAGGGCAAACAGGAGCGGCGAGAGGGGACACCCCTGGCGTGTACCCTGCCCCAGACGCCACTCCTCTGATCGTGCAGCTCCAAGTCTCACCCTGGCGCGAGGGGCCATATATAGGATGCGAATCCAGCAACAAAAGTTGGGGCCCAACCCCACTGCCCGAAGGACCTCTAGTAGATACCCCCATTCGACTGTAACAAACGCTTTAGCGAGGTCGACCGACACCAGAACCATCTGCTCCTCCCTGCAACTTACCTCATGCATAATGTGATTCAACCGCCGCCGGTTCATGGCCGTGTTGCGCACTGGAATAAACCCGAATTGGTCTTCATGGACCAGGTGAGACATATATGGCGCCAAGCGCGCGGCTGGTAGCTTGGACAAAATCTTTACGTCGTGTTGATCATCGTGATCGGACGATACGACGAAGGGTCATGCGAGTCCCCTCCCCCCGGTTTCAGGATCATAAATATTTCCCCATGTGTCATACTCAGCGGGAGAGTGTCGTGTTCAAACGCCTCGAGAAGGACCTGCAAACCATGGCTACATTTTTTACTGATTTGTACAGTGTCTGATTTTTTATCGAAGTCCACTTTTTAATGCTGAATAGAGGCCTGCTCAGTTGGTTCATCCCTCTGGGCGACCAACATCCCTGTAAGCTGTATCTAACCCCTTGTTCAGGGGCAGCACTGCCCTAGTGGCATTCTGGCTCTTTGGGCAGGCATGTAGTTCCTAATGCAGACCTCTGGATTGGAGTAATTTAACTAGCCCCAGGTGGGCATGCCCCCTCTTGCATTTTTGGGGATTTTTATTGGAGAGCTTGCTGGGGAACTTAATAGGTGAGCTCTTTCTCCCCTAAGGCTTACCCATACGAGCTAAGAAGAGGAGATGTATTGTAAAGTTAGAATCTATAAGAAGAAAATGTAGTGGCTTCTAGCTGGCAGACAAAGACTTAGTGCCTGGCGCACTTGACACCCAACACACTGGTCATAGACTTTCCTTTGCTAAAGACTTGCAAGTGGGAGAATAAAGAGAAATACCCTATCTGGCTCGAGTTGATAAATCACAGGGGTGCTCCTACAGAGGAGGCAGCCTATACTCCATGCCTTAAAGAAAGCAAGTAAAAAACACTAAAGCTCTTTGGTTGGAAATGGTCAAAATAATATGCAACTAGAAAATAGGTTAGCATGCGGTTAAAAAAAAAAAAAAAAGAGTCATTGCACCGCATTGTGGGTCTCTTTGGCTGACTGATCCTTTGGTCAGTAGCCTTTCTTGCAGTCTGTACAAGCTACCCAAATCAATCTTTTCCTCAAATCCGGGTAAACTGGGCAAAGTCATACTTGTTCCCAGCTCGACCGCGCAGAATATGCCCACAGCCCTCGGAGGGGGTGACATGGGAGGGGAGGAGCCTGCGCTACCTCGGGACCTCGATATTTCACGACAAAGCGGATATTCATGAGGGGAACGTCGGTTCGGCAATCAGACACGCCAAAGAGAACTTTGAGTTTTGGAGTACACTCCCGTTGTCGCTCATGGGGAGAGTGGCACTTCTTAAGATGGTGACCCTACCACGGCTGCTTTATCTCTTTAGGACCCTCCCGATCTGGATCCCGGCGGGCTTCTTCCGACGATTAAGATCGTTAGTAATCGGCTTTCTGTGGGGGACGGGCAGACGCAGAGTGGCACACAGCACACTTCTCCGCCCTAGAGAGGAAGGGGGGCTTGCGGTACCAGACTACGAGCTGTACTACCTGGCGGCTCAGCTGCAGTGGCTGACGCAATGAGTCGCACGAGCCAGGAGAGAAGGCGATGAATCAGGAGAACCGGCGGGCCCGGTTCAGGTATTAGCCCAGATTGTTCTGGGGCTCCCGCTGGGGGATTTTCATCTCACGCAAGAATTTGCGACGGCCCGGAAGAGCTGGAATAGATACCGCCGGAGGGGCCGCATTGGGGTACCATACGCCCCTGAGATCCCGCTCGGCTGTGCGGGGCACTGCCGCATGGGGGCTCATGGCACGGACTGGGGGATTGGGAACAGCAGGGACTCAAGTCCATGGGGGACCTCTATGAGGACGGGGCGATGCTGCCTTTCGACATACTGAGAGACCGCTTTGAACTGTCGGGGGGGGACTTCCTCCTTCACGCAGCGCTAACATCGGCAATCCGCAAGCACTGGAAGATGGGCATGACGGAGCCGCCACTATCTCTGGGATGCCAGTACGTGGTGATGATGGCGGGGACGGTCAAGGCAGTCACGTGCCTATACAGACGCATGGTCTCGGAGACTGTTGCTCCTCTGCTGGCCCTGAAGGCGAAATGGGAGGCGGATCTGGCGATGGAGATCCCTGACGAGGCGTGGACTGGCATAGTGGCGCGGGCCCGAGACGGAACGCGCAACGCTAGATTTCAGCTGATGCACTTCTATGTCCTACACAGAGCCTACCTGACACCTGACAAATTACATAAATACTTCCCTACTCACCCAGCGACCTGTCCGCGATGCCCGGCAACCTTAGCTGATTTCCAACACATGTTCTGGTCCTGCCCAGAGTTGAGTCCCTTCTGGCGGGAGGTAGTAGACACCCTGAGGGAGGTCACGGAGAGAGACTTACATCTATCCATAGCACACTGCATCCTACACTGGTTCCCACACACATCGAAGAACAAGATTACTAGCAAGTTCTTGGACCTGGGTCTGCTCCTGGCGAAACGTGCCATAACATCACAATGGAAAGCGAATAGGGGCCCTGTAGTGGAGAGGTGGAAGGCTGAGCTGCTCAAATGGGCCAGGTGTGAAGGAGAACTCCGTATGCAGGCCGCACTTAGAACAGATAATGACACGGCGATGGAGAAGGCCAGGGCATGGGAGGGGCTGATCTTGGACCTCACACTTTTGGGCCTGGAGGAGGAGGACACCCCGGCACATAGCCCTGCCCCGGCGGACCACTTGCCCAGAGAGGTGGCGACTTAGACTCTCTCCCTTATTCCCCTACTTCCTGAGTGAGAACTACGTATCATTTGTTGGATACTCCTGATGGGCTACTTCGGGTCTGCATTGGTCGGGATGACTGTGATCTTACATTGGTGATGAGCTGGCACGCTTGGGAGGGTGGGGGGTGGAGTTGGGGGGAGGGGGGATAGTTCGGGAGGGGGGGAAGAGGTGGAGGGGACAGGGTGGGTTGGGGGGGTAGGGAGTCCTTGCTTAGGCATATATAAGAAGAGACCTTCCTGCTTTCTCTAGTCTACGCGATTCGGGGAGGGAGCGTGAGGATTGCAAAGCAGCACTGTCTTGCTCAGGAAGCTGGTAACAACTGTTCCGTGTTATTCCATCATACGCACGTATTTATCTACTATTGTGCTGCTCGACCTCCGGGGTGTGAGCTAAAGAGCTGTGTAGCACGACTGTTATTAATTCGTAAAGGGAATGTTTACCAGCAGAAATGACTCATACGATGTGAATGTACCACTAATCTCGCTGCAATAAAAAGATATTTACAAAAAAAAAAAAATCAATGTTTTCCTCAAAATAGGGAATCATTTTAAAGCAGCTCCTGGGGATTCAATAATGAAATCCCGAAGACGGCTGAGTTTGGCTGCAGGAAATTACGAACTTCGGCATGTTCCTCCATCACTTCGGTTGCTTATGCACATACTGGCAGACAACATCACAGCCTTTTCCTGACCTGTTGTACTGACTTCTGGCTACTTCTTCTACCACTTCTCCCATACAATCAACCGTTCTCTCACATACACTCGTTCACTCCCTAGGCCAACCACCAGCCCTTCAGAAACGCCCCCATTCTTCATGGTGGCCAGTGCTGCAGTCAATTTCCCTTCTTTCTCCACATAAGGTTCACCCTCAGTAAGATCTGCAAAGCTCTCCAGATTTCTCCCTCTGATAATTAATTCAGCCTCCCATCTTCCACATGAAGGGAAGAAACTCATACAGAGAGGACAAAGGTGGTCTATCAGACAGGGTTTTACTGGAGAGAAGTTCAACTGCTAGTGAAGCTTGCTTCAATGACTTAAGGACTTCCCTACTTTCTGAATATAGGTTCACTTTTAATACAGCAACTACAAACAGATACTCATCAATGATTGTGTCCAGGTCAAGCAATAACAACAGAAAGCATATGCTACAAATACATCTGCAGTAGTTAAATGGGAGGAGGGAGGTCGGCAGAGCTTAATTTGAGCCCTTATGTTTTGGACCCAGTGCTTATTTATCCGAGCACAAAGAGGGAAAAACACAGAAATCTGTAAGACAAAGGATGAAAAAGATGGAAAAACATCACAAAGGGAGAATGCAGCAACCTGCAAGAGTAAAATAAAGGGCAGGTGAGTGTCTGGTAGTGGATTACTGAGGCATTCAGTGCATCGACATTAACTTGCACCAGCCGCAGGCTTCTAAGCAGAACTTTGAACACCAGCATTCTTTCTTTAACAATTTAAGCACTGGAGGTGGGTGCACTTTGATAGGGAAAAAACTGCACTTTCTTGCTTAAAAACTGCATACAACCATCAATGTACTGATGTGTGTTATGTTAAGTGACATTATATGGATGAACTCACACCAAGAAACAGTAAGGATTTTGTGAATCGTACTTGTGAAATTCTTACCACAGCTCACAATCTTTATCATTAACCAAAATCAAGGCTGAGGGTAGATGATGGGTGTGTACATGCTTTGCTTTAATTCTCAACTGCACAAGTTGGTTCAATAGGAAATACATTTTTTAAAAATCAAGATGGCTTCCAGTTTCTAACTCCTTAACTTCTGAAGCTTTTTCACCCCGGTGCGGAGACTTTTTCTGGCTATTTGGGTAGTTCTCACTTAAGCATTTATAAGTTGTTTTCCACATAAGGTATCCAAGCTAAATTTGCGTCCTTTTTTCCAACATGCTGAGGATTCTGTTGGTTTCTTGGCTTTGTGAATTCACCAGGAGAGAACAGAGAAAATAGCCAAAATATAGCTACATTTTGAGGTTTTGGGAAAAATAGGTAAAAAGTGTTTTGCAAAAAAAATATTTTTCTTCCTAAAAATGGAAACAAAGAAAGGTTTCCTGAGCTAAAGTCAACATCAGGATCATGCAGAGCTGGAAAAAAAAACAAATTTTTTTTACCACATTTTGGGCATTGCTTCCAGCCTATTTTCAGTTTGTTGTGGAAACCTGTGTGAAACCCATGGGTGATCCCAGAAGGCTATAGATTTCTGAAAAGTAGGCACGATTTTCAATTCAGCGAGGGGACCATTTGTGCAGATCACCCAAGGTTTTTGCCACAGAAACTAGTGGTTGAAATATAATAGGTATAGAAAATTAGTAGGAAAAAACTGCCATTTGTGACAACATTTTCATCTGTAACTTCTTGTCACGATGGACAATTTACAAAAGCAATTTATCACTACGTCTGCAAGACCCTTCAGGATCGCAGGACATTTCGTTTTGGAGGGTTGTCCAAGAGGCAGAGGTACCCAGAGACAACAATTGTGCTGCACCTTAAAATGGTTTTTCATTGTGTACCGAATATTGAGAAATTCATATGGTAAAACACGAAGAGTGAAAAATGAGTATCAAGGAAACCTATGTATTTCTGAAATGGACACCAGCTACGAAGTTTAGCAGCAGTGGGTATTTGTACATCTCTGAATTTGTGGGTACCCATACTAGCATTGGATTAATTGGGGCATTTCTCAAAATGTCTTCTTTCTTACACACTGGCTTACATTTGGAAGGAACCAATGCAGAGAAATCCAATTGGCAAAAAGAAATGTTCTGCTATTCTGTATTCTTGATTACAACCTTACCTCACTTGTGTGGGTAGGGCTAATGCCTATGACAAGAAAGGGCCCAAAACGCAACATGGACAAATCAAATTTTTACACTGAAAAAAACGGAGTCTTTTTTTTTTGCAACGTGGGTAGCAGTGGATTTTGGGCCCTTGTTCAGCCAGCGCCTACAGAAACCTAGAAAACCTGTACATTTTTCAAAACGATATACCTAGGGGAATCAAGGATGAGTGGACTTGTTTGACTCTCACACAGTTTTCTTACCCAGAAGCCTTTGCAAACCTCAAACTAAAAACACACATTTTCTTCACATATCTGTGCAGGAACGTTCTGGAATCTGTGGGGATGCACAAATTTCATACCACTCAGAATTCCTACATGACTCCTGATAACAGAGGCACCCCAGCTATAGTGGTAGCTGCAGTATTTCTTGGGACTGGTAAGACTCCTATTGAACCTGGTTTGATCTGTTCCTGTCACGGTCACTAGGCCCAGACACACAAGTAGTGTAGTGTTTTTATTGGGACAAGTGGGGAACGCTGCCCCCCTCCCCCGGGGGGGGGGGAGGCACATTTGGGGCAACTTCCCCAATTGGGACATAACTCCTATCTGCCCCCAGAAGGATAGAAAGGCAATATTGCCCTTACTGGGGCGAGGGTATGGATCGATGCCAGGATAGGCGGTCCCAGCCTTTTCTTTGTTTTGGCACCATTTTAAAATCGCTGGTGTCTAGTGAGCTTTCTGCCCATCCAGGGGCATTTGGGGCAAACCCTATCTACCCTGGGTTGGGAGCAGAAAAACTGGTTTGACCCTTTTGGGATAGCGGTATGGCAATGCCAGAGTGCCAAGTCCACACCACTTGCTTTTGCCCCAAAGTCAAAATTCCCAGGGGGCAGAAAGACACTGATGCCCCTCTGGGGTGGGGGGTATGGCTCGAGCCAGGGTAGGCCATCTCAACCATTTATTTTGGTGCCATTTTGTAATCTCTGGTGTCTAATGGGCTTTCTCCTCCCCCCGGTAGTTTGCCGGATACCCTTTTCAACTCCTCTGGTACAAAACGTCAAATTGGCCCAGGGGTGGAGGGAGCAAAAGCCAATACCTATGCCCAGGGGGGCTGCTATCCCCCCAAAAAACATTGCATAAATTAAGTCCCTTATGTCTAGTGGGCGTTCTACCCTGGAGGTGGCAGATTGGGGGTGAACACCCAAATGCATTCCACAGGGGGACAGAAAATATATTGAGTATATTAAGCCCTGGGTTAAGGGCACGTGGGCCTAGCCACATACACTTTCATCAACCCACCAGATGCCTACATTCTGCCTTATTCTAATTTGCACATACTCCCTGCATCTGCAAAAGCAAAACTGGAGGATGCTCATTCTCCTAAATCGCTCCCAAGACATGGAACGACCTCCCTCAACACATCAGAGTCTCCTCCTCACTTCTTGAATTCCACAAGAAGCTGAAATCCTGGCTCTTTGTATAAGCACCTTGGGGACAACATACCTACACACCTGCCCAAGTGCCTAGAACGCCTCTTGGATGATTAGTGCACAATACAAATCAATAAAACATAACATAATAATATAATAATATAAATGTAGTCCCTGGTGTCCAGTGTCTTTCTGATCCCTGGGGTGGGGAGCTGGCAGATTGGAGGTGAATACTTCCATCCATTCCCCAGGGAGCGCAGAAAGTCTAATCAATCCAGGGGTGGGGGAAGCACAGGCCCAAGCTCAGGGGGCCTGCTCCTTGCACATAAAATACTGCATAAATGCAGTCCCTGGGGTCTAGCGGGCTTTCTGCCTTCTCCCCCTGAGGCAGATTAGGGAGAATATCCATCCCGCCGGGGGAGCAATAAGTCTATTGGGCCCCAAGGTGTGAAGCGGAGCACATGCCCAATGCCGGGGGCTCACCTTCCTCCCCCCCCAAAAAAACCAAATACTGCATAAATGCAGTCCCTAGGTTCTAATGAGCTTCCAGCTCTCATCAGGAGCAGATTTGGGCTGGGTACCCCTATCCACTCCCCAGCGTTGGCAGAAGTCTATGGAGGCCCAGAGTGGGGTTGAGGGGAGACATGGGCCCATGCTCAGGGGGCTGCTTCCCCCCCAAAAAAACGATACTGCATAATGTCAGTCCCTGGTGTCTAGTGGGCTTTCTGCCCCCCCCCCCCCCACCCCGGGATAGACTGGGGAGCCACAATAATATCCTTGGTGTTTAGTAGGTGGATTCCTGCTCGGGGGTTGCCATCCTGCAGGGACCCCCAAGCTGGAATCCACTAGGAAGAGATTGCATTGAAAAGAGGAGATTCTCCCCTTTCCAATGATATCTACCCCACGGCAAACGGTGCTTGGGTGGCGGGGATATACCCGAGCACCGATGCAATGAAAATGAAATGAGCTGACCAGCTTATTTCACTTTCACATTCTCTACAACGACGTCAGTGTGAATGCATGATGATCGCCATTACAAAGAAAAAAAAACGCTTCAGTTGCTGTGGAAGCTGAAAATACAACAAGCACTGGTAAAAACTAATAGGTCTCGCCTATGAAAGTGCTATTGGCTTTGGCAACATGTTTTAGCCATGTTCCATGTTGTACACCAGTACGGATGCCATTCAGCAGGGCTTAAAGTTAGTGGCGTGGAGTGAGATGGGGTGGGGCAGATAGGAGTGGGGTAAGTTGGATTGGGGTGGAGTTGGTCGATTTGGGGTAGAATGTAGTGGGGTAGATTTTAGTGAGATAGACTGGAGTCAGGTAGACAGGGTAGATTGGAGTTAAGTGGTGTAGACTGGTATGGGGTAAAATAGATTGGAGTGGGGAGTGGGGGAGACTGGAGTGGAGTGGGGTAGATTGGCGTGAGTGGGATGGATTGGGGTGGATTAGAGTGGGACAGATTGAAATGGGATAGTTTGGCGTGGGGGAGAATAGGGTCGATTGGAGCGGACTAGGGTGGAGTGAGGTAGACTTCAGGTGGGGTAGACTGGAGCGAGGTAGATTGGAGTATTGTGTGGTAGACTGGAGTAGATTGAGTAGGATTTGAGTACACTGAAGTGGGGTGGAGTAAATTGAAGGGGTATATCTTGGAGAGGGTAAGATTGGGGTGGGGTAGACAGGGGCAGAATGGGTGTAGATTTGAGTGGGGTGGATTGGGGTAGATTGGAGTGGGTTTGATTGGAGTGAATTGGGGTAGATTTGATGGGACTGGGCAAGAATGGCGTGAGGTAGACTGGCGAGGAGTGTGGTAGATTGGGTAGATAGGGGTGTATGGGAGATGGACAGATTCTGGTAGGCTGGAGTGGGGTAGAATGGAGTGGAGTGAGGTAGAGTGGAGTGGAGTGGAGTGGAGTGAGGTAGATTGGAGTGGATTGGAGATTGGTGTTGTGTGGAGTAAATTGGAATGGAGTGTGGTTGGGTGGCGTGGCGTAGATTGGAGTGCAGTGTGGTAGAATGGGTTAGGAGTTGGTTAGATTGAGGTAGATTGGAGTGGGGAGTATTGGGGTAGATTGGAGTGGGTTAGATTGGGGTAGATTGTAGCGGAGTGAGGTGGATTTCAGTGGAATGCAGTAGACTTGGGTGGAGTGGGGGATCTTACTTTGTCTACCTGCTGGTCAACGGAGGTCTGGTTTGCTGCTTCTGCCCGGGTGTTGCCTCTGAAGGAACCCACATCTTCGCGGCACCCTCCGTGAGCTGTGACTAAGGAGGAGGGGCTGAGTCTCTGTACATTGCTGCTTTGGGCTGTGTGGCTGGAGGAGCAGGGCTGCGAGCGGTGTGGTCAGGGACTCCATCTCCCAGGAGCCCCTGACAGTCTGACCCGAAACACCTGGGCCGCTCTCCCTCCTTGCCACGCCCCTGCATATTCACCTTCAAAAACCTTCCCCTCCAAGCGCTTCCTGGGAATCTTACTTTGTCTACCTGCTGGTCAACGGAGGTCTGGTTTGCTGCTTCTGCTCGGGTGTTGCCTCTGAAGGAACCCACATCTCGCCGGACCCGCTTCGCGGATCCCGCTTCGCGGCACCCTCCGTGAGCTGTGACTAAGGAGGAGGGCCTGAGTCTCTCTACATTGCTGCTTTGGGCTGTGTGGCTGGAGGAGCAGGGCTGCGAGCGGTGTGGTCAGGGACTCCATCTCCCAGGAGCCCCTGACAGCCTGACCCGAAACACCTGGGCCGCTCTCCCTGCTTGCCACGCCCCCGCATATTCACCTTCAAAATCCTTCCCCTCCAAGCGCTTCCTGGGAATCTTACTTTGTCTACCTGCTGGTCAACGGAGGTCTGGTTTGCTGCTTCTGCCCGGGTGTTGCCTCTGAAGGAACCCACATCTCGCCGGACCCGCTTCGCGGATCCCGCTTCGCGGCACCCTCCGTGAGCTGTGACTAAGGAGGAGGGCCTGAGTCTCTCTACATTGCTGCTTAGGGCTGTGTGGCTGGAGGAGCAGGGCTGCGAGCGGTGTGGTCAGGGACTCCATCTCCCAGGAGCCCCTGACAGCCTGACCCGAAACACCTGGGCCGCTCTCCCTGCTTGCCACGCCCCCGCATATTCACCTTCAAAAACCTTCCCCTTCAAGCACTTCCGGGGAATCTTACTTTGTCTACCTGCTGGTCAACGGAGGTCTGGTTTGCTGCTTCTGCCCGGGTGTTGCCTCTGAAGGAACCCACATCTCGCCGGACCCGCTTCGCGGATCCCGCTTCGCGGCACCCTCCGTGAGCTGTGACTAAGGAGGAGGGGCTGAGTCTCTGTACATTGCTGTTGGGCTGTGAGGCTGGAGGAGCAGGGCTGCGAGCGGTGTGGTCAGGGACTCCATCTCCCAGGAGCCCCTGACAGCCTGACCCGAAACACCTGGGCCGCTCTCCCTGCTTGCCACGCCCCCGCATATTCACCTTCAAAATCCTTCCCCTCCAAGCGCTTCCTGGGAATCTTACTTTGTCTACCTGCTGGTCAACGGAGGTCTGGTTTGCTGCTTCTGCCCGGGTGTTGCCTCTGAAGGAACCCACATCTCGCCAGACCCGCTTCGCGGGTCCCGCTTCGCGGCACCCTCCATGAGCTGTGACTAAGGAGGAGGGGCTGAGTCTTTGTACATTGCTGCTTTGGGCTGTGTGGCTGGAGGAGCAGGGCTGCGAGCGGTGTGGTCAGGGACTCCATCTCCCAGGAGCCCCTGACAGCCTGACCCGAAACACCTGGGCCGCTCTCCCTGCTTGCCACGCCCCCGCATATTCACTTTCAAAAACCTTCCCCTCCAAGCGCTTCCTGGGAATCTTACTTTGTCTACCTGCTGGTCAACGGAGGTCTGGTTTGCTGCTTCTGCCCGGGTGTTGCCTCTGAATGAACCCACATCTCGCCGGACCCGCTTCGCGGGTCCCGCTTCGCGGCACCCTCCGTGAGCTGTGACTAAGGAGGAGGGCCTGAGTCTCTGTACATTGCTGCTTTGGGCTGTGTGGCTGGAGGAGCAGGGCTGCGAGTGGTGTGGTCAGGGACTCCATCTCACAGGAGCCCCTGACAGCCTGACCCGAAACACCTGGGCCGCTCTCCCTGCTTGCCACGCCCCCGCATATTCACCTTCAAAATCCTTCCCCTCCAAGCGCTTCCTGGGAATCTTACTTTGTCTACCTGCTGGTCAACGGAGGTCTGGTTTGCTGCTTCCGCCCGGGTGTTGCCTCTGAAGGAACCCACATCTCGCCGGACCCGCTTCGCGGCACCCTCCGTGGGCTGTGACTAAGGAGGAGGGGCTGAGTCTCTGTACATTGCTGCTTTGGGCTGTGTGGCTGGAGGAGCAAGGCTGCGAGCGGTGTGGTCAGGGACTCCATCTCACAGGAGCCCCTGACAGCCTGACCCGAAACACCTGGGCCGCTCTCCCTGCTTGCCACGCCCCCGCATATTCACCTTCAAAAACCTTCCCCTCCAAGCGCTTCCTGGGAATCTTACTTTGTCTACCTGCTGGTCAACGGAGGTCTGGTTTGCTGCTTCTGCCCGGGTGTTGCCTCTGAAGGAACCCACATCTCGCCGGACCCGCTTCGCGGGTCCCGCTTCGCGGCACCCTCCGTGACCTGTGACTAAGGAGGAGGGCCTGAGTCTCTGTACATTGCTGCTTTGGGCTGTGTGGCTGGAGGAGCAGGGCTGCGAGTGGTGTGGTCAGGGATTCCATCTCACAGGAGCCCCTGACAGCCTGACCCGAAACACCTGGGCCGCTCTCCCTGCTTGCCACGCCCCCGCATATTCACCTTCAAAATCCTTCCCCTCCAAGCGCTTCCTGGGAATCTTACTTTGTCTACCTGCTGGTCAACGGAGGTCTGGTTTGCTGCTTCTGCCCGGGTGTTGCCTCTGAAGGAACCCACATCTCGCCGGACCCGCTTCGCGGCACCCTCCATGAGCTGTGACTAAGGAGGAGGGGCTGAGTCTTTGTACATTGCTGCTTTGGGCTGTGTGGCTGGAGGAGCAGGGCTGCGAGCGGTGTGGTCAGGGACTCCATCTCCCAGGAGCCCCTGACAGCCTGACCCGAAACACCTGGGCCGCTCTCCCTGCTTGCCACGCCCCCGCATATTCACCTTCAAAAACCTTCCCCTCCAAGCGCTTCCTGGGAATCTTACTTTGTCTACCTGCTGGTCAACGGAGGTCTGGTTTGCTGCTTCTGCCCGGGTGTTGCCTCTGAAGGAACCCACATCTCGCCGGACCCGCTTCGCGGATCCTGCTTCGCGGCACCCTCCGTGAGCTGTGACTAAGGAGGAGGGCCTGAGTCTCTCTACATTGCTGCTTAGGGCTGTGTGGCTGGAGGAGCAGGGCTGCGAGCGGTGTGGTCAGGGACTCCATCTCCCAGGAGCCCCTGACAGCCTGACGCGAAACACCTGGGCCGCTCTCCCTGCTTGCCACGCCCCCGCATATTCACCTTCAAAAACCTTCCCCTCCAAGCACTTCCGGGGAATCTTACTTTGTCTACCTGCTGGTCAACGGAGGTCTGGTTTGCTGCTTCTGCCCGGGTGTTGCCTCTGAAGGAACCCACATCTCGCCGGACCCGCTTCGCGGATCCCGCTTCGCGGCACCCTCCGTGAGCTGTGACTAAGGAGGAGGGGCTGAGTCTCTGTACATTGCTGTTGGGCTGTGAGGCTGGAGGAGCAGGGCTGCGAGCGGTGTGGTCAGGGACTCCATCTCCCAGGAGCCCCTGACAGCCTGACCCGAAACACCTGGGCCGCTCTCCCTGCTTGCCACGCCCCCGCATATTCACCTTCAAAATCCTTCCCCTCCAAGCGCTTCCTGGGAATCTTACTTTGTCTACCTGCTGGTCAACGGAGGTCTGGTTTGCTGCTTCTGCCCGGGTGTTGCCTCTGAATGAACCCACATCTCGCCGGACCCGCTTTGCGGGTCCCGCTTCGCGGCACCCTCCGTGAGCTGTGACTAAGGAGGAGGGCCTGAGTCTCTGTACATTGCTGCTTTGGGCTGTGTGGCTGGAGGAGCAGGGCTGCGAGTGGTGTGGTCAGGGACTCCATCTCACAGGAGCCCCTGACAGCCTGACCCGAAACACCTGGGCCGCTCTCCCTGCTTGCCACGCCCCCGCATATTCACCTTCAAAATCCTTCCCCTCCAAGCGCTTCCTGGGAATCTTACTTTGTCTACCTGCTGGTCAACGGAGGTCTGGTTTGCTGCTTCCGCCCGGGTGTTGCCTCTGAAGGAACCCACATCTCGCCGGACCCGCTTCGCGGCACCCTCCGTGGGCTGTGACTAAGGAGGAGGGGCTGAGTCTCTGTACATTGCTGCTTTGGGCTGTGTGGCTGGAGGAGCAGGGCTGCGAGCGGTGTGGTCAGGGACTCCATCTCACAGGAGCCCCTGACAGCCTGACCCGAAACACCTGGGCCGCTCTCCCTGCTTGCCACGCCCCCGCATATTCACCTTCAAAAACCTTCCCCTCCAAGCGCTTCCTGGGAATCTTACTTTGTCTACCTGCTGGTCAACGGAGGTCTGGTTTGCTGCTTCTGCCCGGGTGTTGCCTCTGAAGGAACCCACATCTCGCCGGACCCGCTTCGCGGGTCCCGCTTCGCGGCACCCTCCATGAGCTGTGACTAAGGAGGAGGGGCTGAGTCTTTGTACATTGCTGCTTTGGGCTGTGTGGCTGGAGGAGCAGGGCTGCGAGCGGTGTGGTCAGGGACTCCATCTCCCAGGAGCCCCTGACAGCCTGACCCGAAACACCTGGGCCGCTCTCCCTGCTTGCCACGCCCCCGCATATTCACCTTCAAAAACCTTCCCCTCCAAGCGCTTCCTGGGAATCTTACTTTGTCTACCTGCTAGTCAACGGAGGTCTGGTTTGCTGCTTCTGCCCGGGTGTTGCCTCTGAAGGAACCCACATCTCGCCGGACCCGCTTCGCGGATCCTGCTTCGCGGCACCCTCCGTGAGCTGTGACTAAGGAGGAGGGCCTGAGTCTCTCTACATTGCTGCTTAGGGCTGTGTGGCTGGAGGAGCAGGGCTGCGAGCGGTGTGGTCAGGGACTCCATCTCCCAGGAGCCCCTGACAGCCTGACGCGAAACACCTGGGCCGCTCTCCCTGCTTGCCACGCCCCCGCATATTCACCTTCAAAAACCTTCCCCTCCAAGCACTTCCGGGGAATCTTACTTTGTCTACCTGCTGGTCAACGGAGGTCTGGTTTGCTGCTTCTGCCCGGGTGTTGCCTCTGAAGGAACCCATATCTCGCCGGACCCGCTTCGCGGATCCCGCTTCGCGGCACCCTCCGTGAGCTGTGACTAAGGAGGAGGGGCTGAGTCTCTGTACATTGCTGTTGGGCTGTGAGGCTGGAGGAGCAGGGCTGCGAGCGGTGTGGTCAGGGACTCCATCTCCCAGGAGCCCCTGACAGCCTGACCCGAAACACCTGGGCCGCTCTCCCTGCTTGCCACGCCCCCGCATATTCACCTTCAAAATCCTTCCCCTCCAAGCGCTTCCTGGGAATCTTACTTTGTCTACCTGCTGGTCAACGGAGGTCTGGTTTGCTGCTTCTGCCCGGGTGTTGCCTCTGAAGGAATCCACATCTCGCCGGACCCGCTTCGCGGGTCCCGCTTCGCGGCACCCTCCATGAGCTGTGACTAAGGAGGAGGGGCTGAGTCTTTGTACATTGCTGCTTTGGGCTGTGTGGCTGGAGGAGCAGGGCTGCGAGCGGTGTGGTCAGGGACTCCATCTCCCAGGAGCCCCTGACAGCCTGACCCGAAAACACCTGGGCCGCTCTCCCTGCTTGCCACGCCCCCGCATATTCACCTTCAAAAACCTTCCCATCCAAGCGCTTCCTGGGAATATTACTTTGTCTACCTGCTGGTCAACGGAGGTCTGGTTTGCTGCTTCTGCCCGGGTGTTGCCTCTGAAGGAACCCACATCTCGCCGGACCCGCTTCGCGGGTCCCGCTTCGCGGCACCCTCCGTGAGCTGTGACTAAGGAGGAGGGCCTGAGTCTCTGTACATTGCTGCTTTGGGCTGTGTGGCTGGAGGAGCAGGGCTGCGAGTGGTGTGGTCAGGGACTCCATCTCACAGGAGCCCCTGACAGCCTGACCCGAAACACCTGGGCCGCTCTCCCTGCTTGCCACGCCCCCGCATATTCACCTTCAAAATCCTTCCCCTCCAAGCGCTTCCTGGGAATCTTACTTTGTCTACCTGCTGGTCAACGGAGGTCTGGTTTGCTGCTTCCGCCCGGGTGTTGCCTCTGAAGGAACCCACATCTCGCCGGACCCGCTTCGCGGCACCCTCCGTGGGCTGTGACTAAGGAGGAGGGGCTGAGTCTCTGTACATTGCTGCTTTGGGCTGTGTGGCTGGAGGAGCAGGGCTGCGAGCGGTGTGGTCAGGGACTCCATCTCCCAGGAGCCCCTGACAGCCTGACCCGAAACACCTGGGCCGCTCTCCCTGCTTGCCACGCCCCCGCATATTCACCTTCAAAATCCTTCCCCTCCAAGCGCTTCCTGGGAATCTTACTTTGTCTACCTGCTGGTCAACGGAGGTCTGGTTTGCTGCTTCCGCCCGGGTGTTGCCTCTGAAGGAACCCACATCTCGCCGGACCCGCTTCGCGGCACCCTCCATGGGCTGTGACTAAGGAGGAGGGGCTGAGTCTCTGTACATTGCTGCTTTGGGCTGTGTGGCTGGAGGAGCAGGGCTGCGAGCGGTGTGGTCAGGGACTCCATCTCCCAGGAGCCCCTGACAGCCTGACCCGAAACACCTGGGCCGCTCTCCCTGCTAGCCACGCCCCCGCATATTCACCTTCAAAAACCTTCCCCTCCAAGCGCTTCCTGGGAATCTTACTTTGTCTACCTGCTGGTCAAAGGAGGTCTGGTTTGCTGCTTCTGCCCGGGTGTTGCCTCTGAAGGAACCCACATCTCGCCGGACCCGCTTCGCGGGTCCCGCTTCGCGGCACCCTTCATGAGCTGTGACTAAGGAGGAGGGGCTGAGTCTTTGTACATTGCTGCTTTGGGCTGTGTGGCTGGAGGAGCAGGGCTGCGAGCGGTGTGGTCAGGGACTCCATCTCCCAGGAGCCCCTGACAGCCTGACCCGAAACACCTGGGCCGCTCTCCCTGCTTGCCACGCCCCCGCATATTCACCTTCAAAAACCTTCCCCTCCAAGCGCTTCCTGGGAATCTTACTTTGTCTACCTGCTGGTCAACGGAGGTCTGGTTTGCTGCTTCTGCCCGGGTGTTGCCTCTGAAGGAACCCACATCTCGCCGGACCCGCTTCGCGGGTCCCGCTTCGCGGCACCCTCCGTGAGCTGTGACTAAGGAGGAGGGCCTGAGTCTCTGTACATTGCTGCTTTGGGCTGTGTGGCTGGAGGAGCAGGGCTGCGAGTGGTGTGGTCAGGGACTCCATCTCACAGGAGCCCCTGACAGCCTGACCCGAAACACCTGGGCCGCTCTCCCTGCTTGCCACGCCCCCGCATATTCACCTTCAAAATCCTTCCCCTCCAAGCGCTTCCTGGGAATCTTACTTTGTCTACCTGCTGGTCAACGGAGGTCTGGTTTGCTGCTTCCGCCCGGGTGTTGCCTCTGAAGGAACCCACATCTCTCCGGACCCGCTTCGCGGCACCCTCCGTGGGCTGTGACTAAGGAGGAGGGGCTGAGTCTCTGTACATTGCTGCTTTGGGCTGTGTGGCTGGAGGAGCAGGGCTGCGAGCGGTGTGGTCAGGGACTCCATCTCCCAGGAGCCCCTGACAGCCTGACCCGAAACACCTGGGCCGCTCTCCCTGCTTGCCACGCCCCCGCATATTCACCTTCAAAAACCTTCCCCTCCAAGCGCTTCCTGGGAATCTTACTTTGTCTACCTGCTGGTCAACGGAGGTCTGGTTTGCTGCTTCTGCCCGGGTGTTGCCTCTGAAGGAACCCACAACTCGCCGGACCCGCTTCGCGGGTCCCGCTTCGCGGCACCCTCCGTGAGCTGTGACTAAGGAGGAGGGCCTGAGTCTCTGTACATTGCTGCTTTGGGCTGTGTGGCTGGAGGAGCAGGGCTGCGAGTGGTGTGGTCAGGGACTCCATCTCACAGGAGCCCCTGACAGCCTGACCCGAAACACCTGGGCCGCTCTCCCTGCTTGCCACGCCCCCGCATATTCACCTTCAAAATCCTTCCCCTCCAAGCGCTTCCTGGGAATCTTACTTTGTCTACCTGCTGGTCAACGGAGGTCTGGTTTGCTGCTTCCGCCCAGGTGTTGCCTCTGAAGGAACCCACATCTCGCCGGACCCGCTTCGCGGCACCCTCCGTGGGCTGTGACTAAGGAGGAGGGGCTGAGTCTCTGTACATTGCTGCTTTGGGCTGTGTGGCTGGAGGAGCAGGGCTGCGAGCGGTGTGGTCAGGGACTCCATCTCCCAGGAGCCCCTGACAGCCTGACCCGAAACACCTGGGCCGCTCTCCCTGCTAGCCACGCCCCCGCATATTCACCTTCAAAAACCTTCCCCTCCAAGCGCTTCCTGGGAATCTTACTTTGTCTACCTGCTGGTCAACGGAGGTCTGGTTTGCTGCTTCTGCCCGGGTGTTGCCTCTGAAGGAACCCACATCTCGCCGGACCCGCTTCGCGGGTCCCGCTTCGCGGCACCCTCCGTGAGCTGTGACTAAGGAGGAGGGCCTGAGTCTCTGTACATTGCTGCTTTGGGCTGTGTGGCTGGAGGAGCAGGGCTGCGAGTGGTGTGGTCAGGGACTCCATCTCACAGGAGCCCCTGACAGCCTGACCCGAAACACCTGGGCCGCTCTCCCTGCTTGCCACGCCCCCGCATATTCACCTTCAAAATCCTTCCCCTCCAAGCGCTTCCTGGGAATCTTACTTTGTCTACCTGCTGGTCAACGGAGGTCTGGTTTGCTGCTTCCGCCCGGGTGTTGCCTCTGAAGGAACCCACATCTCGCCGGACCCGCTTCGCGGCACCCTCCGTGGGCTGTGACTAAGGAGGAGGGGCTGAGTCTCTGTACATTGCTGCTTTGGGCTGTGTGGCTGGAGGAGCAGGGCTGCGAGCGGTGTGGTCAGGGACTCCATCTCCCAGGAGCCCCTGACAGCCTGACCCGAAACACCTGGGCCGCTCTCCCTGCTTGCCACGCCCCCGCATATTCACCTTCAAAAACCTTCCCCTCCAAGCGCTTCCTGGGAATCTTACTTTGTCTACCTGCTGGTCAACGGAGGTCTGGTTTGCTGCTTCTGCCCGGGTGTTGCCTCTGAAGGAACCCACATCTCGCCGGACCCGCTTCGCGGGTCCCGCTTCGCGGCACCCTCCGTGAGCTGTGACTAAGGAGGAGGGCCTGAGTCTCTGTACATTGCTGCTTTGGGCTGTGTGGCTGGAGGAGCAGGGCTGCGAGTGGTGTGGTCAGGGACTCCATCTCACAGGAGCCCCTGACAGCCTGACCCGAAACACCTGGGCCGCTCTCCCTGCTTGCCACGCCCCCGCATATTCACCTTCAAAATCCTTCCCCTCCAAGCGCTTCCTGGGAATCTTACTTTGTCTACCTGCTGGTCAACGGAGGTCTGGTTTGCTGCTTCCGCCCAGGTGTTGCCTCTGAAGGAACCCACATCTCGCCGGACCCGCTTCGCGGCACCCTCCGTGGGCTGTGACTAAGGAGGAGGGGCTGAGTCTCTGTACATTGCTGCTTTGGGCTGTGTGGCTGGAGGAGCAGGGCTGCGAGCGGTGTGGTCAGGGACTCCATCTCCCAGGAGCCCCTGACAGCCTGACCCGAAACACCTGGGCCGCTCTCCCTGCTAGCCACGCCCCCGCATATTCACCTTCAAAAACCTTCCCCTCCAAGCGCTTCCTGGGAATCTTACTTTGTCTACCTGCTGGTCAACGGAGGTCTGGTTTGCTGCTTCTGCCCGGGTGTTGCCTCTGAAGGAACCCACATCTCGCCGGACCCGCTTCGCGGCACCCTCCGTGGGCTGTGACTAAGGAGGAGGGGCTGAGTCTCTGTACATTGCTGCTTTGGGCTGTGTGGCTGGAGGAGCAGGGCTGCGAGCGGTGTGGTCAGGGACTCCATCTCCCAGGAGCCCCTGACAGCCTGACCCGAAACACCTGGGCCGCTCTCCCTGCTTGCCACGCCCCCGCCCTCGACCTACCCTTCATAACTGCTCCAGCTTTCCGCTGCGCGGGAGCGTCCCTGGAGAAGCCCGGGACAAGCCCGGGACAAGGGTGGGACCGTCTGTGGCCGTCCGTGGTCGGACGAGGTTGGGTTGGGCCATCCCCCTGATCTGGCATATTAATTAATTTATTATACCCCCCATCTATTATTATTGGTTTAAATCATGCCTTTACGCTCTGGTAAAGAACGGTCTGTTCAGCTGCAGACATCTAAGGGGGTGGTTTCAGGCCCCTTGGACGCATTCATCACTAGGGCAACAGGTATCTTGGAAAAAGAGATAGCTATGGCCGAAAAACGGCTCTCAATTGATTTAGTCAGTGGGAAACGCTCCTCGCTGGGAAAAATTGCCACAATACCTAGCCCAGATGCACCGGTACCGAGTGCTAGCCCCCTTCGGGTTGTCGCACCGGTGGACGTGCATCGAGAGGCGGAGGGTGAGGTTTCGTCTCTGGCCTCCTCTGACAGTGAGATCAACCCTGGTAATTTACAAGTCAGTGGGGCTGAGGGTAGTGTGCTTCTGGCTAGTCAATCCCAGCCGGATTCTTCCTCAGACGAGGACTTTACGAGAAACCTATCTCGTAAGAGGAAGAGACGCAAGGGCCGTCAGAGGAGAGGTGTAACCAAGATTTTAAAAACTAATGGCCTACCTCACCTAACCACCACACCCGATGCAATCCCTACTGCACCCCCTGCCCTGGTCTTAGATGATCCCCCGTACCCCCCCAAGTATCCCTTTGGGCTTTCAGATCCTTGTCCTACGTGTTATAGTAGCGACGATGGCTTGTTGGGTAAAATGGAAGCTTTATTTAAAACTCTTTTACTGCCCGTTTTAGAAAGAACAAGATTGATGACCGCAAAAATGGATGCACTTGAGAACCTTGTCAACACCAACACAGGTCTTTTAAAAAAACTAGTTTATCCACAAAGTGCTATGGCGAATTCCATTCCCCCTAGTAATTCCATTTTACAGGGAGTAGTGCCCGCGGGTAAGTTGCCTTCCTTATTACCCGCTAAGCCAGCATCCATAAGACCCGCTTCAAACAAACCCGAGGGGACGAGGGTAGGGGGTCGAATCGCGAACAGCGTAAACCCACCCTCATCGGCCAAAACTACACAGGTCTTAAAGAAGGCTAGCTCTAAACCCAATCCCTTGGGTCAGCCAAGCACCCTGAAGCCCGCTGTGGCTATGCAGGCCCAAGCCTCTGCGAGGGGTGATCCTAACTTACTTACACAGCCCAATAGAGCTAATGGAGCACTGGGGAGTAGATCCTTCAATCTTCCCATTCCCTCTCTAAAGGTAAAAAAACGGGCCCCTCGAGTATAGACCTTCCTGTTGAAGCCACCCCATATACGATCGTCCTAACAGGAGTTGCACCCCTTAGGGAGGACCAAACTGAATACTTTGGGGATCTCAAAAACAAAGTTGTATTTTGGTTAAATAAACATCGTCCTCTCCCCCCTTCCTCATCCACAGACATATTGAACGTGCGAAGAGTTGATTGGGTGGGTCACTGTACTAAAGACTTAGAAGGGGATTGTATTATCATATCCTTCAAGGACCCTTGGGTGGTGGACTTCATACGCAGGGAAGCTAGGTTTGGCAGACAGGGTGACATGCAGACATTGGGTCTTGGGTATTTTTTCCCCCATCGATCTTGTGAGCTCCCCCCCAACTTCATGATCCCAAGAAGACCCATTAGGAGATACCATGCAGATAGAATTCCCCCTACTCCGTATCTTCCCACATTGTTCAACCGCTTTGAATCCCTTTCTGGCCTAGAGGGTATTGATTGACTTTATTCTGCTACTAGGTGTAGGAATGATCCCAGCAGCTATGTAGGTGGGCCAGAAGTAGTCTGTACTATGGCACCGAGTCCGGGGGGAGGCACCTTGGAGATAGAGAATAGGACAACCCCAACACATAATATGGATGCTAATCTCGAGGGGGGCCCCCACCTCTTTAAGTGTGAGAACTTGGGAGTGGACCATTGCGTTCAGAACGCCACAACATCTCCTAGTCAAGAGGCGTCGCTAAAAATAGCCTCATGGAATATAGCAGGGTTAAAGGGGCGTCTGGGCTCAGAGGATTGGGTAGAGTTCATTGACACCTATGACATCCTATTATTCCAAGAGAGCTGGGCACTTGGTCCAATCCATAGGGTAGGGTTTCTGAACTTTTTCAAACCAGCGGTGAAGGGACACAGAGGTAGAGCCTCAGGGGGCCTAGTTATCTGGGTCAAACAGTCTACTGGCTATCGGCCAGTGGAAATTGTTGTGGACAACCCGGACATGCTGGGAATTAAACTACGTAAAGAAAACTGCCAAGATGTTGTAGTCATTAACATCTATGCTCGAGGCCGCCCAGTAGGGCGTAGTCCCATCATACTAAACATACTTGAATCGTACCTTGAGGGGATTGGGAGAGATAAGTTTCTTATTTTAGCGGGTGACCTCAACTGCACCTTTGAACCCCTGCTCAGTGCGGGGGAGGACCTGGGGTTGGAGGACGACACCGTGTGGAATATCCCGATGTTGTCCCTGAACAATATTAAAAGAGGCACTGAGGCGGCACTACACTGGGCGGGATTGTGTCTGGACTGGGGTCTGAAAGCCGTCAATGGTCGTACGGCCTCTGATAAATCCGGCAAACCCACCTTTGACAACGGGGTTAGTAAAAGCAGAATAGACTATATTCTCCTAAAAATAGAATATTGGCCATTTCTGGACGACATGGAAGTCATGGTTCGCCCCGAAAGTGACCATAACCCTCTGTCACTTAGTCTAAGACTTCCTGGTGTCCCCGGCAGGCCTACCTCTGCTGTATATATAACGGGTGATGGCATCCTGACCAATGACAGAAGAAGGCTTAAATGGACAAGGGTTGTAGAGAATACCTCCCTCCTAGATGGCATTACAGAGGTAGTATTGATAGAGCAAGATTTCGCATCGCGACTTGCTCGAGTCAAGAACCTCGGAAAATCTATTATAATCTCATAACTTCAATTGTTCGTTTTACTAATTTATGTATTTTGAATGTGCGTGGGTATCATAGAGATGCTTGCCTATGTGTTTTACTAATACGATTAATCCTTGTTCCTAAAATGGCCGCTGCTTGACTTTCCTCTTCTGCGCATGCGTCAGTCACACTCACGTGACTTCACGTAGAGATAGTTTTGGAGGGAAAGGGTGCGCATGCGTAATCGCCATAAAATGGCAGCTTAATGTGATAATGAAGTGAAGCTCGTGCTATTGCTCATCGTGTCGTTATGTGTAGCACTTACCCGTAATTGCATAGTATATTTTTATGATGATAAATCTGAAGTACGAAATTTTAACATGAAATACCTTCGTTTATTTCTATGTGCTAATTTGTTTTCGCTTACTTTTCATGTATCCTCGGCACGGAGGGGTGATGGGGGCTTGGGAGTCCATCTTGGAGGGCAGTACTGCGCAGAAGCAGCCGAGGCGAGGTGGCATTGAAACCAAGCCAACAGAAGGTTGCTGCCAAAGTCATGCATGGGAAGATGCACCTTCACCCAGCCAGAGGAATAAAAATGCTACATTTATTACATTGTATTCTTCTCCATTGTATTCTGTGTGACTTCTCGTGAGAACCCCAATCTTGTTAGGCGGTGCCCAAACATGTAAATAGGGGCTTAGAAAAGCCTGTTTTGATTGGTGTGTTAACCAAATCCTACCTTAGGACCAATCGAAATTGGGGATTCTGACACTTTGCAACATATGGGGGGTGATACACTGTCCCAAAACAGTATATCTAGCCTAGGTTCACCTAGGGAATTTGTCCGACTTGTCTGAATAGCTGACCTGTCACTGACCCAACGCACTCAATAGGTGACTTGATACAGAGGTGCTGCGGAGCTCTCTGTCCGAAATTTGACCATAGACTCTAAAGGTTTTTACTGAACCTTAAGTGCTGGCGGAGCACTTTGCTGGGGAGTTCGCTAACCCAATCGGGGTTCTGACTGATAGCTGCAGAGAGGGTGGAGCGCAGGCGTTGCTTCCGAACTGCGGGTGCTGGTCGTATCCTGGTGGTCCTGTCCTGATCCTAATCTGGGTTTCCTGTCCTGTCCTGAGGTGTCCCTACTGCACCTGCTGTCCCATTGATGACTGCTATTCCTTGGGGTATTTCCTGTCCTTAATTGACCCGTGGCCAGGGTTGGTTTTCACACCAGTCTAGGTAAATATCTTGCAGAAAACTCTAAACTGCACCTTTCTATTTTTCTGTCTTTGCTTCAATAAAGACATACCTTTGCATATGATAATTTTCCATGTTTTTTTCTCAAAGCAACCATTGCATCTCATTAAAGTCATTTGCCTTTAATTTCATAAGCATGTTCCTATGTTCCCCTGCCTTTTTAGTATAAATCTTTCCATACTGTTTATGAATTAAATATGTTTTACAATTTTCTCTTAAATACTGAATTGAAGTAATAACGTTAGAATTATAGCGTGTTGCATTTTTCTACCCTTCCATAGATGTATAGGTTTCTCTGGTGTCTTTTCTCTCGAAATATGACCCATTGATAAAATTCCTAATACGTGCATAAAATTCCTAGCATTAAGTACACTCCCTTGAATTCCATTTTCGGTTTTTCTGAATTCCCTCATTATTGGGTTAGATGGTTACCTGTATACTCTTCCTATATGGTTATGTGCTCTTCGTTATTCTGATTATAGATTGCCTCATTACTATAAACTGTATGTTTGCAGAATCTGAAATCTAAGATAAACTTTAAAAACTTCCCAGTTGTCCGTGGTCATTTGATGAAACATTGAAATAATTTTTATGTTGGGTTTTGTATTTTTGCTGCCTTTCCTTTTACAGCTAGCTCCCTGACCCATCGTGGTCATAGGTACCCATAACTGTGGATGGTAAGTTGGGTACACTGGAAGTAATCGAAAGGGACCCACAATTATTGGTAGTAGATTGTATGGTCATCCGATCAATGTATATGGTGAAATGAAATATATGGGCCCGAAACCTGAGTGGTGAAAATATTGGTTGGGTGACCTGCGATCTCTATCAGTAATTTTCTGGTAGCATCGAGGATGGTTAGGGAATAGCTAAAGGCTAGGTAGGACTAGTTAGGATTAACTAAGTTGGATGCTGCTAATGAGAGTAGACAATTCGAGTGATTTGATCACTCACTTGAAGTGTTTGCTTTAAAAATTATGAAATGTTTTAAAATCGTTATTCTTGTTATTATACTGTTATATGTATTAATCCATTCGTTTGTAAAACGTTTTATGTGTTGTCGGAAATCCCCGGGGAATTGAATAGCGAGTGGTGAATAGAATCCACTTGCTTTGAGGTCACTGGCTTTCAAGGAAAGTTGGTGCGGGTTAGGCAGAACTGGAAGCACTAACTAGGGTTTTCTGAATGCATGATTGAATAAATGTTAGTAACGAGGTTCATTTGCAAAATTCCTATTGTGGCATAACCTAGTGAGGGTCACACCGGGAGAGTAGCAGGTTCATCGGAGCTTGAGTGAAAGCAAAAGGGCTCCCTGGTGAAACTTTAGACTTGGATATATCCCGGAAAGGTGGATGAGTCTAGGGAAGTAGCAGGTGCTCCAATGCTAGTGTGAAGGGTAGGCAGAAGAGATCTACCCGTAGTGTGTGAAAAGTAAATGGAAGTAGTTTACTTGCAGTAAAACACAAGCTTTTCTGTCTAGACACTTGAGCACAGTGGCGAATGTGTATTCGTTGTTAAATAACCAAGCACTAGCACTTTAGAAAGAAAGAAAGTTTCCGTTACCTTGTGAAGGAGGGAGTCAGTCGCGAAGCTGCTCTGACGTCACTCCGTGCCGCGCTGGGATTGGTAGGCGTAGCGAGCTGGTAGCAGAGCTGAATTATTATAAAGGAGGGGTGAGCGCCGGAGCGTGGGAACTGTCTCGCGAAAGGGCCGCGCACCCATTGGTCGAGATTATTTGAACTCGTGCATTTCATTGGTCGCACGAAAATAATAGACGCACTCGGATTGGAAGTGATTTTGTAAACAAAGTCACTCGTAAAAATCGTATGTGGCATTCGTATAGACCACATACCAGACCTGATCCACGGCATATGGGATTTGAGGACGATCAGTGGAAAGGCGTTAAAAACGACATTATGTACGGAAATAAGAGAAAAGTGTCTCTTGTAAACAAAGTGAAGAATTATTTCAAAAAGGACAAGCCGATTAAAACTAGAGAAGGTGTTGTCATACCGCAACCCAACACTCCCGCATCTTTCATGATGTTCGATAAAGGGTACAACACATGTGTATGGTTGGAGAATTGGGTGGAATACACGAAGGATGACGGAGTATTGGCTTTTCCGTTAGAGGGTACCTTTAACAGTAGGATTCTATTCAATCTTAGAACCCGAATGAATGACTTACATCCCAGACCTAGGTTAACACAGTATGAAGCACTAGAGGAATGGGAGATTGAGGCTTTTGAGAGAGATAAGCCCCGAATGGATAAAGGGTTAACTAAATTTTATCCAAAATTAAAGCAGGAAGCCCGAGCCAAAAAGATGAAACAGTGGAGACAGAATATGATTGTAGAAGGACTGTTTCCCATGTTGCCAGCATGTGGTCCTCCTGGGGGGGAGAAGAAAACAGAAAAATGCAAACATTGGGTACCTATTGGAGAGTCGGATGATGAATTATTAGATGACCTGTTTATGAGAAGTCCGCCTCCTTATAATGAAAGAAATAGACCTTCCAGTGAGGGGGATAATTCCCGAAGACTTCATCTTCAGGATGAGGCCCGATCAGCCAGTGCAGGAGGGGGTTGGCCCATACCTCCTTATACCGAGAGCTTAGGTCCTGTAGATACAAGAGATATCTATCCAAGAATATCAGCTGGTGGGTGTTAGACCTGTCTGGATTTTTTTGCGTAGTCCCTCCTCATTATTCTTTATTTTGTCCCCTTTTTGCCCCTCATACCCTTAATATTTTTTGTGTCTACTACTTTTTATAGGTGTTGGTCAAGGGGATAGGTGTTCTTTTCCCCCCCCATAGTCTTTTACCTCAGGCCCAGAGGCCTGTTCTGACAGGAAAGTTGGAACCACACAAAATGGTGGCTTCCAACTGCCCTAACTGTCACACTCAGAACCTGGCCATAGCCTAACATAGGGCGTTCTAGAACCTTCTGGTCCACTCTGGACCACTGAAGGGCAGCCTATATAAGGCGGAATGCGGGGCAGCCATTTTGTCTACCTGTGAGAGTCAGCTGGAGGACAGGCTATCCTGGCAGGTGGGAGGAGACTAGTGTAAGGGTTGAACTCCTGGACTGGGAAGCAGCCTAATAATTCCACTTCTCTATTTCTCCTGTGGGTTCCTTGTCCTGTCCCCGCTGTGGAAGTTTAAAGGAGACCCTGGGCGCCTGACTGACCCCTAGCTTCAAAATAGTGGGGTGTAGGCAGGAGAAGGAGACTGCGGCGCTGAGGAGCGCAGTCCTCTGCCCAGTGGTAGGAACTGAACTAAGGAGGGCTCCTGTTAACTGTCCAGTAAAAAAGGAGCTGGGGTCCTAGAGTGGAAAAAGCGCCCTGTGGCTTCATCCTGTGGAAGCCTCTTGGATCCCCCCTTTCCCTGTTGAGGGCAAGAAGTAAGCTTGTGACCTGGGTGGCACTGGGCATCTCTTACCTGTGTCAGGACTGGCAGGGAGCCGACACTTTACTAATTGAGACTGGAGGAAGATTCCTTTGAGCCTGGGCAGCCTTGTGAGGCCAGCGCCGTAAACGGGACCCCGGGGGCACCTGTCGCGCTCTGTGTGCTATTGCGTGAAGTTACTTTTGGGTGGTCTGCAACCTTCACACTGTGCCTCTAGAATTGCATGCCTTAACCCTAGGCCAGGCTACCCTAGGTAACCTGTCATCCCAGGTTCCAACATTTGGTGCCTAGCGGTGGGATACTGACTTGGTTGCAGCTACTCACTAGTAATCCAACGCAATACACTGACCTACACCAGGAGTTTTCTCCTTGCGGCCCTCCTAATTTGAATTTTGTTTTTTCTAAATTTATTTCTGGTGGTGGGTGGAGGTTAACCCCAGGTCACTTCTTGTTTTTCTCCTGTGAGTTGATTCTATCCCATAGCGAAAGATGGAATTGAATTTTAAAGAGCTGGAAGCCAATACTGTGGCCCAACTCAGAGATTGGTGTCAGCATCAAGGGGTATTTTTTAATAAAGGTGCCAAGAAAGGAGAGTTGCTGACAAGCATAAGGGCATGGGTGGAAGCTCATATAAGGGAGGAACCAGAAACTGAAGAGGGTGATGAGGACACTGTCCCTGAGGCTGCATTGTTGAACCAAGTGGGAAGTGGGAATCTGCTGACAGGTCCCAGGATACCTTCAAGGGCAAGCAGCAGCGTCTCAGACAGGGGTTTAACTGAAGCCGAGCTAGAAGATAGGAGGGAGGAGAGGAGAATGAAGTTGGAATTAGCTAGGATGGATATGGAAAGGGAGGAAAGGAGGTTAGCTCATGAGCGAACCATCAAGGAGATGGACCTACAAGCCGTACTAAGAAGGTCTCCCAATCCTGATAATGGTGGCAGCGAAAATAAAGTGAACACCAGGGAATCCAGACCCTATTTACCCAAAGATGTCATTGCTAGCTACACCCCAGGTGATGACATTGCCAAATGGTTGGCCGCCTACGAAGTTTCTTTAAGGGCTCACGGGATCTTAGAAACTCACTGGGGAGGTGGGCTGTATAAATACATGCCACCTGCTGGCAGAGACACCTTGTTGGCTCTGGAGCAGGATGAGCAAACCCACTACCCTGCAATGAAGGTGGCATTGTGAAAAAGTTTGGACTTACCCCTGAAAGGTACAGACAGAAATTCAGGGGAAGTCACAAAATGAGTACCCAGAATTGGGTAGACTTTTTAGACTACGCCAAGAAAGCTTTGGAGGGTTGGGTCAAGGGCAGCGGAGGTGAAAGACTATGAGGGGCTGTACAATCTATTTTTGAAAGAACACCTCCTCGAGAAATGTTTTCCCGAGTTGCGCCAACACCGGGTGGACAGCAAGCTGACCGATCCCCGGAAGCTTGCAGAGGAGGCGGACACTTGGGCAAGTACCCGGGTGTCCTCAAAGGGGACTGGAGGGGATTCTCAAAAAGCCGGACAGGGTGCCCCTCAGAAGAAAGAGGGAGGAGATAAAAAGAAGGAGTTCACCAAAGGTCCCCAAAATAATTTCCAAGGTAAGGGAGCAGGTTTCACCCCTAGGGCAAACCCGCCCAGAAACCCTAATCCTGGCCAAAGCCAGCAGCCAAGGGTTCTCCACTGTTTTGAATGTGGTGGTGTTGGACATTATAAGGGAGATGTCAGATGCCCAAAGAGACCATCCCCTCCCACCGGAGGAAAGTCACCGGGAGTAGCTAGTGTAGCGCTCGGGGAGGAGTTGCCCTTAGATAAGGGGGGTGAGTGGGCGGGTGTCACCTTAGTGTCCCTGGGAGAGCGGGAGATGGTACCAAAGATCCAGGTGCCCCCAAATACTACAAAGTATGGGCAATGGGTTACCATCAATGGCAAGGAGGGGAGGCTCTGAGAGATACAGGAGCCAGTATGACTATGGTGAGAAGTCAACTGGTGTCTCCAGGGCAGGTTGTTCCTAATGTACTCAACCCCGCCGCGATGGCTGACGGCAGAATGGGCCACTATCCAGTGGCTGAGGTTCCCTTTGAGTGGGAAGGGGTTGCAGGTTCACTTCTGGTTGCCGTAAGCCCTGCCGTGCCAGTTGATTGTCTGTTGGGGAATGACATGGAGCACAACACTTGGAGAGAGGTGGAATACCGGACGCATTCTGCGATGCTGGGTACACCTGACTGGGCCTGTGTAAGCACACGGTCTGCGACTGCCCGGAGAGGGAGTTCGCCTGGGTTGGAGCCTGGAACAATGGCCCAACCCGCTGCCAAAAAGGGACAGAATCGGAGACAGGGACAGCCTGCTTCGGCTTCCACGCCCCATGTGACAGATCGGCCACCTGCGGTGGTAGGCCAGGAGTCCATGGAGGGGGGAGTAGACTCTCTGGAGGATTTACCCATCCCTGCTGAATGGCATGTGGAGGGAGGTCCTACCAGAGAGGAATTCTGTAAGGGGCAGAGGGAGTGCCCTACCCTTGAGGGACTGAGGCGTCAGGCTGAAGCCCAGGCAGCAGGTGATGCTACGGGACACCACCATATTTACTGGGAGGATGGCCTCCTCTACAGTGAACCTAAGGTACCTCTACCTGGCTCATCAAGGGCCTTGGTGGTCCCGCAGCAATACCGAGCCTTTCTGCTGGAATTGGCTCATGCGATACCACTGGCAGGACACTTAGGCCAGGACAAGACCTTTGCACGGCTTGTTCTCCACTTTTACTGGCCTCAGATGAAAGCGGCGTCCAACACATACTGTAGGACATGTGTATCCTGCCAGGCCAGTGGGAAAACAGGGGTGAAGCTAAAGGCTCCCCTGGAACCACTTCCTGTCGTTAGCACCCCCTTTGAAAGGGTGGGCATCGACATTGTAGGGCCATTGGATCCACCAACAACAGCTGGTCACAGGTTTATCCTGGTTCTGGTGGATCATGCCACACGGTACCCAGAGGCCATCCCTCTGAGGACTGTTACTGCACCTGTGGTGGCTAGGGCCCTGATGGGAATCTTTACCCGGGTAGGATTTCCCAAGGAGGTTGTGTCTGACAGGGGGACCAACTTCCTGTCCGCTTACATGCGGACCATGTGGAAGGAGTGTGGGGTGACCTACCGGTTCACCACTCCTTATCACCCCCAGTCCAATGGACTGGTTGAGAGGTTTAATAAGACCCTGAAGGGCATGATAAGAAGTCTGCCGGAGAGCTTACGGAGGAAGTGGGACGTCCTCCTACCTTGCTTGCTGTTCTCCTACAGAGAGGTGCCGCAGAAAGGAGTGGGCTTCAGCCCTTTCGAATTGTTGTATGGGCACCCTGTGCGTGGGCCTCTCAGCCTGGTGAAGGATGGATGGGAGAAGTCTCCCAGAAAACCTCCCCAGGATGTGGTGAGCTACATGCTGGCCTTCAGAAGCCAGATGGCCAAGTTGTGGAAGCAGGCTGCTGACAACTTGGAGGCCAGTCAGGCAGTCATGAAGAAATGGTACGACCAAAATGCTCACCCGGTGGAGTTGGAGCCTGGCCAGAAAGTATGGGTGATGGAACCTGGAGAGCTAAGTGCCCTTCAGGATCGTTGGACAGGCCCATTTGAGGTGTTGGAGAAGAAGGGTAAGGCCACTTACTTGGTGGATCTTAAGACCCCGCGGCAGCCCCTACGGGTGCTGCATGCCAATCGCCTCAAACCCCACCATGAGAGGCCAGAGGTCATCCTGATGTTGGTGACTGATGGTGCTGAGGAAGCAGAAAGCGAGCCTCTCCCAGATCTCTTTTCATGCCAAGAGAAGGATGGGTCGGTGGAGGGAGTGATTCTCTCCCCATCCCTAACTCCTGAGCAGCGAGAGGATTGCCGCCAGGTATTGGGGCAGTACTCTTCGCTGTTCTCCCTTGTCCCGGGAAGAACCCACCTGTGTACCCATGATGTGGACACAGGAGACAGCCCCCCAGTGAAATCCAAGACCTACAGGCTGTCGGACAAGGTGAAGGCTAGCATCCATGGCGAAGTTGCCAAGATGTTGGAGCTAGGAGTGATAGAACCTTCCAGCAGCCCTTGGTCCAGTCCGGTGGTGCTAGTCCCAAAAGCCGCCCCACCGGGCACCACACCAGAACTGAGGTTCTGTGTGGATTACCGAGGACTGAACTCAGTTACCAAGACTGATGCTCATCCAATCCCTAGGGCAGATGAGTTAATTGACCGGCTAGGAGCTGCCCAATACCTAAGTACCTTTGACCTCACTTCAGGGTACTGGCAGATCTCCTTGACAGATGGAGCAAAGGAAAGGTCAGCCTTCTCCACGCCTGAGGGACACTTCCAGTTCTGTGTGATGCCCTTTGGGCTCAAGAACGCCCCTGCCACATTTCAGCGGCTGGTGAACCAGGTCCTCTCTGGAATGGAGAGTTTCTCTGCTGCTTACCTGGATGACATTGCTGTCTTCAGTAGCAGTTGGGAGGACCATTTGCAACATTTGCAAGCAGTTCTCCAAGCCCTGAAACAAGCTGGATTGACCATCAAAGCCAGCAAATGCCAGATTGGGCAGGGGTCGGTTGTGTACCTTGGACACTTGGTGGGTAGGGGGTCAGTGCAGCCCCTGCAGGCGTAGATTGAGGCAATCATGGCCTGGGAACCCCCCAAGACACAGACTGAGGTCCGAGCTTTCCTGGGCCTCACAGGTTACTACCGTCGCTTTGTGAAGGGGTACGGCACTATTGTAGCGCCCCTCACAGAGCTCACCTCTAGGAAACAACCTCGATGGGTAGTTTGGACAAAGGCTTGTCAGCAAGCCTTTGAAAAGTTGAAGCAGGCCATGTGTGAAGCACCGGTCCTGAAGGCTCCCGATTTCTCCAAGGAGTTCATTGTTCAAACAGATGCATCCGAACATGGCATTGGGGCAGTGTTATCGCAACTAAATGAAGAGGGCCTGGATCAGCCTGTAGTCTTCTTATCCAGGAGACTGCTTCCCCGGGAACAGAAGTGGAGTGCCATTGAGAGGGAAGCTTTTGCGGTGGTGTGGGCTCTGAAGAAGCTGCGGCCATACCTCTTTGGCTCGCACTTCCTGGTTCAGACTGACCACCGCCCCCTTCGTTGGCTGATGCAAATGAAGGGGGAAAATCCCAAGCTGTTGAGGTGGTCCATCTCCCTACAGGGAATGGACTTCCGGGTGGAACATCGGCCTGGAGTGGACCACGCCAATGCAGACGGTCTCGCCAGGTATTTCCGCCTTAGTGAAGAGGACTCCCAAGGGGTTGGGTAGTTCTCCCCTCTTTCAGCTGGGGGGGACGCGTGTTAGACCTGTCTGGATTTTTTTGCGTAGTCCCTCCTCATTATTCTTTATTTTGTCCCCTTTTTGCCCCTCATACCCTTAATATTTTTTGTGTCTACTACTTTTTATAGGTGTTGGTCAAGGGGATAGGTGTTCTTTTCCCCCCCCCATAGTCTTTTACCTCAGGCCCAGAGGCCTGTTCTGACAGGAAAGTTGGAACCACACAAAATGGTGGCTTCCAACTGCCCTAACTGTCACACTCAGAACCTGGCCATAGCCTAACATAGGGCGTTCTAGAACCTTCTGGTCCACTCTGGACCACTGAAGGGCAGCCTATATAAGGCGGAATGCGGGGCAGCCATTTTGTCTACCTGTGAGAGTCAGCTGGAGGACAGGCTATCCTGGCAGGTGGGAGGAGACTAGTGTAAGGGTTGAACTCCTGGACTGGGAAGCAGCCTAATAATTCCACTTCTCTATTTCTCCTGTGGGTTCCTTGTCCTGTCCCCGCTGTGGAAGTTTAAGGGAGACCCTGGGCGCCTGACTGACCCCTAGCTTCAAAATAGTGGGGTGTAGGCAGGAGAAGGAGACTGCGGCGCTGAGGAGCGCAGTTCTCTGCCCAGTGGTAGGAACTGAACTAAGGAGGGCTCCTGTTAACTGTCCAGTAAAAAAGGAGCTGGGGTCCTAGAGTGGAAAAAGCGCCCTGTGGCTTCATCCTGTGGAAGCCTCTTTGATCCCCCCTTTCCCTGTTGAGGGCAAGAAGTAAGCTTGTGACCTGGGTGGCACTGGGCATCTCTTACCTGTGTCAGGACTGGCAGGGAGCCGACACTTTACTAATTGAGACTGGAGGAAGATTCCTTTGAGCCTGGGCAGCCTTGTGAGGCCAGCGCTGTAAACGGGACCCCGGGGGCACCTGTCGCGCTCTGTGTGCTATTGCGTGAAGTTACTTTTGGGTGGTCTGCAACCTTCACACTGTGCCTCTAGAATTGCATGCCTTAACCCTAGGCCAGGCTACCCTAGGTAACCTGTCATCCCAGGTTCCAACAGTGGGGATGCCAGACACTCCCGTGAAAGCGATTTTTCCCCGAGACCTCCCTATGAGGGTGAGCCAAGACCCTCAGGTTCAGGAATGCCATTTTTACAGCCTCTATATGAAAGAGAACCAAGGTCCCTAGGTACAGGAAGTTTGTTCCCAAGACCAAATTATGGTGAAGGACCTAGTGAGACTCATCCCACTGCCCCGAGTTATGCTCCCACTCTGACCCCACAGGTGTTACATGACAAATCCGTAGAAAGATTATTGGAAGAAAAGGAGCGAGAAATTCTAGCAAGGCAGAGAGCTGAGATAATTCAGAAAATGTCCCAGTTAAATACCAGTCCTGAGGCATTGACAATCCCAGTAACAATCGGACCCGTGGTTCCATTGTATGGGGATCGGCATGAGAGTCCAAACCCTCCAGTCATTTCCCCAGTCATAACCCAGCCAAGACCAGAACCCTTAATTGTAGATAAACAGACAAGCGAGGGCAAGTCTGAAGTCTCACTAATGGATCTGCCCAAAAGAAATACAGGGAAAAGAATGCAGAAAAGGCATAATCCTTTTAATGCGAGGGAGATTCAAATGGAATCGACTTCGGGTACTAGAATTGTCACTTTGGTCACACCTGAGGAAATCGAAAGATGGAGCCAAGAATTAGAAAAACAAACTTCGCAGACGAAACCTTTAGATCTCTACAAACTGAGAGTAGAAATAGAAGAACTAATGGCAGGAAATGTGGGATTAGACAGATTAAATACCTACTCTGAAGAAGAGCTGTTGTTTATTTGCAAAAGTCTTACCCGAAATGCCCGAGTACTTCATGAAAAATTGACAGATACTGCTGCTAGCATGGGAATAGATATTTCAAAATCGAAACCCTTGCAGAAACCATACAGAGCAGAATTTTCAGACAAAGATTTGGAAAACCTGAATATATCAGGGAAAAAGGCACAGGTCAAGGAACTATTGACAGTGTTACAGAAATGGGGAGACGTAGAAATATGGAAAGCCAGATGGGCTAGGAAAAAAGATGAGGCCAGGTCTAAGCAGGTAACTCCCGGATTCGTTCTAAAAGAAATTGACAAACCAGAACAGTTATGCCCTATGCGCGAAGTGCCAGGAGGAAAATATGTACATGTTCCATGGTCCAGACAGGATATTGTGTCCTTTACCAATGACTTCCCGAAATTACGAGAAAAGCCCGTCGATTGGTACCGGCAGGTAGAAAGATTTGTAAAGGTACAAAAATGCTTGTGGAAGGACCTGGATGGATTCTTCGACATAGTGGTACCTGTAGATCTGTGGACTGAGTGTAAAATCGCCATAGGTTGGCCTAGTGAGGAATACCCGAGGGACTCAGCAACAGGAGAACCATCTAAGGAAGTGATGAAAAAATATGATCAGGTAATTCAGCATCTGAAGCTAAAAGTGCCCGCAAAGGAAACTGATTGGACCAAGATAGATAGAACCACGCAGGAAAGGGACGAGACTGTGCACTCCTTTTATGAAAGGCTGTTGCTGGTGTTCAAAACGTACAGTGGTATAGATAACATCGAGATGAAGGACATGACGCACTTCATTTACAGGTTTGTAAACGGTTTAAGACCAGAAATTTGTCAGTGGATAAAAGATAACAAAATCTGTTGGCAGTCCAAGAAAATGGACGAGGTCCTACGGTACGCAAAGTACTGTGAGGACGAAATGGCAGAAAAGAAAAAGGCCCTGAAGGAAAAGATGATGTGGGCTCAAGTAAAGCTCGCAGAACAGCAGGAAAAACAATTGAATAAGCTAAATAAAACTACTCAGAACCAAGGCCCTGGGGGTGGGGGTGGAGGAAAGCCCCGAGCAAAAATGAGCAGAGAGGAAGCCAAAAAGAAATTTCCCTGCCACCAGTGCGGGGAAATTGGACATTGGAGAGACGAGTGTCCGTATTTACAGTCCGATAATACCCAAACACCTGATTTAATTCCACAGACGCAGAATGAAAAGCCAAGAAAGACCCAGCAGCAGGTAAAAATGATTCAAATACCCCGAGCGCCAAAGCCAACTTTTAAGGGAAAATCACCGCAGGGAGATGATATAGAGATTTGGGGAGGCAATGAGAACAGAAATGCAGCAACTTCGCAATATTTGTTAAATGACACTTTTTTCTGTGACGACGAGTACTGACGGGGCCTGAGAGGGGAGGACAAGGAGTGCGTACTTGGCGCCTCTTTGCCGGTAGACCAGTCAGGGCCATACATTGAAGGAAAGGTTGATGGAAATGATGTCACCTTTCTATTGGACACTGGTGCTACCCGTTCCACTGTAAGAACAGCAGACGTTCCAAACCTACCCCTCTCGGGAGAAGCAATCCAAGTAGTGGGAGTATCTAATCAATTGATTAGTACCCCCGTTACCGAGCCCATGGAGATCTCAATAGGGAACTTCAAAGAAATGCACAGATTTGTCGTCTGTGATACCAGTCCAGTGAACTTACTGGGACGTGATTTGCTGTGCAAAATGAACTGCACTATCTTTTGCACACCAAAGGGCGTTGAGATTCAAACCCCAGACGAAGATGGTATTTACAAGCTAATGTTAGTCAGACCTGACTCAGAAATTAAGCGAATGACTATACAAGACTTACCTGAAGAACTCCAACAGACAGTAAAGCCAGAAGTATGGGACTTTACTGGAAAGGATGTAGGATTAATGGCCAATGTAGATCCAATACAAATAGCCATAAAGGAAAATGCAGCCTACCCCAATACTAAGCCATACAGAATGAGTGCCGAAGTGAGAGCAGGAGTTGCCATTGAAATACAGAAATTGCTAGAAGCAAACATCATACAAGAAGTGATGAGTAGCCCGTGTAATTCCCCAATAATTGGAATCAAGAAACCTAGTGGCAAGTACAGAGTAGTGCAGGACCTGAGAAAGGTAAACAAAATTGTGGTTCCTTGTTGTCCTATTGTCCCAAACCCAGCTGTGATTCTGTATCAGATTCCCTGGGATGCTGAATGGTTTACTGTGATAGACCTATGTCACGCATTATTTTCGATCCCATTGCATCCAGATAGCAAATTTCTTTTCTCATTTGCTTTCAACAGTCACGTGTACGTTTGGAACAGGGTCCCCCAGGGGTACACAGAAAGCCCCTCTATCTTTAATCAGATCTTGAAAAAATGCCTGGAAACTTTAGTCTTACCTAGAAAGTCTGTTTTGGTGCAATACATTGACGACCTCTTGGTGGCGTCCAAAAGTCATAGGGATTGCGTGATTGACACCATTGCCCTACTAAATCACCTAAGTGAAAAGGGACATAAAGTGGCCCCTGAAAAATTACAGTTCTGTTCAAAATCAGTGAAATATCTGGGGCACCAGATAGAAAAAGGAATCAGAAAAGTCACCTCAGAGAGAGTCAGAATAATTCAAAAGATGCAGTTACCCCGTACTCAGAAAGAAGTCAGAATGTTCCTTGGATTAGTAGGTTACTGCAGGCAATGGATTGTGGGATTCGCAGTCCATGCAAAGCCTTTAATAAAAATGACAAAGAAAGGAGCACCGGACCATGTAGAATGGGATGATGAAAGCTTAACAGCATTTACTAAATTAAGGGACTGTCTGTGTACAGCTCCTTCTTTGGGAATGCCAGATTATTCCAAGGAGTTTGCTTTATTCTGTGACACACGAGACAATTGTGCATTGTCGGTCCTAACTCAGGAACATGGCTTAACTAGACGGCCCGTGGCATATTTTTCTGCCACTTTAGATCCAGTGGCTGCTGGATTACCTGGATGTTTGAAAGCAGTGGCTGCAACATGCACAAGTTTAGAACAGAGTGAATCTATTGTCATGGGACATCCTGTAACTGTGTATGTTCCACACGCAGTTGTGATTTTACTAACAAGAACCAAGACTCAGTATCTCACCCCTAGTCGGCTGACTAAATACGAGAGGATTCTCGTGGGTGCTGCAAATGTGGCCATCACTCGGTGTAATATACTGAACCCAGCCACTCTACTCCCTGACTCAATGGTTTTAGAAGACCAGGGGGAGAATGAGCATGACTGCATTGACCTGACAGAATTCAGTACTAAACCCCGCCCAGACATTAAAGAAACACCCTTGCCTGTACATGATGAAGAATGGTTTGTGGATGGTTCATGCATGAGACACGAACTTGTAGGCCTAAGTGCTGCCTATGCTGTGGTTGCGTTAGACAAAGTTAAAGAAGCATCCTGTTTATTTGGAATAAAGTCTGCACAAGTAGCCAAACTAATTGCCTTGATAAGAGCTTGCAAATTGGGAAAAGACCAAAGAATAACAGTGTATACTGACAGCCAGTACTGTTATGGGGTTGTGCATGACTTTGGCCAATTATGGCTACAAAGAGAATTCCTGACTTCATCAGGTACCCCCATTCGAAATGGAAAAGTTATCCAAGACCTTCTAGAGGCAATCCAATTGCCAAAGGAATTGGCAGTGGTCAAATGTGTTGCTCATAAAAAGGGCCTTGACCCTGTGTCATTGGGAAATGATTTTGCTGATGGGTAGCAAAACAATGTGCTATGGATCGCATGTCAATGAACATCAGACGGGGTGGGACTGGAAACAGCTGCCAACTTATGGTGTTTGAAGAAGTGCCTACCTGGGATGAAGTGAGAGAATGGCAGCATGCTGTGCCTTGGGAAGAGAAAGAGAAGTGGAAGGGACTTGGTTGTCGACCAAGACGTGAGGATGGTGTCATGGTGGGCCCAGATGGTATGCCTGTGTTACCTAGGAACCTGCTCGCCCCTATGGCCAGACTGATACATGAAGGATCACACATTGGTAGGGATGCCATGGTTGTGGTATTTCAACAAACATGGTATAACCCGAAGTTCAGGAAAGTAGCAGAATCCCTTTGCCAGAGGTGCATGACGTGTCAACAGTTCAACGCTGGCAAAAGAACAGTAGTTGAACTGGGGAAAATTGGGAAATCAGGGGGTCCCTTTGTAAGAATACAAATTGACTTCATCACCATGCCACGCTGCGAGGGAAAAAGATATGTCCTTGTAGTGGTCTGCCTATTTTCAAAATGGGTGGGAGCTTACCCTGTCCCACAGAGTGATGCCTTAACAGTAGCCAAATTGTTACTACGAGAATTGATACCTAGGTTCGGGGTGCCAGTCACTATTGAATCAGATAGAGGCGGACATTTTCAGAATGAGGTGTTGGACCAACTCTGTAAAGCGTTTGGAATCACACAAAAATTGCACTGTGCACATCGTCCAGAGGCTTCTGGAGTGGTAGAGCAGATAAATGGCACTATTAAATCAAGGTTGGCCAAAATATGTGACTCAACTGGAATGAATTGGATTACTGCTTTGCCTCTTGTTCTGATGGGACTCCGAAGTATTCCTGATCGGAGAACAGGCCTGAGCCCTCATGAAATATTGATGGGAAGAGTGATGAGACAAGCATGGGTACCAGGAAACAAACTGTTAAGCATTTCTGATGATTTGGTACTTGAGTATTGCAGGAAACTGGGTGACCAAGTGCGTTCTATCTCTCGCCAGATTGGGAAAGACGCCGTCGCCAACCCGACAACTCCAGTTCACAAATTGGTTCCAGGCGACTGGGTTAGAATAAAGAAGCATACTCGTTCGAGTTGCCTTGCACCGAGGTGGGGAGAAAAACGCCAAGTAATACTGGTGACCACGACAGCAGTGAAGTGTGCAGGCGTTCCCAGGTGGATCCATGCCAGCCATACTCAAAAGGTAATTCCAGACAAAGAGCCTGGAGCTGAAGGTTGTCCAGCTGAGGGATCTGCGGATGTCGGTCCTGAAGTAGCTGAAGACGAACAACCAAGCACCAGTCCAGCTGAGGGTCCTGTAAACGTTGGTCCGGAAGTAGCTGATGACGAGCAACCGAGCACCAGCCAAGATGATTGGATACCTATAATCGATTTCATTGAAGACCCAATCAGAACAAGAGAGCGAATCTACGAAGATAGAGAGTGGATTAGAGAGGTCGAGACAGGCACAGGCGAAGACCCTCAGATCATTGAGATTCACATCAAATCTGAGGACGAAGAGGGAGGTCAGACAGGGACAGAACAAGTGATCGATACTCTTCCACTGACTCCTGATATTGAAAAGGGACAGACTAGAACTAGTGCAAAGGTTCGAGCAGAAGAAAATCAAGAAATCGAAGTGCTTGAACAGGATCAGACAGAACTAGAAGAACGTGTTCAGGACATAGAAACAGAGACATTTAAAAGCCAGAACCCAATTTCACCTGAACGAGGCCAGTTTAGTAACCAGGCAGAAGAATTAGATACAAGACCTGGGACTAGTAAGACAGGAAGGGAAGAGACAGAGGAAGTGCCACAAACGAATGAAAACAAAAGAGCATTAGAAGAAAGTCAAATAACAGTGCCAACCAAAAGACTCAAGAAAAAGAAAAATATCGAACCAAGATACATTAAGAGACTAAGACTGAGAATAAAAACAGTAGAAGAAAAACTTGCTGACAGAAGAAAAAGCATACGAATAGCAGAGCAAGCTGGAGAAAGCTCCAACAGAAGGAGTGATCGAATAAAAAGACTAAATGAGAAATACCAGGATCCTGAGTGGACATATCTGATTCTGGAAAATTTAGAGGATCTTGAAATTACTGACGAAAGCGACAGGGAACAGATTACTGATTACTCTGCAGAGGAAGAGGACGAACCGCCGTGAAATTGCTCAGCATAAAGGTACCGGTGCAAGTCCACAAAGAGGGGTTGAAAACTTCTTCTGAGCCAAAATGTCTGATTCAAGCGTGAGTGGTAGACCTAGCCGCAGTTGTTGCAAAACATGCTGCAAGGTATGTATATGTAGTATAGTTATAGTAATATTAGTTTGGATAGGACTAACAGTTTTCATTCCCTTTATGGTAAGCAAAAATACTAATATTGACCCTACTCAGATTACCGACACTGAAGAACTGACAACACGAAGTGTAGAAAGACGTGAAAAAGCACTCAGACAGACAAAACGAGACTTAGAAGCATCAGATGAGGAAGGACTACATTACCACGGAGTTAGAAACCAGACACACTTAAATGTTTTCCCAAATCTGTTAGTGCATTATGTAGAAACTATGGAAATAGAAGATTGCTATGTCTGCATGAAGCTACCTACTTCTGTGGCTGAAGGCGTGACATATCATCACCTACCTCTGACCTATGGAATCTCCTGTAGTATTTTAGCAAGCTTATTTTACAAAAGAGGACGGTTACAGTACTATTACTCTAACAATGACGTGATCTTTTCTGAACTTCCTATACGTGGAAATCTGAATCCTGTACATACCAAAAGTGACGTAACACGTTATATGGGAGAATACTTTCTGACTATAGGTACAATAGACTTAAATGAAGCACACAGAGACAACTTGACCTGTTCATTACATGAACAAGAAAAGATATTTTTGAACATGGCAGAGAAGAGAAGGGAGAGATTCCAAAGAAAAGCAAATGACAAAAGACAGAAAACCCCAAAATGGGCTGAAGACATGGAAAGCACCTCAAATGGCGGGGCAGGGCCTGCTTTGTTGCTGGATTTCGAAAAGAAAGGGAAACTCTGTCTTCATCGCGAGAAGACTAGTTATTATAATAATATTTTCATTGGTTCCAGTCAATGTGAACACAATTACAAGGTAATTGGAGGTTGGGGTTTCAAAAATGGGTCAGAACCTGTGTTTCCCGGAATTTATTATGTATGTGGAAACAAGGCTTATTTCAAATTGCCGGATCACTGGTATGGAAGCTGCTATTTTGGCATTGTTTTCCCGAAAATATACCACGTGAATGAAATTGCTGGAAGCAACGAAAACACTAATGGCTTAGTGCGTAGTAAAAGAGAAAGCGTAGGTGAAATAATGGGTAGTATTTTTAGTGCACTGATACCTGGAGTGGGAGTGATTCTGAACACACACAGAATTTGCAAATTATCCACAATAGTGGATGTGCTGTCTACTGACACAGCTCATGGATTTCTGTTGGTCAATACCGAAATGGTTGCGATCAGATCAATGGTTTTGCAGAACAGACTTGCTCTTGACACCTTATTAGCAAAAGAGGGCGGAGTCTGCCGGATGTTGAAGGCGCAACATTGTTGCACTTACATTCCGGACAAAAGCGTACAGCTCAAAAGATATGTGAAAAACATTACTAATTTGGAAAAGGAACTCAAACCACTCGAGGTTGACAGTGCCTGGAAGAGACTAGTTGATGGTCTCTCCAATGTAGGTCATTGGTTTGCTAGTTTAGGTAAAAGCTTATTACTTAAGGTACTGATGCCAATTGGAGTGATAGGTCTTATCTTATTTCTCATATTCGTCTGTTGCAAATGTCGCAAACACACAAAGAAATATCAAGTGAATGCAAGAGGAGTGAAACGGAGTGCGGATGAGCTTGAATTGGAAGAAATGAATAATCAGATTTATAAAAAGGTGAAAAATTCTCACCCTACCAAAAATGAGAAAGAGAAACTGAATCGCCTGTTAGAAGAGATAGAAATGTACAAAGTGTGAAAGAAAGTTGGCATCTGGTTCCATTATTTTGTGATGATAGTAAATATCATCAAAGAGGGGATTGATAGAGCAAGATTTCGCATCGCGACTTGCTCGAGTCAAGAACCTCGGAAAATCTATTATAATCTCGTAACTTCAATTGTTCGTTTTACTAATTTATGTATTTTGAATGTGCGTGGGTATCATAGAGATGCTTGCCTATGTGTTTTACTAATACGATTAATCCTTGTTCCTAAAATGGCCGCTGCTTGACTTTCCTCTTCTGCGCATGCGTCAGTCACACTCACGTGACTTCACGTAGAGATAGTTTTGGAGGGAAAGGGTGCGCATGCGTAATCGCCATAAAATGGCAGCTTAATGTGATAATGAAGTGAAGCTCGTGTTATTGCTCATCGTGTCGTTATGTGTAGCACTTACCCGTAATTGCATAGTATATTTTTATGATGATAAATCTGAAGTACGAAATTTTAACATGAAATACCTTCGTTTATTTCTATGTGCTAATTTGTTTTCGCTTACTTTTCATGTATCCTCGGCACGGAGGGGTGATGGGGGCTTGGGAGTCCATCTTGGAGGGCAGTACTGCGCAGAAGCAGCCGAGGCGAGGTGGCATTGAAACCGAGCCAACAGAAGGTTGCTGCCAAAGTCATGCATGGGAAGATGCACCTTCACCCAGCCAGAGGAATAAAAATGCTACATTTATTACATTGTATTCTTCTCCATTGTATTCTGTGTGACTTCTCGTGAGAACCCCAATCTTGTTAGGCGGTGCCCAAACATGTAAATAGGGGCTTAGAAAAGCCTGTTCTGATTGGTGTGTTAACCAAATCCTACCTTAGGACCAATCGAAATTGGGGATTCTGACACTTTGCAACATCTGGGGGTGGTACACTGTCCCAAAACAGTATATCTAGCCTAGGTTCACCTAGGGAATTTGTCCGACTTGTCTGAATAGCTGACCTGTCACTGACCCAACGCACTCAATAGGTGACTTGATACAGAGGTGCTGCGGAGCTCTCTGTCTGAAATTTGACCATAGACTCTAAAGGTTTTTACTGAACCTTAAGTGCTGGCGGAGCACTTTGCTGGGGAGTTCGCTAACCCAATCGGGGTTCTGACTGATAGCTGCAGAGAGGGTGGAGCGCAGGCGTTGCTTCCGAACTGCGGGTGCTGGTCGTATCCTGGTGGTCCTGTCCTGATCCTAATCTGGGTTTCCTGTCCTGTCCTGAGGTGTCCCTACTGCACCTGCTGTCCAATTGATGACTGCTATTCCTTGGGGTATTTCCTGGCCTTAATTGACCCGTGGCCAGGGTTGGTTTTCACACCAGTCTAGGTAAATATCTTGCCGAAAACTCTAAACTGCACCTTTCTATTTTTCTGTCTTTGCTTCAATAAAGACATACCTTTGCATATGATAATTTTCCATGTTTTTTTCTCAAAGCAACCATTGCATCTCATTAAAGTCATTTGCCTTTAATTTCATAAGCATGTTCCTATGTTCCCCTGCCTTTTTAGTATAAATCTTTCCATACTGTTTATGAATTAAATATGTTTTACAATTTTCTCTTAAATACTGAATTGAAGTAATAACGTTAGAATTATAGCGTGTTGCATTTTTCTACCCTTCCATAGATGTATAGGTTTCTCTGGTGTCTTTTCTCTCGAAATATGACCCATTGATAAAATTCCTAATACGTGCATAAAATTCCTAGCATTAAGTACACTCCCTTGAATTCCATTTTCGGTATTTCTGAATTCCCTCAATATTGGGTTAGATGGTTACCTGTATACTCTTCCTATATGGTTATGTGCTCTTCGTTATTCTGATTATAGATTGCCTCATTACTATAAACTGTATGTTTGCAGAATCTGAAATCTAAGATAAACTTTAAAAACTTCCCAGTTGTCCGTGGTCATTTGATGAAACATTGAAATAATTTTTATGTTGGGTTTTGTATTTTTGCTGCCTTTCCTTTTACAGCTAGCTCCCTGACCCATCGTGGTCATAGGTACCCATAACGGTGGATGGTAAGTTGGGTACACTGGAAGTAATCGAAAGGGACCCACAATTATTGGTAGTAGATTGTATGGTCATCCGATCAATGTATATGGTGAAATGAAATATATGGGCCCAAAACCTGAGTGGTGAAAATATTGGTTGGGTGACCTGCGATCTCTATCAGTATCATCGACTCTGGCTGAAATCTTGAAAGTATCGCCTGCTGTGGCAGCCTTAGATCGGATCTGCGACCTACACGAACAGTGCTTTGACAAACTTAAGGCCCTCTTAACCCTCCCATTAACACGAGGCAAAGCGAGGGCACAGGGTTGTCAAGAAAAATGGTATAATAAGAATTGCAGGGTCGCGCATAGCGAATTAATCAAAGCTGTTAAATCTAGGATCACTAGCGACATAAAAGAGGCACGTTTAAGGTATAAAAAAGTTCAGTGGGAGGCGAAAAAAGAGTGGGATGAACGCCATTGGCTAGATCTCCTAGAGGCCTGCAGTTCCTCCAATCAGGTCAAATTCTGGGAACTAGTGAAGTGGGGTAGGAACCCCGATTCACAAATTCCTGCTAACCATGTGCCTGTGGAAGCATGGGTTGAATTCTATTCCAGCCAGTTTTTGGATCCTGACTTAGAATCTAGTACCGGACAAGCCACGTGGGAAAGTTCCCCCCACACTCATAACCAAGTGTTAATGTTTACGCCCCTAGATACTGAGTCAGCAATCCGCTTGGTCCAGTGTGGGAAAGCGCCAGGGATGGATTCCATGCCGGCCGATTTATTTAAAATCAATCTCCAACTCTGGGTCCCTTACATAACATCAGTAGCGAATGCCATCTCAAAGGGGGCACGGATTCCAGCTTCCTGGAAGGGGGCGGAAATCCTTCCCATCTTTAAGAAAGGGGACCGATCAGTCCCGGGTAATTATCGCCCCATAAGTTTAATAGACTCCCTTCAAAAAATCATTGCTAGGATGGTCCTTGCTACGGTCCAGGGCTGGTTGGAGATGCAAAGCATTCTTTCTCCCATTCAGGCCGGCTTCAGATCAAGCACCAGCACCATCGACCAAGTATTCAGATTTACTCTGATATACTGGATGGTGATGCTGCTAGGCGGCGGATCCATCTATGCCGCCTTTGTAGATCTGCAGTCGGCCTTCGACCTCGTGCCTAGAGCTAAACTGTGGGCTGTCCTAAAAAACCTGGGACTGCCGATGGAATTGCTTGACCTGGTAGTAAGATTACATGAGGGCAACTTCGCTAGGGTGAGGTGGGGAGGTCAAGGGCAGGTGACGGATTGCTTCCCCGTAACACAAGGCGTCCGCCAGGGGTGTGTATTGGCACCCACGCTCTTTCTGTTGTTCATCGACCAAGTAGGGAAGTTTTTTGCCGATACCCCCACTGATGCCCCCTCACTGGGTGGGAGTAAGTTCCCCATGCTCATCTTTGCAGATGACACCCTGCTCCTCTCAAAGACCCGCAGTGGCCTGCAAACTGCATTAAATAGATTTGAGGAGTTCTGCTTGGCTAACGACTTGAAAATCAATGTTAGTAAGACCAAATTTATGGTCCTAAATAAAAGTTGTTCAATTAAAAGTCATGTGAGGATGAACGGAGTAAGTCTAGAACAAGTAGAGGTCACGACCTATCTAGGAGTAACCTTGAATCACCGCCTCAGCTGGAAACCACAGGTTGACACACTTTTTCTAAGATTTGCACGTCTTACTGGCTGTCTTTTGCAGGAGCAAAAAAGGTCCCTAACCAAACGGGTTAAGCCCGCCCTCAGGATTTATGAAGCTAAGATCAGCTCCGCAATCTTATACGGGGCTGATCTTTGGGGGTTCATGGACCTTTCAACTCTGGTTAAGGCTCAAAATAAATTTTTGCGAAAGTTGGTTGGACTTCCCCAATCCACTCCGACAAAACCACTCTGTTTGGATATGGGCTGTGCACCAATCAACGAGTTGGCCCGATATCGGCTAGTAGCCCTGTGGAGAAGCATTTGGACATCTCCAGATTTAAGGCTCTTTGCTAGGGAATTAGAGGAAGTGAGATCGATTCGGGGGTCCGATACCATACCCTGGCTGCGTGAAGTTAAAACAATTTTAGAAGACATGGGCTGCAATCAGCTGTGGGTCTCCCCGCAGTCTACTTCCTTTCCCTCCAAGAAAGACTATAAAGCACTATTCTGGGCCTGTGTTCGACAGGAGTCTGTTATAAGCTCAGATGCCACCAGTTTAACTGGGAGATTCCTGTCCCATAAACTAGACCCCTCCTTTGAGAACTACTGGGACCTCATAACCAAGCCACTAGACAAAAAACTGTACCATCAGTTCCGAGTCGGGTCCCTGCCTCTAAGGTCTTTCACTAAGAAATGGTCCGCCCTTTCGAATGACGGTTGCCCTTGGTGTACCGACCATAAAGAGAGTATTGGTCATTTTCTATTTGCTTGCCCCGCCTATTATGCACCGAGAAACAAATGGATTAGGCCCATCTGCCTCCTCCTCAAAGTACGAGGGAGTGCCGAGGCGCTGTGGGCGCTACGTACCACCACCTCCGAGGCGGTGGTCGTAGGTGTTGCAAAATTCCTGGGGTGGGCATGGGTTATTAGAGCAAAACAGCTATAGGCATTTGATTCTTAATGGGTTTTTGTAAAAGTGGTCTTTATTACATTGTTTAATTCCTTTTTAATGATGATTTGTATTATGTAATAATGATGTTCTTAAACTCAGAACTGTGTCCTTTTTTATCTTTTTAATTGTTTTTTATGATGTAAAAATCGAAATAAAGACTTTAAAACCTGAACCTGAGTGGGGTAGATGGGAATGGAGTGGGGTAGACTGGGGTGGAGTGGAATGAAGTAGATTGGAGTGGATTGGATTGGGATAGAATGGAGTGGGACGAATTGGGGTAGATTGGAGTGTATTGGAGTGGAGTGAGTTAGATTAGGGTACATTGTAGCAGTGTGTGGTGTATTCCAGTGGAATGCAGTAGATTGGGGTAGAGTTGGTACACTGGAGTGGGGTAGACTGGAGTGGAATTAGGTAGAGTGGAGTAGTGTGCGGTGGAGTGGGGTAAATTGGTGTGAAGTGGGGTAGATTGGAGAGGAGTGAAGTAGATTGGAGTGAGTGGGATAGAGCGGAGTGGAGTGGACTGGGGTGGAGTGAGGTAGACTTGGGTAAAATGGAGTGGGTAGAGCAGGGTGGTGTGGGTTGGATTGGGGTTGATTGGAGTGTGGTGGATTGGGATAGAATAGAGTGGAGTGGGGTAGATTGTTGTAGCTAGGAGTGGAGTGGGGTAGAGTGGGTTACACTGGAGTGGTGTAGATTAGAGTGGGCTAGATTGGGGTAGAGTGGAGTGGGGAAGATTGAAGTTGAGTAAATTGTGGTAGATTTGAGTGAAGTGGAGTAGACTGGGCTACACTAGAATGGTGTAGATTGGAGTCGGTTGGGTAAATTGGGGTAGACCAGAGTGGGGTACATTGGGATTGAAACGAAGTGGGCCAGAGTGGAGTGGGGTAGATTGGGGTAAACTGGAGTGGAGTGGGGTTGATTAGGTGGAATGGAGTGGGGTAAAGTGGAGTGGGGTAGACTGAAGTTGAGTAGACTGATGTAGATTGGAGTGGGGTGAGTGGAGGGGCGTAGAATGGCATGGAGTGGTAAGGGGTAGTGTGGAATGGAGTGGTGTGGAGTGGCGTGGCATAGAATGAGGTAGCCCATAATGTTGGGGCTTAGAGTGGAGCGTCATGTCGTTAAGAGAAGTATCATTGAATGGAATGGCGTGGCATAGAGTGGAAGGGCATAGAGTAGAGTGTTGTGGAGTGGTGTAGTGTGTAGTATGCATTGTATGGTAAGGCACTGTCACTACAGATGACACATATTCAATTGGAATGACCATTACGTTTGCACAGACACAGTTTTACTGCCCACAAACGATAATGTGTGGAAATGTCATCACCTGAGTGTATTGATGTGTTTTGATCATATTCAAATATTTGTTTCCCCCACACTTCAGAATTACAAATAAAATATGCTTCATTTGTACTTTCCTAATTCTGATATATTCTGAAATATCAGAACAGTTCATTTTTGTTGTGTGCTAGAAAAAATAACATCCTGCAGCATCTTCTCTCACATGGGTACCAAGCAGGATCTTTCTTTTCTTTCCTTACCACACCCTGCTCAACTATTGGTTTTATGAGACCTCTCTTAAAAACACTGAAAACATCCCTGAGCTCCTCTGGCTCAGACAGGGGGTTGTAGCCCACACTGCAACTAGGTTTGCAATGCAAGAAGGTTTCCCAATGATCAAGCATGCCACCTGCGGGTGGGTGAGGGGAATTGTCCCGTAAAAGGGACAGCCCAGCACTCTCTTGTTCTACTTCTCATTTCTCTTTGTAGACCGAGGGGTCTTGCTTTATTTTGTTACTACTAATTTTAGGGAGTTGGTCCCTGCATGTCTTTAAACCTCCTCAGTCTCTCTTTTGTGTGTTAATACCCAGCAGGATTGTCACATAAATTCTCTCACTTTGAAGTGGAGCAAGAAAGTGATCACCAAGCTCCCTCAGAAAGCAGAGCCTGACATTTGACCTCTGTCTTTGAATGCACAGCAAATGTGACAAGATAGGAACAAGATTTAAAGGTCTGTTTATAGAAAGTGAGTACTCGGAAGGATATAGTAAACAAAGAATGCTCCACAGAAGGGATGAACTCACCTGGACAGCCTAAAGCAAATAAAGTTTGCAAATAGAAAGCAAGCAACTGTGAGTTGCAACAAAGCCAACCGTAAACAGTGGGCAAAATACATTCCCAGGGAGGCTTGAATAGCCACAAGACTTTGTTAGCAAATCAGACAACTGAGAAAAGCTTCGACCTAAAAAAGGAAATGCACCAGAGGGTCCTGTTAAATGCTCCCCAGCAACGGCCAATGACCGTCAAACGCTCTGGGGAGGGCGTGCAGGCGTAGGCCATTGGCAAAAGCCCGTCCTTAATGGGTTCAGACCTCTTCATCTCAGTAGATAAATAAAGGCACTAGTCAGAAGATGTATTGAACATGATATGGAAGGAGTTGTGGGGTGAAGACAGAGGCAGATACTCGCATAGAAAAACAAGCATTGTCAAAGCCATTAGGTCAGGCGTTGTGGTTTTTTTGTCATTGGTTTTACAAAACGTTATAGCTGGGGACACTAAGAAAACACTGGCTAAAAGGAAAATATTTTTAGTCTACAAAACCACACATTACCATCGTAGTTCCTGGCACTTAAGAGAACTACTTTGTATGTGCTCCTTGTAAAAGGGCCGAATCCCATCACTCACAGTGAAGTTCGTCAGTGACTAAAGTGCGTGAACACACAGCTCCATGATGTATGCTGTAGTGGGCGAAGGAAAAATGTGAATGATACAATAACAGAACAATTGATGAAGAAGCTGGCTGAAAGGCCCTAAAACTGAGAATATTACATATATCCAATCCAAAAATTCTTTATTTCGGCCATTGAGGCCATAAAAGATACATATGATCATTCATTAAAAGAATACATATTAGTAAAACATCACGTAAAACCATTCTTATAAGAGATAAATAACTAAGAACAGCAATCAATTCCCAGATGTTAGGCCAGAGATACATTCACAACACTGTATATATAACAGAGCCATCCTTAAATAATCAGTTTTTTAGTAATTTCCTCCTGGTATGCCACATGGCCATTAGAAATTTTGCAATTGCGAATACTATGTGAGGGGAAGTATTGGTTTTCAATATTCTGTATGAGATTGCATAGCTCCTTATGCCCAAGTTCCTACACAGAGGCGCTAGCCAATGATTCCTGGGTCTGTTGTATGCTGGGCAGAAGAACAGAACATGAATTTCCTCCTCCTCACAAAGATCACAACCGGGACATGTTTTATCTTCCCCCTTGCCCCATTTACACGTAAAGGATTTGAGTGGCAAAGTACCAAGCCTCCATTGAATAAATAACTTTCTAGCCAATAATGGGAAACATTTTACAAAAATCACGAGGGCTTGGTTCACGGGAGACATAAAAACACATTAATAAACGGCAGGGATTCCTTACGTAAATGACGCCTACAAGTAGACATTTCGATTTGCAGAACGATAAAGGAATGGTGCATTGAGAATCTGCGATAATTCGCAAACCCATTTTGATTGACATGTTTGGTCGCAAAGGCCCTCTTCTCAGTGCACAATTTCAAACTCTGGAACACGTTACTAACACACGATTTCCTTTATACCTCAAGGCTCTGCGCGAGAGCAAGGCCAATGAAGCATACGGAGATTTCAATTACAGCGTCATCTACGTAGTTACCTCCCTGACAGACCATTAAATTCATCTCAGAATGCTTAACCGAACCAATTGCTAATGGGACGTTACCTTCATCCTCGTCGTTGGCGCTGACCGTGATGACGGCGCTGCCCACGTCCTGGTCTTCGTCCACGCTCACCTCGTACGCGCTCTGGGTGAAGGCGGGCCTGTTGTCGTTCACGTCGCTGATGGAAATGCGCACGTAGGCCGTGTCTAGAGAGGCACGAGACAAGAGACGCAAGGGCTCAGCTGTGGCTGCGCTGTCAACTGCGATCGCTCGCGCCGAGGGCACCCACGCGCGCAATACAGAAACGAGCCCTCGGGCTGCAGGCAACCCATGCACCGACATTACTCAAAAGCACTCGGATTTCAAACAAACGTCAAACTCGTTTCGCCTAAACATAAAGCATGTGAATAATTGATGCCAGAAGTCATAACTTTGTTCTTTTCTTTCAGCTTCGGGCACCAACTTTAATTCTCCGTTCCAGCCCCAAAATAAAATGATAACTAATCAAATTCCGCTTTCATTTGTGTAACCCTCACTTCCTAACTGAATGCCTGGATGACTTCTCGAGCAGTAAACAACAACCCCCATTAGCTTTGGAAACAATGCAGCTAGGGCTCACCGAGTTACATTAGCTAATGCTCGTTTGCTGCCAAGTTCCTAGGCTCTGTCACTTGATAAGTGTGAAGGGATCCATGCCAGAGTATTTCCCCCTTTCACTGCTGATATCTGCCCTCTTTAGTTGTCTTTCCCTTAAGTGTTCCTGAAACTACAGAAATGTGAAATGGCTGGCAGCAAGAAAAATAAGGCCACGCACAGTCCTTTGCAAGCCTAATTCCACCAATTATCTGGGGCGGACTGACACAAGACGAGGAGCCATGTTCCTAACCCTTGAAAGTTCCACAATTTGCACTAGTCCTTATTTGTTGTAATCTTGGAACGATCAAATCCATGCACCACTCGAGGCCAGAGTGACACAATGACGGGCGGCCTAAACCCTACAACTAGCAATATGAAACCCGAGTTTATAAGGACTGGACAATACTCAGATTTCTCACATGTGGCTGTGAGTGTAAGACACTGGGATCTTTTTTTAGTTTGGTGGGAGGGCTACTCTGTTACAAAAGAGGTAAAGATTCCTTCCTCCATATTACAAGTGCATTATAGCTTTTTTTGCAGATTTATGTAGCGCAAACTCAATCAAATGTATTGGAGAGCTTTAAATGAGCCCCAGTTAAGTTACACACGGACACATTCATTACACTTATAATACAGCAGACAGGATATCCGCCACATTTGGGACAGAGTATCCCACACTCTAAACTCAAAATAAGGTCTTATGAGTGGATAACATCAAACCAAAATATTATGCATTCAGTATATTGCCTACCATTACATCTTCTAGGTATGCATTTTATTATTTTCATTTTGACTACCTAATTCCATTGACTGTTATATTCACTGATTACTCCTACCTTGAGATGCAATGGTTAGGTCGGTGTATTGAAGGGCATATTATTGCTGTTTGAACTCACACATGATATAGTGTGGTTACACTGCACCCTGTATGTACAGGTCTCTGTTAACAATGATGCAGGATATTTGACTGTTTTTAAGGGTTGTGGAAGACATACATTCATCCCCAGCCCTTCAGCTGAATACAGTTTCCTTTGTTCCAATGTCTCCTCAGTGCTCTTATGGCAAAGGGTAAATTCTGCGTAAGTAGTTTCTGACTAGGAGAGCTGGACTTTTACTTGACATCATAATCACCATCAGCACATTCTATCTCTGCCAATAGAAGTCAATCAGGAGATTAAGGGTCCTTCCAGTATATTCCACTAGTCCCTTTTGGGGTCTCGCAACAGACAGATTCAGCTGCCTGTTGTAGAGAGCACCTTACACAATACTATATGGAGTTGGCTTTGAATCAGCCCTATACTAGTGATTAGATGTCTTTTTAGTCGATTTCAGTTCCGTGCTCTTTATTGGAAGGCTTTCTTCCCTATACCTGTGTTAGTCTTAGCCCTGGAGCACAGATTTTTCTCCCCTTGCTATTAATTGGAGAAACTGTATCCTTTCACTGCCAACCTCATGGAACTACTGTTCTTTTTTCTCAACATGTTGTTTCTCACTTATAACTCCATAGGAGTGAATGTTTGTGCTATTTCACTCACTGCTTGAACCAGTCCTACCTCACCTTCCTCCTACCATCCCTTTCTCCCAGTAGTCCTCCTCGATGTGCCAGCAGCTGTCCTGAATATTGTCTTGTAGCTTATCCTATTTCCTCTTGATTCCCACTTTTCCTATGTTCTCTCCCTCCCTTGCCACCTTTGTCCTGTTCCATGGTGGTCACCTCTATTGCCTTTGGCAATGGCAGATGCTTTTAAAATGCACCGGCACTGGCAAAGTCAGTAACGCTTTCCGACGACGTTAAATATACAGAAAACTTGATTGTCTATCTAAAACAGCATATAAAATATAGTTTTATATACTGCCAAGTTGTATGACAATGCAACCTGGTGGCATCTTGAAAGTGTAGAGGACAATGTTTTCATACTTTCAAGATCGCTGTTGCGTAGAATCGTTTCATTGTCTCACACAATGTGGCAGCCATCAATTATACATTAAAGTATAGAAAAGATGGCTGCTGCATGTGTCCCACATTGCATCAGGTAGTGTGGTGGCCATATTTACAATATGCATACATTGTTTCCTTTTCTTTCAAGATGGCTGCCATGGTGAGACGTCATGTTGCATCACGCAGTGTGGTGGCCATCTTGGAATGACAGAAAATAATGGTTTCTACAAATTCAAGATGACCAGTCACCACTATTGGCTTTGCCAATGACAGTGCATGTTAAAAGCAAAGGGCATAGTCAAAGCCAATAGCAGCGACCTCACAGCATTGTCAAACTGAGAGCGATTAGCTTTGCCTGGCACAGACTACATCAATAACACAGCTGGTGTACTATCATAGATAACAGTTTAGACATCTTCTATAAGAAGCGATTATATTTTACAAAACCAACATAGAAAGATTTATGTCTCACCTGAATTAGGCTGCCCATGTTTTCCGGGACGAGCAGATTCTGAGCCATCTGTTGACTTTAATTCTAACAAGTAGGATCCCTTTATCTCTCTGTCAAAAACAGTGGTAGTATAGACTGAGCCAGTCTCAGGATCGATGCGGAAAAATGTGTTATCCCCGTTACGATCATGCAACAAAGAGTAGGTTATCTGAAGAAAGAGAAACAACAGCATTGATGAAATCTGTTACAACTGTCCATCTGTACTCAAGTAACACAACGAGGAATTGACAGCCCTAGCTAGCTGCAGGAGCTCCCTCTTGTTGCCCCACCATGTCTCTTTTAAGCAGTAAAGGCTTTCAGCTGGGAAAGGTGTCTACTGTGGACTAGATCACAAGAGACCACGTGACACGTAGAAAAAATGCTGAATTCCCACAACTCACCATGCATTGGTCCGGCAATGCTTACCAATTTACAAACAAATTCAGAGGGAAATCAAGAAACGGAGAGAAGGAACCCATAAAACCTTTCATAAGACTAAACCCCAGTAAGACTTGATATTAATATAAAATGAGGTTATTTATACCTTATTTATATGTTCCCAGGCAAACCATGTTTTAAAGCTCACATAACAAACAGGTCTGCATCTTGGGTTTATGTAGGAGATGTAATTATGATCCAACTCAGTAGTAATTATTCTCAAGCTGGTAGAAGACGGACACAGGTCTCGGACAGGGACACTCGTTCCTCTGGCTTACACCACCAGATGCATGAGAAGTGCTGGGCTGGGCTGGGTAGTATGAGGGGTCAGGGGGAATGAATACATCAGGAAAATATATTCCATGCTCTTTTTCCATTCATTGACTTCAGCTCCTTTGAAAAAACTCCAATTGCCTCTCAAGTTATCTCAAATCATGTATTTCCTATACCAAATATGATGTATATTTTGAATATATGACGTTATCCCGCGGGTGAAAACCCCGCATACCATTACCCCGCATTTTTCATAACGCAAGTGTGTTTACTCCGACATACCATGACTCCGCAAATTTTTACTCCGCATATGCCTTTACCACGCATGCCATTACAACGCAAAGGCATGCGTGGCGAAGGCATAAACTGTGTGAAAGAGCTTAAGTTAAATATATATATTTCATATATATATATATTTAACTTAAGCAGGTCTTTTATGCTGCAGTCTGCCTGAATAATAAAGTATACGACGCCATGTGGGTGCCTTTGTCTTTCTTTGAACTACATTTGCAATATAAAAATATGTATGTATATATACATATATATATATATATATATATATATATATATATATATCAATTTGTTTCAATTATTTTTTTATCAATTATCCCCTAAAACACATATTTGCCCATTTCTATCACATAAACTTTATTCCCGCAAAAATGGTAAATTACACATACCACCCCAATGCCCATTACCACTAAAATCTTTAAATACCCTTTGCACCCCAAAACTACCCTCTACCCTAAATTTTTCCTCTGCACCCCAAAACCTAGACCCACCCTGACCCCCAAAAATACCCCAGCACCCCTAAACCTAAACGCACCCTGAAGCCTAAAAATACTCCCTGCACCCCAAAACCCTAACACACCCTGACCCCTAAAAATACCCCAGCACCCCAAAACACAAAAATACACTTTACATCATAATTTCCCCAGAACCCCAAAACATATACCCCTATACCCACACTTACCTTATCCTTACATATAAAAAAAACATATGCTTTTTCCATTCATGCATTTACAACGAATTTCGTTGTAAATGTATGCGTGGTAAAAGCATGTAAAATGTAATGCCATGCATTGTAATAGCATGGCGGAGTCATGGTAGAGGAGTTATAATAGTATGCGGAGTGATGGTATGCGGTGTGAAAGATTCGTGATAATGGGTGTTTACCACATATTTTACATTTAATTCTAAATGTGAGCTGTTATGTTATGCCTCATCAGGCAATAAAGTACATAAATGGTCTGCTAAGAGCTCACCTTTCCATTTAGATCAAGATCTAGGTCTGTTGCAGACACCTGAAGAACGAATGTACCGGCTGGAGTCCCCTCTGTGACTGCGGCTTCGTAAATTGAAGAGGTAAAGAAAGGAACGTTGTCGTTCACATCTGGAAAGAATAAGAAAAAGGTGTGTCATTGACCATCAAGGCAAGCAGCCATCTTCACCGTCCATATATCTTTGGCAACACGTCAGTGATCATCAATATAAGCAGCTATCAGTGCTGCAAACATTTTTGCATCAATGCATCAATGAAAACCAATGGAAACAGCTATTAGTGCTGGACGGCTCTGTGCAGCTTTACTTCACTAAGAATCAAGGCAAGCAGGGATCAGTTTTGCACGGCTATGCAGCAGTAAATCACTAAGAATCAAGTCAAGCAGGGATCAGTGCTGTACCCGTATGTGCAGTAGTACGTCACTAAGAATCAAGGCATTCAGTGCTGCACACCTCTTTGCTGCAGTACGTAACTAAGAATGAAGGCATGCATGCAGTTATCAGTGCTGCATTGCTCTGTGCAGTAGTACGCCACTAAGAATGAAGGTAAGTAGCTGTCAGTGCTTTCCACTTCTGCAGTATTATGTCACTAAGAATCTAGGCAAACAGAAATCAGTGCTGCACACCTCTGCAGCCGTACGTCATTAAGAATCAAGGCAAGCATCTCTTAGTGCTGCACACCTCTGCAGCAGTCCGTGACTAAGAATGAAGGCAATCAGCTATCAGTGCTGCACACCTCTTTGCTGCAGTACGTGACTAAGAATGAAGGCAAGCAGCTATCAGTACTGCACACCTCTGCAGCAGTCCGTGACTAAGAATGAAGGCAAGCAGCTATCAGTGCTGCACACCTCTGCAGCAGTACGTGACTAAGAATGAAAGCAAGCAGCTATCAATGCTGCACACCTCTGCAGCAGTCCGTGACTAAGAATGAAGGCAAGCAGCTATCAGTGCTGCACACCTCTGCAGCAGTCCGTGACTAAGAATGAAGGCAAGCAGCTATCAGTACTGCACACCTCTGCAACAGTACATTACTAAGAATGAAGGCAAGCAGCTATCAATGCTGCACACCTCTGCAGCAGTCCGTGACTAAGAATGAAGGCAAGCAGCTATCAGTGCTGCACACCTCTGCAGCAGTACGTGACTAAGAATGAAAGCAAGCAGCTATCAGTGCTGCACACCTCTGCAACAGTACGTGACTAAGAATGAAGGCAAGCAGCTATCAGTGCTGCACACCTCTGCAGCCGTACGTCATTAAGAATCAAGGCAAGCAGCTATCAGTGCTGCACACCTCTGCAGCAGAACGTGACTAAGAATGAAGGCAAGCAGCTATCAATGCTGCACACCTCTGCAACAGTACGTGACTAAGAATGAAGGCAAGCAGCTATCAGTGCTGCACACCTCTGCAGCAGTACGTGACTAAGAATGAAGGCAAGCAGCTATCAGTGCTGCACACCTCTGCAGCAGTACGTGACTAAGAATGAAAGCAAGCAGCTATCAGTGCTGCACACCTCTGCAACAGTACGTGACTAAGAATGAAGGCAAGCAGCTATCAGTGCTGCACACCTCTGCAGCAGTACGTGACTAAGAATGAAGGCAAGCAGCTATCAGTGCTGCACACCTCTGCAGCAGTACGTGACTAAGAATGAAAGCAAGCAGCTATCAGTGCTGCACACCTCTGCAACAGTACGTGACTAAGAATGAAGGCAAGCAGCTATCAGTGCTGCAAATCTCTGCAGCAGTACGTGCCTAAGAATGAAGGCAAGCAACTATCAGTGCTGTACACCTCTGCAACAGTACATGACTAAGAATGAAGGCAAGCAGCAATCAGTGCTGCACACCTCTGCTGCAGTACGTGACTAAGAATGAAATGAAGTGAAATACCAGTATTTGTAAATCACACAGATACCTCTGAAGTGGTATCCCGGCGCTGGGGGCCCTCAGGAAGATTAAGCAAGCTATTGGCCAGAGTCACATGGTGCTGGGCTAACCTGCTGCTGGCACCGGGGATCGAACCGTGAACCCCGTAGTCAGGTGTCAGGCACCCTGGCCGCTGCGCCACGCCTCTTCCACCTGAATGAAGGCAAGCAGCTATCAGTGCTGTACACCTCTTTGCTGCAGTACGTGACTAAGAATGAAGGTAAGCAGTTATCAGTGCTGCACACCTCTGCAGCAGTACGTGACTAAGAATGAAATGAAGTGAAATACCAGTATTTGTAAATCACACAGATACCTCTGAAGTGGTATCCCGGCGCTGGGGGCCCTCAGGAAGATTAAGCAAGCTATTGGCCAGAGTCACATGGTGCTGGGCTAACCTGCTGCTGGCACCGAACCGTGAACCCCGTAGTCAGGTTTCAGGCACCCTGGCCGCTGCGCCACGCCTCTTCCACCTGAATGAAGGCAAGCAGCTATCAGTGCTGCACACCTCTTTGCAGCAGTACGTGACTAAGAATGAAAGCAAGCAGCTATCAGTGCTGCACACCTCTTTCCTGCAGTACGTGACTAAGAATGAAGGCAAGCCGCTATCAATGCTGCACACCTCTGCAGCAGTACGTGACTAAGAATGAAGGCAAGCTGCTATCAGTGCTGCACACCTCTTTGCTGCAGTACATGACTAAGAATCAAGGCAAGCAGCTATCAGTGCTGCACACCTCAGCTGCAGAACGTGACTAAGAATGAAGGCAAGCAGCTATCAGTGCTGCATACCTCTGCAGCAGTACGTGACTAAGAATCAAGGCAAGCAGCTATCAGTGCTGTACACCTCTGCAGCAGTACGTGACTAAGAATGAAGGCAAGCAGCTATCAGTGCTGCACACCTCTGCAGCAGTACGTGACTAAGAATGAAGGCAAGCAGCTATCAGTGCTGCACACCTCTGCAGCAGTACGTGACTAAGAATGAAGGCAAGCAGCTATCAGTGCTGCACACCTCTGCAGCAGTACGTGACTAAGAATGAAGGCAAGGAGGGGCGTGGCTAGCAGCCAAGCATGGCGGCAGCGTGATGTGAGAGCTCCCTGAGGCGACACAGCCTTTTATAAAATCCGACACACTGATCCGCTACACTGCTCACCTGAAGGAGAGGCTACCGGGTCCGGGACCGATGTGACGCCGTCCGACCCTGTCCAGGTGAAAATCGGGTGCCGGGAACAGCATCGGCGCACCCTGCTGCCACTGGGCCTATAACAGAAATGCAGCACCGACCTCGAGTGGCTGCTGGATCCCGGCGGAAGTGAGGGCTAGTCGACCTGCCCACGGGGGAACCTCCCGCCCCCCTGACCGGATAGGCGCGGCGGGAGCACCACGCGCCACACAGTGAGTTTCTGGGGCACCACTGGAGCGTGGATAGGCGGACAGCCTACCGAAGCCGACAGTCGAAGACTGGGGGCTGCAGCGAGGGCGCTATCGCGCAAGAGACCGGACTGCCGGCGGCGCCCCACGTGTGCGTGCACCGCCCCGGAGGGGCCGAATACGGGACAGAGGCAGCGCTTGGGTGCAAGGAACCACCGGACCCCCCCCTTTTTCTTCAGCGGAGCTACAAATAAAAAATATATACCACTGAACACAGAATAACGCATTGGTGCCCCTGGGGTCAATAGGAAGCACAGGAGTTTTCTCGGAAGGGCCAGCGGGAGCCGGGAAGATCACAGGAACAACAGCGCTCCCAGCCTGAAGAGAGACAAGCGAGAAATACTCATGACGAAATAAGCCCCTGTGAGTCCCTACCCAGGCGAGCCCGCCTAGCAACGTGAGTGACCACACTGTAGGGCCGGCACAGGCAAACGCGGCACACCCTCAGGATCTACTGGGCCTGTGGGGGACTGAAGCACACTCAGCGGTTCGGTGCGCACCGTGGTTCTCACCGCTGAAGCACGTTCCTGGCCCTACTGCGACGCTGCGCGATAACTGTATGTGAGGAGCGGCATTGTGGGTCGCAGGCACCTCACACAGGCACTCGAATTGCAAACCGGTACAAGCCCTGAAGTAACGCGCAGTCCCCGGGGCTGAATCACACGAGCAGCTCTGTCGTGAATAGCCCTCCACGTTCGGATGGCCCCACCAGCTGCAGGGTAACACAGATTTCCGTAGTGCGGTACAAGGCTAAACTCACAGAGAGACTGAGACCACGATACGCTGCCCCTCCCTGGCTTCCACTGAGCACGGCAAGCAACTAGGCATACAGTGCCCACCTTCCTACCTGACACAGGGAACGATATCCAAGCCCCTCGAGCCATGGCGGGCAAAGGAACCAGGAGTGGGTCGACACAGGCCATGCTGGATAAATTCGCCTATAGCCAACATGGACAATCACAGGTCACTGGGCGCACCTCAACAGGCGCTAACCAAGAAACAGAGGGGACTAAGAGAGTGACACTGGAGGACATTATGAAAACCCTCTCTGAAGTGCGAACAACAGTGGGCTCCATTTCCTCGGAGGTGACTCTACTGCGAGCAAAAATGACTGAAAGGGTGTCCCAGGTAGAGGTTGTTACGAAGTCTCTCGTGGAGGACACCTCGGACCTGCAAGTGGCTATGGAGCATATGGAGAAGGTCACCAGGCAGCTGCAGGATAAGCTGGACGACCAAGAAGGGCGTTCGCGGAGGAATAATATACGCATCCTTGGCCTTCCGGAGACAGAAGGTAAACAGGCGATGGACCTCTACGTCGAAGACCTCATCAAAAATGGATTGCAACCTAAAGGACTATCGCACTTCTTTTCGGTGGAAAGGGCGCATAGGGTGCCTGGCGGCACACCCAAACCAGGAGCGGCGCCGCGACCTGTGTTGGCAAGACTGTTCAATTTTAGAGACAGGGATGCAATTCTTCAAGCGGCAAGAGTCTCCCCACCCATTAAAATCCAAAACTCAACCTTGGCTTTCTTTCCGGATTATACGGCGGAAGTGGCCAGACGCCGGAAGTCATTCAACGAGGTGAAGAAGGCGCTGCGAGACAGGGAATTGCCGTACTCAATGTTGTTCCCAGCCAAATTGCGGATTGTGGCCGAGGGTAAGACATGGTTTTTTGACAAGCCGGAAATGGCTCAGGAATGGCTTGACGGCTGGAGGCAAGTGGGACAACCTCACCGTCCACCTAGGGATCGATCGAACCGCAACGACACAGGGAGACGAACTGACCACCTGGAACAAAGAGGCGACGCAACGAAAATGGAATCCGAAGTGGACCGGAATCCAATTGACTCTGGACAACCGGCCCCAGTCTGAAGACAGAATAAGGACGGGATGGACTGTGGGCGTTGCATTGGACCCTGGGCCTGGTGAAGCGGAGTAGGGTGGGCAGAGCCGGTGCCTGTAGGGGCCTCACCGACCCCATGAGCAAGTAAGACAGTTGGGAAGGGGTTAAAGCACTCTGCGAAGTTGGGGATGCGGGCGGGGATATGTCCGTGGAGCAGGGGAGCAGGAAGGGGGGAAGGGAGGGGAGTTTTACAGTTGATGTTAATGTTAATAGTCATCACACATGCCACAAGGTACACGACTACATCTGATACAAAGCTATACCTTTGCACTGTCCTGAACCGACGCACCATGTTGACTCCGGTGACATCCTATCCAGAATACTAACCGGGCGATCCAATGGCCCAGCGGTTACACACTACACCCACTGAGGGCGCCCCTACGACGATAGATGTGCCCCCGCTGCGCCTGCTCTCTTGGAATGTCCGGGGACTGGGGGACAAAATAAAGAGGGGTTTAGTCCTGCAAGCCATTAAGCGCCAGAACCCTGACCTAATAATGCTCCAAGAAACGCACCTCTCTGGAACAACCTGTAAGGCGCTTGATAGACGCGGATATGTAATGGCAGTGCATGCAGAATTCACGACGGGCTCCAGGGGGGTGGGGATACTTATGAAAAAGTCGTCACCCTTTATGGTAGAACACCGCAAGACGGATGACCATGGTCGATTCGCAGCATTAATCGGCCAATGGGAAGGGAGGCCCCTCAATGTGGTGTCCGTCTTTGTCCCCCCAGCGCTCCATTCTATTACATTACCCGCCCTAGGTAAATTCCTCCTGGACCTCCCTGACGGGGACACAATCATAGGTGGGGACCTCAATGCAATTATCGACCCCACGTTGGATACCTACCCCGTCAGAGACCGCCCCCGGGGAACGGCCGCGCTCCCTGACTTTCTCGACGCCATGGGCATAACGGACGTGTGGCGGCAATTGCATCCCGCGACGACACAGTACACGTTTTACTCCGCTGCGCACAATAGCATGTCACGTATCGATTATTTTCTGTTCCTAGGGGTTGAACTGGGGACAGTAGACAAAATAGAGATCCTGCCAAGGGGCATATCTGACCATTCACCCATATCTCTCTCTCACTCACCACCAAAGAGAAAAAATGTGCCAGGCTCTACCCGCTATACCCAAACTATTTAAAAATCCCTCAGATTAGGAAGAAACTCAAGTCAGCAACCACACACTACTTCACAGAAAACACTGGTACGGTTTCCTCCCCCGCAGTCCTGTGGGAGGCGTACAAAACGGTCCTAAGGGGTGTAGCAATTGCGGCAGTCGCAGGTCACAAACGAGAATCCCGACGGGAACTCACAGAGCTCGAGCTGCTACTTCACAACGCGAACACCACTCACATGGCGAACCCCACACAGGACACAGCGCACTTACTACAGCTGCGACAGCAGCAATACCAGGCCCACCTTACAACGACAGTTCACGGCTGCATCGCACACACGACACATTGAATTTATGATGTAGGCGATAAAGCCGGAAAAATGCTGGCGTGGTTAGATAAGAGAGGAGGGAGCAATAGAGGGATACAAAGGCTTCACACGCAGGACGGACAGCTGCAGACACATCCGGAAGAAATAGTGCGCACCCTGGCGCGTCATTTTCAAGCGATATATACCCCAGAACACAACATTACCGCCTCGGCGGCGTCCATCTCACTCGAACACATTGATATCCCCAAGCTCCCACAGGAAGCAACGCGAGAGCTGGAGGTTGACCCGACTGAAGATGAAATTCAGTTAGCGATACAGGCGTTGCGGTCAGGTAGAGCGCTGGGCCCTAACGGATTGCCCGTGGAATGGTATAAATCGATGGCGTCCGTCCTCAGTAAACCACTACTAGACATGTATCTGGAGAGCCGGGATAAGGCGGAGTTACCGCTAGACCAGCGTACAGCCTCAATTGTGGCTATACCAAAGACGGACAAGCCCCCGACCGAATGCGCCTCGTACCGCCCAATTTCCCTCCTGAATGTGGAGGCCAAGGTTCTGGCAAAGTTACTAGCTAGCCGTCTGATGCAACACCTGCAGACACTGATCCACCCTGACCAGTCGGGCTTTATGCCTCACAGGAGTACGGCACTGAATCTTAGGCAGGTCCATGGGGTCCTGGCACGTGCACACCTTCTCTCTGAAAGGGCAGTGATTCTCTCCCTTGATGCCAAAATGGCTTTCGATCTAGTAGAATGGGAGTACCTTTTTGCAGTCCTAACACGTATGGGGTTTGGACCGAAGTATGTCGCATGGATATGACTACTTTACACAAAACCAGTGGCGCAAGTGGTAGTGAACGACAACATCTCACACACATTCCCGCTGGGACGGGGGACTAGGCAGGGGTGCCCGCTATCGCCATTGCTTTTTGCGCTAGTGCTGGAGCCCCTGGCAATTCTGATTAGAACAACGCCGTTGCTTAAGGGCATCGCGTGGGAGGATGGATGGGAAGACAGACTCTCCTTATACGCGGATGATATGCTCATATACATGGTTGACCCCGACAACGGAATCCCAGCCCTGCTGAATCTCTGTAACACACACGGGAGGTCATCAGGTTATACCCTGAACTGGTCCAAATCGGTGATATACATACTGAAGGGTCCGGAACCGAGGTTGGAGGCGGACTGCCCCCTGGCACTGACGTCGCACTCCTTCAAATATTTGGGCATCACCATTACAAATAACGCCACAGAGTTCTTTGAAGCAAACTTAAAACCGCCTCTAGAGCGCCTACGCGCAGACGTAAAACACTGGGCAACCCTGCCGCTGACCCTCCTCGGAAGAGCGGCTTTATATAAAATGATGGCGCTCCCCCGGTTCCTCTACATGCTAGAAAACACCCTGTATCTGGTCGCGCCACGATACTTCAAACAAGTAGCGGCTCTAGTCTCGAACCTGCTGTGGAATAATGGCCCGGCACGTATAGCTTATGATAAGTTGGTGAAAAGTTGGTATGAGGGAGGCATCGCTCTACCCAACGTTCAACTGTACTACTGGGCAGCCCAGCTTAAAATCATAAACTAGTGGATCCACGCCCCGAGAGCCGACCCGGCGTACAAGGCGGACTGGTCACAGCTGGGGACAGAAGGCATGCTTACGGTGCTATATGACAAGCCGCGCGTCAGGAGACTGGTGGGACCGACGCAGCACACAGCGGCCCTGGGGCATGTTGCACTAGCACGGTTGGGCTGGAAGGGGAAGATCACCAAAATGACACCGCTGTGGGACACGAAGTCTCTAGGGAACCTCAGATCGTGTAAAGGATTTACACAGTGGGATTACATAGGAATCTCCACGGTTGGGGACCTGTGGGACAAAGGGACGGTGATTTCCTTTCCACAGCTCCAACACCAGTATGGCCTGAGCCCCACCGAAACATTTCGATATGTACAAATTCGGCACGCACTGCTACAGTCTATCCCAGCGGGCACTGACATACCGGGCTCCTCGCCGCTAGAGGATAGACTACTGACTGACTTTATGCAACATAGCGCAACTTCCCTCATATATAAAAAACTGGTAAATAACTTAGAGGATCCCACATTGAAACTGCAAGAGAAATGGGTGGGAGAATTGGGCGGAGTTGATGAGTCAGAGTGGAATGAGGCCCTGGCCTCCCCGAGAGAGGTTGGCATCTCAGCTAAATTTAGGTTGGTGCAATTGAAAATCTTACACCGCATTTATTACACTAGGACGCTACTTCACAAAATACATAGAGCACCCCACCCCTTTTGTCTTAGAGGTTGTGGGGAGGAGGGGACACTGTTTCATACATTGTGGGAGTGCCCCAAGATACAGGAATTCTGGAGGCAGGTTATGCGCACTGTCTCGCAATCACTTAAAATCTCAGTACTACCCGAACCTCGCAAATGCTTGTTAAACATCTGGGACCCCAATGATCTGGATAGGTACGGGCTGCTGTGGGCCACACTGGCCATTACTGTAGCGAAACGAGACATTGCACAGAAGTGGGGGGCACCGGAACTTCCGACGGGGGGCAGGTGGGCTAAAAATATGGACGTGCTGATGGTATATGTCCTCAGAGCATGCCTCCGCAAATGGAACAAGGTATGGGCAGCATGGAATGTGTATAGGGGAGAGCTCTGTGAACCCCTGCCAGAAGGCGAAGACCTGGACTCAGAGGGGGAGGATGACTAGACCAATGGGTGTTGGATCGCTCGACTTCCACAAAACGAGCGAGTTACCATGTTGTACCGGATTTACAGGCGGGGAAGATGAGGGATTGACGGTGTAGCTGTCACCTTGCTGGACAAAAGTGCAAACTGTCAAATTGTGCTGACTCATGTTTACTGTTAAGTGTTAATGTTATGTAAATTAGAATACTGTAACGCAGGAAATGGAAGACATATTCATTGTGATGCAATCATTGACGTATGGATGCGTAGTTGAACCCATGTAGCTTATTGTTTAAGTAATAGTCATTATATGAACCGAATGTAATGAGGACGTGACACATACTATTTGAACGGATACTCGATTGTCGGATTACGGTTCACGTATTATCAGATCTGTACTAAACATGCCTTCATGCTAATAAAAAGAATAAAAAAAAAAAAAGAATGAAGGCAAGCTGCTATCAGTGCTGCACACCTCTTTGCTGCAGTATGTGACTAAGAATGAAGGCAAGCAGCTATCAGTGCTGCACACCTCTGCAGCAGTACGTGACTAAGAATGAAGGCAAGCTGCTATCAGTGTTGTACACCTCTTTGCAGCAGTACGTGACTAACAATAAAGGCAAGCAGCTATCAGTGCTGCACACCTCTGCAGCAGTACGTGACTAAGAATGAAGGCAAGCAGCTATCAGTGCTGCACACCTCTGCAGCAGTACGTGACTAAGAATGAAGGCAAGCAGCTATCAGTGCTGCACACCTCTGCAACAGTACGTGACTAAGAATGAAGGCAAGCAACTATCAGTGTTGCACACCTCTTTGCAGCAGTATGTGACTAAGAATGAAGGCAAGCTGCTATCAGTGCTGCAAACCTCTGCAGCAGTACGTGACTAAGAATGAAGGCAATCAGCTATCAGTGCTGCACACCTCTTTTCTGCAGTACGTGACTAAGAATGAAGGCAAGTAGCTATCAGTGCTACACACCTCTGCAACAGTACATTACTAAGAATGAAAGCAAGCAGCTATCAGTGCTGCACACCTCTTTGCAGCAGTACGTGACTAAGAATGAAAGCAAGCAGCTATCAGTGCTGCACACCTCTTTCCTGCAGTACGTGACTCAGAATGAAGGCAAGCCGCTATCAATGCTGCACACCTCTGCAGCAGTACGTGACTAAGAATGAAGGCAAGCTGCTATCAGTGCTGCACACCTCTTTGCTGCAGTACATGACTAAGAATCAAGGCAAGCAGCTATCAGTGCTGCACACCTCAGCTGCAGAACGTGACTAAGAATGAAGGCAAGCAGCTATCAGTGCTGCATACCTCTGCAGCAGTACGTGACTAAGAATCAAGGCAAGCAGCTATCAGTGCTGTACACCTCTGCAGCAGTCCGTGACTAAGAATGAAGGCAAGCAGCTATCAGTGCTGCACACCTCTGCAGCAGTACGTGACTAAGAATGAAGGCAAGCAGCTATCAGTGCTGCACACCTCTGCAGCAGTACGTGACTAAGAATGAAGGCAAGCAGCTATCAGTGCTGCACACCTCTGCAACAGTACGTGACTAAGAATGAAGGCAAGCAGCTATCAGTGTTGTACACCTCTTTGCAGCAGTATGTGACTAAGAATGAAGGCAAGCTGCTATCAGTGCTGCAAACCTCTGCAGCAGTACGTGACTAAGAATGAAGGCAATCAGCTATCAGTGCTGCACACCTCTTTGCTGCAGTACGTGACTAAGAATGAAGGCAAGCAGCTATCAGTGCTGCACACCTCTGCAGCAGTACGTGACTAAGAATGAAGGCAAGCTGCTATCAGTGCTGCACACCTCTTTGCTGCAGTATATGACTAAGAATCAAGGCAAGCAGCTATCAGTGCTGCACACCTCGGCTGCAGAACGTGACTAAGAATGAAGGCAAGCAGCTATCAGTGCTGCACACCTCTTTGCTGCAGTACGTAACTAAGAATGAAGGCAAGCATCTATCAGGGCTGCACACCTCTTTGCTGCAGTACGTGACTAAGAATTAAGGCAAACAGCTATCAGTGCTGCACACCTCTGCAGCAGTACGTGACTAAGAATGTATGCAAGCAGCTATCAGTGCTGCACACCTCTGCAGCCGTACGTCATTAAGAATCAAGGCAAGCAGCTATCAGTGCTGCACGCCTCTGCAGCAGAACGTGACTAAGAATGAAGGCAAGCAGCTATCAATGCTGCACACCTCTGCAGCAGTACGTGACTAAGAATGAAGGCAAGCAGCTATCAGTGCTGCACACCTCTTTGCTGCAATACATGACTAAGAATCAAGGCAAGCAGCTATCAGTGCTGCACACCTCTGCAACAGTACATTACTAAGAATGAAGGAAAGCAGCTATCAATGCTGCACACCTCTGCAACAGTACATTACTAAGAATGAAGGCAAGCAGCTATCAGTGCTGCACACCTCTTTCCTGCAGTACGTGACTAAGAATGAAGGCAAGCAGCTATCAATGCTGCACACCTCTGCAGCAGTACGTGACTAAGAATGAAGGCAATCAGCTATCAGTGCTGCACACCTCTGCAACAGTACGTGACTAAGAATGAAGGCAAGCAGCTATCAGTGCTGCACACCTCTTTGCTGCAATACATGACTAAGAATCAAGGCAAGCAGCTATCAGTGCTGCACACCTCTGCAACAGTACATTACTAAGAATGAAGGAAAGCAGCTATCAGTGCTGCACACCTCTTTGCAGCAGTACGTGACTAAGAATGAAAGCAAGCAGCTATCAGTGCTGCACACCTCTTTCCTGCAGTACGTGACTAAGAATGAAGGCAAGCAGCTATCAATGCTGCACACCTCTGCAGCAGTACGTGACCAAGAATGAAGGCAAGCTGCTATCAGTGCTGCACACCTCTTTGCTGCAGTACATGACTAAGAATCAAGGCAAGCAGCTATCAGTGCTGCACACCTCGGCTGCAGAATGTGACTAAGAATGAAGGCAAGCAGCTATCAGTGCTGAATACCTCTGCAGCAGTACATGACTAAGAATCAAGGCAAGCTGCTATCAGTGCTGCACACCTCTGCAGCAGTACGTGACTAAGAATGACGGCAAGCAGCTATCAGTGCTGCACACCTCTGCAGCAGTACGTGACTAAGAATGAAGGCAAGCATCTATCAGTGCTGCACACCTCTTTCCTGCAGTGCGTGACTAAGAATGAAGGCAAGCCGCTATCAATGCTGCACACCTCTGCAGCAGTATCTGACTAAGAATGAAGGCAAGCAGCTATCAGTGCTGCAAACCTCTTTGCTGCAGTACGTGACTAAGAATGAAGGCAAGCAGCTATCAGTGCTGCACACCTCGGCAGCAGAACGTGACTAAGAATGAAGGCAAGCAGCTATCAGTGCTGCACACCTCTGCAGCCGTACGTCATTAAGAATCAAGGCAAGCAGCTATCAGTGCTGAACACCTCTGCAGCAGTACGTGACTAAGAATGAAGACAAGCAGCTATCAGTGCTGCACACCTCGGCAGCAGAACGTGACTAAGAATGAAGGCAAGCAGCTCTCAGTGTTGCACACCTCTGCAGCCGTACGTCATTAAGAATCATGGCAAGCAGCTATCAGTGCTGAACACCTCTGCAGCAGTACGTGTCTAAGAATGAAGGCAATCAGCTATCAGTGGCACACACCTCTGTGCGGTATTACATCACTACGAATCAAGGTAAGTACATGGTGAAAAGCTCTGTGCAGCAGCACTTCACTAGGAATTAAGGCAAGTAGCTATGAATGCTACTCACCTCTGAGTAGACAGCTGTGCATCAAGGAGAATCAAGGCAAGTAGCTATGAATGCTACTCACCTCTGGGTAGACAGCTGTGCACCAAGGAGAATCAAGGCAAGTAGCTATGAATGCTACTCACCTCTGGGTAGACAGCTGTGCACCAAGGAGAATCAAGGCAAGTAGCTATGAATGCTACTCACCTCTGGGTAGACAGCTGTGCACCAAGGAGAATCAAGGCAAGTAGCTATGAATGCTACTCACCTCTGGGTAGACAGCGGTGCACCAAGGAGAATCAAGGCAAGTAGCTATGAATGCTACTCACCTCTGGGTAGACATCTGTGCACCAAGGAGAATCAAGGCAAGTAGCTATGAATGCTACTCACCTCTGGGTAGACAGCTGTGCACCAAGGAGAATCAAGGCAAGTAGCTATGAATGCTACTCACCTCTGGGTAGACAGCTGTGCACCAAGGGGAATCAAGGCAAGTAGCTATGAATGCTACTCATCTCTGGGTAGACAACTGTGCACCAAGGAGAATCAAGGCAAGTAGCTATGAATGCTACTCACCTCTGGGTAGACAGCTATGCACCAAGGAGAATCAAGGCAAGTAGCTATCAGTGCTGCACCCCTTTATGCAGCAGTACATCAATAAGAATGAAGGCAAGCAGCTATCAGTGCTGCCCTCCTTTTTACACCATGTATCATTTATAATCCAGGTGAACATATATGAGTTCTCAACAATTAATGTCATTCCTTGCCCAATCATGTTTTTGGTGGGAGTAGTCTATGAGCCTAGAGGGTCGAATTGGGCCACAAACTAAGTGTGCCTTATATGAAATTATAAGACCATAAGCTGGTACTCCTTTTTAGCCTCCTCCACCAAGACCATGTGGTTATATTTGCTTTGAACAACTCTAAATGGGACTATGGGAACATGCTCTATTCTAGCCTCCAACATTATTAACCAAGCCGACTTCAATTGGAGCAAAGCAGCTTCTCCTCTAGTTTGTACTCTTTCTAAATGCTATTCTAGCTTCAAGTCTGAGATGACTGCTTCACTGGCTACCCGTGCAACTGAAAATTCTATTCAAGATTCTGATCCAGGTTTACCAAGAATTTGCCTCCGGGTTGCACCACTTTTGTAGCTCAGCCCTGAGGCAAAATCGATATTGGGATTTACCAATACTAAGCCGCAAAAATCAAGATCTGAGTGCCCTTGCACAGGATTTTATCTCAGAAGTATAACTCCCGCACAGGCCAATTCCCGGATGACCTGCCAACTTCCTTACATACGTAGTACTACAAACACAGCCAACACGAGGTGTAGTTTTGTTGTGGTCGTTGTTGGCCGCAGATTTATTACCATCATATACCAACTCACTTTCTGCCCCTTGAGCATAACTTTTTTATGGCCAGGGGCATAAATCATTATCATGGCCTAACATAAATCATGTGCCATACCTTATCCGTATGTCATAAATCATTTTGTGTCATGAAAAACTGGACGTCATACATGATTGGCGTCGCTTGTCATAAATCATTTGTCATAACTCATTTTGCCGGTCATAAATCATTTGTCTGTCATCACTCATTTGCATATCATAGGATCATACATCATGTGTCATAAATCATTTGTGTACCATAAATCATTTGTGTCATGGACCGTCATAACTTGGACATCATATATCATTTGTGTTACATTGTCATAAATCGTTTGTCATCCATCCTTCCTGGTCATAAATCATTTGCTTGTCATACCTCCTTTGTATCTCATAGAATCGTGAATCACCATGACAGTTCGTTATTCCGCTCTCTTATGAGTCCAACTTGTTCCGTTGTTTTCTACGCTCCTTTGCGTGTGGGGTGTAGCCTCTCCCCAGAGTTAGGCCCCAACTCGCTACCTTGCTAGTCTCTTTTTGTGCCCTGCCGTCTGGCTGGGTCTGGGCTGCGAGCGTCGTCTCTGTTTGCTACCCCTTTTTGTCAGGCCTACTCACCCTGCCGTTCGGCATCCCATAGTGAGTGGCCCTCCTTCTACACACCACCCCGTCGGTGTGTCTCCAAAACCAACCGCTGTACCTCTCTTATCCGCCAGCACTGCAACACTGCTGGTGCATAGGTGTGGGTGGGTGGGACTTGAAAAACATTCTGTGCCGCTCCCCAACTCCACGATGTAGTGAGGAGCTGCAGTATGGGGAGCAGCGTCTTATCCCCCGCAATTTTCCCGCCGTGCAACGGGCGGTTGCTGCCATCTAGGGAAGGGTCCAACCTCACCTGGCCCCCCCAATTGGCCAGGCGACTAGGCGCCAACCTGGCACAAGTTTTGCCGCGCTGAAAGTGCCCCTTCTGCTTCTGGGCGCTTTCCGGCGGCTGGAACAGGATCCTTCCTGGGCTCTGGCGTCCGTTAAGGCACCGGCCCTCGAGGCCCCCTGCGGGGGCGGCCTCTGCAAAAACAATGCAAAGCATAATGCTGCCTTGCATTATCTTTCGTTCAGGAGGCGTTACATGGGTGGAACATGAGCATCCGCCCATGTATTTTGATGCAAACCTATATTACCCAAAGTCGCTAAACATGGGTTTGAGCCAAAGTCGAGCGCCTAGTCAAGGCTCACATAAGGGCCAGAAATAGCTTTATTTCTCCTCGTTACTTCCTCTTTGAAGAGGAATAAGCCTCTAAGAATAGTTTTCCTGCAGGAAAGTATCCCTTCTTGCACAAAAACTGTTCTGACCACAGCGCAGGCATCCTTGTGTCGTGGTGCAATGGTGCCTGCGTTGGCGCTAGGCTGCCAGAAGTGTGCCAGTGCTAAGAGAGAGCAGCAACGTGCCATATCTTAATGGCACATTTCTGCTCTCGCAGTGCAGCAAATCCCCTTGCTGAGCTGCGTTAACGTTTAGTAAACCTGGGCTTTTATGTTTAATCTACAAGTGTCTAAATGGTGCCTAACTGGGGCACAAGTTTACCTAAAGCAGTTTGATACTGCTCCTCATGCACCATCTTAAGAAAGAATTAACGGTCCAATTCACAAAAGAAATCATAAATCCGGACTCACGGAAGTACTGTTCATCATGGGGCAGATTTACAATTGTCTCCCATTCACAAAACTCTGCAATACTATACCTCGAAAATTGCACATGTCGCGACTTTCCTGACATACTACTTACTAAGTCAGGTGAGTTTTTGGAGACTATTTCACATTGAAGAACTGTACGTAGGGTACGATTATGATCTATGAACAGGCTGCCAAATGTGAGAATGCACATTTTTTTCTTTCTGCTTTTCTCCATGGTGAAAACAGTTTCCTCTTCGTTGAACCCTGTCCCCCTATTTACAGACCATTTTCTCTGATCTTTCCCAAGATGGCAAAATGTTGATGTCTTTTCCAAGATGCCAAAGGGTGGGAAAGGAGTTAGTGAAGGTCCACAAATTAACAAGTTTATGGATGTTTACAAATGTACATGGGATACTACACCATGATGCGCCCATCCCTTGCTTGGACTTACTCTGCCTATTTGTACACACTTGTGGCATACAACTACGCTGTAGTAAATACATTTATAGCGGTTAGATCAACAACTGAATGCCTTGGCAGTCGTAAATTGGGCCCTAAATTATCTACCCTATAGTCTACTGTGAACCCTTCAACCATTTCTCTTCCATAGTTTCTAGAGATACTATTTGGTTCTCCTTGTTCAGACATGCTTGCTGCAGTCAAAGGATATTGAAATCAAATTAACTACATGGTGTCCATCCTTCTGTAGCTGCATGTTGATGACCATCTAAACAAGGACCCATCAGCACTGCCCACCCTTTCTGCAGTAGTCTTTCTATGGCCACAAAGATAGGCTACCATCAGAGCAGGTCCCTAGTTGCCATATTACATGGCTCTCAGCATGTTACACGTCTCTGAAGAGGATGTCCATGCATCATTTGATCTTCTTACCTGTTAAATTGATGTGGATGGTCGCAAACGCGGCCAATGGCACGGTGGCGACATTCTGCGCCCGGACCTTCAGCAGGAAATTCTTCGTGCTCTCGTAATCCAAAGGCTCAGCCACCAGCACAGAAGCAGATCCGTCTTCTCTGTTTGGGGTCAGGTAGAAGTGGATGGGCATGTTTGTTTCCGGAACAAGCCCCTCCTCCAGAATATAGGTCACACGAGGGTCGCCCAGAGGAGAGTTTGCTTTAATGGTCTGTCCAACGAAAAATAATAAGCAGATATTTAGGAACTCCTTTTCTTACAGACATAGGCTAATATAACAAGAAAGCACTTGCAAATATGCAAAGGTAAAAGTAAAGCATGCTTTGATTACATCACATATTAAACCCATGGAACGCTGAGCATTACATCCACTTTCTAATACAAATTTTTCATCAAGGAATCAATAATATGTGGGATAAAGTACCCTCTGTAATGATATTCTAAGTCACCAAGGATTTGTTTTCGGCTTTTACAGAAAGGATGCCGAAGACCAAGTTTCTTTATAAAGACATGGAACTCTGAGGAGACGTATAATCGCCTTATAATGAACGACAGAGGGTATCATAATTAAGGTTCCCTGTTTTCCGCTTTTACTTTTTTTTACGTTAAATACAGACAGAAAAACATTTATTTTCTTGTCTGTATTTATTTTTAAGTGTGGATAAAAATAGAAATTGGGTTGCTTTTTAAGTGATTCTAAATACTGTCTGCCATGACACCCAGATCAATAGCTGTGTGGGTTGATAGATGAGGAGGGTTAAAAAAAAAAAAGGAATTTTAGAAAAGAGGCTTAAACAGCAGGAGATAAGCACAAGGTTGATACTTAAATTTGCATATGTTCATATAAGTGCATTGATTTATCTTCAGCGGATGTTCATATCAGTAAAACCTGGCGGACATTCAAGCATGGGTGCATATTTATCGGTTCAATAAATGTGGAAATAATCCTGTTACAGCTTAATTTTTTTCACATAACCCAAAAATATTTATAGATAAATACAGATAAAATTTGCAAAAAATAAATATGGATAAATACTGAAGGAAGTGTCAAGAAAAAAATAAATACCATAAAACCGGGAGCCCAAGTCATAATCTATATGATAAAGGGTCACAGCATTACCCTTCCCCAAAAGAAACTTATTTTTTTGATCTCTTGCTGATTAATATGAAATAGTATGATTGCAGCTATCTATACTATAATATAATAAAGAGAGATCCCAAACCTTTGATGCGGGTAATCTCAGGAACCACAGCACCAATCACAACACCCAATACAGCGTTGGAAAGGGCAGTTGCAGCAGAAGGACATGGGCTATGCAGACGCCCACCATATACATTTAAAAGGTAAAAGAACCGTGCCAGCAAAGTAGTCCCTTGTGGGCGTGTCTGCGTTGTGCTGTGGGCGTGTGCTGGGGACGTGACAAACGCTGGGGGCGTGTCGCACGTTCCGCCCTTCATGCCATGTCTCATATCGTGTGCTAATCCCACCCTGCTCCCTTTAAATACCCCTGCATCCCATAATCATAACCCACCCTTACTCCTTAAAATACCCCAACACCCTTAAACACTAACCCATCTTAACCCTATAAATGTACCCTGCACCCCAAAACCCAAACCTATCCCTAAACCCTTAAAATACCCCTGTACCCCAAAACCCAAACCTAGCCCTGAACCCTATAAATACCCCTGTACCTCAAAACCCAAACCTACCCCTGAACCCTAAAAATACCCCTGTACCCCAAAACCCAAACCTTGCCCTGAACCCTAAAAATACCACTGTACCCCAAAACCTCCCCTGAACCCTAAAATACCCCGTACCCCAAAACCCAAACCTAGCCCTGAACCCTTAAAATACCCCTGTACCCCAAAACCCAAACCTAGCCCTGAACACTAAAAATACCCCTGTACCCCAAAACCCAAATCTAGCCCTGAACCCTAAAAATAACCCTGTACCCCAAAACCCAAACCTACCCCTGAACCCTAAAATACCCCTGTACCCCAAAACCCAAACCTAGCCCTGAGCCCTAAAAATACCCCTGTACCCCAAAACCCAAACCTAGCCCTGAACCCTTAAAATACCCCTGTACCCCAAAACCCAAACCTACCCTTGAACCCTAAAAATACCCCTATACCCCAAAACCCAAACCTAGCCCTGAACCCTAAAAATATGCCTGTACCCCAAAACCCATACCTATCCCTAAACCCTAAAACTACCCCTGTACCCCATAACCCAAAACTATATCTGAACCCTTAAGAAACCCAAACACCCCAAAACATATACCTCAGTACCCCAAAACATATACCCCTATACCCATACTTACCTTATCCAAACATGAAAAAAAACATGCTTTTACCATTCATGCAATTACAACGAATTTCGTTGTAAATGTATGCTTGCTAAAAGCATATAAAATGTAATGCCATGCGTTATAATGGCATTGCTGAGTCATGCTACTTTCGTAATGAAAGTATGGGGAGTGATGGTATGCGGAAAGAAAGTACATTGGTGGCACGGCGGCCCACATCTCCAGCAACATACTCATATTTTTTCACCACCCATTTGAAAAATGCACAGGTCTCTCTCATTGATGGCCAGCACCGACATACACTTTTAGACACACCTTCCACCACACGTTCTAGAACTGCGAACTTTAGAGCTGGGGAGCTACGTTCGAATCTCGGCATCAGCTCAACATCCTGTGATTCAGGCAAATCGCTTTGTCTCCCCGTGCCACAAATGAATGTGTTCTTCAGTAATGTAAATTGTGCTCATGCCATGTTGTCGAGTTCGCACTATATAATATTGCAAGGAAAAATAAAGTAGGGAAACTCGAGTTCAAACACTACTGAACGCGCACTCTTAAGTGCATCAGCAGTGCACTGTGAATCGGAGCGTTTCACAGGCCTGTCACAGATAAGAAATGCTATCAAAACGAAATCCTACAAAACAATATACTACTGGCCGGCAGCAATTCATACCCGGACAACGTCGGGACGGGCTGCTACTATCAGTATAAAGTGCTGTAGTTCAGAATGTATACTAACTTATGGGGCGATTGCTGCTTCCTGTAATGAACGATAGTTGGGCAAGAAATTAATATCATCTTTCTGATAATGGCTCTTTGTTTTCAGGAAAACAGATCAGAAGAGCTTAAATGCTAGTTCTCATTTTTTTCATTGTTGAAACAGCAGGTGTAACTCTGTTCGAAGATCTGTTGCTTTTGGCAGAAGAGATAGTGACGTCACAACACACCTTTAATAAGTTATTACCATTAGCTACACCATTTTCTTTTACAGGTTATCGCAGTGATACCACAGCAAAACTGTAATAAGAAAATTAGAGACAGGTTTTTATAAAAGGATTGCAGGCTTCCATGTATTACAATTTTCTATGAACAAATTGATAGCCCTGTTCCCAGGTTAGCCTCAAATCCCCTCTTTTTTTGTGCGGCCCATTTTTAGAACAGAGATTATAGCATGCACTAAATTGTACGATACTTACAGTGGCGGCAAACACAGGTTATGGAGGATAACAGAATACGAATTTGCTGTCATTACTTTAGGGAAAGCAGAGCTCATTTTACAGAACAACCATTCAACCACAGAAGAAGGTTGTTGTGAAGGGTGTTGGAAAAAGAAGTGAAGGAATATGGTGAGGGATATCTGAAGCTTCTGAGGGGGGCTAAAACTGAGAGAGTGATGCAGTGAATGTATCTGTCAAAAATCAAATAATGTAAATTCATGTTGTAGTTTGCCATCAGTCAATTTAATATTATACCATTTCATTGGAACTCAGTAGGATAGCTCAAGTTCAACATTGTTCTAGACTGGGAAAAACAACAATACAATAATGTGAGAACAACACAAAACACAATTGTAGAATACAACACTTTTCTCAGAGGTGCTAAAATAAACTAAAAAAACAGACCCAATCAGACCACATAAAAGGCAGAATGAAGGACATCTAAAAATTTTAAATTCCTACCATGTGGTCAATAAACGAGCCCAATGAGCTTCAGGGGCCATTATATGACCTCTGTGTGACCAGATTCAAGGCAGGCTTCATTGTTTAAGTGTATAAGGATGCAAGTGATGAGCATAGAGCTATGGGCAGTAGGCGTAGAAAGGCGACCCAAAGTTCTTACCACAATGGCCATGTCTCTCATGGTGTTCTCCGGGATGACTATCTCGTAACTGTCCTTCTCCCACACCGGGGGCTGGTTCTTGGCATTGGTAATGGTCACCGCCAGCTCCACCTGACTGCTCCTATTACCTCCATCCGTGGCAATAATCCCCTGAGTTATGAAGGATCTCTGAAAAAGAAGAGCAAACACATCTTCGGGTACTGTTTGAGAGGCATGTTGTGGGCGTGAAGAAGAGTGATCGGCCCAAAGTGCGAAGAGTTAATCAGTGAAGGAGACGTGGAAGGGCAGGAGGGCACTTCTTGCCCTGTCCTCAGAAGGGGTGCCTGTATTCTTAAAAAAACAGGCAAATTGTCCACCCTTTAAAGGGAAATTCCACCCACGCTTTTGCCTCGGTGTTGCCACATTTCTCATACTTCCCTGTTTTTTGGGGTGTTCGAGGAGGAGGATAGAGATGCTTACAGCCTTCTTGAAGCTTTGACGTAGGAGCTTTTTCCCACCAGAACTATAACAGACTGAGTGCCACTTAAGACAGCACTGCAAGCAGGTTAAAGGAAACAGAGGAGTGGAGGGTTATGGGAACTGGTAAGGAGGATAAGGATAAGGAATCTATGCTAATAGGAGGGATCCAGATGAAAGTGAGGAGGACCGGAAATGCACTTTGCTATGAGTGTGAGTGTGACGGGGAGGACTTGGGGCCGCCTGGCTTACCTGTCTCGCCTCTCTTTGACCAGCATGCAGGGGCCTGGAGAGGAACAGAAGACCAGAACGACACGGAGACAGACGATATTGGAGGTCCCTGTTTCTTTAATTGGGCGGAGCTGGACAGCGATATCGTCACCGGACACGCCCCCTCGGCTCAGGTAAATGCTGCCCAGGAACACTCACAGGTGTGTTATGCACTCGGAGGAGACAGAGGTGAGAGCGACGGCGAGCGAAGTGAAGAGGAGGAAGAGCGGAGATCAAGAGCGGAGACGGAGAGGCGGGAGCAGAGGAGAGAAGGAGAAGGAGGAGCGGAACATCGGAGGCAGGAGACGGAGACGGGAGAGGAGACGAGAGACCATCTGAGACAAGAGACCGAGACGAAACCGGCGGAGAGAGGACGACGGGGAAAGCCAGGAGGCCAACAAGAAGGCTCTTCGCCCAGCCACACTTCATCGAGGGAAGTGTGGCTACCAGAGGTACGGTCACGGCTTGCGGGCTGGGCGGGCTTTAAGTGGGCGAAACCCCCGTAGAAATACCACACTCACACTCTAAGCACTACCCCCCCCCCTCACTACCCAGCACCATAGAGCCGAGACGGAGAGTTGTGCACGTGTGATTCCTCACCCCTTTACCCCTGTGATATCGGTCTGACCAGCATTCTAAAACGCTGTTGTCTTTTCTTTCTACACGAACGAGACGGCAAGACACCGTGGAGGAAAAGGATCGGACCCCCAGTCCCAGAAGACACCGGGACGAGAGGAGAACAGCGTCAGAGAAACGCCTTCAAAGATTCACTGAGGAGGCAGAGACAGCGCTTCCTTACTATCGCAAAACCATACATCGTAAATGCACTTTTAAGCTAATAAAGCCTGCGTTACCCAGAGTACCGGTGTCTGTTAGTCTCTTTGAGGGGACCGTACCCCTGCCCCCACACACGCCCACTCCCACGCCTACTGGCATAGCTCAGGACAGCCCCGAGGCGCCACAAGTGGTGGAGAATGCGGGCATTGCGATAGCCATCTGGGAACAGAAGATGGAGGAATTGCTGCAACGGCTAGTGAAAGGACAGGAGCAGTTGGGGTGGGCCATAGAACAGCAGATAGCCACCGCCCAAGCAGACAGAGACGTTCTCAGGGACTCTGTGGTGAAGAGCCTGGGGGAGCTGCAACCGGTAAGGATTGATCAGGCCGGCAACCCGGTGCGGGAAGCAAGACAACACCCCCCCACCCCATCCGGCATATCCCTGCAAAAGTATGTTGCAGGAGAAGACCCAGACGCCTTCCTCGTAAATTTCGAGAGAGTAGCCCTTGCGTGCGGATGGCCGTTAGAGAAATGGCCGTTCTTTCTGGCCCCTCTGTTGACAGGAGAAGCCCAGGCCGCTTACCAGGTGGCCAATGGGAACGGGCAGACGCCTTATGCACAGATAAAAGTCATTATACTGGACCACCTAGGGTTAGACGCAGAAGCATATCGCGTACGCTTCCGCAAGGAAAGAGGGACCCCAGGCGATAACCCTAAGACTTTGTTCTTCCACCTGAAGGCAGCAGCCGATAAGTGGCTGACCCCCGCCCAGAGTACCAAGGAGGCCATAATGGACAAAATCTATCTGGAGCAATATCTGGAGGCTCTGCCATTCGGGACACAATGTTGGTTAAGGCAGCACTCCAACCTGACCACCGCACAAGCCATAGAAATGGCCTCAACGTTCTCAAGGGCTCAACCCCGGCTACATCCTATGGAACCCGAAAAGAACGTAAGAACTCCACTTCGAGTGGACCGGAAACCCCGACCCCCTCCCGGGCTACCTGCACCCAGACCTCTAAACCCTGACTTGGCCCCTATGAGAGGCCCGCAATGCTTCGATTGCGGCACATGGGGACACATTGCTAGATTTTGCCCAAGGAAGAGGATACAGGAGGAACCCATGGATGTTGGCTATCTACCACAAGCAGTGATGTTTTCAGCGGAGCTGGGAGGGGCATACCACGTGAGTGTCCAGGTGAACGGTAAGAACGTCAAGGCTCTATTGGACTCGGGGTGCAAACAATCGGTGATGCAGGGTAGGTTTGTGTGTGATTCCCAGGTAATACCCGAGTCCCGTGTACATATTAAATGCGTCCATGGGGACGTGAAGAGCTACCGGGTCGCTTGTGTCCCTCTAGAGTTAGAAGGGGGGCGGCGGATAGTGGTGAAGGTAGGGATATTGGACAGCCTACCAGAGGAGCTCATATTAGGGACCGATAACCCTCACTTCCTGGACCTTTTTTCCGAGACCCTGAAAAGAGGGAGGGCGAACCCAAAGACAGTACTCATAGCCCCTGAACCCTGGGAGGGCGACCGTAGCTTTCAATTCGCCCAAGCCAATGACTCTACATTGTTTAATGCCTGGGAACAGGCCCATGCAGAACAGGATAACCCAAATCCCAGATATCCTCGTTTCCTGATACAGGAGGACTTACTATACAGGCAGGCGAAGCAGGATGAACCCAAACAGCCCCTTGTCCCAGTATGCTTTAGAGAACAGGTTATGTTCTATGCCCACACCCATCTCCTAGCAGGACACACAGGCAGTGAGAAAACCACTCAGAACATCTTGAGGAATTTCTACTGGCCAGGAGTCTATCAAGATATCAAGACCCACTGCCAGACCTGTGACGTGTGTCAACGCAAAAACATACACAGGCCCCCGGCCGCACCTTTGCAGCCACTACCGATCATAGGGACCCCATTTGAGAGAGTGGCGATGGATCTCATCGGCCCTCTCCCCAAAACCGGTAGAGGAAACCAATATGCCCTGGTCATAGTGGATTACGCCACCAGATACCCCGAGGCTTTTCCACTAAAATCTCCCACCTCCAAGAATATTGCGGAGAAGTTCCTGGAACTGTTTACTCGGGTGGGTTTCCCAAAGGAGATACTCACTGACCAGGGCACTCCCTTTATGTCACGTGTGATGAAAGAGGTGTGCCTCATGTTAGACCTCCATCAAATCAAGACATCGATTTACCATCCCCAAACAGACGGTCTTGTGGAGCGCTATAATGGGACACTAAAAAGCATTTTAAAGAAGATGCTTGCAGCCAACCAGACCGATTGGGACCGTTTGCTTCCCCTGGCCCTATATGTTATCCGAGGGCAAAAACAGAGCAGTCTTGGCTGCTCTTCCTTTGAAATGTTGTATGGAAGACAGCCCAGGAGCCTTCTTGAAATGACCAAGGAGTATTGGGAGGCCGAACCCACAAGAGAAACGAAAACGCTACTTGAATATAGCCAGACTCTCAAAAATCAGATAGGAAAAATAAGGGACCTGGCTTATTCCCAACTGGAGAAAAGTCAAAACAAGCAAAAAAAACACTATGATAAGGGGAAGAAGTGGAGAAAGCTAGAGATCAACGATTGGGCCTTGGTGTTGCTCCCCTCAACCACGAAGAGGTTTCAAACAGAGTGGCAGGGGCCTTACCAAGTCCTAGAAACCATCGGTAACACCACCTACCGGCTACGATTACCAGGAAGGAAGAGTCAAATATTCCATATCAATGTCCTGAAGAAGTGGCTAGGGGCCCCTCCCCTCACAGCCTACACAATCCCCGACAAGGAATTCAAGAAAGAAAGCACGGTACAAAACCTGGTCATCAATGAAGAGCTATACCAAGAACAACGAGAAGGACTACAAAGAGTCCTACAAAGATGCGCAGGCATCTTCTCGGACCTCCCTGGATCCACGAACCTGGTTGAACACCGAATCGAGACCCCTAAAGGGACCGTCGTCAAACAACGACCCTATCGGATACCAGCTGCCAAAAGAGAAGCCATAAGCTGGGAGGTGAGAGAAATGATCCGCCTAGGAGTCGTACGTCCATCAAAAAGCGAATGGTCGTCGCCCATCGTGATGGTGCCTAAACCAGACGGGAGCAGCAGGTTCTGCATGGACTTCAGGGCCCTGAACGCGGTCTCATCCTTCGATGCCTACCCCATTCCCCGGATCGATGAGTTAATTGAGAAGTTGGGGGAAGCTAGATTCATCAGTACCCTGGATCTCACCAAGGGTTACTGGCAGGTGCCATTACGCGAAGAAGACCGCAAGAAAACCGCTTTTTCAACCCCTGACGGTTTATACGAATTTACCGTACTCCCCTTCGGGCTGCATGGAGCCCCTGCAACGTTCCAGAGGCTGATGAATGAGGTGCTCCGGGAACACCAGGCCTACAGTTCAGCTTATTTGGACGACATCATCATCTTCAGCCCCGACTGGGAGACACACCTCAGACACCTAGAAACCATCTTGTCTCAGTTAACCAAAGCTGGCCTCCACGTCAATTCAAAAAAATCGAGGATCGGATTCCAAAAGGTAAAATACCTGGGATATGTGCTGGGTCACGGACTCATTGAGCCCCAAGACGAGAAGGTCCGGGCCATCGCAGACACCCCGTTCCCCACCAACCTCCGAGACATGAGGGCCTTCTTGGGGTTGGTGGGGTACTACCGAAGATTCATACCCTCCTTTTCGGACATTGCAGCGCCCCTCACCGATACCTTGAAAAAACAAACCCCGAAAACCGAGCTTCAGAATCCCACCCCTGCGATGAGAAGGGCCTTTTTGTCCCTCAAAAAGACGTTAACCTCCCGCCCGGTGCTCTCGTCTCCCGACTTTACCAAACCCTTCATTTTACACACTGACGCCTCCGATTTCGAGATCGGGGCAGTTTTGTCACAGGTGACAGAAGAGGGGCTTGAGCACCCCATTCTGTACATAAGCCGGAAATTGTTCCCTAGGGAGGTGAGGTACCCCACAATCGAAAGGAGTGCCTGGCGATCAAGTGGGCGGTGGATAAACTGCGGTATTACCTGGAGGGTCACACATTCAAACTGTACACTGATCATGCCCCTCTCCAATGGATGAGCCGCAACGCATCCAATAACCCAAGAGTCATGAGGTGGTTCTTATCGCTGCAGCCCTTTTCCTTCCAAGTCTTGCACAGAAAAGGGAAAGACAACACGAGTGCTGACTTTCTTTCCAGGTTTCCTCTTCCCGATCGGGAGAATCGTAGGGGGGAGGTGTGTGACGGGGAGGACTTGGGGCCGCCTGGCTTACCTGTCTCGCCTCTCTTTGACCAGCATGCAGGGGCCTGGAGAGGAACAGAAGACCAGAACGACACGGAGACAGACGATATTGGAGGTCCCTGTTTCTTTAATTGGGCAGAGCTGGACAGCGATATCGTCACCGGACACGCCCCCTCGGCTCAGGTAAATGCTGCCCAGGAACACTCACAGGTGTGTTATGCACTCGGAGGAGACAGAGGTGAGAGCGACGGCGAGCGAAGTGAAGAGGAGGAAGAGCAGAGATCAAGAGCGGAGACGGAGAGGCGGGAGCAGAGGAGAGAAGGAGAAGGAGGAGCGGAACATCGGCGGCAGGAGACGGAGACGGGAGAGGAGACGAGAGACCATCTGAGACAAGAGACCGAGACGAAACCGGCGGAGAGAGGACGACGGGGAAAGCCAGGAGGCCAACAAGAAGGCTCTTCGCCCAGCCACACTTCATCGAGGGAAGTGTGGCTACCAGAGGTACGGTCACAGCTTGCGGGCTGGGCGGGCTTTAAGTGGGCGAAACCCCCGTAGAAATACCACACTCACACTCTAAGCACTACCCCCCCCCCTCACTACCCAGCACCATAGAGCCGAGACGGAGAGTTGTGCACGTGTGATTCCTCACCCCTTTACCCCTGTGATATCGGTCTGACTAGCATTCTAAAACGCTGTTGTCTTTTCTTTCTACACGAACGAGATGGCAAGACACCGTGGAGGAAAAGGATCGGACCCCCAGTCCCAGAAGACACCGGGACGAGAGGAGAACAGCGTCAGAGAAACGCCTTCAAAGACTCACTGAGGAGGCAGAGACAGCGCTTCCTTACTATCGCAAAACCATACATCGTAAACGCACTTTTAAGCTAATAAAGCCTGCGTTACCCAGAGTACCGGTGTCTGTTAGTCTCTTTGAGGGGACCGTACCCCCGCCCCCACACACGCCCACTCCCACGCCTACTGGCATAGCTCAGGACAGCCCCGAGGCGCCACAGTGAGGCAGTGGATAAAGCAGTCTAAAACAGTCCTTCAACCTGAGAATCTAATTCATCCTCTACCCTTCGAAAAAAAAATATTTACTAATTATAAGTGAAAGGTAACCCCAAATATGTCAACAGTGCTGTTTGCCGATATGATTTAGTATTGGCAATTAAAGAGGGAACGTCATGGTTGTGTCATTCTATAGGCATGTGTCTTTACATAAGCGTGCACCTACAGACTGATGTGGGTGCCATTTTCTTTTACATTATATTGACTAATCTAAAATGGCGGGTACCACTTAGATTGGTCAATAAACATTTTTAGCAGCTGCGAAATAAACTTTTGTGTAGGATGACAGCAATTTGTTGCATGGCACTCCCCCCAAAAATATTTTAGGAAAAATAGTGGAGCTGGGTGGGGCCTGGAAGTAGGGGGGGGGAGCAGGTTGGGAAACAGCGACGACAAGTGGTGGGGGCACGAGATTGAAAGCAACGCATTGGTGGGGAAGACGCACATGAGGAAGACAGCCATATAGGAAAGTAGGTGGAGAAGCACACAAAGGAGACAACAACAAAGAGGGTGTCAGAGTGTGGGGTGAGACGTACTTGGGAAAGAGAACGTGAAGTCTCAAGAGAGAGCGAGAGTGCACCCAGTAGGTATTTTGGGGGAGGAAGAAAGACAAGAGGGAGAGAGCAAGAAAGACATGCACTGTGATAAAGTGCTTAACCAAAAAGAAAAAGATAGTTCACTAAAAGTGAGCAGTGGAAGGACGCAAGTCAGCCAGACAAGGAGAAGGGAAAGAGGCTGGGCTCCAGGGGGAGGACAAACACAAGATAGACAAAGAAAGCCAGCAAATAAAAATCAAGCACATAATAGTGACAATAAAGACAACCAATGGTAAACAATGGGTGGGCTGTAAGCCTCTGTAAACTCTTGTTAAGCCCACAATAGGCCTTGACAGCTTGGGTAGGATCAGCCTAAAATAGGCACATAATTAGTATTAAATCTGTTTATTAACAAATGAGTGCACATACAGACATAATATTTTCCCATTAGGCCCCAGACTTTCAGTACAACAGAAGCCAGTAAAAGAAGACCCTGATAGTAACATGTGCTGAGCCAAACATGAATATGAGGCCAACGCCATAGCTGGATAATCTGTATGAGCAAACAAACGTATAAAGAAAGCAAAAACAATAACCAACCCCCAAGCCCCCACCACCCCCGACTACCCACCCGCCACCCATGTTCCAGGTCCAATACCCCGCTATACCAACATGACCATCCACCTTGGAGTGCCTCAACACTCTCCCTGGGACAAACGCAGCAAACGTAGATATCGGGGACATGTCACTTCCCTAAATTCCGTAGCCAGTAGAGACAAAAACGGCTGCCACAGTTCCGAGTACTTGGCACCCTCCCCCGCCCTAATCAAAGACAGCTTTTCCATAGCCAGAACAGTACATAGGCGATGCAACCATCCTTGAAATGTAGGGACATGTGGAGTTCGCCAATAGGATAAAAGATTCTGTGTTGCAGAACCCAAGGCAATGGCAATCAAACGACCCCTGCGTGATCGCAATGGATAGGTGATAGCGTTAGGTAAACCTAGCAAAACATAGGCTGGGACCCGTGGGATTTCTGTATCAAAATGTGAATCTACCTCAACAAGGACTAGCTTCCAGTACTCCTGGAGCTGCGCACAATCCCACTATAGATGGACCAAAGTGCCCCTCTCCCCACACCCGCGCCAACAGGACACCTCCCTCGTGTGATCCATCTCGTGCAGCTTCTCTGGAGTGTAGTACCAATATGACACAATTTAAGTGAGGGTATCAGTCAGTCCCATATGATAAGCGGAATGCCGCGCTCGATATAGGCACGTAATTAGAACAAGCTGTTACACCTGTAGGCAATACCTGAGACACTGTGGCCAATGATTGCAGGCATCTTTCAGAAGACTTTTTCCCTGCAACATAATATTTGAAAACTTGACAGAGGCTTAAGAAAAGGTGTAAGCATTATGATCATCTACTGCATAGAGAAACATTATGCAGGGTCCCTGCCAAATCTATAATAATGTGGAGATTTTAGTAGAGAATTTAAAGTTACCAAGAGTCTATAATAATGATGTCGCACTGATCTACCACCATCCTAACACACAAACCGTTGTTGGAGTGATTGTAAGATATGTTGATTCATCTGGCAACTGGGATTGATTTTAGGTGACTTTAATCTACATGTGGATGATGCTTTCTGCTCACAATTAAGGGCCCTAATCGTATTTATGAATGTCCTTGATCTTTCATAACTGGTGAAGTTCCCTACACACACAGCTGGGTACACCATTGATCTTCGTTACGTCAGTCACACCTATACCATGGTCAGTTCACAACCTTATCCTATTCTTAATTCGTGGTTATGTTAATTCCGGACAATCAACTTGAAACCAGGTGTGAGAAGTTGGCCTGATATATGATGCTCACTAGTTCTAGTGATCACCTTGTATCAGTCCAAACAACCCTTATGGTGATTGGTTGTAAGTCAACCTTATAGACCAGCTATCCTAATGGTAGCATGGACAAAGCAGTCTTAGGCTAAACTCTTTTGGCATGTGAAGCCAGCTGTTTTACCACATATAACCCCTTGAATACCAGATGAAAGGACACCACACAGGTTGTTATGAAAATAAACAGTATATTTATTAATAACAAACACCTCTGAACTCTTTATGAGGTCAGAGGGCTCAGCACATGACTCTCTCTTAGGAAAAATACGATAAGTTGTACAAAATTACAATGGTGCCCTAGGGGCACGACAAACCATCTACTAAGTAAATGGTATAAGGAAATCGATAGAAGGAATGGAGTTGTCCAGAGGCTGTAGGTTCGCTGGGACTACACTATCCTAACCTCAGGTAAGTAATAGGAGGCCCACGGGACGCGTGTGCAGAGTGTGAACTCACACGCGAGATGCGGAACAAAGTCAATGGACAGTACAGTTAAAAAAAAAGGTGAGTACGGACAATCCTGACTGGTTAGGACTAAAACGACTGTGAATCTGGACACTAGGAGAGTTAATCTACCCTTGAGCACCGAAATGCTCTTGTTACCTCACCCACGGGCTGCGGGTGCATAGGTGCGAAGTCGTGTCGGGTTTCTGCGTTGAAGTCTATGGAGCCTGGAAGAAAGATGCTGCAGGCGACCAAGTGGAAGATGTCCGGTGCGATCCACGGATGGATCGAGGAAGAAGAGGACCTGAAAGCAGAGGGGACAATGTTCAAAGTCACTAGCCAGTGACCGGAGTGGAACCAGGAGGGAACCAGATGCTGTCGTCGCGATCAGGTGAAGAGTGGACGCTTGTCTCTGCAGCCACGTGGACCAGGAGGTGTCTTCGATGACCAGGATGGAGGCAACAGCTGTCCCACGCAGGCTCTCGCTGTCGGCGGTGTCGGATCCGGATTTGGAGTCAACAGGCCTTGGCAAAGGCAACCCACGCGGTGAGTGGAAACGGCGTCTGGAGTGGACCAGGAGGGTCCGGGGTGCTCCTCTTTTGGAAGGGAGCAAGGGGCCAGTCTGGAGCAACTAGACCATCAGTGAAGATTTCAAGGATCGTCGTCTAGGAGGCCACTAGCCAGCCGGCAAGTGACCAGACAACGCGTCGAGCAGCAACCAAGCAAAAGGGCCCCACGCAGATCTCGTGGATGCTGGAGGGCTGGTCTTCAGTGCAGGAGCTGCTCGGGGCGGGGCTTCTCAGTCCCCAAAGCACTTCATCGAGGTTACCTCAGAAGTCGTGCTGGAAGCGAAGTGCAGCTTCTTTCAAGATGGCCGGTCCCACGTGTCTCGTCGCACCCACGGATCTCAGCTGTGCTGCAGATGTGAGTTGAGGTCGGAGAGGTCTGGGAATCCGGGTCTCGTCGGGCTCTGAAGTCTGGATCCTCGAGGGAAGACGACAAAGTGAAGCCGCTGGACGCTTGATGGTGCCTGCAGTTGCAGGGTGGACACTCCTTGTCCACAAGGGAGATTTCTTCAGTCTTCTGGGGAGCAGAACGTCGAAGTCCAGAGTTTCTTCTTGTAAAGTTTCAAGTCAGGATTAATCTAATTTGGAATGGGACCAGCTCCTATCTTTATTCTCCTAAAGGGGGCTGCACTACGACTAGATCCCTCCCATGGGTGGGACCAGGAAGGGGGTGGTTACACCCCCTATCCTTTGTCCGGCTTCGCGCCAGATCTGGGGCAGGGGTCCCCCAGCAACTGGTTTGAACCGGTGTATGCACAGGGCACCTTGTGTGCCCCAGGCATGTCTCATTCCTTTCAGGCCGGTCCTACCCAATACACAAAATCCTGTCTGGGGTGGTGCTAGCACCTCCCAAGGCAGGAAACCCTTGGTCCAAGCCTCCCTCGCTGGAAGGACTCCCAGCAGCAGGAGGTCAGACTTGTGTCTGTGGTGGCAGCATCCATTTTGTGATGCTGAGGCTCAAGTTAACTTTAACCGGGGTTCACAGTTACATACATGTCGTGTCCCTCTAGAAGGGTGGAATGCTACCCCCATCGCCAGAACTGGCGAGGGGGTAGTATTCCAATTCGTATGACACCTTACTCGACATGTTTTGATAATGCTATCCCAAAGTTAGCATTCAACCGCAAGGATTATAATGCATTTAAGAGTATATGGTATAGCGTTATCATGGAACAGCTATAAGGACTTGGTTCCGCAAGCTGCAGACAGGCTCAGCTCATGCTAGAGTACCATCTCACATAATTCCAAGCACTCTGCCTTCAGGATTGATAAGGCCTGCCATAGGAGTGACGTATAGGAGTATATGTGTCTATTTTGGGGTTAGATATAGGTATACTATATCTACAGCAAATATCTACACCACCTTGCCCCAGCTGTCTTAGCAGCCAGTTGTGTCAGTTTGGATGGTCAGCCAGGGGTGGCACAATACATGCTGCAGCCCCTGGGAGGCCCTGGGTACACCTATGCCCTGGGTACCTAAGGTACACTGTACAGGGGCTGATAAGGTGACCCAGCATCCAATTAGGTATGTACCTAAGGTACATGGAGTCCATTTTACAGAGAGAGCAATTAGTCTGGGGTCCTGAATAGCAGGGCCCCAGGCCAACTAGGTCGAAAACCAGCAAAACACTAGGCAAAAAGTTGGGGGTAACCATAGTCAGATATCCACCTTTCTACACCAGGCACCATGTTAGCAGTTTTTGTGACCCTGAAAAAAAACATTAAAGCTCCAATCTTGACTTTGGCATGAGAATAAAATAAAGAACATTCTGCGTCCCCACTCTCCCAATGATCACGCTCTATGTTTAGATTTTTTTTAAATGAAGTTATGACCTCTGTTTTTGTTGATCTCCTTCAAAAGACTGTAAAACACTAAAGGATAAATCCTTCATTTGGAAATGGGTTACCCCCATGATTCAGGCAGAAAAAGCAATTCTAAATCACTTGTAACACTGCTAGAGGAAATCCTATGTCATAGACGGTAAATCTTTGTATACACGCCTACTGTGCAACCACTGCCATCTAGTCAGGCCAGCAAAGAGGAGATATTTTTCTTCTAAGATCAACTCAGCAACTTCATCTGTAAAATCTTTATTTAGAACAGTTCAAGATCTGACCTTGGTGGCCAAGGAATCCATAACAGAGATCCCGGTGCAGCTTTTAGCTGATTCGATGCCTGGTCTCTTGCATCAATAAGGTGAGACTTACCAGAGAGGAAACTCAATCAAATACCGAGGGTCTGAATAATCAGAGTCTGCCATTTACGCCACTAAGGGGAATAACCCCTTCGCCGTCTTTGTTTCACTTTGCGTCATTACATTATTGCCTCAACAAAAGGAAGCAATCCACTGGGTAACCATTAGACCTATTCCTGTGGAGGATTCTGAAATATACTCCTGAGGTCTTTGCTCATAGTATCTGTTCCATAGTCCACACTACTATGACTTCACGTATTAACCTTGATTTAAAAAAAAAAAAAGATTGGATTAGATCCCACTGACACAATACATTTTACGCATATTTCATCGCCGCCCAATACCACAAAATATACTGATAGTGTTGTCACTATTTAAAATTTCATTGAATCTAATCACATATTACAACCTTTGTAATTCAGGTTTTGCCCAGGTTACAGTTTCGAGATGGCCATCATTTCAATTTTAAGTTAGATATGTTTCATTGTAGGCAATGGTATTGTTGTGGCCCTCAACACCGTTGATCACAATGTTCTTCTCACTTGTCTCTCAGAATTGGATAATGGGGTTACTGGACTGGGCTAAATCTTTTTTATAAGAGTGCTTGGTACCAGTAAAGATTGGGCACTATTCGTCGAACTTGACGTCTGTCTCCGGGGGTTTGCTCCATGGAACAACTCTATTGTCTTTCCTTTTTAATACACACATGTTCCCTTTGGTCCTCGTTTTATCAGAACTAGGAGTGTCATTTGCACTGTTTAAAGATAAGACACAGATCCTTCTGGAGATTAGGGAAGGCATTACATAAAGTACTTTTTACTCCTGCAAGCCCTGAAACTCACATGATGGATGTGTCACGACTATATCAAACCGAATCCATCTAAAACAAGTTATATTAACAAATAATCCAACCAATCTGTCGAAAGCTATTTTACAGCCTCCCAACCTAGGTCCTGCCCTGAGCCAGTCTCAGTGGTAAAAACAAAATGGGTATTCTCATTGTTTAAGAACAATCCTTGGATTATCAGCTAAAGTTATTTCTTCTCCCTTTTCTCCCTTTCCCACAGAAAGTTGTAGTGATCAATATATTTATCCATTCCACAATCCACTGCTGCAATGTAGTCTTCTTGGGTTTGTCAAAAACATATCTGATCACACTTCAATGCATCCAAAATGCTACAGCACCCTTGATTTTTGGCGTGAGTAAATCTGACCTTGTGTACCTATTCTCACACCAGTTAAAACACATTGGCAACTTGGGATTTTAAATATACTCTGAACTCTTGTCCTCAACACAAAGTAGGGCAGTAGTACAAAGCTTCTTCTTTCTGCTACACATCTTGCAAAGGCATCTGCGGTACTTTATAATTCCCCCTGAGTTTCTGTGAGAAACTCATTTCTAGCATCTAAGTCATAACACTGTAACCAATTGAATCTAGTACTTCCTAAGACTGCAGTCATATGACTTCAGAAACTTCAGAATGAGCCCGTCCAACTTCTGCTAAATTTGAATCGCGTTATAAGCATCAGACGAGCAGTACTCTACTCGTACTCGTGTTCCAGTGGTGTGGTGAATAATCTTTAAATCATTGCGCTTTCCTGCAATGCTCTTTGAAAAAAGGCGGTTTCTTCATAGACAACATTTTTGGCTGCTGCCCTTCCTTCCTGATGTGATCAGCCGGTAGACGTCTTTCCAATCGAGGTGCCTATTCTCATTCATTTGTGCTATATTATGGAATTGGTTACCTTCTATTATTCCCTCAGACTGAAGGAATATATCACATTTGAACAGGGCATCCAGGCCTGGTTGTTCCCTACACAATAATGTATCTTTAAGAGACACTGGGTTTGGGAGGAACTCAGAGGTCTAGCCAACGTGTGCATGTGCACTAAGCACCCAGGATGTTAGAAGTGGGCCCTGCTTCAATAATGCCTTTGCTGCACTCCCCACTAGTTGATGTGGCAGTACTGAAACATCCACAAAGCCTAAGAGGTGTGGTGGTCGCTGCTGGGCGATTTTCCATGCAGGTCCCAAAGGTAGGGTGCACTGAGCAGATAGCAAGAAGAATTTGGAGATGTTGGCTCTCAGCTGTGGTAAGCATATAAACAAGAGGGGCCAGCTTCGCCGAACCAGGTTGGAGGTTTGAAGAACTGGATGCATCATTATCTGAAAATGCATCTCAGAATCTGTCTAAAAGGTTTTCTGAGAGTCACAACCCATATCGGTTGAGAGAAAATTCTGTCCCATCCACCAGACTGTGGGACAGAGAGGATGCGCACAGTCATGTCAACACTTGCAATGGGATAAGGGGGTCCCATGTACTCGCCCGCAGACTGTACAGTCGCTCACTGCACCCACTTGCAGGGAGATCTGTGTTCCCCTTTAAACTGTAGACTGGATACGGCTAAACTGCGAGAGAAGGGTAGCTGCTTCAAAGAGCCTGTTAGACCTGACATCATTGTGTGAGTCTCCCTTCCATTTTTTGACGGATTGCCTCCTCTGTTTTGACATATTTTTGCTGGTTGTATGTTTTGGGCCCTGTGCCACTGCTAATCAGTGACACAGCCCATTTTTCTACAGTCGAATATTTGCTTAAGACTGGTATATTGCACTGTTCTTGATTTTAACTAGAGGGAAAGGCAACTTTCTGAATAAATTGTTCCTTTTTCTGTCTCTCCACTCTATTTTATCTCACCACTATTTACGTTTGCACTGCACATATTCACATACGACTCTATCTTGCTCTTGGTCAGCACAGTGCTTGTGGGCTAGACTCACTGAATATTCTACCAATTGGATGTGGTATCGGTCTCAATGATCTAGAGACCAACCACTCCATGACCTTGGATGACCAAATGAGAATATAGATCAACACAAGACATTTGATGGGAATCCATACACATTCGCTCTGAGTCTCTCCAACACTCACTTGTTCCTTGACTATGTTTCACTGATATGTTCTCCTTTTATAGGCTTTATAGGAATTCTGTATCCTTGACTGATTTGTTGACGGTTGTGCCTTCTTTATAGTTTAATACATTCAGTTTTCGATTAGACCCCTGGTTCTTATTGGTGTTATTAATCAGTGACACAGTGCAAGTGCTCCCTATGTTAAATTGATATACTGGTTGGATTCCATGATTGGCTTATTTGATCTACTGTCAGCCCCTAGTACAGTGCACCATGTGTGCCCAGGGCTTGTAGAGCAAATGCTGCTGGTGGGCTTGCAGCACTGGTTGTGCCACCCACAGAAGCAGCTTGTAAAGTGTGTCTCAGGCCTGCCATTGCAAGGCCTGTGTGTAGTCTGTGCCTACCATGTCGACCTGGCCAAGTGCACCTACTTGCCAGTCCCTAAATCTTCCCTTTGCTTCATATTAGACACCCCTATGGTAGGCCTAAGGGCAGGGTGCATTGTAAGTATAAGGTAGGACGTGCTCTGATGTGTATAGCATGTTCTAGTAGTGAATCATAGCCATTTTCGTTTTTCACTATTGAAGGCTACCTGGTCTCATAGATTAGAATGGGCATTGAAGATTGTTACATCCCTACAATCCAACTGACTCAGGGAACATGGTAGAAATTCGAGTTTAGTATGCCTGAACTCAGAATAATAAAATACATCTTTTAGTAAAGTTTATTTTAATATTCTGTGTTTGCAAATACCCCTTTTAGAAAGTAGGTATTTGCTTGCCTAACCATTTGAGCCCGCCTCTGCTGACTGTATTCCTTGTCTGGGTTTGTGTGTGACAGGGCTGGGGAAATTCCAGGAGACAGTCTGGGACAGCCCAGTGGTGGTTAGAGAGATTTACATCCAGATGGGAGGGGGAGAGTGCACCTGGGACCTGAATAGGGCTGGGCCTTCCCTCAACAATGCTGGCTCCATCCCCTGTGGCTTGTCTGATGTCTCTGCCCTGCACAGTGAAAGGAGAAGGGGAATCTTGTCAACAGAGTACTCCAGAGCTGCATCTTCCCTCCCCTGTGCTGGCTCCACCTCCTGTGGGGCGTCTGATGTTTCTGCCCTGCACAGTGAAAGGAAGAGAAGAGTCATGTAAACACAGTGCTCAGGAACTGATTTAAACTAGACAGGGGCCTCTCCTCCGCCTTCAGAGAACAAAGGATTTTTTGGTATAAATATTGGGACCCAGTCCCACAGACTTTAGATCACTTCTGGAATAAGAAACCTTTTTGCCAAGGAGAAGAACCAAGGAAGCTGCAGGAGTTTGGAATGCCCCACTGCCAGTGTGCTGTTTGCTGGGTTGGCCTGCAGTGGTTGCTTCATTGCCAAGGGAAAGGAGAAGGAACTTTGTAAGGACTTTCATCTACAGAATATTCATCAAGGGCGGGCTTGAACTGTGCTTGCTTCCTGCTGAAGTCTCAGGGCCAAAAGACTTCACCTCCAGCTCCCTCCTGAATTTCCTTGCTGGGAATATTCTGACTCCAGTCACTTGCCTGCCACTGGGGAGCTGGAAGCGCGATGCATCGAGAAGAAGCGTGTCGCCGCCGCAGCGGAAATCATCGCAACGCTGGAGTAGCGAGAGTTCGTCGCATCTCCCTGGAAGCGTGTGTTCATCGAAGCTGTCTGCTGTCGCATCGCCGGAGAAGCGCGACGCATCGAGAGAGCTGTCATCGCATCACTGGAGAAGCGCATCGCAGGGCCTGTCGCGGCTCCAAAGTACAGAGTCGTCGCAAGGCTGCCAGGGCGTCATCACATCATCATCGCATCGCCGCATCAAGGGCGCCATCTTCTCGCATCACAACTGGATCATCGCATCGGCATCGCATCGCATCAAGGCGCCATCTTGCGCACCGCAACAGGTCGAGAATCTACACATCACCTCTGAACCGGTAAGGCTCATGACTAGTCCCCTACTCTACGCAAGCATTGAGGAAGGACGCAACCGTTCCCCTGGATCACGGAACCGATGCATCTCCCCCTTTAGCGAGCCTTTTGTTCACTTTGCGTGCCGCATCCAAGAACTTTGTTGAGAACTTTGTGGCATTTACCATCAACTTGAATTAAGAGACTTTTATCATCTTTTGAGTAACCTTTAGTATAGTATTGTGGATTTTTGTCGTTTGTGGTCTTGTGTTTAAGTCTATATAAAGAATACCTATTTTTATAAAAACCTGTGTTGTGTCCATCTGTAGTGCTATCACTGTATTACTGTGTATATTCACACATACTTAACACACTGCCTCTGAGACAAGCCTGTCTGCTCGTGCCAAGCTACCAAGGGGGTGAGCAGGGGTTATTAAGGAGAGTAATCCCCGTGTCCTGACTTAGAAGTAAGGGTCCCTATTTGGACAAAGGTGATAACCATTGCCAACTAGAGACCCCCAGATCTAACAGAGCCTATCTGCCTTTCACCAGTGTCTGACTCCAGACCAGTCGTGAGTTTACAGCTACCCTGGGGGTAGGTTATTATCTGTAAAAGGGTGCACGGTCTCTGTTTGCACCAGGCGCAACCTGTCTAAAAGTGTGCTACAACGCAAACAGGTATAGTGTACCTTAGCTATAAAATTACGGCCCCCTGGTTCATAGCTATCAATAGTGCAGCAGGCATGGCATTATAACTAGGGGTTTAGAAAGTACACTAAAACTCCAGGTACACCTGTATTTCATTACCCAACCAGTGGGTGGAGCATGTATTTGCTTACACCAGGGCCAATGGCAAACTTACTGTGGCACTGGGTCCAATGATCTGAGACATCAGGCAAGGTTCTTAGTCTTAATAATAGCAGTTTCTTCCACTTAGGAGCAAGTCTCCCAAAGGATGCACATAGCTGTCAGATGGGCCAATGCTGCGCTCTATGACAGTTTCTTTTCCTAGACCCTGTTGAAAATTCCCTGCCCTTTAAATCAAGTTGGCACCCCCAATACAGAACATAAATCTTTGTTGCAAAGCAAGGAACCAAGTCCAGACGAGTGACAGGTTTCAGGGCTTGTGATCTAACTTTGTTGTGGATCAGTAAAAAGGCAGTCCATCAGCTAATTCTCCAGTCCCCACGCCATAAACTAACCTCAATGCCAAATGGGGGTCAACTCAAGGCAATAGTAGACAGATGAGTGTTTATCACAATATACCCAGCCAGCCCAGCAACCCAGAAGCAACTTTAAGCTAGCTTCCCACTAGACAACTTCAAAATTCTATATTCCAAATCCTGGAGTACAAGCTTACCTTTGATATAGGGCTGGCCAGATAGACCCAGCCCGTGGTGGGATTAATTTGGAAATACTTTGGTTCTTCACCTGCCGCGGAGTATGTAATCGCAGCATTTGTTCCATAGTCATCGTCATGGGCAGCAATGCGGAGAAAGCTGGTCCCAACTGCAGTATCTTCATGTAAGAAATCTGAAAGAGGGAACAGCTTCAAATCAACGATGCTAGTGTGTGATACTGGAACCAGTTTGAAAACCCTGACCAGGATAGTTACTGAAAATAACAAAAAGAAACTAAACTTTGTAAGAGAGACGAAGATGATTTGTTTTGCTCTCATAACTGCCAGGTCTACCCTACACATAACTTGACGTTAAAACATTTGGGAAACAAGCCATCTTTTTAGCTAAAAGGAGAGGACCTTTTGAGAGCAATAAGTCATGAAAGATTATGCACACCCGCTAGGCACTAACTAACTTCACTCTCCGATTGGGCAAGGGCAGTATTACTGCACACGGATCCTGATTGGTAAAGGGCACGTGCATGCGTGCAGGAGGAGGGCCGGGCCCGCCGCGGAGCGTATCAAAGCCCAGCCCTACATGACTACTTAAGCAGGATACATGACCCCGCTTCTTTTGTATTAATTGGCTACCACGTGCTGTGTGAATAGCGGGACATGGGCCATCTCATGTCAGCAAGACACAGCCCCAACACCCTTCAAGCTCAAGGAGGAAATTGCCCTGGAAGGATCACAAAGGGATTACCCCTAGTTATCAAGATTCCAAATTAAATCCTTGCATGAGCGTTGGTATATGCTCCTGCAGTGCGGGTATAAGCCTACATATCTTCAGTCTGCAATGCACTTTATGCTATGTGAATGCTGCAGCGGGTCAGGATTCTTACAGGAAAAAGGATAGCGCAGAGCCGTGCAATCCTCTGCGAACGAGAGATGGTCAAGTCTACTCTGCTTGTACGCAAATGATCTTACGCAGAAGCACAACTTTTGACACATTTCCTTTTTACTGGACGAAATAGACCTTTTTCCAATCTGCCCATTACTTTAAATCTGGGCGTTTGTACTATGCCCCTTTTATACCCTCGAGGAGGTTTAGTGACATGATAAACTTGGAGATCGATGCCCATTCTGAGGTTCTTGATATTGAAAGGCAAATGAAAGCACCTTCTTCCGTAGTCAAATGAAGTGCTGATCATATACGCTTAGGAGTTTTGATTCAGCATTGTCTTTCAAAGGGGGTTACATATTTTTAATAGAACTAAGCACATCTTTAAAATGCTGGTGCAGTTGGAGTTCGAGAATAGTGTTTTTGCATTACATTAATATTGTTAAAATCACGTTGTAACTTTTCAATGCATTACCGCCGACTACATAACCAATTAGCCCATAACTACATTAGGTATTTGTCATATTTCACAGCTCTTAATATATTTACTTATTTTATGTTCAGGTTAGTTGAAAAAACACACACTTCATGGATATTACAAGGCATCTGTGAAATAACTGCTGCACTTCACAGGTAGAAAGACACAAATGGTCCTAGCAGAGACCATATACATTTAAAAAAAAAAAATTCAAAGATCAAATTTTCGCACACCCAAGAATGAACAGACTATATACAAAAAAGGATTCATTGCATGTTTTCTTTTATATTGAAGATTACTAATCAGACAATCTAATTAACAATCTCCAATATAAAAGAAAAAATGCAATCAAAAATGCAATCAAGATAATCTGATTAACAATCATCAATATAAAAGAAAAAATGCAACCAATCCTTATTTGTATATAGTGTGTTCATTCTTGGGTATGCAAAAACTTGTTCTATTAAAAATGTGTTCTTTGAAATGTTTATGGTCTCCGCCAGGACCACTTTTGTCTTTTAACATATATTACCCAAGTTTCACCATTTTTGTGTAATGGTAGTTCACAGGTGTGGCATAACTCCTGGAAACTGCGGGGCTTAAACCAGTAGGAAACAGGAAATAAGCCACAGGAATAATGTCTTATTTTCATGGATTTAGAACTGGGCTCTTCATTCCCCAGGACAGTTAAATCGAGTCAGGTTTTAAAGAATCGATAAATGTACATATACTGAATTACAGTGGAGTCCATTTTGCATAATTAGTTGATCATTCCCAAATCTGACGTGATTTTGCTATTTGGTTAGTTCCCGAGTCCAGTTCAATTTAGATTTGATTTATTTTGGCACTTAGAATCACATGTGACTTAGGGACTGAATAATGATAATTTGAGTGCTTTGGACTGATAATTGATTCAGGGTGTTAAGAATCTCAAGGATCCAAGTAGGCAGCTCTCTAGTCAACTGAATTAGTTACGTTCATAGCGGATGTTTTCAAATCTGGGGTCATTGTCGTTTTGGTCCAGGATGACGATGTTTATCTGGCAGATCCCGATGAGCGGCTCTGTGGCTTGGTCTGTAGCGGTCAGGGTGATGGCATACTCCCTTTGTTGCTCACGATTAAACCTCTCGAGTGTTGTCAAAATCCCTGAAAAGAGAAGTAAATCAATGTTCACTGAGAAGATTCTGGCAATGGAGGCATCTGCAACTGTATTGTATCTAAATTCTGAGTCAGGCACCCCATGCTAAAGATACCGTAAACAGGCTGCTAAAGAGGGTCAGAAGACTGCTGCGAACACAGGCTATATAGAAGAACACTTCCATAGCAGGAAAGGCATGACAAAATATGACCACATTGCACTTGCTACAGAGATATGACTGCAGCATGGGGTTTAGAGTACCATTTCCAGTCAACAAAATACTCTTAAAAGGTTAATTCCCCCTAGAAGCAGACCAGTGTAATTCTACGGTTCAGGTAGGTAAATTGTTTGGCTTGTGTGCTCAGCTGGCATGTTTACATATCCATTTCTTTGATTGGAAATTGTGCATCACTCTGTAGGACTAGCATGACGTCTTTTGCACCCAGCCTTGTCCCTGAGTAACTTACGAGAAATCTAGTTTTGACGCTCATTAAAAAGTCCTCCCTCACTTGACCTGAGGAACTCTGCTTCTTGTAGACCAGTCTACAACTTGCCATACTCCATAAACTCTCAGAAAGGCCAGTGGCCTGTACAATTCAGTCTAACAACGAACAGCATGAAATTGTTGATTATTTTCCAGCTGGTTTCTGGGCCGAGGAATCTGTTCTATGTTTTGCACTCAGTCTCTGCAATGAGGTGAACCAAGGATTTACTGAAGCTCTACCTCATTTCGGCATCTCTGTGACATTTGACACAATGCATCACTATCCGACATTTGACACAATTGATCACTCACCGACATTTGACACAATGGATCACTATCCTTGGGCATGTTGCTGATGTAGGTATAACAAATTGGTAATCCAATGAGTGAAATGTTCCTTAAGCATTAGAATTGAACCTGTCAATATTCCTCTTCATTAACCAGTACCCTAATCACCATACTTTAATGCCAATTCTAGTGGAGTGACTCACAGCTCTTACCTGTCCCCTCTCCTATTTCACACTTACATTCTGCCCCTAAACCATCTCCTTTTGAGAATTATGCAAACAAGATTCAGATTCTTCTCCAATTTATCTCAACACCTGGTCGTTCTGCAAATGCTGTGCAAGGCAAATGCCTTGTTAAATGCAGGGAATATTGAATTATGGAAAAAGTAGAGCTTTGCATAACTTTATGTCTAAATGATGCTTACAATGGCCTTGTCATCCAATGACACAATAATTGAGATGCAATTGGTATTCCTCTACCTGTGTCCGGGTGGATGCTAAACGCCGGGACAGTGCCATCTCTGTGCATGATCCCATACTTCACTCTGCCATTTGGCCCTTCATCAGCATCTGTTGCCTCCACTTGCAACACAACGGTCCCAGGTGCCTGGTTTTCCATGACAGAGGCGTGGTCTCTGTAATGCTGACACTATACAAAGAGTAAAAGCAAATTACTTGCACTCTTTCTTATGCTAACATTTGAAGTAGTACTAAAAATGTATGTATCAACATTTTATTTTTTCATGGAATTTGTAAGATGCAACCTTTGTGCATGAAGCTAGGTGTAAAGGATTTCCCATCCAGCCCAATCCCTGACAATGTTTTTTCCACTATCTGGATCCCCCTTTCACCCATGCAATATTCTAGCATCAAAGGTTTTGACTGAGACATTTAGTTTGGTTTAGCTTTACACAGGAAGAGAACACTTGCAGCACAACATTCCATGCGTTGTCAAAGTTTACCACTTACCACTTTGTAGGTGTGCCAAACGGTACAGCATACAAAAAGTTAGAAAGGTTTGGGGAAATCTAATCTTATCTCCAACTTTACACCTGCTTGGAGTAGACATAATTTTTTAATGCAAATCCCTCTTTACCAAAGTTAGTTGATCAGAATTATCGTCTATCTAAATCCATTGGTGGGTGCATGGGAATACCTATATACCACCCATGGTACGCCTCCTTGACGCAAAATAGTACATAGTGCTACTTTGTGTTTCTTGAAGTCCACTTTCCAATGCAATTCAGAATCTGCACAGGGAAGTATATCCCAAAACAACCCCAAACATCAGGTTTGTGTCAGTTTTGTGATGCGGAATAGGCACAACGTGTTAGTAAATACACCCCATAAACTTCGTACGTGAAGTGTTACAGAATGATTAGGGAGTCGTACTAAAATATTTCTATTACTACCCAGAGGAACCCTTGATAGCATCCTTAAAATAACGAAAAATAATTAAAAAATTAATAATTAAGATTATAAAACCTATGCCTTGCAATTTGCATACAGCTCTTTGATGCCAATTCATAGCTCAATGTGTTTGTAGCTTATTTATTTAACAAAAGGATCTCCGTGACAAAATCAGTAATCCACTGAGTCACATAAAACACAACCCTATGGTCTGCATGTTATATATACTGTGCAGCAGGAACTTCAGCCCTCTATTCTACTTTATCTTGAGTCAAAACTGTCATTAGACAAATGCCACCACCGGAATTATCAAGCAGTTATTAATCTCCCCTAAAAATGCCGTGCACACAAATATATCAGCAGGCTACTCTTATCTAGCCTTAGCTTGTCATGCAAAGGGCGCCGCCTCAATCTTGGCGACCAGTGCGGCGGCACAGGGCGCACTGCCCTAAAGGTCTCGAGGCTTGCTACTGGGAATGTTTGGGAATAGAGAAAAAACACAAAAGTACATCAAGGTAAGGATTTGCGCTCCTACATAGCATTCAGTGCGTCCCAAACATGCCACAGCATCAATGCTTAAAATATTACACACACACACACACACATGCACACACACACACACACACACACTGAAGAAGTAATTACATTATTTTTTTTAATTGCATGGGAAAACACTACTTTAAGTGTTAAATAACTTAGAGAAGCTGCAGCTCTATTCTAATACACTATGCCTCAAAATGTATGACTTATAACTGTAACATACCGACATACTGCCATCTCACAAAGAGGGATCCCGGTCACCGCCAGCATCCTTGCCTTAAAATGAAAGTACCAACCATGGCGATAGCATCGTTCGAATGAACCAAAAAACATTTCCAGCACAATCATAACATCATCATCTCAGCATACAACGTGCAGTCCCCAATAGAGAAGAAAATATATTCCAAATTTGATGCCGGCGACTATCCATCCAGCATGGAGGAGGAGTTCCCAATTTTTGTTTTCTTTTTAAATAGTGCAATTGCGCAGTTTTTCTGAGGAGCCCACTGTAGCGCTGCCAAATGCCGGGGTTGTCCAATACCAAGCCTTGATTGCAGCTAATGTCTCTATTCTATGACCTTACGCGTCGTGTCGCTTTCCTTCATTCTTGCAGGTTCTTTTTCATCCTAGGTTCTTCCTTTGTCACAGTTTCCCTAACTTCTGATTCCCCCTTCTTTTGTGAAAATTAAAAATAAACCCCTATTCTCAAAAACGAGGTGCTGATGCCCACCGCCTACATTCACTGGCACAAATTAAGCACGGGATGCTATTACAGGTGACTGCAATCGGCACATAGGTAACACTCTGCTATCATGCCTGCATAAACATGCCCTCGCATGCTGGGTTACACATCTGAATAAAACAGATCAGGCGCTGGCAGTCTCTCTACACCATACCCCCAAGGACAACCAATACACCCCATCCAAACCTACTGGCAGTCTGTTCAAATCAAACACCTCCACCAATCACTATTAATTCATGTTCACTAGTTCCATTGCCTCTCAATTAACTGCACACCAGGTGCATAATGCTGAATTCAGGCCAAATGGACCAGTGCTAGAGATGGGAAGCACCATAAAGAAAGGAACACCCAACAGAAGGTGAACACGAGCAGCACAAACAGAAAGGGCTATGGATGGAAACACCAACAGGCATGCCCAACGACACGCATCAGAAGATAAGTGGGTGCCACACCGCAGAATTCAAAGATCCACCAGAAGTTGCTTTAATTGACAAAGCAGACAGCAACAGTGATACAAACCAGAGCCCAAGCAGCAACCAACAACTGAGTGTAGTCAAGTATGAAAGTCTAAAGAGGAAGATGGAAACTGGCAAAATGCCAAATTTCTCTAAAGCCTGATTCATCCATGGAATTAAAATATAGCCACATCTTTAGCTGTTGTACCACTCCTGAAATTACCAGAGAACTCTGTAGAAGTTCAAAGGGGCGGGCCTTTGCCGGCGAATCAGTAGCCACACCCTACTAAGCCATACAATGATGAAGTTCAAGATAAAATGTCTCCAGTCAAGAGGCGGCAAGTACTAAGATGTGCTTGGTTGACTGTGATTGGCATCGCACCCAAATGTAAGACGGAATAACCTACTCATGGTCGAGAGGGATAGGAAAAGGGAAATGGAAAGGTAGCTAGAGAGAGCTTACAATCTACTCATCAAGCAACACCTTAACCCGGTGTGACCTTTCTGGATGTTTGGTGCCTTCTAGAGAGGTTCTCCTTCTTGTACCACCCGATTACTTCTGAACCCACTTGTGAATAAACTCCTCATATCCTGTCTGTTGACTGCTTGGAAACCCTCTCCTCACCACTCTTTCTGATCTGTTGGTGACCCCCTATTATGTACCTCCACCACTGTAAGGTGCGATGATGCTTTGTAGCTAGTCTGCACTATATATGACTCCACATACATACGTATATTCATGCATGTGTCCCATGGCTCTTGAATGTAAATTCCTTTGGGAGTGTTTGGCAACAAGGGTTCTTAACACAATATGGGCTTAATAATCGTTTGTTCCGTCTGTGCCTGCACCTGTGATTTAAAGGTGTATGTACTATGAACTATTATTTTTGCTGTCTGGCTGGGTGTTGGTGTGTGTGGGTTTTTGTGCCCATGTGATAGTTGACCCTTACCTGCCATTTCACTTGGTGAAGACACGGCCACTCAATGTGTTGTCAGAATTGTTTGGCCTATGGTCTCACCTACTGATTCTGTGGTCACATTTCTACATGACTATGTTTATGCTAGACCAAACCCACAGCACATTCACCTCCAATAAACATTCATAATTCCCTTTGAAGACTAATACAACCCTTACACCAGCTGTGCAATAAACAGAACTCCAGATGAATACACTTTTAAAGAGTCTATTTGGACTTTAGAATTATGAAACTCTATTTATTATTAAGCAAACAGAGTGGCAATGCAGAAACCACGAAGGTATGGAAGAAGCCTGAAGTACAGGGTGGGGTGGTAAACTGGCTGGTCAAGTGTGGGAATGGGGAATAAGGATGAGTACAATGTATCAAACAATGGGGCTTGGAGGATTTAGGGGCAAGAAACCAGACAAGGCTAAAGATGGGGACAAAGGAAAGGAAAGCAGTGTTGGGGAAACTGTTGGAAAATTGGACCCCGCCAGCAGCCGCAGGTCTGATATATCAGACCTAGAAGTTGACAAATATTCGAACATGTGTAGCAGAAGATGAAAATCGGGCATGCAGGAGAGTTTCAATGAAATATTTTCGCTAGTGACATTTGGAACTTGTGTGGCAGAATTTCTATTCTTTTTTTTTTTTAATATTTTTTTATTGGATTTTTTATCCCATTTTATGCAAGAAAGGTAGAGTAGAAAACAATAGATATTACATGAGAAAAAAAAAATTAAGCTTCAAGGACAAAAAGCAAATACACAGACAAAACAAGCAATTTCCCTTATATCCAGAATTTTTTTTCTAGTGCGCTCTCCAATGCAACACCACTGCAAACACAGTGTGGGTGATATTAGGACACAAAATACCTTCCATACAGACTCCCACTTAAAAACATGGCAGTGCCTGTGTCATTGTTCCCTGATATGGTGTCCACCAAACTGGCTATTAGACCAAAGTGCTTATAAATACCCACCCAGCAGGTCTACCACCCTTATGTCAATAGCCTCTTTTCCAGTAACCATTTTAAACATACCTTTTGGAACAGCGGCTTATTATTATTGACGTCATTGATTCGCACAATCACCATGGCGCTGCTGGATAAGGAGCCAGGGCCACCAGACGCATTGTCATCAGTAGCAGTCACATTAAGCATGTACTCTGTGCCATGGAATCTGGAAACCGCGTTTGATCGAAGGCGAATCAGTCCTGGAAAGTAAATCGAAAGGTGATAAAAAATGTAGCCTATTTCATTGCCTGCTCAAACATCATAGACCATACTTAGTATCCAGTTATGTCTTGGGATCCTAGGAGTAAAGAGAATTATTGGGGATACATCCACACATTCCCTCACTTCAGAGCACAAGCCATAATAGTGCTAAACATAATTCAAATAGGTCACTTCATGGATTCCCTTTCCCCAGAAACAAGAACATTCCGACATTTCCAGAGATTCTAGTGCCCTTCTAGCTCTGATTACAAATGGTTGATACATAGACAGCTGTAGAGCCTCACAGACATCTGCATTACAACATCTAAGAGATTGGGAGTGCAATGTCTTAGGGGCTTTGCACAAATACAATGAAAAGACATTTCATAGTTCATTCATCTACTCAACTCCTGCTACTAACTTAGATAAGAACATTGGAATGGCGGGAGCTCCATTCAAGACTGAAGGCCAGCAGATGCCCGGAGCTCCAAATTCCAATGTTATCGTTCACAGCTGTTGCTGTGAACAAAGGCCTAATGGAAATCCCCTCGGGCTCCGTGAGGCATTTGTTTTATTTGTTAGAACATTCTGGCCTCTAGTGGTGGAATGTTCTAATAGGCATATAGTCTGCTGTAGCAGGCTATACTGGACAATAAAGGTCCGCTCCCTTGTTAATGAGTCCTCGCCTTTGTCTTGGGCCTTTAACGCTGGAGCGGTTCTTCAATGGCCGGTATAGCCCATTATGGCAGGCTATAAGGTTATATTCTAGCTTAGATTTCAAATCTTATACTGTGAGGCTTGGCTTTTGTAAACTGCTTTGCAATACCAAGTGGCTGCTGAGTTGACACCAATTTGACAACAGTTATGTAAGTTTGGTTTTTTCCCTCCATATTGCAATTAATAATTATTTTGCATAAACTTGACAAGATCCCTGCCTAAGCCAAATGTTGTTTGAGGTTAGTGGCGTTTTTTTTGTACGTGCTCAAAATGTGCCATTCTACCCTCAAGTGTTTTTTTTCTTCTAAATCTATCGCTTGGACTGCCACTCAGTGGCATTATTAATAGCCTTCTTGGTGCCTGATAAGACACCCCTGCTACTTTGCATCTTGTCAGTCAGGCACACAGGCAATAATCAGGGGGGTGGACTGGAAACAAAGGCATTAATACGTAAAGTTTGGGTTTCGAGGTCTCTGAAAATCCAATGAAGGGACAGTTTACGTAGAGCCCAGTTCTAGTCATTTCAACAGATCTATTTCATATGTTTGCCCAAATCTGGCCAATGCAGGGTTCCAAAAATACTAATGATTGACCCATTGTTGCAATATTGTGGGGTTATCGTTTTGGATGGTGTACTTCCCAAAATATGAGCCTTTTTATTTTTGTTTATTACCTTTTTGTGGATCAATAACAAAGTTTCCTTCTTTGTTCCCTCCAGTTATTTCATAGATTATCCCATCTCCATCAGGGTCGGATGCGTGCACGGTGGCCACCAAGGTGCCGGGACTTGCGTCTTCTGACACAAAGGACTTGTAACTGCAGGAAAAGGATAATCTCAGAAACAATCCACCAAGCAAGATACATCAAATATAAATCAATGGCTTTAGATTTATCGAGACCAAGCCGTTTAGTTGTTCAAAAATACAGAATAGGAAAGACTAGAAATAGCCAACTGATGCGCATAAAAACATTATTCACTGTGGCATCTCACCTTTAAAGTCTGCAAAGAACACATTTTTATCCCTGTTTTAATGTTTTATATTGTTGGGTATTGCATTTTAAAGACTAAGGTCTAAATAAACATTGCTTTTGACTGACATTTTTTAGAACCACATTGAGATATTGTTTCTCAGTGCAGTAAACCATTTGCACATATTGTGTGAACACCCAGGAAAGAACTCACAGTCTCTTACAGTTGTAATAACTAAACACTCTCTGTCTTACTGTCTCTTCCAATAAGTAACTATTAGTTACTACTTACATTCACTTATAGAAAGCAGAAAATGGGCCGTTAGGTACATCACCGGACCCCACAGACGTGAATATTAGCTCTGTCTTTTGTCCACATAACAAAATGTCCATTATCCGTAAGCAATGTTTTATTCGGTCAACTCAGTGAATAATTTCTCTTCAGAGTGATGGGGAGCTTCTGAGGTGTCAAAACTTGTTGAATGGAGGAAGGGTATGGATTTATTTATGACAGCTGAAAGAGTAACTTATAAAAGTAGGGGTTGCCCACGCAAATTTGAATTAATAATATAAACATATGGACTTGCTGAAGATGATGATGATGCTGCTGCAGTGCTTTCTGTATAATTATACTGTGCAAATTATGATAATTTATTGAAGTCAAAATGATCATGACCGTGTTAAAGTCTCCCTTCCCACTAGGGTTGTCTAATAATCTAATAACTTTAATACACTGCTGTCCTACCTCCATGTTTCTATGTTTTAATCGGAGTACCCGTCAGTACCACTCTTGTTACTCTTCATAAAAAATGTAATTAAAATATATATATATTTTTAACTCTTTCTCTTCAGGGTGTAAATACAGTATGTGGCCTTTGTTGAGTTCTATGCATAGCAGCTCAGTCAAATCCTTCTTTAAGGAGCTATTCATCTGCTGCCAGATCACACCTGTTACCTGGTAATTTTTGTGTCACATAATTCCATTCTGTTCTCTCCTAATTTGCTTTTTCTATGCATAATATAGAGAATTATAGAAGGGTAACAGTGAATAAAGGGAATGTTTTTCATGAAGGGGTTTCTCAGTAACAGCAACAGACAACAAAAGCGAAGTCCATGCTGATGGTAAGACTACATTTTGATCAGGCCAAGACTAAACTTTTTTTCATTTTTGCAGAATCATCAACATGTCTGTTTTAACGCAGGTGTCACCTGTCCTGATCTTTCCAAAAACCTTGAAATTGTCAAGTCACTCAAACAATGACATTGATAATACAACTGATACAACATCAGTCCGTGCCTTGTTATCTTTATTTCAAGGTCAGACAAGAACAGTAGCCAAAAAAGTGGAGTTTGAATTGTTGTATTTTTACCTTACGTGGTAATAAGAATGCATCTTAGACTAGCACCTCAGATAGGTATGATATAAAAGGCCCGATCATTGACCACTTGTCATGAGAGGTTTTTCACCCTCGGATTATAGCACAAGATACTTCCAGAGACGAAACTGATTGCCAGAGATGCTGCCGCATCTCACTTTCTCCTGAAAGCTGATTGCCAGCCCAAATCCAGGAGGGGAGGAGCTGATGTGACTTATGTTTACCTTTCACAGGGAGCACCGTCTCCCTGACTTTTAACAATGACAGCCCATTGCTGTAAAAAGGTATGCAGTGAGCTTATTCCCAACAAGAAAATCTAGATGATACTACTTCATGCTCTCCTAGTGTAGCGCATAAAGTAGGTTTCAGGATGTTAGGTTTTTAGATGACATTTTAACTATGGTGGAAATGTTTATTTTATTCTTTTTGTTTGCAACATTCACATGTTATGATATTATGGGTTGTTATTTTAAATGTGTTAAGCAACAGATTGAGACTGTTAAAAGAAAATACTTTTAGTTAAAAGTTAATTTTTTCCTAGTGCAGTTTGTGTGTGTGTGTGATATCAGAGAGAACAAAATAGATTTGCAACCTTGGTGTCCGTGGATCCTTGTTTAGGGACTGTGCGTAACTCAAAAGCATCAATGCCACTTCAACTGTGTATTGGGTGGGGTCATCGAGGGCAACGAAAACCTGTCTTTCACATTCAAGCATTGGTGCATTGAACTACGTTTGCCCGTGCCACCCATGGGTGTCAAAACAAACCGTTTAGAGCTGAGCCAAACAGTGTACACAACAGAGATGTTTATGATGTCCTGCAGAACCCCGACTTGGCACTTGTGACCGCCAGGTTGTGCTACAGCCTGAAACAGGAAAATTCTTTAAGCGGTATTTAATGAAATGGATTGAATTGTTACTCCTTAATATTGGTCATTAGTGGAAATTAGTTCTACAAGATCCTTCAAGCCTTCATTACAGTAGCTTGAAGAATTGGCCAGAAAACAGAGAAGGTCTGATTTGTCTTAGATTTTGGAAACAGTCTCAGTGAGGGCTAATCCAGTGCCAAAGAATAGGGTATCTTGAGGTGGGGAAAGGAAACCATTTTCCCAGGGTCTTATGGAGACCAAACTGGAAGATTTCAAGAAAAAGTTGATGTGCTGCTCAATATAACTATGAACAATATGCAGCAAGTGAGACTATAATGTAAAAACAAAATTCTAAGTGTGAAGAAACATCTGTGCATGGCAACTTGGCGAACAAAACGTGGGATGTCAAATCTTTGTTATGCACCCTTCCTGCACAACCGACTGCACATAGGACTTTTTGTGTGTTCATAAAAATTGACAAGTAGTGGGTGGTTTCCGCCTAAAGTATAATCTTTGTATTTACGTATCATGGTGCGTTGTAGCTGCCAAGTTGAACCAAGGATGTTGAGACTTCTGTGGACTCACTCTGTGACCAGACCCTGCTTCACAGAGCTTCATTTGGGGAAATCACTATCTGCAAAGTTTATTATATCCAACAGGCTCAACTTAATCTCAAGGCAATTCATACTGAGTAATTTTCTTGATAATTTTTCTCCTGCAATAGATTTTTGTGCCGCCTGTAGGATCGCTTCCTTCGTTGTGAAAGAGTGCAGCTTGATAGCTCGTCTCATGTGTGTCTCTGCTCTCCCATTTGTTGGTTTCCCACAGGATGCACCCTGTCGATCTTAATCGTCAGCTGGCGTGGGCTCAATATCTCAGCTAATAGGCCCTCCACAAAGGCTCCCAGGTCTGGTCCCTCTGCTCCTTCCTCCAGATCTCGGATGCTTATGTTCTCCCGTCTGGATCTGTTTTCTAGATCCTCCGTCTTTGTAAATCTTCCCCTCACCAGTCCTTTGCACTCTGCAGTCCCCTATTGTGGTACTGAAAACTCTTTCTGGGCGCTATTTTAGAGTCAGGCAAGGCCCTGGCCTGGCCTTTCCGTGACTATCCAGGCCTCTCTATGACCCCAGGACAGAGCGCTGCTTATGAGGGATCCCCAGGAATGCCCCAGCTGATTAATTTTGGTGTGCCCTGGTGCCTCGCTCACCTCTGGATCCCGTCGTCGGCGTCAGGGCGATTCCCTGCTGCGGCATTATTTACCGTAGTTGTTCTTCCCTCACATCACCAGGGGCCTCAGCAAGGGCGCAGGAAACTTGCGCAGCATCTCCGATTACAGCAATGGAGGTCAGGTAACTGCTCCCAATATCAGAGCTGCTAGTGTTGCCTCCGCAGGGCTAAGCCATTCTGGGATCCCACTGGAAAAATGGCTATGGCCCAATCTTGTCTCCGAAGAAATGTGATGCCTCAGGCCGCGCCACACAAAGCTTACAAAATGGTTCTAACGCCGCAGCGAAAGTGTGCACCAGGCTTCCTACTGCCTCACACCTCCATCACGATGTGGTACCGGCAGTTTCAGCTCCTCGGCTCAGAGAAAACACCGTCCGGCAGTTCCGTGGCTCCGGAGCTGAGGTGGATCACGTCCACTCAGCCATCTCGCCTGGCCACGCCCCCCCTGCAATCGATTCTAATGGGGCCCCTGAACAATAATTTATTCTAAGACTTTAAACCGACTTTAAAGCTGAATAGTCACTCCTACATTACTGTGTGGGTTTTATTGGAACTTTTTGTCTCTAGGTAGTTTGTACTAAATACAGTCTGGATATGTTTAAGATGCACCTTGTCTGGACATCAATTTTTTTTAAATCATGAAAGCTATCTGAAATGTGTTTACTATTTGGTGCATTCCCCATCACGAAAGATGGAGCCTAACTGTCAAAGATGCTGACTTTGGACAGGGGCAACAGGTTCAAGACCTGGCAGAGGCTCCACATCTTGTGCTTCTGGGCAAATCACTTAAATTCTCTGTACCCAAAAAAAATCTGACTGTGTGCAATGTAACATGTTGCTCTTGTAAAGTGCTTTAATGCCCTTGGGACACATTTGTGCTAAATAAAACTGCACACAATAAACAAATAAAAAAAAAATTAAGCAGAAGACTCAGCCAAGCTACCAAATAGTGAGCTACGGAAACATTAGGAAGACATTAGTTAATCTTTGCCCACAGAAACGTGTGTCTGGGTGCTTTGAAAGCTCAGCTACAGTGTGCTAGGCCTTTACACCTCTTACCTTTACATCTCTATCAAGCCAGTGATATGCTTGACGCTTGATATATTGTTACTGCTGGCACTGAGGTACAAATTCCTGATTTTGAAGAAAACCTTTCATACCTTTAAAAACGCTTGTCTTTTTTTTGGTCATTTTTTCGCTTCTTCAATTCGACTCTCCTTCCATATATTTTTGTTTTCCATGAATTTTATAATACCTAAAGTTTCAATTGGCCAATTAGGTCGCTAGGTGCTTTTTTTAAATGGTATTTCTAAACAAATTCTCAGCACACACTGGAATTACTGTGTCATTGGCAAATACCAAGGATGGTACCGGTCTACTTGTATGCTTGCGATATGTGCTCTGACGTTAGCCATCTTCTCTCCAAACAGCATCACTGCTTGGGATGATCTTAAACTATGTCGCACTTTTGGAGATGCTGGAGGGGAGGAACTAGGCATACAAGATGTAAATGTAAAAAATCCAGTATTTGTAAAGCGCGAACAGCTACCCGAAGGCATCCCGGCACTGGGAACCGTCGGGAAGATTAAGCAAGCTATTGCCCAGAGTCACATGGTGATGGGTTGACCTGCTGCCGGTGCCAGGGATCGAACCGCGAGCCCCAGATTCGAGTGTCAGTTGCCCTGGCCGCGGCGCCACACCTCTTATGGTCCTCCATATGTCGTCAATATCTACCCATCCAATCCTCTACCAGTAACCCTACACTATTGTTGCTTCACGTTCAACGTTTTTGCGTCATGATGAAACCCTACCTCTACTGTCAAGCTCAAGTCAACTTCAAATTATTAGCAATGCCTATAACTATGGCCCTATACACATTTTTAGATCCATGAAGCAAAGTAGCAACTGCTCTTACTGGCTCTCTTGTGGGGTCTTTGACACTAGCCAGGATCACAAAGTGCTGATCTTCGAAATGTGTTCATGAAGAAAGGCTGTGTCTCCTTCTGAAGCGATAATCTTCCCAACACTGAGCCGGTATACATATATTGCACCAGGGGGTATTCATTTTTTTGCCCTAAATGGTGTTGGGTGGGCTTTTTTTCTGTGCACTGTAAGATGAATGTCACAATATTTTATACTGCTAGTTAGCACTAGTGTATTGTGCACACAATTCTTCACGAGAGAGAGCTGGGTTATTTTGCAAAGTACATACAGCTTTTTGCAGGTGCAGTTTGTAGGTCATCATCATACAATTCAATATTTGGATGCCGAGGTGTTCATTTTAGAAGTGGTGTTCTAAAACCTCTAAAATGAACACCCAAAACGTTTTTGTGAAGTTCTCTGGTTAGTTTTGTCCTTAATTCTCAAAGAGAGTTGCAGTTCAGCATGCAAATGATGAACTGAATGCTGAATTAGTTTATTAATATTTGTTTAATATAAAAGCACATATCAATATATAAAACGTTATCAAAATAAATAAATATGTTTTTTTGTGGATTTGACAATCTGCATGTAGATTGTTCTGGAGACTCCACCCCAGAATTTAGTAGGCACATTGTAGACTGCGGGGGATGGCACCGACTAGCGACCAGGGACCTTGTCAAGAATGTCTGGTGTCAGCCAAAGGCTACTCCACATTTCTTGAGCTGGTGATACCTGTCTCTAGAGTGCTGCACATTTTAAAGGGAGCCTGTGCTTTGTCAGCCCAGGCTAGCTGCCAGTGCCTCCAAAGAGGGGTAAATAACCAGTTCCAACCAGCCTGTAGTTGGATTTTATCCTGACGTATATAGGAGACTGTCCAGCTGAGAGAGGCGTTTGCCAGAAAGAGGAACCTGCTGGATGCTGCTTCTTTCAAGGTCGCAACTATGCCTAGGAGTAAGGAGAAACCCTGCTGCTGCAACCTACTTTAAAAGAAAATGAAGATGTACTGCCTACTGTGGGGAGACGAGTCGCCTCCTGACCTGAAAGACAATAGCAAGGTCCAGCAGAAGGAAGCATGCGTGGAGGCCACAGCGAGGGAGAGAGCCATCCATGACATCAGTAGCTTGCAGCCCAGAGAGCCAAGGCTCTCCTGAGAAGTGTATATATGATTGGGTGCTGACCAGTACATTCTTCGACTTTAGGAAAGCCTACAACCGCTCGTCTTCATCCCCAAACAGACATGGGATTTCTCTTCTGCACCACAGGACGTGGAGTGATGCGCCATTGGTTGTAGTTTGCCTCCCTAATTCTTGAAGCATTGATTGTGCTTTGGGCCCCAGCTCTTCATCACAGTTCCCCATTCCAAACTGATGAGGCTTTGTGGTACAGGAAACTGAAGTTTGGAACCCAAAGGAATCTACATTAGATACTACCAATGCCAGGACCAGTACTCACACTGCCTGAATACTGCACTGAGGCCAGTTTACAACAAGTCTCCCCTGAACTGTGTCTCAAATATAGATACCAACTACCACATCACTGTATAGACCAGTAACATGTAACTTGTCCCAATGGCACCTTAAGTTTCACTCTGGACTTAGGAAGCATTCCTGTTCTTGTTTGGATTTTTGGTGGAATTTTTCAGCAGTAACAATTTTGCTGGAAAGTCAAACAATGGTTTCAGACCCACTCATTTGTCCATTGCACAAGGGCTACAAAGAATTAGCGCAGATGTGTCATGCGCAGTATCCATCCGGTCTCTCAACCCCGGCATGAGAGTGAACAATGTTAATGTAGAAAACCCTAACTGTTTCCCTTAAACTACGGTTGGCCATTGGACTGCATGTTAATTTAATATACTGCGTTTCTGCACATGCACTATAGTATTGGTTGGGGTTGTAGCATGGCCTCGAAAGATGCAAGAACTTTATTTTTTGTGTTTTTATTTATTTTAACTGTTGACCTCTAATATGTGTACATAAGGAACTATTCTTAAAAGCTTTATTTCTGACTGGACATTGAGAGAAATTACTTGAGTCCTTTCGTGTCTGAACAAGACAAATTGAAAAGGAGTGTATTTTTTATGCATCTATTTTCAGCCGTAATTCAAGCTATCAAAAAGTTCAGAAAAATATTTAATATGATCCAATTCAGTATAAGTCAATTCTCAGGAGTCTCACCATTGTGTTTCAGAATTCCAACTTTTATCCTTTTTTCCAAACAACACTTTTCAATCAGCCCAGCCAACGCGTTTCGTCCGATTGGATTTCATCAGGGCTGTGCGTTTTTCTTTTCCGAGTAGCTCCAGTCAGGTGCAAACCTTTTGATTAACTATTTTGTGGAGGGTTTTTGTATGTTTTCAATGACATCCTCTCCAACAGATCCGAATCAATTTTTTTATTTGCTTCTCCAGGCCTGTCATTGTTAGGAAACACATGCTTCCATGCTGCCACCCAGCTTCACGTGGTCTGTTTCAGGCTGTGGCTATATTTTATTTTGCTAAATGCTAGTGTGAGCCTAAGGAATGAACTGGACTTTTCCTTTCTGTCGAGGGTGCTGGCAGATGGGAACTGCAAAGATCAGACTTTTCCTTTCTGTCGAAGGTGCCGGTGGACGGGAACTCCAAAGATCATTTGTGTGGTTGAGTACTAACAGAAACGCAAACTGTGCCTATAGGACGAAACGCGTTGGCTGATTAAAAATGTTTTGTTTATAAAAAATTAATAATGAATAGTTGAATTCTGAAACACAATGGCGATACTCCTGAGAATTGAATTATACCGAATTGGATCATATTGGATATTTTTCTGAACTTTTTGATGGTTTGAATTACAGCTGAAAATAGATTTTTTTTTTTTTTTTTTTTTAAAGTGCAAAACATTTATTTTAGCATTGCCAGGAGTACACAGCGTCTCACCAACAACCCGGAGGCCGGCCGATATCAATGCACACAGACATATATAACATAGCAGATGTGCATGAGTGTGATAACAATCACGGCATCAGTACAATCAGAGCGGCAAATGCAGCGTCAGTACAGCGAGCTCTAAGAGTCTTGCAAGTTTTCAAATTTTACCTTAAACGAAATATGAACAGTAACATGTGCAATAACCATGCGAACCCAAGTAGGAGGGGGGGGAGGGAGGGGGGGGGAGGCACATCGGGCATACCCAATCTTGAGGGGTGTGTGGTCAGGAGAGCCACAGAACCACAAGCCAATTGCGAGGCGGGTCATATTATCAGAGGTAGGAGGCCGTTCGAGACTTGCGGGAGGATGCCCCGGAGGCCGGGGCCTCACATAAAGAAAACATCAGAATAGGGAGACCGGGGGGACACAAAGAGGGAGGATGCGGGGAGGGGGGGGGGCAAGGAGCAGCTCACACAGCATGTCAGATACATCAGGCCAGGAGCGCCAAAGTGAGAGCAAGAAACAACACCACTCAATATTTCAATATCACAACTTCAAACGTTATCTCCCTCTAGCGGGTCAGTAACCAAATAACATTGCAACGGGGCCCAGATGTCAGTAGGTCTAGAAGTGGGCGGCAGCAGTTCGGAATAAGTATGTAATTGCTCCTGGCAGTACACCATGTCACTCATCCAGTCCTTAAATTTGGGCGCCCTTCCCCTCCCCCATCTACAGGCCACCTTGCGTTTAGCCAGAAGCATAGCCAGCGCCACATATTTACGGTGAGCCGCCTGGAGAGGTGCAACATACCCCAGAAGCGCTACCAACGGGGATGGATCAATCCGCATGTGTAACATTTTGGATAGTGCCGTAAAAACCTGAGTCCAGTACAAGTTCACCGCGGCACACCCCCAGGCAAGGTGAAGGAAATCCGCCCCCGGGGCCCCACACCTGTCACATGTATCAGTAGGCCTAAGCTGGAACCTGTGGAGGCGCGCTGGAGTGTGATATAGCCTGTGCAGGAATTTATAATGAATTATCCTATAACGGCTATTGGAGGATATGCGCTCGGTTTGTAGCAGGCAAAAATCCCATTGAGTGTCTGTGAGGGTGAAGGCCAGATCCTGTTCCCTGAAATGCGGCATATACTTCTGCTGGCGTATCCAGAAATACGCATAATGGGCCTGAGCAGCTCGGTAATAAAGCTCAAAGTCTGAGATTCCGAAACCCCCCTGGGAGAATGGTCGGATTAGAATATCCCACTTGAGTCTGGGTGACTTACCACCCCATACTAGGCGGAGCAATTCCGAACGCAGTAACCGAAAGAAATGGGAACCGGGGTGAAATGGAATGTTCAGAAAAAGGTATAGTAACTGAGGGAGTATGACCATTTTGATCAATGAGGCACGCCCCGCCATGGAGAGGGGGAGCGTGATCCATCTAGATATATTGTCTCGCATCTTGTCCATTACAGTGCCATAATTGGCACGAATCAGCTCCTCTCTGTTCTTTTCTACATGTATGCCCAGGTATTTGAAATCTCCTGAGCACCATGCAAGTGGGAACTCCAGCGAAAACGGGCATGTCGAAGCAGTAAGAGGGAAGATACATGACTTCCTCCAGTTAATCTGAATCCCCGAAAGGACACCAAATCGTATGAACTCCCTTAGAATGGGATGTAGGTTATCGCTAGGGTGGCGAACATAAAGGGTGATGTCGTCCGCATACATTGAGACGAGTAACTGTCTCTGATAACAACGCAGTGCACTATCCCGGTGCTTCTGCCTCAATTTGGCAGCCAGTGGCTCAGTGGCTATGGCGAAGAGGAGGGGGGACAGGGGACAGCCCTGCCTCGTCCCTCTGGAAATCGGGAAGGCCGACGACAATTTCCCATTTATAAGGACTCTGGCCTCCGGCTGGGTATATAGTAACCTAATCCAGGATATAAACACACTCGGGAACCCCATTCGCTCAAGAACCCCGAACACATAATCCCATTCGAGCGAATCGAACGCCTTTGTGGCGTCCAAAAAAATAGCCGCCATAGGGAGGTCCTCATGAACGGAATCATACACAGAAAAAAAAGTACGGAGATTGTGGGACGTCGCCCTGCCAGGCACAAACCCGGCCTGATCAGGAAGTATCAAGGTCGGTAGGAGGAGGCTGATGCGTGTTGCGACCAGCTTCGCAAGAATTTTAACGTCACAATTTAGCAGGGACAACGGTCGGTAGGAATCGCAACTAGAGGCGGGTTTGCCAGGCTTAAGCAGCGACGTAATAAGAGCAATTCTCATGGAGGCCGGTAGGTGTCCCACCTCCAATGCATCCTCATAAACCTCCCGCAGCACTGGCGCCATGAAGTCAATGAATGTCTTGTAGAACTCAATGGGTATACCATCTAACCCAGTGGCCTTACCCGACTTCATGCCCATGATAGCCTCCCTGACCTCATCCAGCTCAAAGGGGGCGCTCAAGAATTGTCGCTGCGCATCGCTCAACCACCCTAAAGAGACATCAGTCAGATAGTCGTCGAGTGTGAGTCCACCCGTACCGTTAGAGGTGTATAGCGTACTGTAATGCTGTACAAATTCATTCAGGATGTGGGTAGTGTCCCTGAGTACCAACCCCTCAGCCGTTTCAAGTTCTAGTATGACCGTCGGCGATCGCATCAGTTTGACCGTCGCCGCCAGGGCCTTCCCAGGCCTCTCGCCCTCACCATATCGCCTGGCCACCCAGTACTTGTTCCTAAATCTAACCTCTCGAGCAGCCTCCTCGGAGAACTCCGACAACTTCACACGAATGGTAGCAAGGGTAGCATTGTCAGGATTAGACCTAAGGCGGGCCTCGGCACTGCGCAGGTCATCTTCGATAGAGCGCAATTTAGCCAGTATACTCTTGAGTACCCCCGAGCCTTTTGAAATACACAAGCCCCGGAGCGTGGCTTTGAAGGCATCCCAAATGGTTTCAACGTCCTGGACAGAGTCTTTATTACGCTTAAAGAAATCAAGACATTCATCTCGGAGCTCTTCCTGGAATACCGAGTCCAGCAGCATAGAGGGTTGCATACGCCACGCTGTTACTGGGGGGCCCAGCTCAGAGCCGGCCAATGTAATAAGCACAGGGGAGTGGTCGGAATACGTCCTAGGGAGGTGTGACGCGTGTGTAAGCGCCGTGTATAGTTGTGAGGTTAAGAGGAAGTAGTCGAGCCGTGCCCATGACTTAGCCTGCGCCGTAAAGTGTGTACCCTCCTGTTTTGTCCCGCAGTGTGAGCGCCAGGCATCAATGAGATTGTTTTCGGCAATGGTCGCACTAAGGACTTCTCGCCCATTAGTATAGTGGTGTGGGGCAGGGTGTGACCTGTCCAGAGGGGGGAAAAGGGTCACATTAAAATCCCCCCCCCAAATGAGGTGGTGTGGCCCCGTCTCAACTATCGCAGCCCATAAGGATGTAAAGAAGTGTGGGTCATCCGAGTTGGGTCCATAGCAACATGCTAGCGTCACTGACATATGCCCCAGCCTGCCCCATAACAAACAGTACCTCCCCTGTGGATCAGCCCTAGAGCCCACCAGCTGAAATGGTGTGGATCTTTTAACTAGGATGGCTGTACCTCTTGCATACGAGGAGTAGTTGGCGAATACCGAGTGAGAGGCCCATCTATTCCCAAATGCGCATGCTCTGTGGGGTGCAAAATGCGTTTCCTGAAGGAAAGCAATGTGGATGCTATGGCGATCAAGGTACCTCAATATGTGTCTCCTCTTCCTATGGTCCCCCAGCCCTCGCACATTCCAAGTTACAACATTCAGGCGTGTATCAGCCATGTAGGAGGTGAGATGAATAACAGCAAGAATAGAGTGTGGAAACAGCTACCCAATCTACAGTAAACGACATGTTATTGGCCAAGTGGCTCAGGTCAATGACACCCCCCGTGATAGCAGAATGGAACAGCAACGAAGCGCCTCCACCTCCCGTGCCCCCCCCAGCCACATAGAACGCACAAACCACCCATCCCACCCCCACAACCCCCAGTGTTGTCCAAGAAGCTTCCCAAAGGACAGCAAACAGAGTTCAGACCATATCACGCACATGTCAAAACTGGAAACCCAACAACCTTCCCAAACGTGCACCCACCCCACCCCCCGCCCAACAGCCTCAACAGCCAGCCGCAGCTGGAAAAAGGACAAACATTCCTCAATACAAACCCACACAGTTCTAATGTCACCAGCTCCTCTAACAGAAGCCTCATCTCGCCTAGTGCAAGCTCGAGTCTTCCAATAAGTACCCCACCACCCCCCACCCACTGAAGCCACCCCAACCAGCCAGTACCTTAGTCCCGCCCCCCACCCACAGACAAAAAAAATACTAAAAACCATCCAAAAAACATGAATCCAAGGAAAAGGCATTGGGGAACACCCAGTGGAGGTCATCAGAGGTGCACGAACCACCACCCCCTGCTATCCCACTCTGTACAAGTCCACCCTTGGAGTCTCCATCCGGAGCAGAGAGGGAATAAGGGGGTGGGGGCCTGGCATACATTACCACCTGCAGTCCAACACCTGTCCGTGGCACCCCAGAGGCGGCCGCAGCCACCACCAAGTAGAATGAGTTCCTCTCCTCAACGAGGGAGGTGAAGGCAAATCATTGAAATGCAAGAAGCGTAGTCTGAGCATGCCAGCAGCGGCCTACTCAACATCAGATGCATTCAAGTCCGCAGCGTCCGCAGCTCTCCTGGGCCGTTTGGGCAATGTTTTAAGGTAGTCCTCAACCTGCTGCGGGTTAAGAAAGAAGTGTTGCGTTCCCTGATGTGTAACACGTAGTTTGGCTGGGTACAGGAGAGCATAGTCAATGTTTAAGTCTCGTAACTTCCTTTTGACCGCAAGAAATTTCCGTCGCTGTTCCTGGACCACCGGGGTAAAATCCGGGTAAATGGAGAAGGGCACGCCGTCGTATGTTAGGTTCTGGTTCGCTCTGGCAGCCCTGAGTGCTGCGTCTCGATCCCGGTAGTTGAGCAGGCGCGCTATGATGGGTCGCGGCGGGGCTCCGGGTTTGGGCTGAGGACCAAGGGAACGATGTGCACGTTCCACAATAAATTGGCTCGAGAGCGCGTCTGCCCCCACCGTCGCCGTCAGCAGTTTCTCAATGTAATGCTCCATCCTCCCAGTGTTGGTCGATTCGGGAATTCCTGTGACGCGAACGTTGTTCCGCCGGCTCCTCGCCTCCAACTCCTCGTTCTTGGCGGCAATCACTCTCAGCACATTGTCCATCCTGGCCAGGCGAGCGTCATGCGCTGCAGTCAAGTCATCAGACACCGAGATCCTGCGTTCCGCCTCGGTTATGCGCTCTTCATGTACGTCCATTTTCTGGACTATTCCATCCATCCTAGATGTCAGCCGGTCTACTTTGTCAACCACCGTCGCGAAGCCCTGGCGCATCTCTTGCAGCATGGTGGCCATATCTGGGGTCGGCGGGGCCGATGTCGAGGCCCCCGCAATCGGGCTCCTGGGTGGCGCCGCGTCCCCAGTGTGTCGCGACGTCTTTTTCTGCGCCGAATTGTCAAATTGCAGCTTGGGTTGGCGACTGTCAGGCTTGCCCATTCTGTCCGCACGGAATGGGAGCCCACTGCGCCTTGCGTTGTTTGCACCGCCGCCAAAGGGGAAGTGGAAAGAGGGACAGTGCACTCTTACTATGTGGCCCTGTAATGTGTGGTCGGCAGCCAAGGCGCTAGTCAATGCGGGCGGCACAGCAATCCCCAGCGAGGCTGTCAGCAGCAAATAGGAGTGCAGGTCAGGAGGAGAAAGCACAGCGCAGGCCACTCAGCCAGGGGCGTAGCGCTTAGAGGAGAGGAGTCAGGTCCCACAACCGGGTCGGCTGCTCACCAGGATCCCAGCACAGGCAGTGTCCGAGGCTTGAAAGTGGTCGGGCTAGCAGTCCCGTGGCAGCGCCGACCCCCACCAACGTGTGCAGCCGGTTCACAATGGCGCCAAAACAGAGCGCTCAGAAATGCAATCTTAGAAGGCTTAGGAGCACGAGTCTCGTGGGAGGCTCACACCGTCTCTCCCCACGTGGAATAAGTAGTGTGCCTCACTAAAATTATACAGCAGCCGTCCTTCGGGAGACCCAGCGCCTCCGCCGGCCGCGCCTCCTACGCAGTGTCAGAGGCCTACCTGCCTCGCGCACGTCCAGGCGCCGGCCGCAAGCCCCGTCTCAGCAAAGCTCGCGCCGGCCGGGGGGCTCCGCAGCTCGTATCTCCGGGGCACAATGGAGCAGCTGCACAGAACTTGCACCGATTGTGGAGAGTGGCTCGCCGCCCCTCCGTGGGGATTTTCGGGCAGGTGCGCGCAAGAAAAACAGGATAAATGAAGGATCGTTATGCCAGGCAGCTGGAGCCTCACGTAAGTGCGGCCATTCAGCAAGTGCGCCCTCTAGCGCCTCCCACAGCTGAAAATAGATGTATAAAAAATACGCTCCTTTTCAATTTGTTTTGTGGTGGTTCAATATTTGGGATCTCAAAGCAGTGGGGTCATGAAAAATAGAGCGTAGCAATTCACGATATTTCTAATAATTAGCACAGGTGCGACACAAGGGCCCACACTAATTTTGTTTGTTTCTGGCCTTATAGTATCTTAGTTAGAAACCATCAACCATCTTCTGGAGTAAGACTTCACTGTTCGACTTGCCACCCTTGGAAAGTAAAGTGTCATTGTAAGTGCGCCCATATGGCACAAGTGCTTAACAGTAGTCCCCAACATAAGCACTACATAGGCAGTTGCCAGTTGCTTCCGTAGGAGTTGAAGAAAAGCACTCACATTTGGTGCAAGAAGGTCGGCTTTAAATGAACGGGCATTTCTTACTGTCATGGCACACTATCAATAGCAATGCGCATTGCAAAAGCGTTCAAGTGTGCACAACATTGGGCATGAAAAAGGAACACACTTGCAAATGATCCTTCCCCTGTCTCCAGTGATCCTGATGCATTGCGCATCTCAAACTGCTCCCTAAATAAATTCTGCTTTTGAAGAGCTAAAGCTACAGCTGGATCCACTAATGAAGCAGATGAAGAAGAAAAACGCCACATTACTATGTGCACCCTCACTTGTTCCAGATCCAGCTGCCTGTCCCTCCCAGCTACCTCCTCTGATGACCCTAGCTCCGCTGTCACATTCTGTGAAACAATTAGCTCAATGCTCAGATCTTCAATTACAACAATGCCGCTTCATGACATCCTGGTAACACCGCTAGACTAACATGAACTAACACAGCCTCACGTTTATCACAATCATGTCTAAAAACCGTTCATGTGTCTTTTTTAGCGTAGCCAGCAAGACTGTTGAGCACAGGCATGCAAGTCAACGAAAAAAAACCCAAAGAAACGCGACAGAATACATGTCAGACCGTAAGAGTGGGCCTAACTGGAGGAAAGCCTGGATGATTCTGACCTATATGCTCTGCTGGAGTGGAAAGTCCTTAGCGGGTTTGGTAAAAAGGACCAAAAGTGACAGGCATGGAAAGCCAGTGGAGTATGACACTGTGCGAGCGGCACGCTTCTAGGGACACGTCTCGTTAGTAAAACTGATACATCTTTAGGGATTCGATGAGCGACTTCCTGATAAGACTAAATAACAGGCAGCTAAATAGAGGAAATGCATGCTCAAATTGAGTTCAACCATCCAGCAGCAATGTCTAGCCCGAAGGCACAACCTTCGCAACATGGAATCCAGAGGACAATGATCAACATCGAAGATTATTAGAGAGAGGGAGGCGAGCGAGTTTGAACCTTTGCAGTGAGGTCTCTGGAAGGTTAGAAAAAAAGAAAGAAATTGCATCCGCAGCAAGATTGTATTGAGATTGCAAATGACAATGTCAGACTCGGCTCTAAAGGTGTTTCTGTCACCTTGTCAGTCCCCTGGAACAATGCCATTAATGGTCGTCATTGTTCTTGTTCCCTACTTGGCTTCAAGACTGGCAATTTACCAAATAAATGAAAACTAAAGAGAAAAGAACTGGAAAAAAGTTTTATACTCAAAAGTAATTGGTCCTTTTCGCTGACAGAGACAGATAATGGTGGGGGGGAAACAAATTTTAGATATCTAACATTAATAGCTAATCTCTACAGACATATTCAAGGGTCTCCCATGACCCAGTGGTGCCCCTGTGGTGCGGGTGGCCCCAGAGCTCCAGGGGGTTCACTCCCATACTGCGCACGGGCAGGGCGCCCCTGGAATAAGAGCTCCTGACTGGGTCTGGGGGGTGTGAGGCCCCCTCCATGCACTTTGCAGGGGGTGGCTCAAATTTGTTACGCCACTGCCATTACCCTTTTAAAATAAACTTTTTCAAAAGTAGAAGCAGGTAAATAAAACTGGGCAACTGTTAACACCAGCGACTCTACTAAGGAGTCCTTCGCCAGTATCTGTAAACAAAGGACATTTCTAAAAAAAAAAAAACAGTGTGCTGTGTTGGAAGATATATAATAAGTTAAAACTTTGTCTTAATGAAAGAGAGTGTCCTTAAGCCTCATTGTAAAAAACAATAATTATGTTTTGATTTTCTTGTTTCACCAAATGCCCAATAATCGTGGCTTCACTTTAATGAAGATTGGACTATGCACAAATTTACAGAATATCCCTCATTTATTCACAAGATCCCCACAGCCGAAGGAGAGTGCAAATTAATCTTGACTAGGGTTAGTGAAAATTTGCTGCACTGTTTCATAATGCTTATAGAGGACTCGAAAGTGACACTGCTCTTGCTACTAAGCCCTAATTTTACATGGTGTTTTACCAAGATGGCCGCGATCGCACAGTTTTTGTAAACCATCTCTGTAAAGAAAATTGAGGCTGCGACATGTTAACAAACTGGCAGGCTTATTTACTAAGTTTGCTTTTACCTACCACGTCTGTCTCTGAGGATACCAGAGGGACTCTGCTGCAGTGTTTGCCTTTGTGGAAGCCAGAGGGGTTTTGCTGGAACTTTTTAAACTGCTCACTGCTCCTGCTTCCCGGGTGCCGTTCACGGGGCTTGGCTGTGGATTCTCTACACACGAGGGACTGCGAGGACCAGCAGGCTATTCCAGCCACACCTGCAGCCTCTTCCCTCGGTGGTTCCGCCCCCGCCTGCCTCCTTATTACTTTTCGCGGACCCCACTCCGCGGGTGCCGCTCATTGACTAAGTTTGCTTTTACCTACCACGTCGGTCTCTGAGGATACCAGAGGGACTCTGCTGCCGTGTTTGCCTTTGTGGAAGCCAGAAGGGTTTTGCTGGAACTTTTGAAACTGCTCACTGCTCCTGCTTCCCGGGTGCCGTTCACGGGGCTTGGCTGTGGATTCTTTACACACCGAGGGACTGCGAGGACCAGCAGGCTATTCCAGCCACACCTGCAGCCTCTTCCTTCGGTGGTTACGCCCCCGCCTGCCTCCTTATTACTTTTCGCGGCCCCCGCTCCGCTTGAGCCGCTCATTGACTAAGTTTGCTTTTACCTACCACGTCGGTCTCTGAGGATACCAGAGGGACTCTGCTGCCGTGTTTGCCTTTGTGGAAGCCACAGGGGTTTTGCTTGAACTTTTGAAACTGCTCACTGCTCCTGCTTCCCGGGTGCCGTTCACGAGGCTTGGCTGTGGATTCTTTACACACCGAGGGACTGCGAGGACCAGCAGGCTATTCCAGCCACACCTGCAGCCTCTTCCCTCGGTGGACACGCCCCCTGGTTGGAACATTTAAAGTTATATTACTTCTCCCGCGACGCGGGACTAGCCGGGCTAAGCCCGGGCAAAGGGCGGGCTGTCTAAGGCCGTCCAAGGTCGACCAAGGCCGGGCCCCCTCTCCTTCATTTGGCATCTTGTTTGTTAGTTGTAGATATCTTTAGCTCTTGAAAATTCCCTGCCGAACTAAGGTACGATTCTGATTGTTACTTTAAAGTGTGGGTTGGTTGTGGATAAAGTCATCATGTCCTTGCGATCTGGAAAAAATCGTCATGTTTCAATTCCTACGTCTGGAGGGGTGGTTACAGGTACTCTGGATCACTTCTTTAAGAGAGCCTCCACCATACTTGAAAAGGAGATTGCCTTTGTAGAAAAGCATTTGTCTCTGGATTTAATAACGGGGAAACGATCTTCTTTAGGTTGTATAGGGTCGGTGGTATCTCCGGCGCCTACAAATTGCGCAGGGGACGAAATTAGGTTGGCGGATGTTGGGGATGATTCAGATAGTTCTAGTACAAATTTATCTTACCTGAGTTTGTCCCGTAGCAGTGGTAACACTGGTTTGCATACCTCCCCAGGGCTAGTTATGTCATCTCCCCCCACCTTGACCCAGGGGTCCCCAGTTAGGACGAACCCCAATAGTAAGAAAAGAAGGGGTAGCCCTTTGAAGGGCCGTCATGCTAAACAACAAAAGAAGATCTTAAAGCCGGCCCCGACAGTTGTTTCCCAGCTCTCTACTTCTTCTAGGGCTGACACAGAAGCTATTAGCCCCCCTGATTGCCTTACTGTTGCTGAGGGTGACCTCTTGGGGAAAATTGAAATCTTAGTGAAATCCCTGATGCTGCCACTCCTAGAGAAAACTAGGATGATTCATTCTAAGTTAGATCAGATTGAAAAGCAGGTCGGAGAAAATTCACTTTTACTAGTTGACCTGGCCAAGGGTAATGTCCTTATTAATTCCCCGGATATTACCACAAAGGGCCTGGGTCCCAGTAATATTGTTAGGGCGGTTGTTGAGGAACCTAGAAAAAAATCAGAAAAAAATCAAATATATCACCGTCAAAATCCCACCCGAAGAAACAAGTAGGCATATCGAGGCTCGGTGGGAAGGTAATGGATTTGGTTCCTGTACCGCCGCCTGTAGCTAGCGGCCCATCAGCTCATAGAAAGACTAATGGGCAACTGCAGCAGGATAGGGAAGTCTGCAAAGACCAACTCCCCAGTTTAAACCTTCCCCCAGAGGCGGCACCCTATACAATTGTCCTAGTGGGGGTCCGAACCCTGGGGGCAGGAAAATCAGAATCTTATAGGGAACTGAATAACAAGGTGGTTTTTTGGTTAAATAGGAATAGGACACTCCCTCCCTCATCGAACACAGAGATTTTGGGTGTTAGAAGGGTGCACTGGGTGGGTAATAATCCCAAAGATCTTGAAGGGGATTGTATTCTAGTGAATTTTAGGACACATGGGTGGTAGACCATATTCGGAGAGAACCTAGATTCGGCCGAGAGGGTGACATTCAATCCCTGGGCCTTGACTATTTTTACCCAGGGGTTATGAATAATGGGCGCCACAATTCTTATCCTAATTTACAACAAGGGGTGGTGATGGACAGAGTCTCTGAATTAAGCAGAGTACTCTCACCCAGTCAAGAGATCAGGGCTAGATCCAACACCGTTTTTTAGCTCATTGCACCATCCCAGTTTCAGAACCTGGCTGTATGCAAATTAGTCTGTCCCTGGCCCAGTGCATCATGGGAACAGGGCAGACCAGACTACAAAAGCCAATTCTTACACTGGGAAGGAAACAAGCTTCCGGGGACCGGTTTCTGCCATTTCAGGCGTCTTCGGCCCGGCTTGCTTGAATCCTGATGGTGCAATGAGCAAGGGACTCACATCTGAGTATACCCTTCCACGCTTAGGGTGGACAAAATAATTTACAACAAGGGGTGGTGATGGACAGAGTCTCTGAATTAAGCAGAGTACTCTCACCCAGTCAAGAGATCAGGGCTAGATCCAACACCGTTTTTTAGCTCATTGCACCATCCCAGTTTCAGAACCTGGCTGTATGCAAATTAGTCTGTCCCTGGCCCAGTGCATCATGGGAACAGGGCAGACCAGACTACAAAAGCCAATTCTTACACTGGGAAGGAAACAAGCTTCCGGGGACCGGTTTCTGCCATTTCAGGCGTCTTCGGCCCGGCTTGCTTGAATCCTGATGGTGCAATGAGCAAGGGACTCACATCTGAGTATACCCTTCCACGCTTAGGGTGGACAAAATAATTTACAACAAGGGGTGGTGATGGACAGAGTCTCTGAATTAAGCAGAGTACTCTCACCCAGTCAAGAGATCAGGGCTAGATCCAACACCGTTTTTTAGCTCATTGCACCATCCCAGTTTCAGAACCTGGCTGTATGCAAATTAGTCTGTCCCTGGCCCAGTGCATCATGGGAACAGGGCAGACGGTAGCTTGTCTTCTTTCTGGTGAAGAATTGGCTTGGTAGTTTGGTCTGCCCTGTTCCCATGATGCACTGGGCCAGGGACAGACTAATTTGCATATAGCCAGGTTCTGAGCTGGGATGGGGCAGTGAGATAAATAACGGTGATGGATCAAGCCCTGATCTTTGGACTGGGTAAGAGTGGTCTGCTTAATTCAGACACTCTGTTCATCACCACCCCCTTTTCTGTATCGTTTTTGGCCACTATAGGTGTGGCAGGGTATACTCAGACATGAGTCCCTTTCTCACTGCTCCATCAGGATTCAAGCAAGCCGGGCCGAAGAGGCTGAAATGCCAGAAACCGGTCCCCGGTAGCTTGTCTCCTTTCTGGTGAAGAATTGGCTTGGTAGTTTGGTCTGCCCTGTTCCCATGATGCACTGGGCCAGGGACAGACTAATTTGCATATAGCCAGGTTCTGAGCTGGGATGGGGCAGTGAGATAAATAACGGTGATGGATCAAGCCCTGATCTTTGGACTGGGTAAGAGTGGTCTGCTTAATTCAGACACTCTGTTCATCACCACCCCCTTTTCTGTACAATTCTTATCCTATCCTTCGACAGAGAGGATTTTTGGGAGCAAATCCATCTCGCAGGATAGTGCACCCTTTCCCAGTGTACAACAGGTTTGATCCCCTAACAGATTTGGAGGGTGTAGACTGACTCCCTAAGGCAGATGGTGAGATTAATGATGATGATAGTCAACTAGGAGTATTGGACTCTCCCCCAGATAGTAACAGTGAGGATACTAAACATCCAAGTGGACCCAGTAGCCCAACTACAACCCAGGCACTACCATCTCGGGTTGCAAACGGGGTAAAGAACAATAGTCAAAGCGATAATGGAGAATTAGGTCCCCTGTCAATCGTTTCCTGGAATCTGGCAGGGATATCAAATAAACTTGACTTGCCTGAATGGGGGTCATTTATTGATACGCAAGATGTCTGCCTATTTCAGGAAACTTGGGCCAGGGAGGCCTACTGGCGCACTGGTTTTGCCTCATTTTCAATCCAGGCAAAATGGGGAGGGAAGGGACGCCCATCGGGTGGACTACTTATTTGGGTGGGTTCACACAAACTCTGAGGATATTCAATGTGTGGCATTGGAATGGCCAAACGCGGCAAAACTAGTACTAGTCAATGTATATTCAAGACCAACAGGCGTAACTAATGTTTCAGGAACAATTGAGGATCTATCCCTCTTTCTCGGTACCATCCCCCAAGGCACTCCATATCTGGTAGGGGGTGACTTTAATTGTCAATTTGAGCCGCTGCCAGCCTTCTTGGAGGGCATCACAATGGAGGAGGATGATCAATGGAATATACCACCTGTGGGGGGTCCAACAGTGAAGTCCTGGACGCCGCTGGCTACCAAAATTATGGCCTTGACTCTTAATAACTCTATAAGGGCCTGTAATGGGGGGGTCAGCGAGGATATTCCCCCGAAACCCACCTTTAATAAACTGGGGCAGGAGTCACGCTTAGATTATATCTTTGTGGAAATGCGTGACGGGGCCAAGGTAAGGAGCTTCCAGGTAACCCCACATGACGAAAGCGACCATAATGCGCTGATCCTGAAATTCCTGGTGCCCGGTAAGTCTACTGAGGATCATATGGCTAACACTTCCCCGGATCCTAGAGCGATCCTATCTAGTGATAGACGCAGAATCAGATGGGCTAAAGTTATAGGGAACCCAGAAGCTATCTCTCGGCTTTATGCCACGATAGTTCCGGTGTTAGAAAGAGTTGAAGAACTTAATTTACTATGCCCGTCTGTGGAGAAATACAATAAACTCGGGGATCTCCATTTGGAGCTCATCAGTGCACTAGCGGAGGTATTGAACCCGCGAGTAGTGAAAAGGAATGGTAAGCCGATGAAAGCCTCATGGTACAATACAGCCTGTAAGAAGGCTAAAGCTGATCTCCTCGAGGGGGGTGTGGCTAAGCTGGCCAAGATGGCGGACGGGCTCCCTTAGAGCTCCGGTCAGCCACCCGCCACGTCGACGATGAAAGCTACCACCACGCACCTGTGTCACCACCGGCTGCCGTAGGAGACTATCGGGACCGCCTGGGGAGCCTCGAAGAGGGACGGTGTGTCCGAGGCGCGCCCGCACTGGCCCCAGACGACCTCGGCTGCCCCTCCCCCAAAATGGCGGCGCCCAAGGTCTGACATGGAAGATCCCGGGTGACCGACGCGGTCCTTCTCATTGCTGGGACCCGGAGCGCCCACACGCCTCGCCGGCCATCCGCTGCACCCGGAGAGCGCTGCCGCATGCTGGGCGCGGCGATATCCGGAGGGGAACCGTGATCCCCGGATCCGCCGAGGAGACCTGGCGGACTGACGACTGCACGGGACCCCACCGTCGCGGGAGGCTTGGATGGGGGCGGCCCCCGGTGACCCATCGCGGCGAGAGCACGCGGAGGCCGGTGCGGACCCGGCCGTTCAGCGCTGGAAGCCGGAGAAATCACCTGCAGGTGACCCTGAGACTTTCCCAATTCAAAATGGCGCCATCGGAATGAGTCCGCGGGGGAGAGGTGTGGAACGGCTCTAGCGACCTGCGGGGACCCATGAGTCTGGTGCCCAAGAGCCAACACCATAGAGCGCCACCTAGGCGCCACGCGGCGGAGGGTGCCAGGGAGCAACAACACGTGCACCCCCGAGGTGAGCTCAGATGCCCGACCCGGGCCCCCGATCCGGGGCCCTCTAGGGAACACTGACCAGCTGTGACTGCACCCGGCGGAGGGACCGGGAGTGGCGGGCGGCGGTAGGGGAGCGCCCCGACCACCCCGGCGGCACAACAGAGAAGCAGAAAGTGTGGGGTGCGACCACACGGAGAGCCTCCCGCCTCCCATATCGAGGGCACACCACAGGCCCCCGCGACCGGGCGTCAGGGGGCCCGCATGGAAGAGCAGCACTAGACGGAGGGGACCTCGGGAGCCCGATCTGCTCAGCGCCGCTACAGACAGGGGATTGAATTACTTCTGACAGGCCGGATCGGACCGATAGGTCACCCACACCACCCATGGGACGAACACAGCGGGCGGTGCCCGTGACGCCGGCGCCAGCACAGAGAAGATCACCCTCCCCGGGCCCCTCACGTGGATTGAAAACCGGGGGTCCTCCGCAGGAATCGGACATGTCCACGAAGCTAGACAAAGTCCTGGCGGCCATCGAGCACTCACGAGTCTCCATGGAAACCAAATTCGGGGAACTGGCCTCGGACATCACCCTATTACGCGACGACCATAGGAAGCTGGCAGATAAGGTGAAGCAAGAGAGTCACACGCTCCATGAACTAAAGCCTCAGGTCCAGCTCAATCAAAAAGCCATCAAGGACCTACAGGAGACGGTCAATTTCCTGGAACACAAGGCGGACGATTTAGAGGGACGCTCCCGCCGGAGCAACATACGTCTGATCAACCTGCCGGAGGGAGTGGAGAAAGAAGACCCTATTCGATATATCGAGACTTGGATAAAAACGTTCACCCGGGCCCAAGACCTAACGCCGTTCTTCTCAGTAGAAAGGGCACACAGGGTCCCGACTGGACGACCTCGAGCTGGCCTCCCGCCCAGACCATTCCTTCTGAAACTCCTGCATTATCAGGACAGGGACACGATCCTACGGGCGGCCAGGCAAGCGAAAGTCCTCAGGGTGGAAGACAAAACTGTGATGGTGTTCCCGGACTATTCTCAAGCAGTACAACGCCAACGCGCCACATTCCTGGCAGTAAAGCAAGCCCTGCGCCAACTTAAGATAACATATGCCCTCCTGTTCCCGGCCCGCCTCAAGATCATCTATGAAGATACCACACACTTCTTCACGGACCCCGCGGAGGCGAGACACTGGTTGGATCATCGCAGTCAGCCTCGATCAGACAGCGAAGACACACCGTCGAGTTCGGCGTCCAGCAGACGGCGGCGACTCCGTGCCAGAAAGGTCACTCTCACACAGATGAACCGACCGCCGTCGCCCAGCGTCAAACGCGTCCCGGACTTGGAACAAATCATAGCAGACCGACGGAAAGCCATCCAGGCAGCGGCGGAGGTCGGGCAACTGGAAGCCGAACAGGAGGCGGATCGAGGCCCCCACATCTTTACATCCGAGGATGAAGGTCAGAGTGACGTCCGCACCTCCAGAGATGGTTCCGCCTCCCCGCCACTGGTGACCCCACAGACGGCGGATACACTCATCTGATGGCGACTGACACATCCAGCGGTAAGGTTGCGATGACGGAGCAACCAGCCGACGGCGGACGCCGGGAAGACACGCCTAAGGTATGGGTGGTAGCATACACACACACAGAGACACAATACGGCGGGTGGCCTTGACCCGAGATCGGGGCTCCACCGCTTCACCACCCCCTCACACCAAACGAACTAGAGACAGTACGAGATGTACAGTTTGGGCTCATCGTGCCTTGCAATGGGCCCCTTTAGTTGGGACTGTTTCCCATATGTTGTTACCATGTTACGCCCCTTCCCTTTTAACCCTGATACCTACACGGGAGATGGTGATTTGGTCACGGTGGAATCAAGTGTGGAGGGAGGTGATGCGAGCGAGAGTGACTCTGGGTGTAGCCGAGAGATGGCAGGTACACCGACCAATACGACTGACGCGCTCACATGACAAAACCCCCTAACATGGACTTTACCTTTATCACACTAAACGTCAGGGGGTTGCACACGGCAAGCAAACGATATGCAGTTTATGCCTATCTAAAGAGACAACAGGCACATATAGCTCTCTTACAAGAGACTCACCTGACGACAGCGGAAGTCGGCAAGTTACAGAGGAAGTGGAAGGGTGTGATCTATGCCACGGGGTACTCCGCATTTGCCAGGGGCACACTAATCTGGGTCAGACCGGGAGTCCCCTTCCGTGAACAATCCAGGGCGGTAGATAAGGAGGGACGCTATGTATTACTGGAAGGACAACTGGATGGGCAGTCTATCCTGATAGGCAGCATCTATGCCCCCAATGTAGAGCAGAACGTCTTTTGGTCTCGCCTCACAAACACGCTGGCACATTACACCCACACCCCTTGGCTCCTGGGAGGGGATTATAACAGTGTCTTAGTCACGATCCTCGACCGGTCCCGCCCCCCACCACCACGATCACCGATATACAGACAGACGGAACTCTTTAATGCGTGGGTTCGACACTGGACACTGACGGACACGTGGAGAGCGTTGAACCCCACGACAAAACTATACTCATTTCACTCCATTCCACACGACATTCGTGTGAGACTTGATCGATTTCTCTGCTCACCTGATATACACGCCAAAACCAGTCACACAGACTACCTAGGCAGAGTGCTATCGGATCATGACGCCCATGTCCTGACCCTTCGATGGAAACCGCCACATCCCCCAGTACCGACCTGGAAGCTCCCTCGGGAGTGCCTCACAGACCAGGCATTCACACATGATCACGGGGAACACCTGCAGGAACACTTCAGACTCAATGCGGGCTCGGCGTCCTCTAGTCTCGTGGAGTGGGATGCACACAAAGTGGTAGCGAGGGGACACTGCATCCAGCAAGTGCTAGGGGTACGACAGGTACTAGAACGCGCATTACACACTACAGAACAGAAGCTGGCAACCATGCTGCGAGCGGATGATCGCGGCGAGGTGACCCAGCTGCAAATAGCAGAGGCTAAGACAAAATACGCTGAGACACTGCGGGACCTGCGTAAATACAACTTCAGAAAATACACCGGGAGGGCAACAGGGGTGGCACACTCTTAGCATGGATAGCTCGACAGGACCCCGACTTGAAACCTATCACGGAAATCACAGACCAGACCGGTCACCTCCAAACATCCCAGATAGCGATCATGCAGGTTTTTTACACATATTACTCGCACATATACCAGACCCCTAGCCAAGGCGACACCCTCGTGGCGTCCAACTTCCTAATCCCGTTGCCTATCCCCCAAGTCTCGCCAGCGCTCCGGAAGGACCTAGACAGGAAACTAACACAGACCGAGATCAAGGCAGCGATAGGGATGCTTGCCAGAAACAAGGCCCCAGGCATGGACGGCTTCCCCCTCGAGTATTACCAGACTTTCTTAGCTTACCTTGCCCCACGTCTAACGACTATGTTCGAAGATGCACTCAGGGCGGGAGTCCTCCCACGCTCCCTCAGAGAATCATTGATAGTGTCGTTCCTAAAACCACATAGGGACCCCCAGCTCCCATCATCCTACAGGCCGATCACATTACTGAACTCACACTGTAAAATCCTAGGTAAACTGTTAGCGACGAGGTATGCCCAGGTCATGCCCCAGTTGGTCCACCCCGACCAAAACGGATTTGTACCAAACCGCAACACATCCCAAAATCTCCGTAGGCTCTTCCATGTCCAAGACATAACTCGAGCCCAGTTCCCGAATGCAGCTTGCCTCATACTAGACCTCGAGAAGGCATTTGACACCCTCCTATGGCCATATTTGTTCGAAGTCATCGCCAAGAACAACTTTGGCTCCCGCCTAATCGCTTACACCAAGCTCCTGTACACACAACTCAAGTCCAGGGTCCGGATCGGCACCTATACCTCCTCGGAATTCACCGTAGACAGAGGGACTAGACAAGGATGCCCGTTGTCACCCCTCTTGTTCGCCTTGGCGGTCGAACCTTTGGCGATACGCCTAAGACGAGAGGGTGAAGACTGGGGTATCCCCCTGGCGCACTCGTGGCACTGCGTATCTCTGTACGCAGATGACCTCCTGATTTATGTTAGGGATGCCACGAGCGACCTGACGTGCATCTGGAGGACACTGGAGGAGTTTGCGACAGTGTCGGGCCTAAGGGTCAACTGGGGGAAATCATCCATATACCCGTTTATTTATTTATTTATTTTATGGAGTTTGTAGAGCGCGCAGCTACCCCCGAGGGGGTGTCCCGGCGCTAAAATCCAGGGGTACCCAAGTGAAAAAAGGGAAGAGAAAAAGAAGGAGATGAAGGGGAAACTAGAGTCCGGAGAAAAGCCAGGTTTTAAGTTTGGCTCGGAAGATGGTTTCAGAGGGACAAAACCTCAGTTCAAGCGGAAGGGAATTCCAGAGTCTGGCAGCAATGACACCAAAACCTCTGCCACCGGTTCTGGACAGTCTGAAACGGGGCGAGATTAGGAGGCGGAGGTCATTGGATCTCAGGGATCTGGTGGAGCGGGATATCGAGACCCGATTTTGCAGGTAAGTAGGACCGAGGTTGTTGACGGCTCGATAGGTAAGAGTGAGGACCTTAAACTGGATGCGGCTAGCCACAGGGAGCCAGTGGAGTTTCCTCCGGTATGCAGAGACAGATTGACGGTACGGGATATTACCGATCAGTCTGGCTGCAGCATTCTGGACGATCTGCAGCCGACCAATCAGGTACTGGGGGGCCCCTGCATAAAGGCTATTGGCATAGTCCAGGTGGGACGTAATAAGGGCCTGGGTAACTGTGCGGCGGGAATCCATGGGGAGGTACGGAAGGATCTTCCTTATCATGCGAAGTTTCATGAAGCATGCGGAAGTAACTTTGTTGATCTGAATTTTACAAGACAAAGAGTCATCAAATTGGAAGCCAAGGTTCCGAGCCGAGTGAACCGGGGATGGGGCAGGATCAAGAGCCGAAGGCCACCACCAAAAAGAGGGGATAGAGGTTTTCTGATTAAAGAACAGAACCTCTGTTTTGTCTGCGTTCAATCTAAGGTGGTTCGTAGTCATCCAGCCACTGATGTTAAGAAGGCATTGGCGGAAGTTGAGAAATGCGGAGTCAGAGTGGTCCCGAAAGGAAAACACCAGCTGTGTGTCGTCAGCGTAAGAGACCACCCTGACTCCGTAAGATTCCACCACGTCCGCCAAGGGGGCCAGATAGACGTTGAAGAACAGGGGGCTTAGGGCGGAGCCCTGCGGCACCCCACAAGACAGAGGTTTTTTCTCTGACTTAAAAGGGCGTAGCAGTACCCTTTGACTTCTGGATGAGAGGAAGGACTCGATCCAGCCGAGGGCAGTGCCACCGATGCCTATCTGCTTGAGACGATCCAGGAGGATAGGGTGCGAAACCGTGTCAAATGCCGCGGACAGGTCGAGGAGAACCAACATGGCCTCCTCGCCCCTGTCCACGCACTCCCGGATGGTCTCAGACACCTCCAGCAGGGCTGTCTCGGTACTGAATCCTGCTCTGAAACCGGATTGGGATCCATGAAGCAGAGAGTGGTCTTCTAGATAGTCCGTAAGTTGGAGCTGTACGGCTTTCTCCAGGACCTTGGCGGGTTGAGCCCCCATATGGCCCCCTTCGAAATTCAAATGGGTACCCAATCACTCGCCTGGAATGCCCACGCCCCCCGATACCTGGGAGTACGGTTGTACCACACCCCGGAGGACCTATACACAGGGAATCATCGTAGAACGCTAGCTGGTCTCCGATCAGCGGTCAACTTCTGGAAGACACTCCCACTGGCGCCAATAGGCCGAGTGGCACTGGCAAAAATGGTTATGGTCCCCCGCCTGCTGTATAGCTTTGCGAATCTCCCAGTGATCCCACCTCGATCATTCTTCGGAGAACTGAACACTCTTCTGATAGACCTGATATGGGGAGGGGCTCGAAAGCGGGTGGCACTCTCCACGCTCTACCTGCCTACCACGGAGGGGGGACTGGGAGCGCCGGCCTTTGAGGCATACTTTCTAGCGGCCCAGCTCCAGTGGCTGTCCTACTGGACGGCAGGACACCACACAGGAGAAACCATCACAGCTACTGGTCCTATCTCGCAGGCCGCGATCGTCAGACTTTTGTTGCCAGGCACTAAACCCCTGCGGACTCGTCCACTGCAGGTGTCCGTTGCCCGGACGTGCATGATGCGTATACACCGCATGTCCAAAACACAGCCACCATATTCGCCTTTGTTGCCATTGGTGGGTTTCCCTCGCAGGGATTTGTATTATTCCCCGGGCACGCTCCGGATCTGGACAGAGCTGGCGATCACGGAGGTCGGATCTCTGTTCGAAGACGGACAGTTGCAGACGTTCGAGCAGATGATGGACCGATACGACCTGCCCCCGGGACAGTTTTTGCTCCATAGGCAATTATTAGATAGCAGCGGTACGCACTGGAACTCGGAGGCCGGCGAACCCACAACACATCCAGTGATTCACACGATCATGCACATGGGGGTGGGGAGACACTTAGTAACATGGCTCTACAGAGCGGTGCGTTCGCTACTCCTCCCATCCCTCCAGTCTCTACGCCAGAAGTGGGAGACAGACTTCGGCAGAGTGGTCCATGACGGGGAATGGAGGTCAGCCCTGGAATTTCCCAAAAAAGTCTCCAGAAACGCAAGGTTCCGCAACATACAATTCAACGTCCTACACAGGGCCTATCTCACACCGGGCCGCCTCCAACGATTCTTCCCGGATACCCACTTCGAATGTCCCCGATGTCGAACCCCGGGGGCAGACTTCAGGCATATGTTTTGGGATTGCCCCACTCTCCGCCAGTACTGGGACACGATCCACCGAACCCTAGAAGAGGTCACGGGCATTGCCACCATGAACACATGGGAGGCTTGCGCACTCGGAATTTTCCGCAAACGGAAAACTGAGAAAACGCAATGCCGATTCCTATCACTAGCAATCCTCCTGGCGAAACGCAGTATTGCCATGCACTGGAGGGCACCTACGGGGCCACCGGAGGCGACATGGATCGGCGCGGTACATAAATGGGGTAAGGCGGAGGAAGAGATACTCCGGGAGGAGGAGGTACGGGGACACCGCAAACATCCCATATCCCTGGAGTGGGCTCAACTACTATATACCTTCACACAGGCGACACGCCCTCAGGAGTCACCTACAACCTCGCAATCCCAGGTACGACCGACGGCACCAACCCCCACGCTTACATAAACATATCACGGACTCTACATACATGTCGTGAGCGACCACACTCAGCGACCCTCCGACACCCAGACACAAATCACCGACGCTCGCTATAGGCCTATACCTAACGACCTGAGAATATGTACTCTGTGCTTGGACACGGTGACCTAGAAACCTCCCCCTTCCGTCTTTCCCTCGCTTCCATCCCTCTCCCAAGTTAATCGGTTCACCCCCATAGTTCCTGGGTAAGGAGACAAGATCGATTTAGACAGAGTGCTACTCGTATATATTATTCACAGATTGACTTTACGCATAGAGACACCGCGATGCCACATGTTATTGCGAATCACACCCACATAGCTGATGCCCATAGCGCCGTCCCCGCAGTGCCTGACACAACACGAGTTCACCCCCCCACGGGTGCAGTTCACAGACTAACATGTTAGAGACGACCCTGCCCATGGGATGTGCAGATGCTACGATGGGATGCCGCGTGATATGTGCTACCAAAGCACACAGAAAGGGACGATAGACAGACAATGGCCCCGAACTGTGAAATGCCTAACAGAATCTACGTCTCCAATTGTATCCCAGTGACTTTAATTTTCGTAATGCCCGTTTACCTCGATTGATCACTGTAGTATTGTTCATGTAAATGCAACCAAAAACCCAATAAACAAATTCAAAAAAAAAAAAGCTGATCTCCTTGAGGCCATGAAACAAAGGGGTAACACTGTGTTGATTAGGGCTAAGAGGAATGAATATAAACACCTAATCCAAACTGCCAAGATAGAGTGGGACAATGAAAATTGGTCTGAAATGGTGGGTGCCCGTTACTTTAGAGATGCCCGGAAATTTTGGCAGATAGTTAAAAATGGCTCTGTGGATCTAACACCAGCAGCAGAAGCTAATATTGCTCCTAGTGTCTGGGAGGCTCACTTCCGTACCCTATATTTACAGGCTAGTACAGATTATGTAGAAGACACAGGCAATCTAGTGGTAGACCCTATTCCCTTAGTGACCCAGGAAGAATTTACTGTGGCGGAGGTTGGTGTTGCAATTGCCAAATTGACAGCGGAGAAAGCCCCGGGATTGGACAAGCTCCCGGGAGACCTGTTCAAACATGAACCAATTGTCTGGGCCCCATATCTACAGGTCCTTTTTAACTCAATTCTGGGTGGGATGGAGGTTCCTAGTATTTGGCTGGGGGCAGAGATTGTACCCATTTTCAAAAAGGGCTCTCCCCTGCTCCCAGCCAACTACAGGCCTATTAGCCTCATAGACGTTCCACAAAAGGTCTTTGCAAGGCTGATTCTGGACCGCCTATTAGAGTGGATGCTTGATCATTCAGTCCTGAGCCCTTATCAAGCAGGGTTCAGGAAGAAAGTCTCTACCATAGATCAAATTTTTCGCTTGGCCCTTTTATATTGGAAAACGGTAAAGTTGGAGGGTGGTAGCCTCTATACCGTTTTCGTAGATCTACGGGCGGCTTTTGATCTCATACCCCGTAGAAAACTCTGGTCTGTCCTATCCAACATGGGGGTACCGCATCATCTCCTAAATATGATTGTCCGTCTACATACGGATAACTATGCGCCGGTCAGATGTGGCCGGGATGGCTCTCTATCTAATAGATTCCCCGTTGACAGGGGGGTAAGACAGGGCTGTGTTCTGGCACCGACCCTGTTTTGCCTCTATGTCAACGGGGTAATTGCTCATCTAAATGGGGTAGAGGATGGCGATGCCCCCAGACTTGCTGGCAGCAGGGTGCCGGCGATTATGTTCGCGGACGACACCCTGCTGTTGTCTAAATCTCCTATGGGGATCCAACGAGTCCTTAACGGATTCGAGGCATTCTGTGGAAATCATGGCCTTGAGATTAATACTCCCAAGACCAAATATATGATTTTTAACCCCCCATCAAAAATACGTCCCAACCCATGCATTGGTGCATATATGCCAAAAAGGGTCCGAACCTTTGAATACTTAGGGGTGACTCTAAATGAGAACATGTCTTGGGGTCACCACCAATTAAAATCCCAACTTAAACTGGCCCAACTGGCGGGAGGAGTTGTTAGCCTTATATATAAAAATAAATCTACTATCAAGGCGATTGGTCCCCCATTAGAGATATATAGAGCGCAGGCTAGGGGAGCGGTTATGTACGGTAGTGAACTCTGGGGCCACATGTGTAAACGCGAGATGGTGGTAACTGAGAGCAAATTCATCAGGCAGCTTTTATCACTCCCCCAGCACCCCTTTGCTGCCGATGAGGCTTGATTTGGGATTAAGGCCACTTGATGAAGATCTGGGTGTTAGGCCCCTAATTTTTTGGCGCAGGGTTTGGATCACACCAGTGTTGGTAAATTACAGGTCCGAGCTCCAGGAAATCCTGACCTATTCGATTGTAGGGAATATCCCCTGGTTTCAACACATAAAAAATGAGCTTGTGGGTCTGGGACTAGCTAATATGGGGTATGATCCTGCGACTGCTTGCCCTATGGTCTCTCGGAAGAAGTTGCTTTCAGTGTACCATGAAAGTAAAATCGCGGCACACAGACAGGGCATACAGTCTGGTACTCTGACTGATTCTTTCTTAAAGACCAAGGATACTTATAAGCTTGAGGGAATCTTAGATGTCATATTTCCAACTAATACCAGGAAACTGTACCTACAGTGGAGGTACGGAAGTCTACCAATTCGAGCCTTCACTAGTAAATGGACTGAGCCCTCTTTGAGTCATTGCCCTGGGTGCAACTATGAGCAGGAAACTGAGCTGCATATATTGTTTTTTGTCGAACTTATGCGCAGGCAAGAAGGCACTGGATTGTACTGGCCTGTAAAAACTTGGTCTTTACCCACGGCCTGCAGGCATACAGGGTTCTTAAAACGGATCTCTCTGGCATGATTGTGTTTGCGGTAGCTAAATATCTGGAAACTTTCTGGCAGAAGAGAAGACGTTTAGTATCCAGGGCCACAGAATAAATGTCAAATTTTAAATAATATCAACATATAATCATCATTTAAAAAAATGTTGGGGTTCCTATGGACTAAATAAAATTGTCTGTATGATGCTATGTATTAAGGAATCATGCTGCTGTTTTTATGATCTTTGATTAGTTGTCCATGATGTAATTAATTGTTTTATTTGTATTATAGTTGTGTTTTATCTTTTATGGCAAATGTTGCCGAAATAAAGATGTTGATGATATTTACTAAGGGTCGCATGGGCGCATGCGCAGTGCTGCACAATCTTGCTCTGTGCCCGAAGGGTTTTATAATGATAAGTAAATGAAAACAATGCTTTTTGTTGCTTTAGGTCACACACAGAAACCCTTAGTAAATAACTCCCAGTGTTTGCTAAAAGGTACACATAATTTATACAACTAGTGACAGACAAAGGCATACTCACTTTTAAAAGATCAGTGGGCAGTTTAGTTTAACAATAGGGGAGGACTGATACAAAATGACAGGCTGGTGGAACTGTAAGTGAAAACACTCCCTAGGGCAAAATAAACACAATTCTTGATTTTGTGTGTCAGGAGCTAGATTTTGCCATTGTAAATACTACTATTTGCAGTCTTAAATTAGATTTTTGAAGATGATATAGCTCCCACAGTGTTAAGATGTTGGGGTGGGGCATTTAAAGTTTGGCGGGTGAGGGGTATCAGCAAAAAACTGCAGATCCTCCATCTGCCAACTTCGCAGTTCCTCGGCTAGAAGTTGAGGAACCACTCGGTTTCAGATGGCAGAACCTCAGCTGGCCCCAGTGTTGGAATCCTTTGACCTAACATCCTGTCCTCCACAAGTCCATCAGTTAAGAGGCAACTGTTACTAAATTTCTCTGCCTATGTTTCCAGTTATGGTAATCAATTAATATCCCTGTGAGAAAAGGCCACAGACTTCTACGTTTTCAAAGGCACACTGACCATTTGGGTTTTTGGTTTAAAAAAACAAAAAACTTTGCAAAGTGAGCAGAACAAACATGGCACTTTTTCTGCAAAGTTCTCTGCCTTCAGTGCTCCAGCTGCACTGGTAGCTGCGTTGAAGGCTTTAGCGATCCTTACCAGGCAGCTGGGAATTTCCTAATTGGACAGGAGATCTTCTGACCTGACAAACCAGGAGTCCACGTTGGTTTATCACTGGGTGATGGGTTATAGATTCTTCTTGGAGGTTGTCGGATTCCTTTATCTAGAATACCCACTCTAAAATGCCCAAACCTCTTATTGAACGTGCAAGGGGAGAGACGAAACCCCAAGAAGTGCCATGGAGTCATGATGCATGACTGTAGGGAAAGGGGGCAGAGGGAGGTTACTAAACATACAAGTGCCACTGAACAGCACAACTAATACTAAGAAACGACTGGGAGTGTTAGTCCATTAACAACCATTTGATTAGACTGGATTCGAATCTTATGGCCAAAGAATTGGGTGGCTCAATTTCTTATGAGAGAGACCCCAGAATCAACTTCCATCTACAGTGAAATGATAATTGAGAACTGGATCCAAATGATGAAGAAAACTGTTTGACAGTAGAAAATAACTTTGATAAGCCCTTATGGTTGAGCGATGTGTTCAAACTGACAGGTTTCAAGAATTGGTAGACAAAAGAAATCATTTATAGGTTGGCCCTGAGAAGCCAGGATTGTGCTTGACACTTTTAGAAAAACCTTCTATCAGAAGAGTGGATCTAACCAGAAGGGTGGATATCAATGGTCAGTTAAACCTAGAAATTCGAACAGTTCATAATTGTAGAGCCTGGATTGTAACCAATATCAAATTTGCATGTGGTTTCTAGTCCCTCCCCCAAATCTCACTGGATAACCATTAAAGAAGACTAAAAAAAGGACTCTTAATGAAGCACAAGCAGAGAAAGGCCTTACATTGTGGCCATAATCTCCTGATTAAGAGAGACAGAAAACAAATACCTCAATTGATATTACTCCCCATCAAATGGATAAAGGTGGGACCTCAAATTCACATGGTGTGAAGCAAAAATATGTTATTTTATCCAAGAGTTTGGAGGGGTGCTTGAGTATTTAAAATTACAGTGGAACCAAAAACCAAATTAATTATTTTCAGAATTTGATCTCATCAGAAAACTACAAGAAATGCAATGAGAGTAGTAAATAGCGTTATTGATTAAAGGATGACTGATAAGGACGCAGTTGTTTTAAACATACATTAACTGTTTACAGAGACACATTTGTTGATGTCTCCTTAAATTGAATGCAAGTACCTATGGGACTATTCAACTCTTTTGCTTGTAAATCTCTGAAGAAGGAAGTAATATTTATGAAGGTCTTTGGCATTCAATATGTAGGCCCACCCTGGAGTTACCAATACAGGGGTACCAGTAACTTCGGGGGATGTGAAAATATACCCCATTACAAGTCAGACCCTGATGATCCACTAAGAATTGAGGAATTACGTGGGGAATTGGGAATTCTGGGCCTGATTCCACTAGTTATTCCCCATTTCAGCCCGAACTTTCAGCAGCCAAAATCTCTGGCTGAAAGGAAATAGATTCATCGTGTTACCTGAAATCTCATAATTCTGAGGGATTCTGCATGCCACATGTGTAGGGTTTTGCTACTTTGAAAATGCTAAATAATGGTGAATTTTACTATGCTTAAACCTGGACCACTCAACCGTGAGCACAGAGGCCCACATAAGTGTGGGAAATTATTTACACATATTTGTGAATATCTACAAAGTAACAACTGTATAGGGGACCACCTCCACCACAATGCAATTTCCGGACTTGGCCCTTGACACTCCGATAAGAGCGTTCAAATCTAGTCATGGTGAACACTGCATTAGTTACACAAACTTTGGACAAATTCCACAAATCTAGATAGAACCTGCATTTTCACGTGTATGTTCCAGACTTTGTGAATCACCTGTAGGTGTTGCAGGTGAAGGTACAACTTTTTCCATGCAAGTCTCTTAGGATAGAACTGCAACTGACAGAACTTCAGCAATGCACAATGTCATATTGCCCATTGGCTACATCTCCATTGCTTTCAAAAAAGGGAAAAAGAGATGGTTGGGGTGTGCCACACCTTAACTCTTTTCACACTCTAGATGTAAAGCCGCGAGTCCTTGCATCATTGCAGAACTCTCAACAGGATTCAGAGAAGGTTCTGATCCAGGCTGTGCTTGGTCATGCAACTGACAGTCCTTACCACATGGCAAAGTGAGACAAGTAAAAGACAAGCAAATACAATAGAAAAATTAAGTAGTAAAAGTGAGAAGTAAAACATTTGTTCATACAGTCAGCAGGCAGCCTCATATTTTTAGGACTAAAATGTAAAAGCATGCTTCACATTTGCAAAGGAAGAAAAGATGTGGAGCAATTTAATGTGTATGGGGCAGCCCTATTCTACAAAGAGTCTCCAAATATAAAAAAAAAATTATAAGCTATTACATTTATTAGGTAGATGTTTTCGAGGCATGTTACAGAATTAAGCATTTAGGTACCTGACTCACTGGTTGATAGAGTGAGAGAATTTCTAGGTATTTCACTGAGGTCAGTTTCCCACCAGTCAGTTGTGTGGGCTGGTTTCTAGAGCCTGGTCATTTTCTCTAGACCAATAAGACTAAAAGCTGAGACAGTGAAATTGCTTATGTGTCTCAAAGCAGAAAGAAAATAAAGTTTTAAGTCATTCTTACATTGGCTGAGAAAACTCTGGTGGCTCATCATTCACGTTTGACATGCGGATTCTGACTGTGGTTGTCCCAGTCTTCGGGTCTAGGCCCTTGTCTGTTGCCATGACCACAAACTCATACAGGTGATTGGCTCGCTCGTAGTCGAGAGGTCTGGCTGGTGAAATCGTGCCATTGGCGGAGATGCTGAAGTCAGGGCTCAGGGTGTGGTACAGCACCTCTGAGTTCGGCCCTGAATCACAGTCTTTGGCTGCCACTAAAAACAAGAAGAATTACAGAGAATCATTCCACAAAGGAAAGTCCTATTAATGAGCACCAGAAGCATATAACAATTAACAGAGTAGAAGGTTATGAAGAGTGTCTCTATACAAGATTCTTTCAAAAGTCAAACTTTCAAAACACCATTTTGATGAGGGTATTAATCATTGAGGCAGCAGATACAAGTGAGGGTTACTCAACAAAGAAGCCTGCAAGCAAAATCATTCAGTGAGGTAGAGAGAGATAAAACACCCAGATCAATGCCTCACTAACGTGCACTTAAGTAGGTGAGATATGCCATCTCTCCACTGACAAATAATGAGACAGTTTGACCAACCAATTAGTCAAATTCTAGTTCATGAGTGCAGAGCTTTTTCCAAATGCTAGACTACAATATAAGATGCAATAAATAGGGTTGACACTCACACTTGACCACTGAAAAAAGCAACAAAAATGTATTTTGCTGTACAAAGCAATTGAAATAAAAGGTTGGATGAGCATGCGATATAGCATTAATGACCAGATCTACTATGGCCTTTTGTGTTCAATAAGGGTTCGATTCCCAAAATCAGGAAGTTTGTGATTGCAAAAACCCTTTTGGTATGTAGCAAACACAAATTGCGATTCGCAAACATGTAACCAGATATCAATTTTGGTTTGCAACTACATACCGAATCGGTATTTGGAAGGGGCGTGTTTAGTGCGCCCCTTCCAAATATTAATTCAGAATGGGAAGTATTAATGTTTTGCGACCAAAATATGGTCTCAAAACATTAATATATTACTGCCTACACAAAGGAAGTGGTAACCCATTCACAAACAGGAACGGGTCTCTAAGGGACCCCTTCCCCTTTGTGAATGTTGCTAAAAGTATTTCTTAGCAGTAGGCAGTGGTCCTATAGACCACAGCCTACACTTAGGTTGAGCATTTGAAACCTCTTGTATATACTTTAGTATATACTTATATGTGTATGTACGTTGTGGGCTCTGGAGATCCGCCCTAGGACTTGTCTGCTTCCGCTTAGGGACTTTTTTTTCTGTTCAACTGCCTCTATTTAACTGTCTTGATAGAAAACGACCAGTAGAGGTCAGTAAAATACCAGAATTGCTTTCGGCTTGTTCAACTGCCTCTATTTATCTGTCTTGATAGAAAACGACAAGTAGAGGTCAGTAAAATACCATAATTGCTTTCTGCTGAGGAACTTTCCTTTTTTAAATTTTCTGGCAACAGCCTCTATTTAACTTTCCTGATAGAATACGACCAGCAGAGGTCAGCAAAATACCAGAATCACTTTAGCATTCTCTACATTCCAGTCCATAGAAATTGTCTTCTATGAGCACCTGTAGACAATACTATTTTTTTTCAAATCTAGTATTTTCAGTGATATGACCACCGAAGGGCCTGATTTTATATTAAAAACAGAGCTTTGGACTATACACTTTCCAGCTGAAAGGCAACATTTCTCTACATGTGTTCCCATACCTTGTGTGTCACGCAGTTTGGTGCTTCCTTGCCCTCCAGGGTAAAGAACTGTAGATGTTTCAGCACCCAGGCTAATATGCTGCATAGCTAAATACATATAAGGTCCCAAAGGTAAGACCAATTGCATTGCTTGTTTTTTTTTTAACACATCCCATTTTCCTTTAAGGAATTAAAGACATCATGGTCTGCTGGCCCTGTAGGCCGCCATTCCTGTGATGAATGTGAATTAAGGTAGGTCGCAATTTGCAGCCTACCACATTAATATTCATGAAGTAGATCAATTTACGACCCACAAAGATTCGGTGTTTGGAAAAACGACCTATTAGTATATAGATTGGTTTGTAAAATAGTACAGTGGTCTGTTTTGTGAACAGTTCTTAGCACATCTGGTCCTAAAGGTGTGAATAACAGTGTACCTCTTAGATTTAAAATAGTCCCTCATGCACTCCAATGGAATGGGAAGGATACATCCAAATAGCCATGAAGGATGAACTAAGGCTCATCCAAGATGCGATTAACAATGTCTCCTGCTAATGGCTAAAGGTTCATGAGTCAAAGAAGTCAATACCTGTAGGAGCCTTAACTGGAGCACCCTCATAGTATTTATAGAATGCAGCATTTCTGTCATGATTGACACAAGCAACATTAAACCTCAAACTTACAAAGGTCAGTGAGCCAGAAGCTTCAAAATTAGGAAGAAACAATCTGTCATACGCTTTATTTACTTTATGACCAAGCTTAATTTCAACAATTTGCATCAAATGATTACAACATGAAGCAAATGACACCACAAGCACTCATGCACAAACAAGCACACAAATCCCCTTTCTGAATATAGTGAAAAAACGTACCTTGCAGAAGAGAGACAGCAACAGGGGCTGTTTCTGGGACATTGTCTTTACTATAGACTGACTGCTGAAATTCCGGAATGCAATCATTTACATCTGTGATGACTACCAACACCTGCAGAGCAAGAGAGCAGTGATTAGTTTATTTTAAAAGAAAAGGTGGTACTAAAAGCAAAATGAACTGTACTGATGTTGAAGACTGTATCACTAGCCCTATGAAGGTCTGCCACAATTTACTAATGCTGTTTATATGACCCATAAAGACCCCCAGACCTTAAAATTATCCCACATGAACACCATAGTCTAGGCATGGGATTTATATTTCCAAGGAGTGTGGAATGTGTTGCTCTCTGCAATGCGCAATTTATATTGCATTTTTTTGCCACTGCTGTTATCATTGGCATGGTTATGACTGTGTTAAAGCTTGTGTGTGTTTAAATCAAAATGTGCATTATTAATAATGTTCAAAGCACTTAATTTATATTTGAATTCATGTATGTACACTAACACGCAGCTATCACAATTTAAGCAAATTTGCTATGACATATTAAAGTGTGTTTTTCTGGCTTAAATAGACCTCAGTTAGGCCATGATGCCATCTTGTTCAAAATGGATGTTACATCATACAGTTCTCTGTTTATATTTCTTCTTGACACGACGTGCAGTAGTAATAGGTAAAGGTGCCTACAAGGGATTTCATTCGCTATTCTTAGTCAAATTTCATACAAACTCATTATTTGTGTCAAGCCCCAATTGGTGATTCAACCATGAAAAAAATCTAAACATCAGTGAAGTCGTTCATAACATGAACATTCAGCAGAACACTTAAAAAAGGGTATATCTTTTTTTCATAAATACACAGTTTTAATGTGAACAAAAATGCAAAGGGTACATTCAGAAACAATAAAACACCATGATGGAGGGTACATGAAAGAGACTACAAATCATAGGTAATAATAATTATTCGATTTGAAGCGCAAACCATAAAAGCATATAAAAAACAGTCGATAAAAGAATCACAAAAATACATTTGACTAAAAGGACTAAAATACAATATCATTACTAAAAATCCATGAACTACTATGTATCACCAGGGAAATAAAACTCATTAATATACTCCATCCCCCCTTGTTGTTCGTAACTTTAAAGCGGCTCTTAAAATGTTGCCACACAATAAAGAGTAAAAACATCAGTTAACAATTTTAAAAACAACAAGGCTACCTGTGCCTGTCTAAATCTAGCTTTTCTTAGCAGACCTTTTAAAAACAGTTTCCTGGGGAAGGTATAGTATGGGCAAAGTAAAACTAAGTGAAGGGTGTCCTGCGGAGACTTGCTGTTGCAGCTGCAGGACCCCCTCTCTTCTGAATTTATGACAAAACCTGCCGGTACTGTCAATAAGTGATGTATATAATTTAATCTAAAGCGGGAGACCAAGAAACGATCCTGGGCACTTGTCATTAGTGTTAAGTAAGGTTCTATGCCCTGTGTTGTTTTGACTAAGATGAGATCTCTCACCGAGTGTTTCCTCAGTTCGACGGTTTCGTGCTGCGCCATTGCAAACGTTCGATACAGTGTTTTAATATCACCTATGTCTTTTAACTTTATTGTCTCTGGATTGTCAAATAGGTCTGTGCGACCTCGGTTAACAAAAGAATCCCTGACGTATTTCAACCATGGAATTTTTCTCACATGCTCCAGGGAGAGACAGTCCTTGTCAAACCCACCTCGTCATTAGTCTAAATCTTCAACCAACATACTAGAGGCTTCACACCCTCGCTGTCTGATATGTACCTCACCCCCAACTCCTCATGTGCACAGTTATGCTAGCGTGCTATGTGGGACTTTCAGCATACGTCTTAGATATTTATTCTCCTCCCTTTGCAAGTTGATAGGTTTAACAAATCCCCACACCTCGCTACCATACAGGACTTTGGCACAACAGATGGAATTATACAATTTTACAATCATGCCTGGGGTCCAGCACCCCAACCTCTGGGCATAAATTGCAATTAAACCCGTGGATCTAATCAGAGTCAGACATTTTTCCTCTATTAGATGTTTAAAATTAAGATGGTTGTCAAAAAGACATACCCAAATAGGTAAAGGATGGGACTTTACCCAGGGTGTATGAGCCTATGGTATAATCGTATTTTTTACTAGGCTTCTTACCCATCTCTAAATTAGAGGACATGTCCAAATCATTCATGAATTTCACAAATCCATCTATTAGAAGCCGTAAGCTATGTGGGGTGCAGGCCAAAAGCACTGCGTCGTCTGCGTATAGCAGCACCAGGACTGTTCTGTCCCCTATTCTGGGTATGTATCTGTCCCCTATTCTGGGTATGTAAGCCTTTATGTTCCGCAGGGTGGCATCAAGCCCATTAATATATATAGTAAACAGAAATGGCGCTAAGATACATCCTTGTCTACCCCCACTAGAACACTTAAATAACTCCGTGATTTTCGCCTCCTTTGTGTATCTTAGAGCTGCTGTCGTATTGGAATGCAGTGACTGAAGGATGTTTATTATGGCTGAGTCCACCCCAAGGTCCCTCATTAGAGCCCACAACTTGTTACGGTTCACATGATCAAATGCCACGGTGAGGTCCATAAAGGCTAATGATAGGTGTAAACATCTATTCCAGATAAATATAGGGCTGGAAAAGGATCAAAATCAATAGAAAACAATTCCTCAAAAATATAAATTGTTAAGGAAATAGATGTGACAGTCGACGTTTCGGTCTGTTTTGGCAAAATTGTCCATCAGACCATCTTCAGGACATACAGTTGATCATTAAAAATAATCTCTTTTTTGTTGATCAATTTGGAACCAAATCACTCAAATATTGAAACAACCCCAATGGCCTTTCAAATAGGCTCCTATATTTGGTAACAATCTCTATCACGACTGAATATAGGGGAAGCATCAAGTTAAAACTAAAATAGAAAGGCAGTTGTCTCTTTCCAAGTAATATGGCAAGTGTGAAAAATCAGCACTCCCGAAAACAGGTATACAATAATTCGTTGTCTCAGACGCCTCCCGCATATAGACACCAGACACTACATGCAGAAAGATGTGAGTTTGTTTATTTTGAATGGCACTGCTCTCGAAGAGAGACTGCTAGAGAGGGCTTCAGTGACAAAAACCAAGGATCTTCCGCTTGTATGCGGTATTGCAATTATTCACAATGGTTCACTGTTGTTCATGTAACTAATTTGTTCTGACACTTTGGGGTGAAAAAAGGTCAGAAGGGCTCAATCAATATTTATGTAGTGCTAAATAGATAGGGCTGTGTGACGTTTTTAATTGGAAAACTGTGATTTTCTGGAGCAATGATCATATACCATGCTGACTTTGCAGTTCTGTGTAATTTCTAGGCAAGAAAACTGTATATAAACCCTTGTATTTGAGGGTGAGCCAGAAGAGTCTCCTGGACCGCTAGGGATGCTGCCTGATTTCTTACTGATTTTGCTGCACAGTTGGGACTTTCCAGTCCAGGGAAGATATGGCTTGGCAGTTCGGGCTAGACTGTTCCCATGAGGCACAGGGTCAGACTGATTTGCATATGGCCATGTCTGAACTGGGGTGGCGGAGTGAGCTGAAGAATGATGATGGATTAAACCCAGATCAGTTGACTGGGGGTGAGTGCTTGCAATGTTCAACACTCCGTCCATCATCCCCTTTAGTTTTGCTTTATTCGCCCTAAGTTGGCAGGGTATGCCCAGACGTGAGTCCCTTGCTCACTTTGCCACTGGATTCAAGCTAGCCTGGCTGATGACGGCTGATTTGCCAGAAACCGGTCCCAGGATGCATGTTTCCGGTCCAGGGAAGACATGGCTTGGCAGTTCGAGCTGGACTGTTCCCATGAGTCACAGGGTCAGACTGATTTGCATATGGCCATGTTTGAACTGGGGTGGCGGAGTGAGCTGAAGAATAATGATGGATTAAATCCAGATCAGTTGACTGGGGGTGAGTCCTTGCAATGTACAACACTCCGTCCATCATCCCCTTTGGTTTTGTTCAGTTGGGACTTTGGGCATTATGTTCTTACAATGCATTCAGTAAAAGTGGTCGCAACTTGCGAACCTACTTTTACTGAATACATTGATTCTTTCCAAACCAACATATGTTCAAAAATTAGCAAAATTCGATTTGTAGGGCGTTGCAGTTTTTAACATTAATATGCATGAGGCAGGTTGTAAATAACAACCCACTACGAATCGCTGCAATCAAAGGGATGGAGGCCTACTGGGGTCAGCAGACCCACCATGTCTGGGATTGCTTTAAATAAAGCAATATAGATTTTATTTTTTAAAGTGGCCTGTTTTCCTTTAAGGAAAATGGGAAGTGTTTAAAAAAACATAAAAGTTTCAAACACCTTTATTTGGGGTAAGCAGTGGTCTCAGGGACCAATGTCTACTACTAAAAAAATAGTTTTTACAATATTGACTAGGGACTCCTTCCCATTTGCGAGTGAGTTACCACCTCCTTTGAAGGATCGGTAACCCATTAATGATTTGCGACTGTGAAACCATTAATACGTGCCAAAAGAAATTGTGAATTGGAAGCGACTCTCTAAACAAGCTCATTCAATTTGCCATGTAGTATGTGGTTGTAAACCTATTTTGTGATTCGGAAGCAGTTTGACCTGTTCTCAGGCCAAGACGCTCCCCCGCCGCCCCAGCGCTCCCTGCTGGTGCTATGCCCCTAGGCTGCTGCCGCCCGTGAGTTCGAGGCCCTCCTCCACCCGCAGGCTCCCGCCTGCGACTCATCCCTGGGGGCCCAGTGGTGGGCAGTAAGTATTGGTCTGTTGTTGTGTGCCTTGTAACCTTTTTTTCCTTCCCCCTGTGCCTGTATTTTTGCTGCTCTTCTCTCCGTGTTTTTTTCCCTCTCCTCTGTTCCCTCTGATTTTCTCCAGTTTTTCACTACTGTATATCGCTGCCTGCTTTTTTCGTGACTTTGCCTGTTTCCTCTGTTTTTGCGCCTCTTTCCTTTTCGCCTGTTTCCCCGCTTTTTTTCCCCACCTCGCCCCCTCCCTCTCCCCGCTCGCCGCTTCTGTGCCCGTTTCCCGCTGCTGCGTCCCCGCCCCCCTCCCTCCTATTTGCTCACTGCCACCCGCCTCCCAGCTGCTCCTCCCTTCCTCCACCCCTTCTTAATGCAGGTCGCTGCACGACTGCGCAGCGGGCGCGCTGCTGGACCGCCGTCCGCGCCTAGACCGCACCCAGCGCCAGAACCCCTGGACCCCGCGCACCCCACCGCATCAAACCCAGCCTCAGCTACGACGCCGACTCCCTCCACGCACTCAACACCAGCCGAAACCAACACTGCAATCAAGCCGCCCCGAAGCACACCCACGGACCCTTCTCCTGCCGCAACTGCCACTTCACCTGCGACCGAACCACCAAACCTACAAAGGCCAGACCCAACCACCTCCGCTGCATACTCCTCAACGCCCGCTCCGCACGCAAACACGCCATCGAGCTCTGGGACCTGCTCGACACCATCGCCCCCGACGTAGCCTTCCTGACCGAGACATGGCGGAACGACTCCTCCACGCCAGACATCGCCATCGCCATCCCAGACAGCTACAAGATCTCCTTTTTGGAGAAGGGGGTGGTGATGGACAGAGTTTCTGAATGATGCAAAATACTCTTACCAAGTCAAGAGATCATGGTTTTAATCCATCACCTGTTTTTTAGCTCATTGCACCATCCCAGCTCAGAACCTGGCTATATGCAAATTAGTCTGTTCCTGTCCCAGTGTGTAGTGTAGCTCCTATTTTCCCAATAGGCTCTGCGCATTGGAATAGTACCTACAGCAGTAAAGGCCTAGGCCAGACGTTAACTAGGTCTACTACTGTCGATGCTAGACTTAATTTTTGGGTTTGCCAGCTAAGCTCAGAGTTCGCTAGAAACTTTCTCGAATGTTCAAGGAAGGATTAACTCCCCTGATTAGACAAGAAGGGATTTAGTTTCTGACAACCATAGAACATGACAACTTTGCTCTCCCCTAATCAAGAGTCAATCTCAAGAGTCGTGTGAGCACAAGGCAATTATTTTACTCAGTCAGTACGTGCATTCTTAGTCTCATCAGAATGTAGAGAAAAGGAAGAGACGGGCGTGTTCAATAAAAGATGTTATTTATTGATCAGTCTCTTTTCTCGTACAAGAGAAATGGATCGATATTATTGCAATACTTATAGTTAAGTAAAGTGCATACATTAGAAGCAATAGTATAAAATAATACTGTAAAAACATTGATATGGTTTCTGAGCCATATGATGTTTAAAATGATTAAAATATATTTACATACACATATACATTTGACTAAACGTACTCAACTGGTGTTTCTAAATACGCCTACCCCGTGTACCTGACCTAAGTCTAATGCGTGGGCGGGAATAGAAAGTTACAGTTTAAGTTAAGTTTGTTTTTGCCAAGTGAATAACTAAAGAATTCTCTGTGAGGGGTTATTCAGTTCTGTACCTGGAATTTAGGATGGATGAGGAATGGTATCTCTTTCTCTGCTCTCGATATTCCAGGCTGCCTGCGAGGGCTGCCCAGAAGCGCCGGTGCTGGGTCTCTCGGCTTGAGATAGCAGCGCGTCTCTCAGCGCGTCAGGAAGGCGGGGCTGCTGCCTGCGGGGTCTGCTTCTGCTCTCGGCTTCGGCAAGTATGGCTGCTCCGTCTTGTCACCACGCGTGTGTTTGCATAGGGCAAGGTCGGCAATATTTATACCTTAAAGGTGCCGAGATTGACGTAAGGATGGACATAGGTACGTCAATAAAGATGTCATACGACTTGCTCGTTAGCACATTCTTTTGCAAAAGTTCTCTGTGAAATCAAAACAATGGCCGCACGGATTTTCCAGGTTGTCATAGGTTTGATTTGTTATGAGAACGTCGTATGCCTTATCAGGGGCTGGAGGAATGTCGCTTGTCTAATTAGATCTCAAGCGTTATGACCTAATCAGATAACACGTTCCTGTGCCGTAGTGTGACTGCGTCAGATAACGGTATCTGCATCATGGGGGATTTCTTGCCTCATGGGCTGACTGTTAGTTAACTAGCTAGGTAGTTTAACCAGAATAGGGTCAGGAATAGGGGGATCGATTCAGAACCTATAGAAATACACGACACCCACTCCACGCTAACTATGGTCATATCTACTAATCTATGCATAGTATAACATAGTACAACATACTATAGAGTATAGTGTATACCATACCACCCCAAAATACATAAATGCATTTCGAAATTTTCAAATATACTGAAAAATTGCAGTCATATATATTGTATGCACTTAAGCTATGAATTAAATGCAAAAGTAAACACGCATTGTAATGCATTATTGCTTTTTGGTATATGAGAAATACACATGAAATGGCTCTTAATATAGCTATACAGAAAGGAAGGTCGAGACCATTTCATCACATAATAAAATATTTGTGAACATACCAGCGGGCAGCTAAAGTCTATATAAAGTATCTAAAATAGAAATCTTAGTTCTCTAGGAATAGTTTCTTACTTTAAGCAGAAGATCAGTGTCCCGGGGAAAAAATATATAGAAAAATATTTTAAGGGCTTGCTGAAAAAAGTTGCTGTCCGTGAACTGGATTGTAATTGTTCATGTGACTTTATTTTTAAAGGTTGAAGGCCGAATTCAGGGAACGCCGTGTGCGAGTTTACTCAAAAGTCTCTATTTCTGTTCCGGAGAGAACATCATATCATTCAGGCTTTCGAAAAAACTGTCAACAGCTTCATGGGAAAGTTCCACTAAGTCGGAAATAGGGGTAACCATGCATTCGTGCGCATGATTGTCTCCATTGACATTCTGATTTGCATTGCTGACAGAAGGTCGTACCTGTTCGATGTTGCTTTCATCTTGAACTTCACTACTCTTCAATCGTAGTGGTGAAGATTCCAGGAATGCCGTCATCAGAATTGGCAGCCTTTGAGGGCAGCACAGTGCGTGAACCTTGGTAGGAACCAACAGTGTATCTGCATCCACCGGCGCATCCGATTGTAGCGTCAGACAGGTGTCTAACACGCATTCTTCTCCGCATAGCAGACACCTTAGTACAGGTAAAACACACCTTTGCCACATTGGTCGAAATGATAGAAACCAAGTCATGTTTAGGTCTCTAAGCCGGGAGAGTCCCAGGATTTTTGATATCCGGTCCCGGTATCCAATGGCTAGGATCGTATCTTCCATTGTCGCGAGAGTTTGATCTGTGACATGGGTTGCCATAACGAAAAATAAGGACTAGGAATAGGATTCCTGCAATTAGTCCCAGGATCAGGGGAAGTCCGCCAAAAATCGAATGGACGAAATCTGGAAAAATACCCAGTATGGCTTTGAATGGTGTTAATGCCATCGAAAATACTGTCTTAAATACCTTTGAGACCCCAGTGGTATCAGAAATATTTAAGATTTCGCTCAGGATTTCCGCGAAATGTACGGGGGAATTAGTTGATAATAATGTATGTATCTCTGCAGTCGTCCTTGCGACTTGTAGATCATACGTTTCTTGAGATGACGTGAGCCTTGTAGGCGTCTGAAGAAGCACTGTTTTCATTCTGCTTAAAGTGTCTATTCGAATAGAAGTAATTTTCAAACCGGGCCATGCCCTTGCCTCCCTGTCCGGTAAGGAGCTGGGGAACAAAGAACGTCCACAGCACTTGACCTTCGCCGTCGTGGTGACGAGATAAGGAGTCCCGGGCATAAGACTACAACATCTGCGGTCTACAATAATAATGTAACTCCCATTATAGAGTCTTTGAAAAAATGGTTCTATTTCAGTTGCAGGTGCGCCTTGCTGGTGACATGAAAGGTTGTATGAATTCCCTTCACAGGCTCCGTGCAAACTAATACCGTTACACAGAAGCGTGCCGCTTAGTGACATAGCACAATTGTTGCCACTAAGAAACACTTTCTGTCCTTTGTTACTGACACATGCATGTGAATAGGGCAGGTTCCAAGTTGTTTTAAGGTACCCCTTTCCCAATTTCTCGTACATGCCAGCCTGTATATATTTTTGGCAGTATTGAAACCTGAAGGTTGAGATTGGAATATTTATGATTCCGTGGATTATCCATTCACTGACAGGTCGTTCTGACATTGTCATTGGTAATCTTTCTAGTTTTTCAATGCTCAAGATTGTATAATCAGCACCCTTCTGCGCCATACCGATTTGTCTATCAGTAAGGTTAAAGATTTGGAATAGTGACGTTGTGTTGATTAAACGCCAAGGCACATAGCCTGAACGCAGATTTTGTAACGTCCAGCCAAGCTGTACAATAGAGCGCAATTGCGACTGACCATGTTGTAATAACAGTAAGTCTTGCGATAATATGTCGATTGCTGAAGACACAATGCTGTCCAATGAAAATATTCTGGAGGACAGAGTCATTAACCCATTGTCCACTACAGAAAGTGATTTTTCCAAATTAATACGATCAATTTCACGTATTCTCTCTGCTGTTTCAATTTGAGTAACCTTCCAGGCCTCATTGTATGCTGCATATACAGAGGCTGCTATGAAACGCTTTTGACGCTGTTTGCGTGGTCCCAGTATGAAATCACGCAAGTCAGCACCATCAGTAAGTAAAGTTAGGTGTTGCTTAATTTCAGGCAGTGTGGAAGTTTGTAGCCATTGAAGGCATAATTTGCCCACACTGTAGGATGTTATTATCCCTGGGTGATGTCTTTGAGGATATCTAGGGTCTGGCCTGGTCATTTTGAAACCCTGTGTTTTATTCAGGAATCTATCTTGACAGTTATTTGTATCTGTGGGCCAGATCAACCATTGTTTCCAATCAGGATGTGTTCTGTTTTGGTTAAGTATATGGCTTATGTCTATTTCTTCATCTGTATCAGAGTTATTGCTAAACATTGTTGGCTTTGGAATAGACAGGTTATTTAAATCTTTGATTTTGGCTAAGCCAAGACAGGTGGTTTGTTGAACAGTGTCATTTAAAAATATCATTTGTTCTGGGATCATGCAGGCTCTAAACAAAGCTTCTATACCCTGTACTTGCCATTCTTTTGTACCCCAAACACTTTTCAAATCAACATTTTTGTCCCAATAATCAAATCCAAAAGTATTCATTTTTTCAAAGAATGAATCTGAATATATCAATTTCGTGTTGGTTATCATGGTTTTCATCCCTGTCTTGTTTGACAATTTGTAATAAAATGTTTCAGCATTAGTTATGTTAAAACCTGAAAAATATGAATATTTGTCATAAACGGTTCTAGAGCTCCCTTTTGGAGGTGTAGCACAATGTTCCCATTGATTATAATTTAAAACATTTCTAGGTTGTGCAGATTTATGCAAGAAATGGTTACCATAATGGTTATAGCAATACATACTATCATAATTTGTAGAACCTTGCAAATAATCATGTTTTGTAAATTTAGCAGACATTACTAAGTCAGACATCATATTGTTTATACTTTCAAAGTCCCAATCATCAGCAAATGAGTTTGGTTTTGCAAAGTCACTCAAGGAGATCTTGATTTGGTGTGGATATTTCAGGATCTCGACCGGACCATAAATTTCATAGTCAGTGTTGTCCCAGGCTACCCCACCAGGTATTGGAATTGCTGTGAAGTTGGCTGAAGAAAGTTCTGAAGAAAGTTCTCGTTTCTCGACGTGTGAAGATGTGTGTGGTTTGAGGACCAAGTTGATGTTCTGACTTGCTGTGTCCATTTTAGCATATTTTCCCTCAATGAAGCGTCCCAAGGTAAATACCATGATGAGCCAAAGTATGAGGATAAATGCACCAAAACCCACCCAAAATTCAATCCATGGAGTAACCAGATATGTTTCTTTCAGTTGTTTCAAAAGTTCCTTAGCTTTATCTTTAAAGGATTTTGATGATGGCTGTGTCTTTTGTTCGCTGAAACCTTCAGAGGAATCATTGAAGTTGATGAAGTAACCAGATGCAGTTCTGTCAATTGTTCCAATTGGTTCAGGATTTTTGTTTCTTGCATTTTCACTTGGAACTTCATTGTAGATTGGTGTGTCTCTGCTAAATGTCTTTATTTGGGTTTTCAGAGGTCTGAGTTCTATTGCATTGTTGCATAGTCCTTGTTGTTCTTCTTTAGGCGTTTCGAATGTGATGAGCCTCTTTGTTAGGACCTCTGTACTGGTAGCAAACCTTGGTGTTCTGCTACTTATTGGGAGTCCACTTGGCCTACCGTTTGTTATCGGCCACATGTTGTGGTTTTACCAGGTCGATGGATACAACTCGGTTCTTTTTTTTTCCAGCAAGTGGCGGTAGTACAACTGATCTTGTCCCGTTGACAGACAAGACAGGAACTGCTTTTCTGTAAGAAGGCCCAAATTCCTTCTTTACCGCGATCTTCTCCCTGACTAGATCCCCGACTTTTGGAATCCAGACAGGTCTTGCTGGGACAGGTGGTGATTCTTCAGTGGTTGTTGGCTGTTGTTTCAACTGTATGTTGCTCAGGTCTTTTCTTGTTTTGTTTAAGTCCTGCAAAATAGCCAAACGGTCTTTGACATCAAAGGTTTTTTCTATTACCACTGAAGTCTGACTATCAAGGTCAGAGATCAACATCCTAGTTCCGAATAATAATTCGTACGGACTGAATCCCTTCAGAGAATTTCTTGGCAAGTTATTTAGACTACGTTGGACACTTATTAGATGTTTGACCCACCCAGCTCCCGAACCTAATGTCCTTTCCATTATAGATTGCTTTCTGCCTTGGTTTTTTCTTTACACCATCCCATACCCTCAGGAAGGAAGTGAGAAGATTCCCGCTGGGCTGTGCTCATTTGGCCATTCTTTCCCCCCCCAGGCTGGATTGCCTGAGTGAAAAAAAAAAATGGTCGAACGTAGCATGCTCTTAGCGTATATGCCATTTAGACTCGCAAATCTTGTATAACAGTCCGGACGTCAGCCGAGTGCTGTGGATCTACATTATAAGTGGAACTAGCCTGTGTATGTTAATCGCAAGCCATTCTTTTTGTTGGTAATATTATCTGCCTTGATACGACGAGGTATTAAACTGCTTCTCTCCCCACTACGATCTCTGTTGCAGTTTGGGCAGTTTTTTACAAACATGGTGTAGTGCAGGCTCATGCCTGGCCACCAGTACCGTGATTGTAATTCTTCCAGAGAATCTTTTAATTTAAGGTGTCTGAGACCCTCGCCCATGTGTGCGTCTGCGATTAACAAGTTTCTCCTGTCCATGTTTGGAATCACTCTATCTCCCACTCCAGGGATTCGAGCAAAAGGGACGGAGTTTGCATCGATTATGTATGTATAATTGAGTGGATAATTGATCGGTAACGCTGAGCAGTCGCCTTTTGATGACGTTTTCACCGCCAGCAATGTTTCGCCGTCAATGTATTTTAATGTACGCTTTTTTCGATCTACGGGAGCCGGTTTACTGGCTGCCGCTGCGGCTGTTTCAGCCAATGAATTCCCTACAACGTGAACGCCATCACGCTGGTGACTCAGTGAGTGTGTCACGTGAGTCTTTGGTAGTTCTTTTTGTAAAAGAGCTACTTGTTCCCAGAGCATTTTATGCTTGATTGTGCCACCTTTCGCATCCTTGAAACCATTCTGAAGCCAGATCTGCAAGTATTCATTATAAGATTGAACGCAATAATACGAATCGCACACTATGAGCGTGGGGAATTCTCGATCGGTATTTTCAAGCGCCATCTTGAATGCTAGTAATTCAGCTCGCTGAGCTGTACAATCTCCTAGGGATTGTGTTTTAGTGAGGGTTGGTTTAAATTTCCCTTCGTGCCAACGACCTTTAACAATCGCGCACGCAGCACTGTAAGCTTGTTTACCCCCTACTGCGGGTTGTGCTGATCCGTCTGTATATATTATACAGCCGTAGTCATCTAGAGGCAGAATTTCGGTTGGCGGAGGACATTCAAATTCATATTGGAGAAATTCTTGTGTTTTTAAATAAGGATCAAATTCGTACATTACGTCTGTTGCAGCAAGAGAGTTAGCCCATTGTATCCATCTTGGATGGAGTGCTTTAGCATTTGGAATGCTTGCCTTTGTTACCGCCTCTAAGGCTGGTATTGGTGTCACGATTATTATTCGTTTACCTTGTGCCAGGGCTCGTTCTTTTGCTATAGCTGTCTGTGTTGCTGTAAGAGTTTTTTCCGTTGGGCTAAATTTCATTTCAGCCTTAGTGTACAAGTGTGATTTGAATGCAATTGGTACCTTTTCTCCCTCATTAGAGGTCAGGTATGTGAATCCGCATCTCCCTGGGATGACTCGGATCACAAGGTTGCGTGTATTATCACGGGTTTCTAATTTTGTCTTAATTAGCATGTCTGTTTGTAAGGATCTCAAAATTTCTGTGTGTGTTTGAGTCCAACTGGATCTTTTAAAGTCTGGTTTAATTAGATCGTAAAGGGGTTTCACCCTTTCTGCGTAATTTGCAATGTATGTTCTTCCGAAATTTAGGAAGCCTAAAATTGACTGTAGGTTTTTTAGTGTTTTAGGAGCTTGGATAACGGCACATTTCTCTAGGAAATTGTCTGCCAGGCTTTTACCTTCACTTGATAGCTCATATCTTAAGAATAGGACCGTCAGATGGGCAATTCTGGACTTTTTGAAGTTGAATTTGTAACCCTCTGCAGCGAAACCAAGTATTACGGTGTTCACTCTTTTCAAGTGAGTCTCCAAGTCATCATCTGTTAAGTAAATGTCATCGACATAAGATAATGCTTCATCATCATATAGTTGTAGTAATTCTGTTACTCTCGCTGAGAATACCCCCGGGCTGTTCTTGTACCCCTGGGCTAACCGACAGAATTGTTTTTGAGTGCCATTTACTGAGAAAGCTGTTAAATATCTGCTCTCTGGTGCTATGTTTTGACAAAAGAATCCATTGGAGATGTCCAAGGTTGTTTTGTATTTTTTGCGCACTATGTTATTCATTAGTGCAGCACTGTGTGAGTTTTGCACTGCAAAAGTTTTGCAACATGTGTTAAGGTGTCGGTAATCCAAAACTAGGCGATATGAATTGTCTGGTTTGGAGACCGGAAACAAGGGATTGTTCATTTGTGAGGTGCAAGTTTCAATCACCCCCTGGTATTCTAGCTGATCTAGTATTTCATTTACTTGTTTTTTAGCTTCTTGCTTAATTGGGTACTGCCTTTGTGCAGTTGGTTGTGATTTTAACTGGATTTTGTGAGGAGGAGAATCCTCATCCCATCCTACATGATTTTTATATAAAGCAGGTGCTAAGGCCACTGCCCACTTTCTAGCAAGTGTATATTTTTTATGAATCGGCATTTGATTCGAGAAGGCAGGCATAATTACTTCTTCGCCATGAGGGCACTCCCTGACAAACTCTGGTGGCCAGTCTTTTTCAGCTAGAAGGATGTCATAACCCTTGGAGAGGTTATCCCAAAATAGTCCCCTTATTTTCCTAGTCTTATCTCCCTCTATACGTAATGTTATCTCGTATATTTTGTGGGGCTTGCTAACTCTGGTATCTGCAGTTTCCACTTGAAGGTATTCATTCGTGTCCACTGTCTCCAGATGATTCATAAGGACTTTGCGAGCTATGCTCACCTCTGCTGCGCTGTCTAGCATTGTCTGAGCCCACTCTCCGTTTTTCAGTTGTGTCCTCAGTATTCTCGGCATTGTTAACTACCTTGATACTGGCTACCTTCTTTTTTGGAAATTGTAATTTCTTTTTCAGTTGAGCAGGTTCCTTGTCTTTGGACTTGGCGTGCTCTTCTGATCGTCCTCTTCTTTCCGATTTCTGCGAGGAATTCTGAAAAGATTGAGAGGGACGTGTATCAATGTCTTGATATCTATCAGGTTTTTTAATATTATCCCTATTTCTAAGGTTATATCTATTCCCAGAGGGATCACTCTGGGGTGACCTTTGTCTCGGGTTTGGAGATTTCTCTCTTCGCCTAGGAGACCTTCCTCTGGACTGGAATTTCTTTTCTTTAGGATTGGATTGTTTGTTCCCATCCCAGTTCTTTTTTGGTGAATTATTATTATTATTAAAAAACATTTTTTCTGGACTTGTAGTCAGTTGCGGTTTTACTGGTATTCCACCTAGACTATCTCTGCCTAGTTCTTCATAGGATTTTTCTATGATTCTGGCAATGTCAGCTGGTTGGTCTGCTATATCTGTCTCTTTTAACCTCTGGCGGATCGCCACGTTTGCTGCTTCACCTTTTATGTTGGCTAATAATATAGCCGAGACCTGCTTGAAGTCTTTCAGTAATTTCATACCAAGAGTTAAAGCAGGTTCTGGACCGTATTCATCTTGAATTTGTTTTAGCACATCTGGTATCACCGAAATGGATGGAACACCGTGCGTTTTTGTATAGATGGAAGCAAAGACTGTACCCCAAGTGTCACAGTCCTCAATGTGTGGTGCGATTCCCATTGGGAGACATATAGTCAGAATCCTGTGTTTTTCTAATGGGGTGGTGTCAGGAAACACCGCCTCTATTTGGGTAATTTTCTGTGCCAACCAGAATGGTATTTGTTCCCGTTTAGCTGGAACTTTACCTAGGCAGGATTGGATGTTCTGTGGTGTAATTTTATTTGTGTTCCCCTGGTGAGGGGTCAGCTGTGGTAGTTTAATCGCTGGCTGAATTGTTGAAGTCCGCATTACATACTGAACTAATTGTCTATGAATTTTTAGTAGTTGTTTTAGCTGTATTAATAGCTCTGCTGCAGGCATTCTTTCGATGTCTGGATGTGGTGTGTATCCGGCTAGGACCGGCCACGTTGCTCCTGGTCTTCCTAAAGGACCGAGCCTTGTAATGTGATTGTTATGTTTTAGGGCGCCATCAAATAAGAGCAAATGCTCTTGGAATTTGAGTGGTACTTCCACCTCCTCGAAAGGAGTGTACGTTTCAGGAGGTTCCTCTACTTTGTAATAGTGGAAGTACTTTGTTACAGCATTTGCTGCTGGAAAATGTATCCATGTATAGTATACCTCTGTCTGCCGATATTCGTGTGCCTCAATTACGAATATGACTGTGCCACCTCTAGGTGTCAGTCCATTTTCTATAAGTTTTAAGGTTATAGATCTCCTTTTGGCGACCTGGATGAGTATTATATCCGGGTCTGCTGTTTGCATGGTAGCATCAGCATCTGCTATTTCAGTAGCTAATCTAATTGCCTCTCTTTCATCATCACTCTCTGCCATTTTACAGACAGGATGGTATTATGTTTGTTTGCAGATCAGGTTTCTTATGGAAACAGAGATTAGATGCACAATATTCTGGAACTGTTTTATCCTTCAACGTTGACTAGACCAAGAACCATACATAGGAGTTCCCTCCTGCGAGGTTTTGGAGGATATAATAACCTTTCACCCACTCCAGACGTCTTTGGAGTATTTGGGAAAAGGGGTCTGAGTGAGAAAGCACGACTGAGTTACTCTAAATGTCTTACGTTAGTTTTATCGCCCTTTCCAAACGCGTTGGGCGCCATGTAGTGTAGCTCCTATTTTCCCAATAGGCTCTGCGCATTGGAATAGTACCTACAGCAGTAAAGGCCTAGGCCAGACGTTAACTAGGTCTACTACTGTCGATGCTAGACTTAATTTTTGGGTTTGCCAGCTAAGCTCAGAGTTCGCTAGAAACTTTCTCGAATGTTCAAGGAAGGATTAACTCCCCTGATTAGACAAGAAGGGATTTAGTTTCTGACAACCATAGAACATGACAACTTTGCTCTCCCCTAATCAAGAGTCAATCTCAAGAGTCGTGTGAGCACAAGGCAATTATTTTACTCAGTCAGTACGTGCATTCTTAGTCTCATCAGAATGTAGAGAAAAGGAAGAGACGGGCGTGTTCAATAAAAGATGTTATTTATTGATCAGTCTCTTTTCTCGTACAAGAGAAATGGATCGATATTATTGCAATACTTATAGTTAAGTAAAGTGCATACATTAGAAGCAATAGTATAAAATAATACTGTAAAAACATTGATATGGTTTCTGAGCCATATGATGTTTAAAATGATTAAAATATATTTACATACACATATACATTTGACTAAACGTACTCAACTGGTGTTTCTAAATACGCCTACCCCGTGTACCTGACCTAAGTCTAATGCGTGGGCGGGAATAGAAAGTTACAGTTTAAGTTAAGTTTGTTTTTGCCAAGTGAATAACTAAAGAATTCTCTGTGAGGGGTTATTCAGTTCTGTACCTGGAATTTAGGATGGATGAGGAATGGTATCTCTTTCTCTGCTCTCGATATTCCAGGCTGCCTGCGAGGGCTGCCTAGAAGCGCCGGTGCTGGGTCTCTCGGCTTGAGATAGCAGCGCGTCTCTCAGCGCGTCAGGAAGGCGGGGCTGCTGCCTGCGGGGTCTGCTTCTGCTCTCGGCTTCGGCAAGTATGGCTGCTCCGTCTTGTCACCACGCGTGTGTTTGCATAGGGCAAGGTCGGCAATATTTATACCTTAAAGGTGCCGAGATTGACGTAAGGATGGACATAGGTACGTCAATAAAGATGTCATACGACTTGCTCGTTAGCACATTCTTTTGCAAAAGTTCTCTGTGAAATCAAAACAATGGCCGCACGGATTTTCCAGGTTGTCATAGGTTTGATTTGTTATGAGAACGTCGTATGCCTTATCAGGGGCTGGAGGAATGTCGCTTGTCTAATTAGATCTCAAGCGTTATGACCTAATCAGATAACACGTTCCTGTGCCGTAGTGTGACTGCGTCAGATAACGGTATCTGCATCATGGGGGATTTCTTGCCTCATGGGCTGACTGTTAGTTAACTAGCTAGGTAGTTTAACCAGAATAGGGTCAGGAATAGGGGGATCGATTCAGAACCTATAGAAATACACGACAAGTGCATGATGGGAACAGGGCAAACCAAACTACCAAGCCAATTCTTATACTGGGAAGGAGACAAGCTTCCGGGGACCGGTTTCTGGCATCACAGCCTTCGTCGGCCCGGCTTGCTTGAATCCTGATGGTGCAATGAGCAAGGGACTCACGTCTGAGTATACCCTCCCACACATAGTGTGGATAAAATCGATTTTGGAAAAGGGGGTGGTGATGGACAGAGTTTCTGAATGATGCAGAATACTCTTACCAAGTCAAGAGATCATGGTTTTAATCCATCACCTGTTTTTTTAGCTCATTGCACATCCCAGCTCAGAACCTGGCTATATGCAAATTAGTCTGTTCCTGTCCCAGTGCATGATGGGAACAGGGCAAACCAAACTACCAAGCCAATTCTTATACTGGGAAGGAGACAAGCTTCCGGGGACCGGTTTCTGGCATCACAGCCTTCGTCGGCCCGGCTTGTTCCCATCATGCACTGGGGCAGGAACAGACTAATTTGCATATAGCCGGGTTCTGAGCTGGGATGGTGCAATGAGCTAAAAAACAGGTGATGGATTAAAACCATGATCTCTTGACTTGGTAAGAGTATTCTGCATCATTCAGAAACTCTGTCCATCACCACCCCCTTTTTCCAAAATCGATTTTATCCACACTATGTGTGGGAGGGTATACTCAGACGTGAGTCCCTTGCTCATTGCACCATCAGGATTCAAGCAAGCCGGGCCGACGAAGGCTGTGATGCCAGAAACCGGTCCCCGGAAGCTTGTCTCCTTCCCAGTATAAGAATTGGCTTGGTAGTTTGGTTTGCCCTGTTCCCATCATGCACTGGGACAGGAACAGACTAATTTGCATATAGCCGGGTTCTGAGCTGGGATGGTGCAATGAGCTAAAAAACAGGTGATGGATTAAAACCATGATCTCTTGACTTGGTAAGAGTATTCTGCATCATTCAGAAACTCTGTCCATCACCACCCCCTTTTTCCAAAATCGATTTTATCCACACTATGTGTGGGAGGGTATACTCAGACGTGAGTCCCTTGCTCATTGCACCATCAGGATTCAAGCAAGCCGGGCCGACGAAGGCTGTGATGCCAGAAACCGGTCCCCGGAAGCTTGTCTCCTTCCCAGTATAAGAATTGGCTTGGTAGTTTGGTTTGCCCTGTTCCCATCATGCACTGGGACAGGAACAGACTAATTTGCATATAGCCGGGTTCTGAGCTGGGATGGTGCAATGAGCTAAAAAACAGGTGATGGATTAAAACCATGATCTCTTGACTTGGTAAGAGTAGTCTGCATCATTCAGAAACTCTGTCCATCACCATCCCCTTTTTCCAAAATCGATTTTATCCACACTATGTGTGGGAGGGTTTACTCAGACGTGAGTCCCTTGCTCATTGCACCATCAGGATTCAAGCAAGCCGGGCCGACGAAGGCTGTGATGCCAGAAACCGGTCCCCGGAAGCTTGTCTCCTTCCCAGTATAAGAATTGGCTTGGTAGTTTGGTTTGCCCTGTTCCCATCATGCACTGGGACAGGAACAGACTAATTTGCATATAGCCGGGTTCTGAGCTGGGATGGTGCAATGAGCTAAAAAACAGGTGATGGATTAAAACCATGATCTCTTGACTTGGTAAGAGTATTCTGCATCATTCAGAAACTCTGTCCATCACCACCCCCTTTTTCCAAAATCGATTTTATCCACACTATGTGTGGGAGGGTATACTCAGACGTGAGTCCCTTGCTCATTGCACCATCAGGATTCAAGCAAGCCGGGCCGACGAAGGCTGTGATGCCAGAAACCGGTCCCTGGAAGCTTGTCTCCTTCCCAGTATAAGAATTGGCTTGGTAGTTTGGTTTGCCCTGTTCCCATCATACACTGGGACAGGAACAGACTAATTTGCATATAGCCGGGTTCTGAGCTGGGATGGTGCAGTGAGCTAAAAAACAGGTGATGGATTAAAACCATGATCTCTTGATTTGGTAAGAGTATTCTGCATCAGAAACTCTGTCCATCACCACCCCCTTTTTCCAAAATCAAAAAAAAAAGCTACAAGATCTCCCGCAGGGACCGCACCAACGGCATCGGAGGAGGAATCGCCATCATCCACAAGTCCACCCTCAGGGTCACCGCCCACGCAGACGACCACCTCAACGCCGCTGAGCACCTGCACTTCCGGATCCACACCGACCTCAACACCACCCTCAGAGGAACGCTCGTCTACAGACCCCCCGGACCTCGGGCCCAGTTCAGCGACGCCATCGCCGACCTCGCCAGCACCCACGCACTCGCATCCACGGACTACATCCTCCTCGGGGACCTGAACTTTCACCTCGAGAACAACAACGATGCGAACTCCACCACGCAGACGGCAACCTCGTGAACCTCGGCCTCAGACAACTCGTCACCACGCCGACCCACGCCGCCAGCCACACGCTGGACGCCATCTTCTCCACAAGCAACCACGTCACCTTCAACTACACCACCGAACCCTACTGGACTGACCACCGCTGCATCCACTTCACCTACAGAAAAAACACCTTACACCACCACACCCTCCAGCTCCCCCACCGCGGATGGAGCAAAGTCATCGAAGACCAGCTACTCACCACCCTTTCCCAGAACCCTCCAACCAAACCCACTGATCCAGACTCCGCAGCCAGCAACCTCAGACAGTGGATCAACGACTGCGCCAACATCCTCGCCCCACTGAAGAAACCCTCCAACAACCACACCAGCAAGAAAACCACTTGGTTCACCGACGAGCTACTGGCCTCCAAACACGCTTGCCGGAAGCTGGAAAAGAAATGGCTCCACGAACGCACACCGAACAACCACGCAGCCCTCATGGACACCACCCGCAGACACCACCACCTCATCAGGTCAGCCAAGAGGTCCTCCTTCAAAGACCGCCTGGACAACAACGCACATGACAGCAAAGAGCTCTTCCGCATCGTGAAAGAATTATCCAGCCCCAGTGCCAACATCAACAACATCCCGCCCTCACAGGAACTATGCGACTCACTGGCCAACTTCTTCCACCGCAAGATCGCTGACATTCACAACAGCTTCGACACCACGACCACGGCAGTCCCCACCGCCCCAGCGAACACAAGCAACATCAACCACCACACCTCCTGGTCCAACGTCAACGACGACGAGACGCGCAAGGTCATGAACTCCATCCACTCAGGATCTCCGACAGACCCCTGCCCCCACCACATTTTCAACAAAGCAGACGCACTCATTGCCCCCCAACTACACAAGATCATCAACGTACATCCCCGGAAAGCTGGAAACAAGCAGAAATCAACGCCCTTCTCAAGAAACCCAAGGCCGACCCCAAGGACCTCAAAAACTTCCGACCGATCTCCCTCCTCCCGTTCCCGGCAAAGGTCGCAGAGAAAATCGTCAACATGCAACTGACACGCCACCTCAAAAACAACAACATCCTGGATCTATCCCAATCCGGATTCAGACGAAACCACAGCACCGAGACCGCCCTCATCGCCGCCACAGACGACATCAGGCTCCAACTCGACAACAGCGAAACTTCTGCCCTCATCCTCCTGGACCTCTCAGCAGCCTTCGACACGGTATGCCACCGCACCCTAATGACACGCCTCCAAGAAGCCAGAATTCAAGATAAAGCCCTAGACTGGACCACATCCTTCCTCTCCGGCAGAACCCAGAGCGTCCGCCTCCCTCCATTCCGCTCAGAAGCCACCGACATCATCTGCGGTGTCCCCCAGGGCTCCACTCTGAGCCCGACGCTATTCAACATCTACATGGCCCCCCTCGCACAAGTGGCCCGCCGTCACGACCTCAACATCATCTCCTACGCCGACGACACCCAGCTCATCCTCTCCCTCAGCAAGGACCCCATCACCGTCAAATTCAATCTCCACGAGGGAATGAAGGCCGTCGCCGATTGGATGAGGAACAGCTGCCTGAAACTGAACTCCGACAAGACGGAAGTCCTCATCCTCGGACCTTCCCCCTCAGCCTGGGACGACTCCTGGTGGCCTACCACCCTAGGAACGGCACCAACCCCCTCCGACCACGCTCGCAACCTGGGATTCATCCTCGACTCTTCTCTCTCCATGGCCAAACAAGTCAACGCCGTCTCCTCCTCCTGCTACAACACCCTCCGCACTCTCCGCAGGATCTACAAGTGGATCCCGACCGAAACCACAAAAACTGTGACACAGGCCCTCGTCAGCAGTAGACTGGACTACGACAACGCACTCTACGCAGGAATCCCAGCCAAACACCTACGACGACTACAACGCATCCAAAACGCCTCCGCCCGACTCATCGCAAACGTCCCCCGCCGCAGCCACATCACCCCCCATCTGAGAGAGCTCCACTGGCTCCCCGTCAACAAGAGGATCACCTTCAAACTCCTCACCCACGCACACAAAGCACTCCACAACGCCGGACCAGCCTACCTGAACAGCAGACTCAACTTCTACAACCCCACCCGCCAGCTCCGCTCTGCCAGCCTCGCTCTCGCCACCGTTCCCCGCATCCAACGAACCACCTCCGGCGGCAGATCCTTCTCCTACCTCGCCGCCAAGACCTGGAACACCCTACCCACCTACCTGCGTCAGACCCAAGACCTACTCGCCTTCAGAAGACTCCTCAAGATCTGGCTCTTCGAGCAGTAGCAGCCCCCCCCCCCCCAGCGCCTTGAAACCCTTACGGGTAAGTAGCGCGCTTTACAAATTTGGTTGATTGATTGATTGACTAAATCGCAACTTGGGTTTTGATCATTCCTAAAGCTATTTTACGGTTGCAAAAGCTCTGAGCTTTGTAGATAAGGCCCTAGGCCTGTTTTCTGATTACGCATTTTTTTGTGAAGAGTTTTTGTAAAACTTTATTACTAATCCCATTGAAAGATTGTTGCCTGTGTATGCATATGCTCGAGCGGGAATACATAAGCACTGGTAGCCATCATGAAAAGGTTTTTGTAATAAAGTTTCACAAAAGGTATTGAAAGATAGGCGTATAGGCATGCAAACATGTATGTCTGGCTGCCCATCTTTCAATGGTTTTTAAACTTGTAAAAAAACATTAAAGATGGTTGTTTAGGCACGTGCATAAGAGTGCATGCAGGGTCGGTCAATCCAGAATTTTGTTTATAAAAGTGACAAACATTGAATGGTTGGCAGATGTGCACGCATGCGCTTCCAAAGGTGGCTTTAAAAAAAAAATTGTGCAAAAATAATGAGTTATGAGAGATGCATGAATATGGCATGTAACACACGAGCGGCCCAGTAGCAGTATTGGGAGGACTAACCAGCCCTCGCCAAAGTAAAATAGGCATTATGTAAAATATGCATTGAGTAAAAGGGAAAAAAGTATGCAAAAGCACACACTGGGTCAGCAGTCACTGGCACTAAAGGGGACTACTTAGGGTGAGGATGTACACAATGTGCAACAGTTGAATGCATCCTACACACTCAGGTAAGCCAATGGCTGAAGGAGGCAGTCCCATACTGGTATGTTTAAGATGAGTATAACTCGGGAATAGCTAAAGAAGGTTGATCGCTCATGATAGCACTGAAACATCTTCAAACCTGACTTCTGATTATGGTAGGAATGCAAAGCTGCAGTGCAACTGAAATTGTGTTATTTTGTGCTGTATACTCTACCGCTTTTGAATTTATATTCAAGTCACACTGTACTCATTGTACTTTTCTCTCCTCATCAGCAGAACAACTTTGCTGCACTAGTATTTGGTCATATATACATTTTATTGAGTAATTTGCATTTTTAGGCAAAGATTAAAATACTTTTACTTGTCACATGACATCACAGTATTTCTTGTTCCTTAAAAGAAAACACCATACAAGTCGTTATCCTTTCTGGATATAACTGTGGCTACTAAATGCTTTGTTCACAAACAATCTTACAAAAGGTTTACAACAATACATACTTCTGCTGTGCTCGTGAGCTGCTCCAGGTTCTCTGTCACTTTCACGAGCAGCAGGTACTGATGCGGGTTGCTCTCATAATCGACACTTCGCGTTAAACTGATCTCCCCAGTTACCTGGTGGATTTTAAAAACGCTGTTGGGGTTCAGCAGCAAACTGTAGCTAAGGGGCTGCTTCTGGAAGGACGAAGCAGATACAGTGATGATCCTAGGTAGAGGCAGGCAGGGTGAAAGAACAAACAAAAACATGATATAGTCAGAGACACATTTAGCATACACCAATGTTATGTCATCAGCACTTTTATACCATATTTCCAACATTTTCATGACATTGCAACACTTTCGTACTCTGGGTCTCCTTTCCATTTGATTCTTGGATTCATTTCCATTGGTTGTGTTTGTATCGTGAAACTTGAATTTCCCACATATTACTTATTTAAAACCAGACAGCCGTGCACTACCAAAATGCTGCATTTAGATTGTATACTAGCCATTGCTTAATTTGAGCCAGTGGTTTACTTAATTATCAACACCAGCTCTTTTCATGAGCACCAGTTAAGGACAAATTCATCTATGGTAGGCATGGGGAGATTAAGTGATTTACCCAGAATTCCAGGATATTGAGCCGAGGCCAGGACTCAAACCTGGTTCCCCAGCTCCGAAGTCGGCCACTCTGGCCATTACGCCACATCCTCTCCCCACTTCCATGGTTAGTAGTTGGTTCTGTTTCAGGCAGCGCTAACAGGAGAAATGGGCTGGTACAAGCTGCCTCCTGACGAGAGCCCCGACACTTATTTTTTTTTTTTTACAAATTAACCACTTATCCTAGCCAGTTGATAATAACACAAGAAATGCGTAGCTAGTACCCGAGACATATCCTGCTTATCTGTGTACCCTATCCTAACATCTGCTTGTGAAAATGTGAGTCCTACTAAAGAACTAGAATGTTCACCTAGCTCTCAGAACTTGCCTGCACTGGAAGACATACTACAGAAGAAGCAACCTTAGACCCATTCACTTTGCAGTTCAGAAGGCTAAATTCAGACATACATTTTTTTCTTTCTTAGTTCCCGAATAAGCCTCTAAAGCATTCCCTTGCATTTATCCGTACTTTCAATCAATCAATCAATCAATCATGCGTTTGTTAAGCGCTACTACTCACCCGTACAGGTCTCGGGAGCTGGGGGATGGGGGGTTTAACAGGTTGCAGTCCATCAAGGAGGGGATCTGTCGAAGAGCCAGGTTTTGAGGTTTCTTGTGAAGATGGGGAGCGATGTTGTCTGTCTGAGGTAGAGCGGGTGGGCATTCCAGGCTCTGGCCGCGAGGAAGGAGAAGGATCTGGTCTTTCTGGTGCGTGGGGACAACGGCGTAGGAGAGCTGGGCTGATTGTAGGGTCCTTTGGGGTGCATGGAATTTGAGTCGGCTGTTCAGGTATGCTGGTACTGTGTCGTGGAGGGCCTTATGAGCGTGGGTGAGCATCTTGAAGGTGACTCAAGCTTCAATGCAGAGCAAGTGGAGTTTACGCAGGTGCTGGCAGTGTCTTGGCAGGTTGAGGACCAGTCTTGTGGCGGCGTTCTGGATGTTCTGTAGTTTGCGTATAAGAATTTTGTTTATTCCGGCGTAGTGTGCGTTGCCGTAGTCTAATCTGCTGGTGACCAGGGCGTGAGTGACGGTCTTATTGTGTTCGAGGGGGATCCATATGTATATTTAAAATGATCCAAGTTGTTGGAGACTGTGCAGTTCCTGGCAGTTTGTGTTTAAAATAGTAGTCCCTTTGTTCTGCCCGAATTAAAACGCTACTTATTTAAATATGTTTTAATTAATTACATGAACATGTAATCCTTTAGACTAAGAACATCTATTTTGAAACATGTTTATTATTTCTTTGTATTTAACTCACAATACAAATTAATTTTAGGCCTGTGCATGCATGACCAAGAGAATTGGGAATTCTTTTTTTTTAAATTAAATGTACAAACAGAATCTTTTGTGAAGGGTTTTTCTACCCATGGCAGCACACATCTAACCATTTTAAATATATCAGTCTAGTCTGAAAATATGTTACTGCACCTCTAAAAAAAAAAGTCTACTCCACTACATTTAAATGGACAATTAAAGAAAAACATTTAAGTCTACCAAAAGGTTACTATTTTAAAATTAAGGAGGCAATATTCAACAAAGAGGATGGACAATCTGAGAGGGTAAAGGGAAGTGGATTTAGCTAGGAATCTCTCTCAATATTTCATTCCAACCTGATCCACAGGAAAGGCTATAAATGCAACAGCTCCTATCACAGCAAAGCGGCATTCAGGATCGCCTCACTTTTGCCATAAAGACAGAATGATAGCACTCTACTGGTTCATTAGCACTTCATTGTGCAGCTATTGTAACACACTGAGGACCAACTGACTGACTGCTGCTGCTGCTGAAGGTTTCACTCAGCATGCTCAACGTTTTTTCTGACATGAGTGGGGAGGGTACTTAAAAACGTATACAAAATGTGTCGTCATTTTAGCTTTTAAGACCATTAACCAAAATGTGTATAGCAAAAGATCATCCCTCATTTAGTTAATTTACTATAGTCTCCTCCATGGAAATGATTTAAATTCTACAGCTCCAATTCAAGCAACATGGTAGTCAGATGCGTTCACGATTACTAAGATCACAGAAAGGTAGCGACTGTGATGAAACTGTAAAAGAACACTGGAAAATCAAGTGACAAGCTGCTGATGCTGTGGGAGTATGTGTTTTACTCCGCATGCCAGACTCATTTTATCACAGGATAGAGGAAGATATACTTTGATTTATAGAACATACATGTCCTCATTCTGTCTTCTTGAGCACTTACCATTATTTCCAAGACGAAATAACGAAAAAAATCACTTTTTATCAAATTTAAACAGTAGATCAGCATTTTTCACAGAAGTAAATCATCCTGTAACTCACCATAATTTCTAACACGAATATGGCTTTACCATCAATTATTTATATTCTAAATGAAATCTGTTATCATCCTTTCTTTATGTTTTTTTTTGTGACCCTCAAAACCAAGCATCCACCATAGTGTATTTCAACGTGACAACAATGGTGGAACCTTACCTTCAAAAACAAAAAGGTATGCTCTTTGTAACTGTAAGGAATTGGGTCATTCGTTGCGAGGGGTGAGAGCTGTAGTACTGAAAATTCTGGACTCGTGTAATGTGTCTGCACTCGAGAATAAAACTTCATCGTAAATTGGCGAATTTGGTATCAAAAGACCGAGAATGACGGGTACATCATGTACATATATTTTCAGCATATTCGAGTGACGATTTCACCTTTTAATCGTCACTCTCGTTCAGAACCCTCGGCTTCCATTTTGTGTATGGCAGCCATTTTGTGAGTTGCCCTTTACATAGGCCTTAATCCAGCTGAATTCAATTCCACAAGGACACATACTCCTTAATCGACTTTTCCATGACCTGTGCAAGTTGGAACCATTGCCCCAGGCCGAACTCGTTAGGTCAGTTCCCCTCCAGTGGCCAAGCAAGATAGCATCAGGGTTCAGCCGGCCATAAACCTCCTCATTGCGCACACACCTGCCGTATCTTGCTCACATCTGTCTTTACTCTTTTGCTTCACTTACTTTATGATGGGGAGGTGCCCGTTTTTATTGGGGGTCCAGCGATATCTGATGTAATGTTGGCCCTTGCCGGATGATTTGTTGTAGGCAGCACGAAGTGAAATATGGACATGTCATCATGACTCTGCTTTTTCTTTGTATTGGAAATATGTTAATGATTTACTTTACAACCAAGAATGTTTTGCCTGAAGCCTAAAATTGTGTATAAGAAGAGAAGCCTGACTTTGTAAATTTGAGCAGTCTCCTGAGAATATACTTCCCCGTGTTGTACTTCTAGGACACTTGTTACCTTGGTTGCAGCCAATAAACTAATCTTTGACTTCACCTAGAAGACTCTGAGTTTCTGTGGTCTGAATCAGGAAAAGGACTCGCGGTCTTTGGGTGTGTATTCCCTGACACCGCTGGGTTACAGGTTAAGTACCGGTTCTGAAAAACCCAGTACCTCAGTGCCGGACTCACGTAATAAGCACAATCCTTGCCAATGTAAAAATTCACTCAAAAAACCCTGTGCCTAATACCCTGGTAGCTTGGCACAAAAGTATTTAGGGTTAACTAAGAGGCAATGTGTAAATATTTATGCCGCACTCAAACAGTAATAAAGTGAAAACACACAAAAAATCCCAAACCCGTTTAGAAAAATAAGAGTACATTCAAATACTAAAATAACACCTAAATCACAAAAATCCAACAAGTAGATATGAATTTTAAAAGTTTTCGATAAGTATGGTGCCAAAAAACACAAAACACTAATCTTGGTTATCTGGACGCGCTATACCAGGCCAAAGTATAATGTTAAGACGGACTGTGATGGATCCAGGTCAGATACAGGGATCAGGTTCATCTTGGTGGAAAGTTTTCCTTCTGTTTAGTCCAGTTCCAAATAAACAGCCTCAAGCGGAGATTCAGGTTAGTCCCCCAAGAGGCCGTTGATGCTGTTAAGAGCTGCCTGCCCATCAAGGTTTGACCGTGATGAGATTGGGTGTGGCACAAAGAGCTGGTCATCGGTCAGACACAGGACGGTTGTTGCTCACGCAAAGAGCACCATGCGTGGTGAAGTCTGGAGTCTGTAACCAGGAAGGTTGCATTGACAGTCGGAATGCAAGTCCTGTGTGGGCTTTGGTGAAGTTTGCTCCTGGTTGCGAGGAGATAGAGGACTTTATTTTCTACGCAAACAGCCTAAAACGTCTGGATTCCCACCTGGAGTCCAAATCATTCTGTGTTGCTGTAGGAAGGGTAAATTCTGGCAACAGCCAAGGGCCCAGGACCTGGGGAGAGACCTCTTGTGGATCAGGGCTCACTCCAGCACAGGCCAGCAGCAGGGTCCATGCAGGTCCAAGTTTGTGCTGGTCAGCTGGGCAGTTGCAGGGAAGTCCTCTGAAAGCTCTTGTGTCCCGGAAGCCCAAATGGAAGCCAGTCAACCATCAATCAATCAATCAATCAAACATATTTGTAGAGCGCGCTACTCACCCGCTAGGGTCTCAAGGCGCTGGGAGGGGGGGAGCCGCTACTGCTCGAACAGCCAGGTCTTGAGTTGTTTCCTGAAGGAGAGATGGTCCTGGGTCAGCCGTAGGTGGGTGGGGAGGGAGTTCCATGTCTTGGCCACCAGGTAGGAGAAGGATCTTCCTCCGGCAGTGGCTCTGCGAATTTGTGGGACGGTGGCGAGGGCGAGGCTGGTGGAACGGAGCTGGCGGGTGGGTGTGTAGAATGTGAGGCGGTTGTTGAGGTATTTGGGGCCCATGTCGTGGAGAGCCTTGTGTGCGTGGGTGAGGAGTCTGAACGTGATCCTCTTGCTGACGGGGAGCCAGTGCAGGTCTCTCAGATGGGCGGAGATGTGGCCGTGATGGCGGATGTCCAGGATGAGTCGTGCAGAAGCGTTCTGTATGCGCTGGAGTCTTTTCTGTAGTTTGGGTGTGGTTCCAGCATAGAGGGTGTTCCCATAGTCCAGTCGGCTGGTGACGAGGGCCTGGGTGACCGTCTTTCTGGTTTCGGTGGGTATCCACCGGAAGATCTTTCGGAGCCAACTGACCCTTGAAATCACTTCTGGGCCCTGGATTTAAGACAAGCAGGCCCAGTCTTTCTTCAGGCTTCAGACAGCAAGGCAGTGCCTCTTCTGGGTCTCCACGGGCCCAGGAGTGCTGAGGCTCTGAGGGTTGCACTTTTATACTCCGAGCCAGTCTGTGTGTGGGTGTCTACCCCTGTCTCTAACACTAACTGGTTCAGGTCATTTCTTCTCCATCCCCTGGGTCTGGCTCCAATCTGTCTAGGATAACAAAAGGCAGGCAGGCATAGGTATGGGATGCATTTGCCACTGACAGGGCAGGTAGCTGCAGAAGTTAGGAAGGGTGTGGGCACGGCCCTCAGGCTAGCCGTTGAAGCCCAGGAAGGCTGAGAACAATCCCACAAGCCACCCTATACAGTAGACAATCACCCTTCGCCACACCCAAGGCCGTTTTGTCCCCTGTCCGGAAGATATATACATCAACCCGCAGGAGAGCCATTAACAGTCTTGTGACCTTGACACTGAAAGAAAGGCACATTTGGTTTTGGCAGAAATATACCAACTTTCAAAAAGTGGCATTTTTAGAATAGTAATTTTAAATACAACTTTACCATTAAAGATGATTTTGAATTACAATGTAAATGAGTAGAAGTAGTATTTCTCTATCTGCTTCTACACTGAAGATGTCACTTATTAAGTGTAATAAGGGAATCCAGTGTTAGTCTATGGGAGAGGTAGCCTACTGCAGTGAAAAACGAGTTTGGCAGTTTTTCTCTTTTAGGACATGTAAAACCTAGGTACAAATGTCCTACATTCTTAAAAACATGCACCTTGGCCCAGGACCTTTAGGGTCTGCCTTATGGGTGACTTATAAAGTATTAACTATGAAGATTTAAGCCTGGCAAAAGGTTTATTTTGCCAGAACGAAATGGCAGTTTAAAACTGCACTACAAGCTGCCGTGGCAGGCTTGAGACATGTCTTTCTGTTTCTCCATTTTTAATTTAGAACAACATACTTTCAGTGGGCAGAATATTCTAACAGCCTATTAGCCCTTCAGCCTCGGGCTATGCTGGTTGTTAAAAGTGCTCACACTTGTTATAAGCCCCCACATATAGCTCAAGCCTATAATTCAGGTTCAGGGCCTTTAGCAACCGGTGTAGCTGACGGCAGGGGGTTATAATGCTATAACAGTGGTTTGCTTTGGCCATAGTACGTAAGATATGTCCGATGGAATCAAGACACTTCGAAATAGACTATGTTTAGGAATGCATGTGTTTAAGGACTTTACATTCTATTCATTTCACTGGGTTGAACAGTTGCCCATTGGCCCAGGAAAACAGTTCCCGAGTCTATCACTGAAAGCCAATTACATAGCTGTAATGCAGTGTTGTGCATATGACAGTGTAATATGTTTAATATAATGTGTACTAAATGGCTCTAAGATATATGTTTTTGTGGTGAGTGGGATAGGCTGTTGAGTTGGATGTGCCTAATCAACACCTTGGCCCTCTTTATGAGTGAGCAGAGTTTTCTGGACCCTACGCTAACCACTATTTGTGCAGTGGTCAGAATTGAATATATGATCTTACAACGCTAACAAGTACCACGCATGGCATTACTACGCAAATTTTACTTCGCATGTGTCTTTACCACGCAGCATTTTACAACGCATGTTTTTAGACCGCAATAATAACGTTACGAAACATCTCACGTCCCATTGAAATTTACATAATAATACTGATAGGCTACATAATTATTCAAAACTGCAGTACGAAGGAAAAGATCGATGTTTTAAACAATAAAAACCAACAGATTCCCTTACATTTAATATTTCTATTTTTCATAATGCGCTTATATAATACCTTTATTAACAAAGTTTAGATTCTTATCAGCCCTTTCTTCCACCTACCATGGAAACAAGCGTCAAAACACGTCTATCAAAACTGATAAAGGACTTCTATTATGACGTACACGTCTCCTTGTTGGTGAGGCTCTTTCCTTTTTCGTTTTGAGGCATTGTAGAGCGTTTTTTTAAAGTTTTCTTCTAATTTATTTTTTAATACCCGCTTGTTTTTTTGTGGGGGGGAGACCCCCCAGCCCTCCCCAAGCCCCCGTTTTTTTATTGGACCTTTTACTTACACGACACGCAAGACGAAGGAACAAAATCTGGAAGTAATTAAATTTGCGTGGTAATGACGGTCGTGGAATGCACCCGCGTTGAAAAGACGTTTGCGTGGTAAGTGTGCCGTAGTAAACGTTACGCGTGGTAATGCCTTCGTAGTAAATGATGTTTCCCGTCAGAATTATGAGCTGTGCAAAGTTAATGCACCTGGTAATAACTGGGTGCAATGAAGTCTGCATCCGTTGTTAAAATGTAACAGTTCAGACTTGCCAGAAAAAAAGTACAGTATTTAACATGAAATGCAGCTTTTAGTGCGGTAAGCACTAAAATCTGCATGTTATTCTCCAAAGACCCGGAATTGGTGCAATGTAGAAATTCCAACCCATGGACAGATGGATTTTATTGTGTGCGAACACCCAAGTAATAACTCTTCTGAGGAAGAGGAAGGTTTGTAGGGAGAGGCTCAGTTCCAACATGTATTCGGACACACATTGCATTCTTCTCTTCATATGGAAGGTGGTGGCCTTCAAAGTGATAGCCTTCAATGTCAGCTTGAGAGCTTCCGATATTACAGCTGGTGATACACAGTATAGCAATCTTCTTTATACAGATCTTCATCTGTCTTCAGTTGTAAACAGCAGGTGTTACTTTAGCCCCACTCGGTATTACTCACAACATCAACCTAAAAATAAGTGAAGTTCTAAGCAACACAGCCAAGAGTCAAACGGCTGACAAGCAAGCTGGCCAAAAATCTCTGCTGCAGACGCGTAAACCCACTGAGTGTTCTTGAACTTTTATGGAATGAATGAATGAATGACTGGTATTCATAAGGCACGCAGCTACTCCGACCGGAGTGTCCCGGCGCTACAGGTTCACACAACACTGCCCTTGAGATGATTTAGCTCCTAGGCGCTACAGGTTCACACAACACTGCCCTTGAGATGATTTAGCTCCTAAAAAGCCAAGTTTTCAGCAGTTTTTTTAAGTTAGTCAGATCCGTAGAGGTTCAGAGGGCCACCGGAAGTGTATTCCATGTTTGAGCCCCCAGGAGCCTAAAGGATTTACTGCCCCTACGTGTCAGGCGTACCTTAGGGACACATGCATTAACCGCGGAGGATGAGCTGAGTACTCTTGTAGGTGCGTAATGGCAGACCTGTTTCCTATGATAATTGCCCCCCTTACTGTAGAGGGCTTTAAAAGAAATTACCATGGCCTTAAATTTAGTCCGCTCCCTCACCCGGAGCAAATGAAGCGCCTTGAGATGAGGGGACATGTGGGACCTAGGTTTAAGATGGAGAATCGCCCTAGCTGCTGAATTTTGCACTACCTGAAGGCACTGCAGGAGGAAATCTGGCAGGCCCAGGTAGACGATGTTTGCACAGTCCAATCGGGACGTGATCAATGCCTGGACTACTATCCTCCTGGAGTCCAGTGGGAGGAGCAGAAGGAATTTTCTCAACATCCGAAGTAGGCCAAAGCAGGACCCCACCAGGGCCTGAGCTTGGGAGCGCATAGAGAGGGCATTGTCAATGTAGATTCCCAGATTCTTCACTGTGGATTGGGCAACGCCGGGAGGAGAGAATTCCTCCGGCCACCATTAGCTCCAGTCTTGCACTGAGGGCAGGCTGAAAAAAACAATTTTCGATTTGTCAGAATTGTAGTTAAGCTGGTTCGCTTCTAGCCACCTGAAGAACTCTGTGAGACAAGATCTAATTGCGCCATCAAACTCTGTGCCTTTGTTGCAAGAGAAAATCAACTGAGTATCGTCAGCGTATGAAATTATCTTGGCCCCATAGGCCTCCACCTGCAGTGCTAAGGGGGACATGTACAAGTTGAAAAACGTCGGGCTAGGAGAAGAGCCCTGAGGGACTCCCACCTGCATACTGGGAATGGGAGATGGGAAAGGGGGAGTCCAAATTACCTGTTCTCTGTCCTCCAGAACGGATGTTATCCAGGCTAGAACCCTAGCTCCAATACCCACGTTCTTCAGTCTTTCGAGGAGCCTCCTGCCAACAGGTTCAGCAATATGAGGATCGCTTTACCCCCCTGATCCAGCTTCTCCTTGAGATGTTCTGTCACTTCCAACAGGGCTGTTTCAGTGCTATAATTGGCCCTGAAACCTGATTGTGTGGGGTGCAAGAGGTTATGATTCCCTGCATACACCATGATCACTTTATTGACGTGCTTCTCCAATACTTGGAACAAGGCTGGAAGGAGGAAGATAGGCCTGTAATTTGTGGGTATATTTGGACCAGCACTCGATTTTTGTAAGAGTGGCAGGATTTTTCCCAGAGCGGCGGCACTATGCCCGCTGCCAGAGATGAATTCAACACTTTATTAATTGGCTGGTTTGTGGTGGGTGCAAGGGCCGGTAAAAGTTTTGCTGGGCACGCATCTGCTGGTGATCCAGATTTAAGGCTCATCAGGTAAGTGAGTGAGTCCCTAATTTCAATGGCCGGAAACTGTAATAGTTGTGGGCCTTGTGAGAGTCCCACGAAGGACGGAGGCCTAGTTGTTTCCACTTCCATACTAAGTGAAGGCCTAGCCTCTCTGGACGTCACAGAGAAGTACTGCTGGATTGTCACTATTTTACCATGGAAGGACTGGGCCACCTGGTTAGTCCAGTCTGCTGACAGTGGGGCTACTTTACTGATTGCCTTAGGGGCCGTAAAGGACTTCACTATCCCAAAGATCTCCTTGCCCTTATTATTAGTGAACGCAATTTTAGTCCGCAAATAGCTTGTCTTGGCCTCCTTCACCATTTTATAATATGCCTTTAATGCTGCCCTATAAATGTTCCTATCCTTCGAGAGATAATGGTTACACCACTTCCTTTCGACAATTTTAACTTTCCTTTTGCTGACTCTCAGGGATTCATTGAACCAGGGGGCTGAGTGACACACTTCTGTGGAGGTGAGCACTGTCAGGGGGCATGACCTGTGTTCATAGAGGTAGTGTTACCACTTACTGGAGGGTGGGGGGCATAACAATTACATAGACTGATGCAATCTAGATCCACAATGGAATGTCCAACTAGGCCAATAGCAGCTTCCTGTACTTCAACAGCTCCTGCAGGCATATCCCTAGTTCCAGCTGATGCCAAGCAGAGTAGTAAGCACCAAGGGTGTCTTTGTGAAAAGATGTTCTAGCTTCAGTATTTCCAAATCTGGGTTGTATATGTCTTAGGTCACTGAAAAGGGTTTAGTGGCGGCTCTTGTTGGGTTTAGGCGCATCATCAGCGATGAAGGTTTTTTGTATAAAAACCCCTTAGACTGCAGAATAAGATGTGTAAAAAAGAAAAAACAAGACAGCAGGCCTTTTCCATCTTTGCATGCTGCATCTGGGACCACCTCACTGAATCTATCAGGACTGCCTCAATGCTGCTTCAGTTTAGGAAAGAGCTGCTGATGCGCTTCTTTAAAAACACTACCCCGGACTGCGTTAACCATCAAACTAACCAGCTATCTCTACTATCATTCATTGACTTTATACTATTCTTTGACCCTCCTAAGCGCTCCTCTGCCTTTGGTTAGATTTGCACTAGAGAAATACCACATATATACATACTTTTTTTATTGCAGAGTTTTATATAGAGCGAACTTGACCCGAATCGGGTATCAGAGCACTTTACATAGCACCAGTTACGTTACATGAGGGCAATATAGAGGATACATATGTGCAAATATACATACATACATACAAATATACATGGAAGCTCTTATTCAGGTCGGTTTCTGCCTTTTAGCAGAGGGGATAAAAAGCTATACCCAATAAGCTTGGAATCGGAGACGAACCTTAAAACAATACAGTTTTTGGTTACAACCTATATTATGGGAAGGACTTGTTTAAGAAGATATCTTTTATACTACCAGCCACGGTCCATGCAGGTAACAGTGGTGGGCTGTGTAAGGGGGGATTTCGAGGGACGATGCCAAGGGAAAATTAATTACTTATTTAATTTTCCCTCTGCATACCTGCACGGACTGCGGCTGCATACTACTGCATTTTCAAGGACACCAATGTAAGGTCAACACCGCATGTGGGGTGTGCGAAGTGGCAAAGGGTTTTTCCCATACCTTCATGAAATTTTATTTAAACTTTTCAGTCTTTATAATCTTAATAGTTAACTTTTTTGTAAAGTTGTTTAAAAAACGGTGAAAAAACATTTATTTTTGGTCATTTGCATTCACGTGCATTTGTTTTCCGAAACTGAAAAGTTATCAAGTTTGAAGTTTGTCAATTTTAGACGCAACATTTTATTTTAACTCATCTCTAATATTCTACCTTAAAGATTCATTTAAATGCCTCCGGTTTTGGAATATATTCCCTTGTAAAACAGCCAGGGAGTGAGTGACCAGTGATGTCAGGGTATCAGATGCTCCCTTCTTGATGTTTCAAAGTCCCCTATATTTGAGATCCTCTGCTAAAATTCCCCTATGTGAATAGAAACTTTGCTCACAGGCCTAAACAAATCTCCCCTTGCCCCTCCATAAACATTAGTTACATAGGTTAAGTTTTGACAGCACAGCTGACAGACAGACCTACTGCTTCAAGTCTACAAGGAGTGGGCCATGGGTCCGCCGCTTTCAACCACCTTCATCGACCAGCCTCTTTCAGACATTGGCTTGAGACTTTGCCAACCACGTATTGACTCAACACAGTGGCGCGTTGATCTCGCCCCTTATGCTATTGCTCGTCTGGGTGCACCCAACCTTGGAGTGTTTGCATTGAATTGCACTAAGGAATACATACAACTATAGCCCTTTCTCTTCATTCCGGTTGGCTCCCTCCCACGTGCACCACTCTGCTTCTCTTCGCCCTCTCTGATCCTCGTCATGTCTCTCTCTTTCTTCTGTGTGTTCTTTGTTCCTCCTGCCCTCCAACCTCTCATATCGCCCTCTGTCATAAATAAAACAGCGGTATTATTAAGCATTAGCCGAAGCCATAATGCATTAGTCCAAATATCTAGTATATGGATTCCATTTTGTATTTCGAGTCTGCCATTTTTCATGTCCTACATTGCCATGTGCTCAATGTTCTGATTGTCCTACCTCTCTGCCAGTTACACTGTGGATTCTACCTAGCAACAGTTATTATTAGTCCTTCTTGAGAGTGTAGCGCATGCTCAGCAGAAGTAACAGCTGTTCCTTATTAGCATAGCCCTCCCATGTTCTAGAAATACTGTTAGCTCCACCCACTGATATGTTTAGAAATGTCCTTATGTGGTTGTAACCTCTGTCTAAACTGTAAACTGAACCCCTTCCACTGTGTATAAAAGGGGCCATGTGCTTGTATTCAGTGTGCTACTCTGTACAATGCTGTAGAAGTGTTGTGGAGGTTGTATCACCACCTTTAAAGGTTTATTAAACTATGCTTTTGTATTTCCAGTTTCCTTGCCAACTTCATTTGTAAGTCTAAGGACTTTGTACACAGAAGGGCGAACCCTTTCGGTACCTTTGGGCCTTGCTGAGGTCTGAACTCATCACCTCTTTCCCCTGTGCACCCCTCGTGCCCCCTCCCAGCTACCCTTTTGTACCTTCCTCACACCCCACCCTCCTTCCCACGCGCACACCTCATTCCTTGCACTGGACAGCTCTTCATACCACCTCACTCCAACCCTCCCTCCTCTAGGTGCTGGTGCTTTTTTTCCAACCCACCCACCTTTCTCTGCCAGAGGCTTCCGGGGGAGAAAGGCAAGAGGCACTGTGCTTAATTTGAGCCAGTGCTTTCCGGCGCTCAACACCGGCACTTAATAGGTTTCCAGTGTTCAGCACCGGCACCTAATTGTCAACACCATACTTAGAACAGTCTACCATATGGTGGCACAGCTCATCTAATTTTGAGATGAGCAGAACAACGGTTTAGGAATATAATATACATTAAAATTGCTAATACATGCATCCCCAGCTATTCCTTTAGCTTTGGGGAACTGGAATAATCTGCACTGTTGCATTTACATGGGAGAGAGATGGTTAGTAGTTGTTTTGGCAGCATGACAAGGGTGATGAGTGGTGCAAGCTTCAGTGGCCTCCTGGTCAGAGCCCTGGCACTTAATATTTTAAAATTAAGCACTGTATAGTCATTTAAATTTTTCTGCATGGACACAAAAGGTATCTTCAATACCGTCCTCTTTTTGTTTGCATGTCAAAATAAGACCGGCTTGGAAAGAAGACTTCATTAAAGCCCTTCCTTTTTTTCTAGCCATAAGAATTCAAGGATCACTATAATAATCTCTCCATTGACATCTGACCTCAAATAGAAACAAAGATAGGACTCTACCTAAGGCAAGGGTGCCCTCACTCCAGTGGGACTTTCCTTTCATGCCTGCCTTCAATATGTTTACTTTGCAATTGTAGACACAGTAAACCCAGACCTACTGTCTTTGTCAATGCTCGTTTGGTACGCTATTGCCCACAAACATGTGAAGAGACAATTATTCTCCTCAAACTTGATTAACTTGCAATAACACCTAATGCATGGAATAGTAGTGATAGCATGGGTAACAAGGGTACTCCCAATGATACTTTCAGGTCTAGAGCGGGGAGTGGCAAACCAACAGCAAACTAGAAAACCTCTATACTGACCTATATTTGTTTACAACTAGGCATGTATGCTCATTTACAATTTACATAGGATGCAACCATAACTATGAAATCATTCACATAGATTTGGTGTTCGATTTCTTAATTTCTTTTATTTTATATCATCCTTATAGGATTTTTGTTTTTCTCATTTTTTAGTGACAATCTTATCAAAAAATGTTTTATACAGTGACATAATGACATATGTACAATAAATATACAAATACAGAGTTAATTCTTTTCTTGTCAAGAATCCCAGGGCATTATTTCTGTCTCTCATACCATCAGTCATACATACTCAATCTTTCATACTCACTATCCTAGCAAAACTTACACAACATACACAGTGAAAAAAGTGAAGACATATATTGTGTCCTTTTGTAGACTCCTCACGGTATTAATTTTGTGCTAGGAATTAGTAGTCTTTTGCACTATATTCCTTTCTTTCTCCAAAGTTTTGATTATGATTTATGTGAGGGTCTCCGGTGCGTACGGCCTACGTACGTTTCAGAGGTATCATTGCTTTACATCACCTTCCTCAGGGCCAACATGTAAACTGGACAACATACTATTAAAAACAGGGGGTTCACATTTATCTGTGACTCTGCTTTATCTCTCCGCTACGCCTTAGCGGTATATCTCTACTGGTCTCAAATATTATAACTCAGTTGGCAGATTTATATTCCCGATTGTGTCTGGTCCGTGTGAGTGGCAGTGACATCGGCCGGAGGCGCCTTTCGGGAGACGTGATTATTTACGATCAAAGATATGCCTTGCCAGAAAGGAATTTGAACAGCTTCGCAATATTTCACCTCGCTAGCTACAAGATAGGACTACAAACTACCACCGTCCATCAGGGTACGAGCCCCGGAAATGATTAAAACTATTAAATAAGCACACAGGCTTCACACGGACCAGACACAATCGGGAATATAAATCTGCCAACTGAGTTATAATATTTGAGACCAGTAGAGATATACCGCTCAGGCGTAGCGGAGAGATAAAGCAGAGTCACAGATAAATGTGAACCCCCTGTTTTTAATAGTATGTTGTCCAGTTTACAAGTTGGCCCTGAGGAAGGTGATGTAAAGCAATGATACCACTGAAACGTACGTAGGCCGCACGCACCGGAGACCCTCACATAAATCATAATCAAAACTTTGGAGAAAGAAAGGAATATAGTGCAAAAGACTACTAATTCCTAGCACAAAATTAATACCCTGAGGAGTCTACAAAAGGACACAATATATGTCTTCACTTTTTTCACTGTGTATGTTGTGTAAGTTTTGTTTGGATAGTGAGTATGAAAGATTGAGTATGTATGACTGATGGTATGAGAGACAGAAATAATGCTCTGGTTTTCTTGACAAGAAAAGAATTAACTCTGTATTTGTATATTTATTGTACATATGTCATTATGTCACTGTATACATTTTTTTTGATAAGATTGTCACTAAAAAATGAGAAAAACAAAAATGCTATAAGGATGATATAAAATAAAAGAAATGAAGAAATCGAACACCAAATCTAAGGGAATTATTTCATAGTTATGGTTGCATCATATGTAAATTCTAAATGAGCATAAATGCCTAGTTGTAAACAAATATAGGTCAGTATAGAGGTTTTCTAGTTTGCTGTTGGAATAGTAGTGATAGACAGATATTTTTAGTTCATTTAGTAATAAATGTTAAACCTGGTAGGTTACAGGCACTCCACCAACACTTAGCAACAGACTATCGGTTTATTTGCCCTGTCTTTCATAAAAGTTGGTTTATAGAAGGCTGCAAACGATTTCAGAACTGCAGTATTCTGCCCTCTAAAACTGCTCTCCTGATTTCAGTTCAACAACTAGTGTTGGATTCACAGTATAACTTGCTGCCGCTGTAAAGCAGCTCTATAACTCTAACAGATGTTAGCAGTATCCATCTGGGTGGAAAAGTCTGGAATTCTGCTGGAATTCAAATTTGTGATGTGCAACTTGGGAAGAAAAAAATTAATGAGGAACTGAAGTTAGGAAAGCAAACGTATGTTGCATAATATAAGCGGTCTAAAAAATGCAGATATTCTGAAGAATTGTTTCTTAGGTTTTGGACCCAGTCAGCTTGTTGGCAGACATTGTCTTCAGTAGATAACTTAGAATGAGCTTTGGAGCAAGCAGCCCCTTGCTCATAATTGAACGTTTTTGTTGTCTACTCTGGAGCTGCTCTTTATTTAATGGCGTTCCTCCCTATTCTTGTGCTTATCTCACAGAGGAGCAGTTGGGTTCACAGTGCTCTAATTGGGTACATTAAATCCTTCACTGCATACTTGGGAGAACTCTTTTCTTTTTCTGTAATCAGTTCTCGCTGGGGTTCATGTGTTTCCTTTCTCTTTCCCCCTGTTTTTCACTATACCCAATGCTTTCCTGTACGCTCTGTTTCCATTGTTTCCCTTCTCTGATGCTCCCCGTCCTGCCCCTATGTTATGATTTTTGAATTTTATTTATTTATTTTATGTGGGCCAGGCAGCTGCTGGGCTGATCACTTCTTTTTTTGCTCCTTACACACACTTCCCTTTTCTTGTTTTGTAGCAGCAGTTGTAATATACTTTTCTAACACACCTATCTGCCTTGGTAGAATGGTACATTTAAAATGTCCGCCATGCATCAAGATGCAGGCAGGCCTCAAGAAGCATTTATCATGGCACACGTGAATATGCACCACAGTGCATCGGTGGCCATCATGAAATAGGTTTTCTTATATAGAAAGCCCATTGCAAGAGTGGCTGCCAATCGTGCACATGTGTCTTGATGCGTGCGTCTGCATGCTACTAGTACAAAGCATTGGCAACGTTAACAGCTGAGACTTTTGGGGCTGAGACCTACTGGTTTTGTCAGTATTTGTGTTTTTTGTGGCAGTAATTTTTTTCTAATTTTCAGCGTGGGCCGTCTGCGACCCTTCTTTTTAAGATGACAGGTGATTAAGGGTGGAAATACTGTGCCTGTTGTTACTGATTTTATCCATTATCTCTACCCCAGTTATTGGCGAACATGAGTTTTTGGTCTGGAATTGGTAATACTATGGGAGCTCCAGAATTACCAGGCCATTACCATCAGCACGAGCAATTCTCGGACTTTGGTCCCTTTTCTTCTTGCTTTCAGCAGAGGGACCAGGTACTAATTGATTAGCACCCCGTCTTTGTACTTTGACTTTGAGGGACTAGCGAGGTCGATCACTCACGGCTTGGTCTCAGAGGGCGGTGTGGGGATAGAGCACTCAGTTCAACCAGAGCATGCATCTGGCAATAAGCACTGTTGCTCTTTTTTACAAATGATATAAGACATGACTTATATAAAGAAATATGCCGATCGTGCTTCGATTCTCCGGGGTAAGGGAGGTTGCACAGTCAAGGACTAATCCTGAAGATAATCTGTGGTCCAGATTGTTTTCTTCAATGTGCATGCACACTGAATCAGTATGCAAGCAGGCTATCTTCTTAGGAAAAAAGGCTTTATTTCTATCAAATATGCTTTGGTTAGGGATAGGCCTATCCAATATGTCATCAGTTATGAATAAGGTCCAATAGATACTTTGTGTTATCTTCTGCGCAATTGGACTATGCATAATCATACTGTGTCTCAGCAAAGTTTACAATCTGAAAAGTACAAAAAACACATTTGTTTGGGCTTAGGGAGATTAGAAAGTGTCAGCTGCATGAAAGTCTGGCTCAATGTTTGGTTACGTGCTTGGAATAATTCAATTCTTCTTAGGAGACTGTGGTGTTTGAGCATTGTTCTGTCACCATTCGGCAGTTTGTTGAGGACATGACGCGAAGTGCTGTTTGATCCTCCGAGTTCAGTTCTTCCAGTGGGTGGTGGGTACAGGTCCTCTGCTCTCTGCGGTGCCCAAGGTGGATCTCATGGGCCTCAAGAAGAAGTCAGCTTCTGGCATGCCTTAATTTCAAACAGGTGTAGGTGCATGGAAGTATTCGGCTCTCACTGTGATGCCAGCACTTCTGGTTGATTGCGACACCAGCGAGTCCCCGCAAAATGAAAATCTGAGAACATAACCAGCCAATGGGGTATCGGGACCCTCTAACGCTCTCTGGGAGGGGCAGCACAGTTCAAGGCGATGCAGAGAACAGAGGGAGATCTCTGACAAGCCACACTCCATTTGCAGGCAGCCCAGATGGCTTAACCTCTCTCTTTCCTTGATCATGGCACAACAGCCACAATCTTGGTTGAGCTGGAGAGCACTCGCAAGCCATCAATATTCAGCCTCTAGCACACTAAACTCCTTCTGGCAGCATTCTGGAGCTGGTGTCTGGTTCTGCGCCGCACCCAGAAAGGTTCTCTACATGCCAAGCATTCTATCTCCTTCTCTTTTCCAAGTTGCAATTCAACACTCAACCTTTGAGCATGTGCCCCAATCCTTTAGGTAAGAAAGCCAAAGGTGTCTGTCTCTGAACCCAGCCTTTTTCTGCATAAGCGTTCATAAGCCAAAACGGATACATATTCAGGAACAGTGACAGTTTGGCTGAAGTCAATCGGCCTATTAGATGATTTGAAGTTGGGCTCATATTTCTGGAGAAAACCAATCATTCAAAGGTGGATTTCCTTTAGGTCTAAACCAGCCTCCTAGGTGAACTATCACTCTGTTTTTGTAGGTTGGAACATGTCTCTGGAAAACAATGCAGAATATGGGAATTACATGTGAAAACTGATGCAGAAATGTCAATTTCTGCAGTAAATCCCCATTCTTCATGGGATAACTCAGAATAGGATAGTAATGCTACATCAAGAATTTACCTCACTTGTGTTGTTGTAAGTTTGGGTGCAGTATTACCACACAAAGTCATTCAGCAATGTGAATGAGGGCCTTAGTTAGCCGGAAGCTAATGTTCTGACGGGTACAGTGCTAATCACTTAACCATAAAAACACCAAACAGATCCTAGGCACCAACACAGAGGTGCCTCCAGAACATTATTTGAACATAAAATGGTCAATGGAAGCAAAGGGGCAGTGGGGTATCTCCACGAATGCTCACGTGAAGTGGAAATAGTGTACTTGAAGGCTGCCCAGTACATCTTGCTGACAGTGATTCAGCTCCTCAGGTAGGCAGGCCTCTGAGGTAGCCCACTGGACCCTATTGGCAACTGTAGCACAGTGAAGAGGCAAGTAGGACAGATCTACCCGAGGTAGCTGGGATTCAAGCAAAAATCTCTTTAGAAATAAAATCAGATCAGGAGGAATTTACTAAGCAGATAGACTTCAGACTAGAAAGGTACTGTACACAAGAAAACAGGTCGCGAAATAAGGATGCCATTAAAAACAAAGTCAAACCTGAGCTGGCAGTACAGGTGAAAGTCCAAAGTAAAGTTGTGGCATTATAAATGTCTTATTGTTATTTTTAATGTAGTTTTCTCTTTCTCCACAAAGGGCATTAGCATCTCCACATTGTCTGGTGCCAGTTATTTGAAAGAAATGTTAAGCTCCTTCTTGGGTCGTGGAAGGAATGTAGACATGATGGGAAGACACCTTGCTTTCTGTTTTGTGTAGATCCCATTCTGCAAAACCCTTAATCCATCAACAGTACCCCAAATGCACAGAGATCCCGCCATGTTTCACTTTCTCTCACACATTTCTATCAGTATTTCTGTGCTTGAGGTCTCATAGCAGGAAGGATGGTTATTTCAATTTTCCAATAAATAAGGGGATCTCGGAGTAGAAAAGTCTGCATCAACACAGAAGTTACCAGTGCAATCTTGCGATCGAAAAAGGACTTCTCCACATGGGAGGATGATATTTAAAGTTAAGTAAAGGTGGGTTTGTGTTTTGGAAGAAGAAATGGATTCACTTGGGAAAAGTTGGTGTGGTGCGGTTCGGGTAGTCGATTGTTTGAGTTGGCATCTTCAGCAGTAAAATGCAAGTCAAAGCAGTTGGCCGGGACTCCCCTACATTACTACCTTAGCCCGAGCCGTCTGCCTCACATGGGCAGGTCCCTTTCAATTTCTGCAAAGGATACAATCAATCAAGTTGAGTATGTGGTTTGTCAGCGGGGTTCACCAGATATATGATTCGCTCTTCCCTCTCACTCCTTTATTCAGAAGCATTGATCTCCCAATTTCTCATGAAGCCAGTCTACATTAGCTCAAGGCACTCTAATGATCACTTGAGCTTCCAGAAAACACAACAGATTCTAACTCCAAATGCCCAGAGACTGGCCTCTGCACCTTCCTCCAAGCACCTTGGAAGGTCAGAGATGACAGTGCCAAACACATCCATCAATCTCTCAACCACACACCTGAGTCCCATCAATACCTGCAAGCAACAAAGTCCTGGTTTACAATACCTAGTATTATGAACGTGTCTTCCTCCCTGCTAAGGTCAAGTATTCATTCATGTCACATAGAAACTAAAGAGCATTTCAACTCTGATGTTTATCCTATGCATTGACTTGTGTCTGGTTATAATTCCTTTTCAAGTAAACTAAACGCTCTTGCCTTCACTTCATGCTTATCCTTCGTGAATCATATTTACAGTTACCAGTAAGCCTTTTGTGGTCGATGAAGTGACTTCACCACCAGGTAAGTCTGAGGCGCTATATAACTACTTACGGCTCTCCCTGTGGTGTGTTTTCAGGTACGTGCACAGTATATGTGGCATTTCTGAACTGAGGTGGTCGAAGTCCAGCGATAACAGATACAGAGGCTGGTGGTCCTTTTTCTCCAAGCTTATCGGAAGCTTGCACCGTTAACAGGTACTCCTTATTCTTCTCCAACGACAGACCCGTTGTACGGATCCAGCCAGTGTTTCTATCGACTTCAAATCTGTCTTCTCCACCTAATGAGAAATCAACCAAAAGAAAAACATTATTTCTGTGGACCGGCCATGAGATGAAGTACTTTGCATCCAAACCTATGACAAATGGAACATACAAAGTACACTAAAGTAAAGTTCAGATACTTGAGAACAACACTTAATGTGAAGACAGAAAACAGGAGCTAAAGCAAGATAGCGTGGAGCCATTGAAAAAGGTAATTTACAACAGTAAATGTATGTCAGAACACGGTGGGACAACCAATGTGTTCTTTATATATATTTACTCGCCTCTACTAAACCTATCTCTAGCTTATGCATGAAGGACAACTATAGCCACTGGCAATTGATGTGACAGAACGTTTTTGTAAGGCTGAACTTTCTTCCCATTGGCTCCCTCTTAAGGGTATGGTGGCACAAACAGATAAGATTGAGTGCATGAGTCATTCAGCAGAGGCACAGGAGGTGCTCCAACAACGTGATTTCAATGGTTTATGACAAAGTATACGTGACCAGCACTATGATCTATGCAATAGTTCTAAGTAGTGGTTTAAAAATAGGTTTTTCAAGCAGAGGGGTAACTTCACAGATACAACATCATTCCAGTGAAATATGAATTTCATCCAATTGGAAGCCTACTCAGACTGATTCACTTCCCTTCTGCTAACCAGTATCTAAGAATGACAGTACAATGAAGTAATGACAGCCCCAAAACACTAGGCTAAGGTTTTCCATTGTCCTTAGATAATAACCATTCTCTTAAAAACAAAAAAGGATGACAAAACCTGAACTGTCTAATTGAAATCAGGGACATTGTTAGCTTAAACTTTCACAAAAAGCCCGAGTTGCAAAATCGGGCCATTTGCGATGGCAAAAATACTTTTCCTGATGTACAAGCACCCAAACTGCGATTCTCCAGAATCACAGTTTGGGTTTTGAAATCGCTATTTGAAAGGGGCATGTTAGGGCGTCCGTGTTATGTATCAAGGTTTTGTGACCTAAATGCAACTCAAAGTTGGTGGTAATGCATTCGCAAATTGGAAGAGACCCCTTCCCCTTTGTGAATGTTGAAAAAAATATTGTGTACCACTGCCTGCTCTTAAAAAACTAAAACAAAACGTTTTATTTTTTATTGTTGAAACACATCCCGTTTTCCTTTGAGGAAAACGGGTTGCATTTGAACCAAAAAAACAACTTTATTCAAAGGCAATCACAGACATGGTGGTCTGCTGACCCCAGCAGGCCACCATCCCTGTGATTGCAGGCATTCCTAATGGGTCGCAAACTGCAACCTACCTCATTAATATTCATGAGGTAGTTCGCTTTGCATCCCACTAGGAATAGCAAGTATGAAACAAAAAGTTTCATGCATAAGGAATAGCGATTTCCAAGTAGCGATTCGGAATAATTGCTATTCAAAATCGCTAATCCTTCTTCTTGTACCTCTGGCCCATAGAGAGCAGCTTCATAAATCTCTCACTTCTACAGACAAAACAGATTTTCACTAAGCTAAAGGTGCTTTTACAATCCTGTAAACAACGGGACTCCATAATGAAACATTTTCTTTTTTTACCATAGATAAGTAACATATATATTATGCTCCAGTAATGCCATCTCGAGGATTAGATGTCATTTTCAAAGCACTTGACCTTTGGCCTCTTGGTTTATTGTCACCAGAGATCTACAAGTACTGTATAGTGCCATATTACTGCTACTTCCCGTTTATATATCAAATATATGTGTGTAAACATTTACCTCCAACATTATATGACCCTATACACAACCTACTCACTCCCCCTAAAACCTCCATATTCCAAAGCAATAGTAGCAGGAGCTTACCTTCCAAGAGAAAGTATTCTACTTGTCCATGCTCCCCTTCATCAGCATCTTGGGCTAGAAGCTGGTAGACCTTGGAACCACCAGCAGCCACTGGGGAAACCACTGCCAAGTACGGGAAGGGTTCCATGGTCCATTCCGGTGCATTGTCGTTCACATCCAGTACCGTAAGTTGTAAACGAATTAAGAACCAGTTCATGCCTGAGAGGAGAAAGGTAACTTTGAGAAAAAACACTGACCAGCCGAGCTAACAAAATTTAAAATAAAGTTGAAAGATATTCAAATACTTTAACCAAAATAACCACTGTGCCAAAAGCATGACTAAACACACTCACAAATTACACATTTTCTAGTCCAATGCACAAATGGTGCCCGAAATACCTCAGCAAAGTAATCTATGAAACTTAGCTTCAGGTAACTTTTAGACATTGAGATTTGTCATATTAACCAAATATTGAACCACATTTGCATCCCATCCTGCCATCAGAGGTGTTTTAACTTGCGTCACAGCAGACATATAATACGTTTAGTTAGTAGCAGTGATAGCTGCAAACATTTTTTTTATTTTTGTACTAATTTATATAGGTATAGACCCAATACACCTCCATTAAGCTCTTCATTTCCTCTACCAGGTAGTTAAAATGATCACATTTCTCTTTAGTATATTAGGTGGAAAATCCCACCTCAGATGTTTCTACATACACCTATATAGAAAGGACATTTTTATGTCTTGCCTGGGCAGCGCTTGCGCTGTCTCTTCGAGACATGCTGTATTCAGGATATGTGCATAAAGCTCTGCCTACTTTCCGCCCATCTTTTTAATCGGCTCCTGTCCCTGTTCTTTGTAAATGGTGGATTTTCATTGGTCATCAGGCTTAGTAGTCCCTCCTTAGTACCACCGTGTCTCTTCTTGTAACTTTCCATTAGGACATCCCCTGTTATATGTGTTGTTACGCCCTTGGTTTTATTTATTTATTTATTTATTATTTTTTTATTGACAGCACAAGCAATCATTCATTACAGAAATAAAGCATTTTCAAAAACGTTATAGTACACACAGTTCCTTAAAAGCTTAATCAAATAGCAATAAACAATGAATATACAATAGGTCAGAAAAAAATACATCAATTTCATTTTAAAGAATTATCGAGTGTGCTCACAGCTAGCTTGAAAACCAACAAGTCAATCAACTGAATAGGGGTTCACCAATATTAGTAGCCGAGTTTGTTGTTTTCCTAGCCGAAAGAAAGACCTTATTCGGCAGATATCATCCATCAGATTTACTAAGCAGCGTAATCAGTTTCGTGCCAGATAATTAAAATCTTGCGCGAAAAGAATATAAATCAGATCCTTAAATAATAAAATGAAAAAATAGAAACTTTTCCAAAATCTTATATAGCAGAAAAAAATCATTCATTCGTTAAGAGGAAACAAAATATCCCATGTTTTGTTCAATTTCTTCAGGGATCGTTTCCCACGAAATTTCGCAGAGGAAAGTTCCATATCGTGTATCTCATTTATCAAGAGCCACCATTCAGTTACCAGTGGTGGTTTATCTGAGATCCCAGCCCTAGCAATTATCAATCTAGCACAAGAAATTAAAATAAACATTAAGTCTTTGTGGGCGGTGATATTTGGTTGTATTCCCAAAAATATCATCTCGGTAGTTAGTTTAGCGAAGATCATTTTTTTCAGTTTCAACACATTTTCTACGTCATCCCAGAATTTCTGCAAGACCGGGCATGAGAAAATTATATGAACTAAATCAGCAGGTACTAAGTCACATTTTGGGCATTTTGTGCGTTCAGAAGATGCATTATTCCCAGACCGTTTATAAAAATGGAGTGACGTATAGTATAGCTGACATACTGTTTTATACGATTGGAGTTTTAAGCTAGAAGAGTGGGTTAAAGAGTTACTGTTATGAAAAAAAGTGGATATGTTGTGCAGGGAGATAAACGTACCTAAATTAGTAGTCCATTTTTGTGCAAGTTTAATACAGTCGTTAGGTTTGTGTTGACATAAACATTTATACCCCAAGCTAATTATATCTTTATTAGTTTCTCCATAAATGCAAGTCCATAATTCTGAGTCTAAAATTTCCTTTAATTTCATTTTATTCACGAAATAATCATGTATCTGTATATACTTAAATAGAGCATTTTCGGGGAGTTTATAAAGTATTCTTAGGGTATCAAATGTTAAAAAACCTGATGCACCGTATAGGTCACGGAGATGATTTATACCGTGAGTAGCCCATATTTTAACTATTGGGTCGCTAAAAATCTCCGGTAAGCCCGGGTTGTTCCACATGCTTAGCTTAGGGTGGAAGAACGTAGTTTTATAGATAGCCAGGATGATATTCCATATATGGACCGCGTCTTTAGCGGTCTTGAACTTGATTCGTTTGAAATAATTCGGGTCGTTGCTTCTAGCTAGAAATTGTACAGAGTTTGCCCCAAGCATAAATTGGTGAAAAAAATAAGGATAGCTCGAAGAAAATAGGCTGCGTATCCTACCCAAAAAGGAAGCGTAGAAGTAGAATTTATAATCAGGGAATTCAAGGCCACCCTTACTAGCTGCTTGTTTAAGAAAAGAAAAAGCTCTTCGGTTTTTCTTGTAGCCCCAAATATAACTGCCTAGAATACCATCCAGTTTTTTAAAGAATAAGTTGTTAATAAAAAGAGGGATGGACCTAAATAAATACAAAAATTTAGGCAGGATATTCATTTTTATAAGGTTTATTCGGCCAAGGAGATTTAAAGGAACCTTATGCCATTTTTTAAGAAGCCTTGTTGTGTCTTTCAGTAAAGTATCATAGTTTAGAGCCATAATTTCTTTTAAATTAGATGTTATTTTAATACCTAAGTAGTTTGCTGTATGACATACCCCCGAGACTGAGGCTGGCAACTTGTAGTTAACAATGATTTACGTTTTATTCAAATTTAATTTGTATCCTGAAACCAAGCCAAATTCGTCAGCTTCCTTAACGATACCAGCCATAGCTTCCGGTACATCAGTTGAATAAATTGCCAGATCGTCTGCGTACGCTGTAATCTTGAGAGAGTTATTGCCATAAATAAATGGTTTAATACAATCTTGAGTTAGTATCGCATTAATGAAAGGCTCCATTGAAAGAGCAAACAAAAGTGGTGATAAGGGACACCCTTGGCGTGTACCTCTTAAAACCGGAAAAGTGTTAGAAAATAAATTGGCATATCCTATTTTTGCATTGGGGGAATCGTACAGTGCTTGAATCCTGGTTAAAAACTGTTTCCCAAAGCCCATCCTCCTTAGTATAGCCCAAAGGTAATCCCACCCCACTCGGTCGAATGCTTTTTCTGCATCTAATAACACCATACCGAGTGGAGAGGAATTAGTGATGGCAACGTCAAATGCAGTAATAGCAGAATTAACATGTGCTGTTGTGTCTCTGCCCGTTACAAAGCTGTGTTGGTGTTGACTTACCAATTTAGGCATTAGCGGGGCCAATCTCATGGCTAGTAACTTAGAGTAAACCTTAGCATCGGCGTTTATCAAGGAGATGGGCCTGTAAGACCCACACTCTGAAGGTAACTTATCCTTTTAAAAAAAAAAGATAATTTTGGCAGTTTTCCAGGAGTTGGGGGCTTTGCCTGTATCTCCAATTTGATTAATCACTGAGCAAAGTGTAGGAAACAGTTCCTCACTGCAACATTTATAAATTTCAATTGGAAGTGTATCGTCCCCGGCGGATTTCCCCGATGGGATAGAAGAGATAGCCAATTGTAATTCGGAAAGTGAAAAATGTCTATCAAGTGGTTCCATTAAATCAGGTTCCCTATCTAATGTCCAATTCTTGATTATATAATGTTGCATGTTTTCTTCGGTAGGGGTAGATTCGGGTGTATAAAGGTTGCCATAATATGTTACAAATTGATGTAATATCTGTTCCGGTTGGTAATAGCTAACCCCATCTGCCCCTTTAATGTTTTTAATCAAAGTATTGGCCTTATCTTCAGCAACTTTATAAGCAAGAATCTTAGCAACTCTGTCGCCACTTTCATATTGCGACTGTTTATATTTATGTAATTTCAGACTAACTTTCTCTCTTAAAAATGTTTTAGTTTTGGATCGGAGGGTGTTCAATTTAAGTTCCAGTAAAGGTTTGTTTTTTGAAATACGTCCCCCTAAGTTTTCTTGTCTCATAGCCTCAGCCAAATATTCTTCCAGTGACCGTATTCTAGAAGTCATTTCCAAAATCTCATTTTTTCGTTCTTTATTTTGTCTTATAATGTACTGCTGTGCGAACCCTCAAATGCTAGCTTTGCATGCATCCCATACATAAATGGGGTGAGCTGATTCTAAATTGAATTCCAAGAATTCTTTGATATGTTTCTTCAATTGAGAAACAAATAAAGTGTCTGTTACCAAATATCTTGGGAAAGAAAATAACCTAGCAGCCGGATTAATAGATAGAATATTAAACCGTAATATAATGGGATTGTGGTCCGAGGTTATTTTTGGGAAAATCTCCATTTTACAACCCTCCAAGACACGATCTGTCGTCCATGCCATGTCAATGCGGGAGCACATTTGGTGGGGAGCAGAGTAATTTGTATATCCTGCAAGTTTCGGATATAGATTCCTTCAAGCATCTTTTAAGTTATGAATGCGCGATAGCTGCCCTAGTTTTACGCATACGTTGTGAAGGATTCAGCTTTGTCGTATCCTTGGCATTGTTCATGACACAGTTGAAGTCACCCATCATTATTATGTCCCCTTCCCAATCTAAAAGTTCAATATTAAGACAGTCAAAAACACATGCATCGTCGATGTTTGATCCGTACAAGGCACATAGTACATATTTTGAGTTCATTAATTTAATTTGTGCTAATGCCTATCTACCGGCTCTGTCTGCAGCAGCTCTGAGTACCTCAGCCTTAAAAGTTTTCCTCTTAAGAATAGCGACCCCTCTAATTGGTGAGTTCAAGGCATTGCAAGTAATTAGTTCGAATCCCCCTTGTTCCATCATTTTACCGTCCTGAAAACGAATATGGGTCTCATTTAAAAATGCAAAATGAGGGTTATACATTTTCAACTCTTCGAAAACTAGTTGTCTTTTGATTCTATTGTTGAGCCCGGAAACGTTCCATGCTAGGCAGTTTATTTGATACATTTAATCAATTTTAAACGCTGTAAACAGTTCTCATTACGTTTATTCTTTAAATCATTATATAAGTCTGTACATATGCTTGTGCTGTCAGTTTCTCCCTCATTTCCCCTTACCCTTCCCACCCCAACCTTTCCCCCTTGAGCTACACCCCCTGCTCTAGAGGTCCCACCCCAAGTACCTACTCCTTGGTTTTAATTACAGCCTAAATGCACTATTTTCTTAAAGGCCTTCAGACAGGACACTCACTTGGTCCTAAACTAGGTTGGCACTGGTTACTTTACTCGCTAGCACATCTCACATTTATATTAGACCTTCTATAAATTTCCCGTCATCAGCTCCACACAGAGTACAACCTAATCCGGAATTAATGTAATCATTCTTTTGTCACATTTCAAAGCTACTAATTGTATATATGGACATAGCTATTTGAATGTACTTGTGGTACTGTCTTGCATGCAATGCATTATGGGCAGGGTGGATTTACCATATCTTCTGCAGGGTGCAGTACCATATGTGACCAAAAATGTATGATGCTCACTATGGACCTCTAGGAGCAGTTTGCGGTACTGCGCCCAGACAAGCAGTGCTGGTTCCTTGCTCACTAGGGACCTCTAGCAGCAGCTTGCGGTACTGCACCTAGACATGCAGTGCTGGTGCCTTGCTCACTAGGGACCTCTAGGAGCTGCTTGCGGGACTGCACCTAGACATGCAGTGCTGGAGCCTTAGTCACTACGGACCTCTAGAAGCAGCTTGTGGTACTGCACCTAGACATGCAGTGCTGGTGCCTTGCTCACTAGAGACCTCTAGGAGCAGCTTGCGGTACTGCAATGAGAAATACACTGCTGTTTCCTGGCTCACTACACAAGCATTTGCAATGCACTAGGTCTCGCATTAATGAAAGTATGAGCTATACGCATTGCATTATTATTTGCAACGCCAATACCTCAAACTATCAGTAATGCGAGACCTATTGCATTGTAAATGCTTGTTTATATCATCAGAAGGTGAAAGGCTTGCATTTTAATTCTGCATGTTTAACCGTAGGTCCTGTGCAAATATTTACAGAAGTTTAAGTTGTTTTGCATGCTAACATCAGAGGAGCAATTATCTTACACCGTGTGATGGTTACCAAACACGTAACTTAACATTTCTGAAACACTGACCACTTTTGTGAAACCCACTTTTCAAGCCAGGCTTTTTTTTAGTTTAAGAAGAAAAATAACAAGGGAATAAACACTGAAATCGCTTAAGATACGGTTGGCAGAAAAATAATTATGCTTAGAGTTATTTTTCAATCGATAAACAGAACATTAGTTCAAAAATATAATTTTCCTTTAGGGCCTTGGACACACCAAGTGGGAACCTATATATATTTACATATATATTCAATGAAAACAACAAAGGTTACAGGGATAGTAATAGTTAGGATCAGATTTCACTAGTACAAAACCATAGGAATTCAGCAGGTATAGTTACCTGAGCTAACTATAACTTATGACCCCACAATGCACTGCTTATGACCTTACATATTACATCACTCATAACATGGTCAGTGGCATTACTGGTGACATCTCAAATGACCACCATGCCTCGTGGGTGCCCTGGAGCTCAACCAGGGCACCCAGTGTGCAGCATGGGGACCACAGGGAGAGCCTCAAGGCCTCCATGGTCCGAGCTGCCTTGTCAGCTGGCAGAGAAAGAGATGAAAACTCAGCTTTCAGGAGATGTGTGCACTTTGGCAGCTCCAGCCTGCTGGAACCGGAGTGTTTGCCTTTGCTTGGTTGGAGCTGTGGGCCTCTGTCAAGCAAAAGCAAACAGCTATGTCCCGGGGGCTGGCACCCCAGGACGTAGCAGGAGCTCGCCCTGGGGGGTGGCGGTCCCTAGGGTCATAATTGGCTCTAGAAGGGGGGTCACATGTTCTCCCTCTTTAATAGTAATTATATCCCCGGGAAAGTGGTAGTCCCCAGGGCTTGGGGAGTCTACGCGCCACCGCCTATTTATTTAATTTACAGCCCTGGCAAGGTGCTGATCTCCAGGGCGTGGGGTGGTCCATGAGGCCGTGACACATTTTTTATTAAATGAAACCCTGGGGAGGTGATGGTCCCCAGGGCCCAGGAAGAGGTTCAGCGCTTCCCCTTGCCATCATTTTAACATAAGCCCCAGGGGAGGTGGTGGTCCCCAGGGCATAAAAATGCCAGTGGAGGGAGGCATGCCCCCATCCTGGGGCTTTATTAAAAACAAGCTCAGGAGCAAAAACCAGGCAGGAGCAAAGTAAGCTCCCGCTGCACCCAGGATGGGTACATGTTGGGGGGCCCTCTGGCTTCCCCCACAGTAAGTCTCCGGGGGTCATTAAATCCATGTCCCTAGGAGAACTGACTATATGTTTTTAAAACTCTCCCTGCTAGAGCTCTATGCTCTTCAGCTAGAGGGCAGAGCCCCCTTGCGGTCAGTCTACGATTGCACTTTATGGGTATACAACCTTTACAACTAAACTTTTACAACGAACTACCATTACAACGCAACTTTTACAACGCAAACTATTACAACGCATTGCTCTGGGGGGCGCTCTAGGATAGGGAATAGGTTAATTTACTATCCAATAACCTTCCCTACTATCCACAGGGACTGGAGTTGGAATAGTAAATTAAACTATTCACTATCCAGCGCCCAAAAGCATTATGCGTTGTAATGGTATGCGTTGTAAAACTTACGATGTAAAGGTAGGCGTTGTAAAGGTAGGCGTTGTAACGTCATACATCCCACTTTATGACTTGAAAAAAGTTTAAAAAAGAAATGTTGCTTTTTTTTTAAATAAAGTTAAATTAGATTTATTAATGACAATCACTTTAATTACACATTGACCTGTGTGAATTAATTGAATTTAAAAAAAAATAATTAATGGTCACTTTTTTGACAAAGACAATAGGCCCATTTTCTTTATGTTGATATTGTAAACCTTTGACAAAGTCAAAAGCTCATCCTTACTTAAAATGGCACCACTTCTGTTCAGCCATGAGCACCAGTGAAAGTTTGGGCACCATCGTGGGTGGGTGCGGGGATTGGCCCACCCATGGCCGAAGGCTGTGCGCTGCGTGGGGTTGGCTGCCCGCCAAGATAACTATAACTATTGAATTTTAGTTGTTTTGATAGTTTAAAACAGATGTTTTAAATGCCATTTTCACCTAACTATAATATCCCTTTAACCTGTGTTTTTTTTAGTATATATATATATATATATATATATATATATATATATATATATAATACAACAATACTTCAAGACTGAAGTCGGAGCTGAAGACTGACTAGAGCCGACAATGTTATAATACGTTGAATATAAAATGTAATCATACTGTGAAAGCCAAGACAGCAATGGAGACTGAATTATGTTGACAGTATTAAGCATATGTTAGATCTTTAATGCAGTCTTAGTGCGAATGCAGAGACCTCAAGACTGATTTGCATGGACAGTATTGCAGATAATATTGCAGGCACTCTATATAATACAATGAAACTGCAAGAGCAAATACAGATCTAGAAACTCAGAAGAGTGACATTACATGAGATGAAACTTTACTGCACAGTCTTGTAGAGTAGGGTTTACCAAAATATGGGTCAGGACCGATTTTTGGAGGGTCACAAAATTCAATTAATTCTGAAGTTATCTCATGCAGTGCAAGACTGGACGATGCTAGGGATCATGCTTGCCAAATGCAACATAGCTAAACACTGGGGAGCTCCGACATACCAAGAATGGCGCAGTGATATGGACAACGCAATGGTGGCAGAAAGGGAGGCATATACACATTGGGGGTGCCCGAAGAAATGGGAACGCATATGGGGAAAATGGAACTCATATAGAGGGAATATATGCACTCCACCCCCGAGTGAGTCGACAATAGACTCTAGTTGATCAGATGAGGGGCGAGAATACTCTAAGCAGTGCACTGTGTTAATAATTGAAGTACTGAAGTAGCTAAATCGGATGTCACAATTGTATAGAGAAGTGTAAATGGAACAACAATGTCATGTTATATAACCATGTTGTGGAAAGATGAACATGTATTCAATAAAAAGAAATGTAAAAAGAAAAATCTGTTGTTATGTCACGCTTGCAGCGCTTCAAAGACAGAGGTCAAATGTCAGGCTATGTCTTCTGACAAATTGCTGCTTATTTGTTTTAACATGGGTATTGGTGTTTACAAACTCCTCTCACTTTGCAGTCAGAGAAAGAACATTAAAGTGAATTATGTGACAATCTTGCTGGTGCACAGGTGTATGAAGGGAGAGACTGTGGGATGACATTTTAATGAATCCCAAAACAAAATGTAAATACCTATAAATGAACTATGCACATTCAGAAGTTAGGAAAACAAAAAATTAAGCCCATATTTTTTGTAATTCTGAAATGTGATGGGAACAAAGATTTTAATAAGATCAAAACAAATCAAGATACTTTAATTGGTGATGAATAAATGATATATATTTACCGAAACTCAATTTCCATGCTATCATTTATGTGCAATATAGTTATATCAGTAAAACTGTATGTCTGTGCAAATTTAGTGACCATTTCTATGGAAAATGTGCCGTTTGTAAATGACAGTGCACCACCACACAATGCTTTAGTTACATTAAAAAATGGTCTGCGTCATGTCTATTAAAGCTAGGTGGGTCACAAAGGTTTGTCGATCTTAAAATTAGGCTATGGTTCTAAAACGTTTGCGAGGCACTGATCTAGAGTGTATAGCGTTGCATACACTTTACATAAAAGCATCATACTGCAAGAGCAAAGTTCGAATTTTCTTCTTGCCTTTGCATTCAAGTTGAAGTGGGCCTTTAAACAGACATACCCTGTGGGATGTGCAACCTCTTGCAATTGTTATATAGTTCTATTGTGTGCTAAACCGAACACTGTTTGGTCAATTATGACTAATAGGCACTGGTGTAATGGCTCTGAAATGCCCTGAGACCTCCTAATCAGGACTCAGAGAATGTGCTCTGACATTTAAAAAGGTACATGGTTGACTCACTTATATCCACATGGCATAGCCTAACTTACTTGGAAGCCCCTATTATATGGCACCAGGTGTACCCAGGGCCTGTAAGTTAGTATCCCCTCAGGAATGGCAGCACTTGTTGTGCCACCCTGAGAAGGATAAGGAAAAACATGGCTCCCAGTCTGCTACTGCAGACTGGATGGGCAGTTTATAACTGCTCACTCAACTTTGGTATTCAAGATAATGGCAAAGCCAAGACCCCCCTTTTTAATATAAATATGTAAGTCACCCCTAAGGCAAGCCTGTTAAGCCTGAAAGCAGGGTGCTGTATATTAAAAGATGGAACATGTACACTAACATGTTCCAACAGTAAAAGCCCTAAATTATTGTTTTTACTGTGGAAAAGGCTAGTAGCCCCTTTGGCGAGAGTAGAGTTAAAGGCTGACCCCTCAGTCCTGCTAACATCTGACTAGCACTACAAACGTTTGTACTGTAAGGTTTCAAAAAACATCAGTGCAGTAAACGTGATTTAATGGTTACATCCAATTTAATGTCACTGGTGGGCAAAGTGCAACTTTAGAAGTTGCCATTTTAGTGGCCCAAGGTATCCAGTGCCCGTTTATAGTTGCACACAAAATTGTCCTCACAGATGGCCTTCTGCCCTCCTGGGGACACATGTGAACAACTCCCTCAAGAGAACACAATAGAAGCCTAAATGGGGAAGAGTGGTGACCGCTCCCTGACAAGAAGTCAAATGGGTGTTGGGCCAAAAGGTGAGCTTCAAAGGGAAAGCCACTTTTGAACGGCGAATGGCAAACACTTGGGAAAGAGGCTGCTCTATTCTTTAGGCAGACAGGCTGGCACTAGGGACAGAGAAGGGAAGCCAGTTGTCAACCCATTTTTTCAGGGCTGTGTAGCCCCCTTGGTAGCCACACCCTGGGCTGGAGGTAGAGAGCTATGCACACCAAGAGAGGGGTTCTGAAAATGTTGGGAGTGGGCAGAACAGACTTCTGGGATAGCTAGATGCCATACTTCAGAGGAAGAAGTCATCAGGAGGGAGGGCACCTTGTAGCCTATTGGCTAGTACCTGTGACCTCCTCTAAGGGCATTTTATGGGCAGATAAAGGGCACCGCTGGCATCCAGAACTCAGATATAATTGGATTGGATAAGTTAACCGAAGAACGACTGATCTTCTGCACCAAGGACCCGGCGTAGAGAGGCTGCACCGGCATCGACTTCACCTGGTTGCTAGCAAAGGAAAGGGACTGTGCCTGCTGTGTCCTGCTCATGGAGAAGTTGATGCCTGAGTCCAGCCGAAGTGAGAGACTCCAGGTGTCAGTTGGCTGACCACCCGTTCACAGCACAGGTCCACAAGAGCTGAAGAAGCCTGCAGGGGAGAGTTGTTAGCCTAGATCACTGGATCACCAGTGCTCACTGCTGTGCAGAACCAGGGACCAGGACCTAATGCTCAAAAGATGCTACCTAGTCTACTTGAACTGGGAGAGCCATCAGAGTGCAACTTGGTTGCCCAGAAAGCAAGATAACACCAGAAGAAGGGAACCACTAAAACCGCTATACCCGGTGACTGGTAGCCCAGTGGTGACTGGACTTCTGCCAAGCTCAAGGGGACTTCGAGGGCGCCAACCTCTGTGGCCAGGATTACTTCATCAAGCTCACAGACCAAGTAGTCGTCAGAGGAAGATCCCCAACGACTGTGCAGCATTTTTAGCATTCTTGAGCATCTTCACCATCCTGTATTCCTTGCATCAGGACCACTCCATAGAAGTCAATGGCAAGGAGCCACTAACACCGGATCTAGATTGGAGACTGCTTCTTTTGTAAAGGTAATTGTTTCTGTGCACTTTGCTGGTCCTTCTAACTGACTTACCTTCCACCATTGGTTGCCAACAGTAACTTTAAGGGGTCGATTCCGATTCGGGAAAAAAAACGTCCGTACGATTTGTATCCGGAGCCCTCTCCGTACGAATCGTACCCGTCCGTCCGAGTCGCGAAGTACGATCCGTATTCCGTGAATCCGTCTGAATCGGCGCGATCCGTACGTATTGCAAGGCTGAAACCGTGAACTGTACGACTCGTACACATGCCGTATGACCCGACGAGTACGATCCGGACCGGGGTATGAGGACGCGATTCGTACGGTCCACGTCAGGTAAGGGCGAGTCGGACGGAAAAGCACACAAACACATACACACCGTACGGTCCGTACCCCCCATAATCGCAGGGGTACGCAATGTACCCCTGCGATCATGGGGTGTACGAGCCGTACCCCCATTGTACCATCGGTGTACGAGCCGTACCCCCATTGTACGATCGGTGTACGAGCCGTACGATCGGTGTACGAGCAGTACCCCATGTACGATCGGTGTACGAGCCGTACACCCATCGTATAATGGGGGTACGGCTCGTACACCGATCGTACAATGGGGGTACGGCTCGTACACTGATCGTACATGGGGTACGGCTCGTACACCGATCGTACAATGGGGGTTCGGCTCGTACACCGATCGTACATGGGGTACGGCTCGTACACCGATCGTACAATGGGGGTACGGCTCGTACACCGATCATACAATGGGAGTACGGCTTGTACACCGATCGTACAATGGGGGTACGGCTCGTACACCCCATGATCGCAGGGGTACGGTGCGTACCCCTGCGATCATGGGGGGTACGCACCGTACCCGGGGGGCCGTTCCGTACCTGTTTCGGCGCGAACTCTGCTTTTACGGCTGTTTTCAGCTCCCGTAGAAAAAGGGTCGTACGGTGCATACCCGACACGTATCGTACTTGCTGGGTCGTAAGAACCAGCCGTGAACCGTACAGATGTCGCGTACAGCGGGTTCCGAGGGAGAATCGTACGGAGATTAGAGTCGTACGCTGTCTTGTACGACTATTACGGAGTACGGCTCCTGGTACGAATCGTACTTCGTCGTACGTACAGGACGTTTACAGGTACGATTTGTACGGGGAAAAAATGCTCTGTACGACGATTCGGAGCGCTTTTTACCGGATCGGAATCGACCTCTTAGTAAGTGCATTGATAAATACCCAAGTTTTCTTGAAAAAGTGGCACATTTGTTACATTTGCCAGCAATTGTTTGTGGTTAAGTAAAAAGTGTTGATTTGCTATACCTTGTAAATTCTGTATCTGCGGAATGCTCCAGTGGATCTTTTTCATTTTGGTGCCAACAATTATATAACAATCTACTTTTTATAATTTAGTGTTGGATTACTTAAGTGTCTCATTTATCTCTTCTTCAATTGTTTTGGTGCTGTTTAAATGCTTTGCGCTTATTTTGTTTAAGCCGGACTGCTCATAGCCACAACTACCCAGGGTTGAGCTAAAGGTTTAACCAACGTGGTCCTAAAGGGGTTGGTAAGGATTGGTAAGTCTATTACATAGTAAAGTCTCACAAACCCAACATTTAATACACCCCATTTTCTCACACCTACCATATGCATGTTTGTGTACATGGCTTTCCATATCCGCCTAGTTCTAGTTATTTAAGACTTCAATGATTCACACTGTGTGCTTTTATGAACATCCCTGTCCTTTGGCATTTGTGTACAGATTTTGTGTAGCAAGAATATGCTTTGTGTTAACTTACATGAAATATGCCTTGTTTGTTGTGCTTAGTCTTCCTTCCCTGGACAGTTGACTGCGCACCAGACACTACTTCATCTTCAGAACAGTAAGTGGCGATTCTTTGTGACTGAGCATTGCGCGGCTGTGATAACTGCACTCCTGAGAGTGCCTCACATAGTGCTGTTCATCAAGGAGGCTGTCACACAGCACTGCACTTGTGAAAGCGTTAACTTTGCACTGAACTTCCTGGAGTGTTCCACATACTGCTGCACCCCTAGGAATGTTACATACAGAGCTGCTCACCCATAACGGTTCTCCTTATCACTGCACTCCTAGGAGCACTCAACACGGCGCTGCACTTCTAAGTATACAAATAAATCAATGGACGGAATGCTTGAATTAATCTCAGCCGCTGGTAATTACTCAAGGGGAGCATCACAGTTCATCGTTATTTTGCACACCATGCCACCTCAGTTTGGACCCAGCCATATGCAAATTATTCTTGACACTGCTCCAATGGGAACAGTCCAGCTCGAACCGCTGGCCAGATCTTCCCTGAACCGGAACACAAGCAACTCAAGACCAGTTTCACCCTTATTAGGGCTCATCAGTCAAAGATAGCTTGGCTCATGTGGCAAGCTTTACCTGGCTAATGAGCCCTAATAGGTGAGAAACCCGTCTTGGGTTGCTTGTGTTCTGGGTCAGGGAGAACATGCCCTAGCATGGAAAATTGACCTTGACTTCAAAGCAGCAATTGTTCTCTCACCTTTCTTTCTATTGAATCTCTTTCAAATCTCTGAGTGCAAACTACTCTAAGTTGCATGCCTGTTTGCACGGGTAGTAGATGTTAGATAAATGCAATTACCATGCAGTACAATATAGTCATATATGGACATCTGCTCAGGGATATGACCACTTCAGCCATGAAACAGGCTGCAACTGATAATGAAATGCAAATGCCACAGTGCCAGGAAATAACCTACACCTTGTATTTATTTATTCACTACCCCCATATAGGTATGTGAACATGACAAAGAAATACCTACAGTGAAAGGCAGCTGCAAGGCCGTAGCCCACACGTGTAAGCACTGAAGGCCATAGTAACATTGATGGAGCACAACACACACATTGTGACATTTATGAAAAAAGCAGTTGAACAATTTATAAAAAGTCATAGGAATGGCAACAGCACATCATGCGCATGAACACATGGAGACAGGGAGTAATACCTACCACTAAGACCTTAGAGCACAGACGCATTGCAGTTGTCAAACCAGTAGGTTTGGCATCATCCATTTCATCTTACTGACAGAAAAAGACGGGGTGAGAGGTCCCATCCTGGTGGGTGAGTGAGGTGACTCTAAGAAGCAGGGGTGCTGGCCCACAGGGATGTCTGGGGCCTACACAATCCTATTGGGTTGGCAGCCACGTGTTGCACCCAGATCATCAATCAGTTTGGGCTACATGGAGATCCAATACAAAGGCAGCAAGTGTAGGATCACCGGGGAGGTGCTTAATTTGAGGAGGTGGTTTTAAGTGGTGCCCACCGGCATGAATTTTTTAGGGATCAGCACTTTTTATTCCTCCTCAGACTGACTCAGAGCAAAGCCGTGAAAAACACACAAGGGAGAAAGAGAGAAAAACTGTGACAAACGAGAAAGCTTGAACATACAAGAGAGATTATATGGCAGCGATTGTCTGGTGGTGGATGAATGAGGTGTGAGGTGCAATTAAGATCATGCAGACCTGGCATGTGACAAGCGATAGCTCTGGCTGCGACTTCTGAGAAAACGTGTGCTTATTATTTTACAAATTAAGCACTCCACCAGGGCCTTGTGCAGTGTATTGCTCATTGGGGTGAAGGTCCTTCCAATTCCCCCTCCCTCTAGGGCGGTGACCAGAGGTCTCATTAGAAAGAGACAATGGAACAGGAGAACTAAAGTCAACAGTACTAGGAAATAATATTGAAATCGTGAATAGTGTGGGAAACAAGATACAAATCTAGGCCCAGAGCCTTGATTTCTCTGAGACATCTGTATTTATATTTTTAAAGATTTAACAGGTGGTTGCAACCTCCAGGTGAAAGACTGTTTGGATCAAATCTACTTATACTCCTCTTTTTCTCTTTCTTAACGAGGCATAGATATGTGATCCTGTATGAGCGAGCAGTACAACTAGAACCCCCCCTCCCACCATATATTTGCTTGCTGAATATTCTATACATATCATTTAATTCCAATATCCTTTCAGCTTCATTCAATTGTTCGCTCGCCAGACTTTGGGGAGAGCTCTAGCTGGCTTCATGCAGACCTTTTCTCTTTTCAGTGTAGTGACCCCTTCCTGTGCATGTGAAAGACATGTTGGCTCTGCTAGGACTCCCAACTCTGTCCACCTTTCTGGTCTGTCAGGGTATTCTCCTGTGAAATCGGTATTTTGGGCTCTTCCCATTGTGCACAACATGTCACTTCAGGTTTAAGAACCTTGACTATGTCTTCAGCTGTAACCACAGAAGAGTCAAGACCGCGCTCATCAGGTTTACGTTCTGCAAAACCAATGGTGATGTTTTTGGTCTGGGACACAGTACAATGCTTTCTGAATGTCTTTTAGTTTCTTGACTGTAGAATTAGTGGACAATTCAATGTTGGCTTCGTGGCATTGCAGATGTCCTTTGGCTAACGCTTGCACATTGTCTGCAATACAGAGCTTTAACCGTCCAATGTCTCTCAATGGGCATGACCGGATCACTACGCTGGACACAGAATTATATATGGGTATCAGTTCCCAAGTACCTGGCCTTTCACATAACACTGTACTCCAGGTAACCATGTGGTTCTTCCAGCACACCGTCAAATACAAGCACGCTTGGGGAAAATGGGTTCCATGTTTGATACGTAAACAGTAGAACACCTGGCACCCATCATATCAGATTCTTTAACTTCACTCATTTTCTTAAAGTGATACCTCATTATCATATCACGAATGAAGACATACACAAATGAAGTCCACCTGACCCTGTTCTGACCTTATCAGGCAAACCAGGGAATGACTCCATTACTTCAATGCTGCCAACTGGAGTCAGGCAGTCCACCTTGATCACCAGCTTTCTCAGGTCCTCCTCTCATCGAGTAGCAACTCTGAGGAATGGAGCATAGATCAATTAAACCCACTTGCAGCCTCTGGAAATTGGGATCACTCTAAGGATATGTCGCAGAGAGTTAGGGTAGCACTCAAAATATGAATTACCCCAAAGGCCACTTAAACACTCTTATCTGTGTTACCTGTGTCAAACTACAGCCCTCGTATTCGGTCTTTCTGATCTGGACTCCTCTCTCTTCTCCCTCTAGTCCTCAACATGTCCACACACTCCTTCACCATAGCAGCAGTGCCAACATTCCAAGGGTGACATCACAGAAGCTTCGTCTCTGGTTGGCATAGTAACCTTCTGTATAGCATCAAACACAGAAACACCTATCATGCATATACAAAAACAGTGGAAAATCAGGAGGACATGCAAATCTTAACCAGTAAATGATCCACTGCCACTGTAAAGGCTGCACACCAAGTAACAATGAACCACTAAGCACTTATTCCCACATAGGCACTAGATTTGTTTTCATCATAGGCGCTAGACACAGATATGAAGACCTGCTCTGACACTGTGGCAGTGAGTACCAACAACCGCGAAGAATGAAAGGCTCAGGGAATTGGTGGCACCTCTATGCATGAACAGGTATCAGAACTAGAAGGGAGACTCAACATCTAAGCGATTTTGATAATAGATTTGCTTAGATTAGTGTCTTGCTGGAAGAGGAAGGGTAGACCCAACGAGAAGGGGCAATTATGGTTAAAGACACTGTCAATCTCTTCTTTGCAGTGAATGGAGGTTGGGACATGATCTGTATTTTTCATAGAAGGGTAAAACACCTTGTGTGGTCCCATAATTCTTATCGCAAGACAGCATTATTTCTGGGAAATGTCCAGAATCTTCTCTATATTGAAAGGATGGAAGGCTATGTGACATAAGAGTTCAAGGGTGTTAGTCTTTGAGGACTTCCCCACACGCACCGCCTCTAAACTTCAAGCACGCAGGTCACCGACTCACTGACTGTGGAAAAAACAAATTAGGAATGAATTGAAGTTCCAGATCTCCATTTCTTTTGAAGTTTACGTAGAAAGCTAAGCCTGCCCTTTTCCACTCGATTTAGTGATAATCACAGAGATGTCGACATGAGGTCAGGCCCTTATTCAGAGAAGTCCATTGAAAAGGGAGTGAGAGTGGGTTGCAGGATTGCCCAATTGGTTTCTGCCTACCTTGTGAGGAGGGGTTTCTCCGTAATTTATAGGCCTACTCCAAGGCAGTCTGATGTACCTTTTTGGCCCCATAGGGAAAACAATGGCACGCAGTGGACAGACCTTTTGGGTCATCAAGATTCCTGCTTCTGGGTGAGCGACTTGGTGTAATGTTCCAACAGGGAAATACCAAGGATTGTTAGGGGTGATCCTACCCTTGAAGACCTTTGGTAATTCAGGGCAGATGGCCACCTCTAACGCCAAGCTTTAATTCAGGCCCTCCTGACAGCTCTCTATGGTGACCCACTTTCACTGCTTATAAGACCGTGCTAGCGATCTATCACAAGCTTTTAAAAGCTGGCCTGGACAGCTTTTTGGGAGAAACAAACAGACATTGCGATCTGGAGTACAGAAATCAGAGTTGATCTCCTTTTTCATACGAAGAGTGAGCAGCATTAGAAAAGATGTGAGAAAACGTGAAAGAAAGCTTTGATTCCACTTGAAGATGAGCTTGTTGGAATTTAGAACCGAGGATTTATTATAACAAGAAGCTTTCCACTAAAGTATAGAACAAACTGGGACAGGGAGGATCTTCGAGATGATGCCTCTACCGTCGAAAAGGGACACCCAGCCAATCATGCTGCTCTGATGGGGTCTGCCGTGTAACTGAAAATGAGCCTGCGGTCCACGGCCAATGACCGACTGCGCTTCCTGGTAATTAGCCCTGCATGGCTGACACTTTGCTATCAGCCACAATGACTTGTTTTTAGTCTGCCGCTCACAGCCAGCTGCCCAAGGGGGGAGTGGGTACAGATTAGGAGGCAGCAGCTGCCCACGGTTATCAATGAGACCAGGCTGCAGGCGCGTCATTTTTGGAGTTGGAAAAGGAAAACATGTAGGAGCGTGTAGAACTGGACCGGGTGTGTGGATTTTTCTGGTTCATGTACATGCGTCATTCAATGCTTTCGTGCCTCTGCGTTTGTGTGTGTCTGTCTGCCATGTGGCCACCCCAGGGTATCTGTGGCCATTCAGTAATATCTGGTAGCAAAAACCTGGTACGTGGTAGCTACTCATTATCATCTCATTTGTGGCCACTAGCCTTAGGCAAATGGTAGTCAGTACCCCTGGCAACTAGGTGTATTTTGAAATACTGGTGGCGTTTTATGGATTATGGTGATCCCTGAACTCTTGCAGCCACATTGTGGACAATCTACGCATAATGCAGATCTTATTAGTACATAATGGACCTCCTACTCTGATGCATTATACTGCTTCTTCCTTGTGGTCGCCACCCACGGCTTCATATCGGTATTCTCATGTAAAATGGCATCTCCAACACCCAGTGACTGCCACCTGCAGACACCTGTATCCACGTCATGTTGTTTGAGATGTGCCTGTGAGGCACATTGGAAGTGGAGCAAAGACAGCGCAGCTCCCAAAGGAGCCTTTGATAAAGGGCACGCGTGTCCCAGTGATCCTCCCAGGCGGGGCACCACCATGACCCAGGTGCAGTCACATGCTTGCCGGCATGCAAGGGGAGGGGCGATTCTCACCCGCTCCCAATGGTCAAGCCAGTCTACTGGGAAAGAACGAGGAAGGGTAGTTTGAACCTGCCGCTCTGTCTTCAGCGCAGGTCGTCCCTGTGCAGCGGCGAGCTCATTGTTGAGGTCTGTGTCAGCCGGAAGATCTTTCTCTTAAGGCTGCCCTTTTAAGATGTAACAATTTGTCTACCAGCCACCAAGCTGCATTCATCCCTAACAAAAACCTTTACAAGTCATATTTTGAGTGGTGTATGTTGGATATTTGTCGTTTTGGTCTTGTTTGGTTTAGATAAAGGTAGATACTCTATTTCTCTAAACTGGTGTGGTGTCCATTTGTAGTGTTTTCACTGTGTTACTGTGTGTGCTATGTCAAATACTTTACATATTTCCTGATAAGCCTGACTGCTCGTGCCAAGTTGCCAAGGGGGTGAGGAGGGCTTATCTGGGTGTGTAGCTCCCTTATCCTGACTAGAAGGAAGGGTCTCTACTTGGACAGGGTGCATACCGTTGCCAACTAGACATCCCCATATCAAACACTGGGTTCTATCTTGTCCCTATTCATCTTCAAATTCTACACATAGCCCCTTGAGACTCTAAATGCTGGCAGCCCTTTCTCTCTGGCTGTCAAGCTTAACACCCCAGTGGCTCTGGGCACACCCATTGCCAGGACAGTATCACACTGTATACAATGAAGTGCAAACAAAAACAAATAAAATATGAGAAAGCGACCATCCTCATGAGTGCCAGGCACCAACAGCTTGGTGCGTACTAGGGTATGAGGAAACCCCTTTGATATTTTAGTTTTCACCAACAGCAGACTCACTGCAAAGTATGCACTGCTCCAGAAATGATCCAATACACATACATTGTGGATCTAGAGGGATTCATTCGCACCCACCCAACCCAGTATGTGGAACAACGTCCCTTTAGCCATCAGAGCTGTCCAAAACATACTTCAATTAAAGACAGAGCTGAATATACATCACTATATCATGACACAGTGGCAGCCTACTTCCAATCTCAAAACCCAGTTACCCCTTCAATCTCTGTATTTTGTCTTTGACCCCGTAGAGCACTCTCGCATAAGAATAAAAACAGTAAATAGAGCTGTAACTGTACCTGGGAGAAGCAGGGACAATCCACCAAATCTGATGTTGCAAAGATATTCTTGTTTTCCATCACAATCAGGACTGACTGTATGTACTAATAAAAATACTAGTTGACCACGTACGAACTGAACCCAACACTATACCAATGTAATTCTTGTGTTCATAAGGATAGGTACAATCTTTAATGATCTGAAGAGAAGTGGAAAGACAGTGAGGCACCAAGCCTAGTCCATAGGGAAATTGGTTAAGATTATTATATTATTATTATATTTATTTTTATAGAGCGCGCAGCTACCCGGAGGTTTCCCGACGCTAAATACACTTTAAGCGAGAGTGCAGTAGGGGGACAGAAGGGCCTAAAGGAGGATTATTGGTTAAACAACCATGTTTTTAGGTTCCTACGGAATTGGAGGTAGCATGGGTCTGTGCGAAGCTGGATAGGGAGGGAATTCCAAAGTGAAGGGGCAAGGTATGAGAAAGAACGTCCACCCATTCTTGCTCGGTTAATCCTGGGTGCCTGAAACTTATGTTGGCTTGAGGAGCGGAGGGTTCTTGGGGGGCAGTATTGGTGAGCAAGGGTGCTCAGGTAGGATGGTGCTCTGCCTGCCTTGATTTTGTGCATGAAACACAAGGCTTTAAATTTTGTGCGGCTTTCGATTCGAAGCCAATGAAGGTTACGTAAACCAGTAGAGGTGGAAGATTTTTTGGGCAGTTTGCAAAGCAACCTAACCGCTTCGTTTTGTACTGCTTGAAGTTTCCTTGTGACTTCCTTACAGGCTCCTAGGTACAAGATGTTGCCGTAGTCCAGTCTAGATGTAATTAGAGCCTGGACTACGGTTTTTTGTGTGTCCTGGGGAAGCATCCATATGATTTTCCTAAGCCACTTGAGGATAGTAAAACAAGTGGCTGCAACTCTGATCGCTTGTTGTTTTATAGACATTTGGTCATCAAAAATGATGCCAAGATTGCGAGCGGTTTTGGAGGGGGATGGTGTGGGTCCCATCTGAGATGGCCAATGTGCCCCTTATTGTGCCGTATAAAACCATTAGGAGTGTACTTAAACATGTCTTCATGAGAATGAGATTTAGGAATATTGTGTTTCTGGCAACTACATATGGAGCTTGTGGTTCACAAGCCTCTGAACTTGGAGGTAGATGCCTGATGGCCTCCGACTAAGAGGTTGGTATTTGCGGGCCCGGTAGAATGCAGCAAAACACGTCACCTATGGGGAAACAGTTCTAAGAAAAGATGAAGGGCCCAATTCTTAAGTGTGTTTTTTAATTTAAATGTAACTGCCAAGTGCAAAATAATGCAAATTGAACTCTGAAATCCCCAATCCTAATTCACAAATTTATGATCTGCACTCGTTTTATTGTGGAGATTTCACGCACGCCTGTGAAAAATGTCCACGATGTGCAGATTTATTTGGAGTCATACGTGTGTGGTGTACAATGGTGTTTTCAGCTGGTAGTGTGGTGGGAACTGGCAATGCGCATGTAGTGAATACTCACAGCATGGTAGCTCTTTGGGTGCATGTTGTGATTATAACTTTCCTCTGGCCTTCTCACACTTACTGTACTTCTCAATTTAAAGCAGGTGCAAATTGTGTAGTGAGTGTGCGTAAATGCTCGAAGAGCCATAATGCATTCATGCCAATAGACCCGATTCAGGCAGGAGACGCCTGATATTTTATAGCCAAAAATGGCTTTATTTTGGCTGTCTCCCGCCTGAAACTGCCTCTGCTTCAATCGAAGCCAGTGGGGGAAATACATTTTCCCGATTATATTTTAAATATTTCCCACGTTCCTCTTCTAAAATGCTGGCATGTATGATGAAGATTGCGAAGGGAAAAAAAGATTATAAAAGCAAGCATTGGCAAAGCCACTAGGTTGGCACTGGCAAGCGTGCACATTTTAAAATTGTATTTATTTATTTTATGGCAAAAGAGCAATATATATTGACAGAAATATCAGCATAAAGAAGAGGTCCAGCAGCACAGGCATACCAGTACTGAAGTGCACTCCTTTTCTGATAGCTGTGCAGCACGTGTGATTAGGTAAATATTGTGATCCACCGTCTGAAGTGTGCTGCCCCACCTCCCCATGGTGTATGTTGTTGTGGCTGAAAGCAAAACATGAATCACTCTTGAAAAGACCAATGTAGAAAGAGGCCCGACCGAAAGCCATTATATTATATGTACGTATTTTAATTATGATTATTTTTAATTTAATCACAAGACTGGTAATACTGCTAAAACTGTCTCTAGGCCAGATCTAAATATTGTGCCCATGCATATTTTTCCTAACCTTGCAGATTTGATGCCTTCGTTAAAACAAATTGTAGGATTGGTGGAAACCGGATTACACATATAAATCTGATAAAATGGTAGATTTCACTAAAAAAGTTGTAAATGTCAATAACTTGCGAGGCTACGTCACTGCATCTGGAATTTGACTTTTTATGTGAATCTGTTGGAGGTTCATGAGCTCAAAAACATTCTATACTGCGCTAAACACGGGCATTTATTTCCCAATATCTGCTTAATGGCAGTGGTAGGCCTTCAGGTCAGAGACGTCTTAGTGGGTGCCTAATGATCCGTGTCTAACCTGCAGATCACACTCTGATACCCCTGCAGGATCATCTCACACTCTCCTTCTGGACTATTGAGCTGCAATGGTTCTACAAACATTTAACTAATAATGCAGGAAAAGTGTTGCAAAAAAAGGAACAGTAAAAAGTAAAGAGGCCGGCCAAATTGTATATAAAAAGCTAAATGTATACGCCAATTTTATATCTGTACTCAGTTGAGCAGGTAAAAGGTGACACCCCAAGTTGGCCAAATTATGGGATTTACACTAAGGAAGTGAATTGTAATGTTATAAATATCTATGACTTCATGTGTAATGCAGTCCTCCCACGGGCCCATCTGTCCACCTCTTGTCGAACACCAGCCATTACTTAAATAAAGCGTTTTCAGATGAGAAAATCAACTGTGGGATACCTGTTTTTGTCTACAGGTTTCTATTTATACAGCTCCTTCTCTGAAATATTAATTAAAGTGTTTTTTTCTGAATTAAGAAAAAGACTACTGTCTGCTACAGGAAGGTGGGGTCTAGCAGAATACCGGGGCCCTTTAAAAGGGTGGGGCTTGAAACACCTCCCATGTCAAGGGGTGAGACTGCATAAATAGGTATGACTTAGGAGCTAGCAAAGCTTTCATTTCAGAGCTATCTATTTAAAGGTTTCCAGCTCAGCTTGGTGACCACTGTGTGAGCAAGCTACTTAACTGTAGCCCATGTGAAAAAGCCTGAACCCAGGGCTCCTGGAATTAGGTGATTCTGCAGCCGTTTAGGAATGATATTGAATGTACCCCACTTGCCCCATAATTAATCACCTGCTGCATAATTTGCATAGTTCATCAAAAATAAATCTTGCTGGCTCAAAAACCCCAAAAGTTACAAATTAAAGAGCAGTAGCAGACCCTTTGCATAATTTAGGGGAGCCTAACTTACCGCCGCCACTGCCGAGAGTCAACGAAAGCTGCCACAGGTACCAGCCACCACCGCCAAGAGTCACGAAGACCACAAACACCGCGCCGCCGCTCCGGGGACTACAACACCCGGCAGGCCACGCGGCGGCGCGCAGGAGGTGACGACAAACGCGGGGAGAACGCGCCAGGAGGCGCAATAAATTCCCTGACACCCCGGCAGAGCGGGGGAGCCTAACTTACCGCCGCCACTGCCGAGAGTCAACGAAAGCTGCCACAGGTACCAGCCGCCACCGCCAAGAGTCACGAAGACCACAAACACCGCGCCGCCACTCCGGGGACTACAACACCCGGCAGGCCACGCGGCGGCGCGCAGGAGGTGACGACAAACGCGGGGAGAACGCGCCAGGAGGCGCAATAAATTCCCTGACACCCCTGCCTCGCGGGACGCCCGGGGCGAAGCCCGGGCAAAGGGCGGGCCCTCTACGGCCCTCATCGGCACGAAGAGGCAGGGGCAGGGCCTACAACTCTGTGCAAAAGCACTCAAGTAAGTTGTATTCTCCCACACCCTATGGTATGTGCCTGTGATACCACATTGACGTAACATCCCACGATCCTGCATAGTTGCATATCCTGGTAAAACTGTTTGGAAAATGTCTAAGTCCAAATCTTCCACAGCTTCCATCAACACCATAGACAATTACATGGTTCAGAAAGTTGCCAAAATTAATTCTGACAGGAGATCATCCCTGGGATTGAGTTACTCGCCAGACTTGCTTATTGATAACACGTCTTTAACTACTCCTGCTCTTGATATTAGTAATGAGGTGTTCCAGATCCCGGATAACAATCCACTGACCCAGCTTCTAGTAGCCATCTCTGAACCAGCACCTGAGAGTGTGCAAGATATTGACATTATTGCTCTAGAAGAGGAGCCCTCTATAACGGTCCCAGCCCCAAGAGTAACAAAGGGGGGGGGGAAAAGAACATACCTAAACGGGGTGGCCTTCGATCAAGTAAAAAGCGCCCCGATGCTTCCCCCCAGGGAAATAGTGGAGATGATATAAGGGGTAAAGCAGGAGGAAAGATCTACCTGGACGAAGACCAATTTAAGAAGTTAATGAATGCCATGGATAACAAGATCAAATCTATAACCAAACCGCTCCTAAGCAAAATAGACCAGCTCACAGAAGAGGTTAACAGATTGGGGTACTTCTGCAAAAAACATTAGAGGAAACATCGAAAACCCCCCTACAATCATCTAGAGTTGATCCAAAAACTACCCAAACTGTTCCTGGGTCAGACTTACTTGTAAACACTCCCCGAAACACCACGAGGAGATTAGTGCAAGGGGGGGGGATTTGAGAGTCCCAGATCCAGATATTAATAACGGGGACTCTGCAGGGCCGAGTTCTAGAGGTATTAAAGAAGATGACAACTTAGAGAGGGGGCCCGTTGAATTAATTGTGGAAGCCTCCCCGCTAATATTGGTCCTAGCAAATGTCCCTCATCTGGAACCAGGGCAAGTAGAGAACATCCCTTCTTTGATAAACAAATCACTCCATTGGTTATCTAAGAACATGGCTTTTAAATCGGGTGGCAGGGATCAGCTGGCACAGGAAGTAGTTAAAGCTAGAAGAGTCGAATGGATTGGGGGTGGCAGTAAAAAATTTAAGGGGGATTGTGTGGTGCTACACCTCTCAGACCCAGAAGTTTTGCCAAATATTCTAGCTAATATATACCCCCCTCAGCGTAGATCCACTGAAATAGTGCCATTAACGTTAGATTTCTTTTATATAAAAAAAGGTAACATCTTAAACCCAACAATGCTGAAAACGAAGTGGAACCCTGTACTTAGAAAAGCCAAAATCCCAGAAAATAGAAATAATTGGGGTATTTTGACGGATAATAGGTTCTCGGCCCTTTCGGGTCTAAGCCAATGTGATTGACTGGAAGAATCGTGGAGCATAGGAAAATTTAAGGTTGTAGAGGTTAACCACAGAATCAATAACACTTTAATGAAGCCAGAAACAGATTGTTGTGAGGGTAAGATTCCTGTCCATAGAGATTACACTCCTAGCTTGGTAGCGTATAGCCCACTAGATATTCATACTATTACCATTAATGAGGAAATTAATTCTCTATCCCCCTTGCTCCCTCTTAATCAGAGCATATTTCCTCAAGAGGCGAATACTGCATCGAGAGGTAGTATCAAGTTCATTTCATGGAACATAGCGGGTATCCACCATAAATTAGAGACTCCCGAATGGTGCGAGTTCATTGACCATCATGATGTTATCATGCAACAGGAAACATGGTCAGTAGCACCAGTTTTTCGCCAGGGCTTTTTAAATTTTTATGTACCTGCGAAAAAGAACACTAAGGGGCGGCCTTCTGGGGGTCTTATTATATGGATACGCCAATCCCTGCAATGTACCATCAAGCAGAGTCATACTATTAACAGTGACTTACTCTCTATAGTGCTCACCTGGGCTGATGGTTATAACCTGGCAATATATAACATCTATGCCAGGGGAACCCAAGGGGGCACAGTTTCTGATGTGATAGGAGCATTAGATAATGATATAGAGACCCTACCAACGCAGTATACTATCCTGGTGGGGGGAGACCTGAATACAACATTTGAACCCCTAGGATGCGAGGATAATGACCTGGCACAAGAGGAAGACACCAAATGGGGAATCCCCCAACTAGACCTCCCGCTGGTAAAAAAGTGGACAGAAGTGGCAATACAGGCTAAAAGTTTATGCCTATCCAGAGGACTGAGGGCAGTAAATGGCCGCACCTCCTCTGATTTACAGGGTAAGCACACCTTTGACAATCTGAGATCAAGTAGTAGGATAGATTATATTCTTATAGATGTCAGAGGTTGGCATAAAGTGGTCGATATGCAGGTGATTCCAAGATTGGAGAGCGACCACAATCCTTTGTGCCTGCTCTTCAACCTGGAACAAGGTGTAAACTCAGTAAACCCGGGTAGGGATCTTATGTCATTAGACGTTGTTACTTCTAACACTCTCCGTCACATTAAATGGACAACTTTGGTAGACAAACCTGGGGATATGCAGGCCCTGGAGGGGATAGTTACTGAAGAGGTAACCAGACTACAGACCTTTACTAATGAAATAAATTTTAAACAATTGATTGAAGAGTCACAGCCAAAGTTCTTTGCAAATATACAGAAGTTATTTTTTTTTAAAACTAATCAGAGGAACGGAGCTAGACTACCAATAAAAAGAGGATGGTATGACCATTCCTGCAGATTAGCGCGACAAAATCTTAGTGTAGCGCTGAGATCGAAAACAGGAGTTTTAAAGGCCAGGGATGAATACAGAAAAATACAAAATAAGGCAAAAAAACTGTGGGATGAGAATATATGGTTAGACCTGAAGAAAGCATGTGCCGATAAACATCAGAAAGAGTTCTGGGCCATCCTAAAGTGGGGCTCTGGGGGAGTAGCCGATTGTCCGAAAAATCATGTAGCTAAGGAGGCTTGGGTGGATTTTTTTAAACCTCAATATGCAGACAATTTGGTATCACAAACTGAATCCCTTCCAGTAAGGGTACTTTATACCCATGAACTATTTACACTGAAAGACGTGAATGAGGCAATGGATGGAGTAACCAGAGGAAGGGCGCCAGGAATTGATGGAATACCGGCGGATGTGTTTTTATCGGACAGGGCTAATTGGTGCAAATACTTTGCATGGCTTGGTAATGCCATCGCACAAGGAGCAAAGATTCCAGCAACATGGAAAGGAGCGGAAATAATACCTGTTTACAAAAAAGGGGACAAGGCTTTACCAAGCAACTACAGGCCCATCAGCCTTATCGACTGTGCACAAAAACTGATGGGCAGGATGGTACAAAACAAAATACAAGCCTGGATAGATGATAAGGATATCCTTTCCCCGTATCAAGCTGGTTTCCGCCCTTTAACCAGCTCTGTCGACCAAGTATTCCATTTCTTAACTATGTACTGGAAAAACGTAACCTTGCTAAATGGTCCACTATTTGCTGTTTTCATTGACTTGAAGTCAGCGTTTGATTTAGTCCCCCGACAAAAGCTATTCGTTGTCTTGCGGGATCTCGGAATAAGCCCCGAGCTATTGACTTTGCTTGTAAGGTTGCACGAGAACAACTATGCCCGGATTAGATGGGGTGCACAGGGAGATGTCACAGAACCCTTCCCTGTGGACAGAGGAGTGAGACAGGGTTGTGTCCTGGCCCCCACTTTATTTTCCCTCTATATTAATGGCATAGTTGACTTTTTGAAGCAATTTCCGACAGATGCCCCATTATTAGATGGGGAGCGAGTTCCAGTGTTAATGTTTGCAGATGACACCTTGCTGGTCTCGCGGACCCCTAGCGGATTACAAAAGTCAATAAACGCTTTTGGTGACTTCTGCCGGATTCGGGGCTTGGAAATAAATACATCAAAGACTAAATTTATGAACCTGAATCCCGCAAAGAAATTCAAGGGGAAAATGAACTACAATGGGTCCTCACTGGAGGAAGTGAACGCTTTTACCTACCTAGGCATCTCCTTAAATGCCAACATGAACTGGAAATCCCATATGGACTCTGTGGTGCTAAAATGTAATCAGCTGGCAGGGGCAATAGCCCAAAAACACAAATCTTCATTTACAAGACCTATCCAGCCAATAATGGAGATTTACAGTATGAAAGTGTTGGGCGCCTGCCTTTATGGATCAGAATTATGGGGTTTCACCAACTTGAATTCATTAGTCGTTGCAGAAAATAAATTTCTTCGCCGAATAATTGGTGTCCCCCAGAGCACCCCCTCGACCCCGCTTCAATATGATCTCGGGAGGAAAAAGATCGAGGACACGGTCAGACTGCGTCCCCTCCTTTATTGGAGGCGTGTAAAAACTACTCCTGAACTGAGTCACTACGCAGCTGCCCTTTTGGATGTTGTTAATTCTGATAGGTTCCATAAAGTATCGTGGCTCAAAGAAGTAAGGAAATTACTTCAAAAATTGCACCTTGAGCATCTGTGGACTGCAGTAGACCCACATGTTTTTCCATCTAAGATTCTATTGAAAAAAATGTATTGGGATATGATAAATAATACTGTATTGATTTCCAATCAACTATCCGTGTTGACATCCCAGTTTTTGGAATTTAAAACTACTCCAAAATTAGAACAGTACTGGGATTTGATTGCTAAGCCTCTAGACAGGAAACTGTATTTTCAGTTTAGAATTGGCTCTTTACCCCTTAATGCTTTTACGGCCAAATGGTCTTCCGGTAATGTAAATACCTGCTTTTACTGCAAAGCACATGTAGAGGACATCCCACACTTTCTGTTTGTCTGCCCATTATATGCTGCCCCAAGAAGTAGATGGTTAAAGCCGGCTTGCAGGAATTTGGGGACAAGGAAATATATTGAGGCGTTAAGGATTTTAAAATCAAATTGTGCCCCCAGTCTTGCAGTCGCTGTAGCCAAATACATGGGGTGGGCCTGGATAATACGTACACGCACTTTAAAACTGTAATTATCTATAATGACAATTTATTCCTCTAAGATTTTGTGCTGTGACTTGATTTTATAAATGTACAATTTTACTGAGTTATTCGCCAACAAAGTATAAAATTTAATATGCATTTTAATTTGTTCTTAAAAAATCTAGCGTAGTATTTATTCTGTTTAGCTTAGGGATATATGCTTTTATGACAAAGTTGTCGAATAAAGTATTTAAACTTGCAAATAATTTAACTAGTTGTCTTTCAGGTGACGATTGCCGCATTGAGGTGTTAAACTAGTACTACTGGGATGAAACCTTTGCCCAGACAGAATTATTGTGTTTTAAAATGACAAAATAGTGAAATAATAGTTCCACACACTGCATGCGTCTTACTTTTCCCTTTGTTGCTGCAATACGTAGCTAACCCTACCACATAATTTGGTTATCCGTTGATGCATAGTTCCAGTAATCTTGTATGTCCTGTGTGACCCACACAGGCGCAGTGCTAGTTGGCAGGTCTAATACCATTAAGTAATATGAAGAGATGTTTTTGAGCTCTGCACCCTCCCTCCCCCCAAGCAACCGAAGACAGTTTTGTTAATGTTGCTAACAATCCGCAATCTATGCGGATATTACCACTAGTGCCTTTATTCTCCTTATTCACACTATGTTAGGCTGTTCATAATGAAACATTCGTGCTTAAGTATGAACTAAACTGAATTAGTCAACCAAAAATGCAGAAATATACTCAAAAGACAGCTGTTCTTCTCATTACTTTTATGAGGGTAACCCAAGACTGGAAAATGAGGCTGAATCATTTGCCAACATCCTCCACAGAAGGTTCCCCCTCTCCTTTTCTGTAAGATTGACTCATACACATCACTATTTGTTGCAGGGAGCGGTCTCCTCAGCCTCTATATAATTGAGAGAACTGACACTGCCGTTTAGACTGAGAACACAAAGATGTGACATTGCTGCAAATATACTCCAGTGAGCATGTCCATGTGAGTCAGTTCTTCATGGCGTGTCAAAAGCAGAAACGCGCAGTATTATTACGATTACACCATCCTGGGTGAGAAGACCGGCTGCTCCTGGCGTTTGTAGGTCAGATCAGCTTATTGAAGGACGACCCAATGAGCCTTGTGGGACTCGGACTCATGGGATCCCACAAACCATACCTTAAAACGGATCACAGGATACTGGGCTGTCGACCATTGGTCAACGAAGGGCTTCACTGCGGATTCCACGTTAGAATATTGTATAGAAAAAGGTTGTGCTTCAAAAATATCGATTGCCACAATATTGTGATGCTAAATACATATAGTTAAGTATAGATTTACTATTCCTAGCTCCAGATCGATGTACTTCAAAGGTGTGTGTATGCATATATATAGATATATAGGCTTCAGTCCTTCTAAAAGTATGTATACAATCAAGATATATGTATGCAACTTAACCCCTCCCATGCTCATGACAAGCTCAGCTCGTCATGAGCCACGGTTCCCTTGTGCTCATGACGAGGAACGCTCACACGCGGGGGCAATTCCCCTGCTGTGCTGAGCGTTCCATTAAACGGGCGTGGTCGTGACGAGCTCAGCTCGTCATGAGCACACGAGAACCGTGGCTCATTACGAGCTGAGCTCGTCATGCGCACCGGGGCGCTGTGCGCGCCCCCCTTCCCCCCAGCACAGGAGGGGAATGTGCCCTGCAGCCAAGGGGTTAAAAAGAGTAAATCAACACTTGCCTATATATATTCTTATCTTTAAGATTTTGTGGTAGTTGATATTTTAGTTATGAAACTTTTTCAGCACATTAAAAATAAGATATGTTTGCACATTCACTCTCTCCACATAAGAGGATAAGCTGCATTTACACACAATAGGAATCACTTCCACAGGCAAGGCCAGATTCATAAAGGTGAATCAGGCACAAGTGTTTATCCTGAAACTCCAGCACAAATCTATTACTTCTGGAAAACAACTAACAAATAAGCGAAGGTGATTACCAGAGGGACCAGAGGCAATATGATTTCTACCGTTTGAAAGTCATATTTTTATTACTGTATTGTGGATATTTATCGTTTTGGTCTAGTTTGCTTTAGATAAAGATTACTTATTTTTCTAAATTGGTGTGGTGTCCATTTGTAGTGTTTTTACTGTATGGGTTCACAAATGCTTTACACATTGCCTCTGAGATAAAACTGTATGCTCGTGCCAAGCTACCAAGGCTGAGAGCAGGGGTTATTTTAGGAGTGTATCCCCGTACCCTGACTAGAAGCAAGAGTCCCTATTTAGATAAGGGTACCCACCTCTGCCAACTAGAGACCCCCATTTCTAACACCCAGCGTCACTGGAATTATGTGACTGTGCGTCTGCAGCAATTTTCGCATTATTATAGATTAGCCACATTTGCCACATAATCCATCACCTGCTGCATAAACCGCACATTTGAACGAAAACAATTGTTTCTAGCTCAAACAGTTATAAAGTTACTGAAAATGCAGCAACATGTGTTGCTGCGCTGTGAAAGGCCATTTGAAAAGGTTACCTGGTTGCTTATTGCTATAAATGGGTGTTAAAATGAGGTGTGCAGCCAATGCCCAGACAGTGTTAACAAGTGTAAAAATAACAAAATAATGAAGTAATACTATCACAAAATGTGCTGCATTACGCCGCTTAATTTGCCTTTTTTTGCAGCATAATTTATTCAACCTTGCTGCATAATTTGGCCCTCCTCTGCTGCATAATTCCAGTGGCCCTGCATAGCCCTTAGGGTCACTGAGATATCCCTTTATTTGTAAGTGCAAGAGGTACACTTACATCTGAAAGCTGGTTCCAGAAGAATGTAGGGTCCCTACACCCTAACTCGAGACAACAAATTTCAGACGTATGTGTGAGGTCTCTACGGGTCCAAGACTTTCTTCAGGACTTTATCTAACCCCCGGGTATGCGCTCAACAATGGAAGCTGTCAATTAATGACTTCTTCCCCACGCCACATTAGCAATATTTCCTAATATTTTTTTTTATTGGCTGTGTTCTGCAATGAACATAACATCAAAAAGGAATGAATCAATACACACTTTCATAAAACCTCCAAAAAAGTGAAAAAAGAAGTTGTGATACTCCCCCCATGCTAATTTAGTGTATTCGGAGGTGCCCAAATGAGAATGTATTACCTAGTAGCATGTTTACTATTGTGGGTATATGTGCTGGTTAAGGCTTCCATTACGAGCTAAGAGGAAATCCTAACACTGCTGGTAACCGAGTTTTTTATAGCCGGAATCAAATTACAGTTTGTTTGATAATAAAGAACCGAAATGAAAATAGCGAGAAACAACACAGACAAAAGCGACATCTAATATTGCACAGAACATTCGTAGAGCAAACATTTTAATTTCAGATAATCTGCAAATGGCAAGATACACAACAAATTAACTGTAAGGGCTTTAAGCTATTGAATTAAAAATGAGGAGAGAGCAAGAGAAAAGGAAACAACTTCGGAGTAAATAAAAAAACAAAAACCTACAAAAGGTATCGGTAGGACTATATTTTATATGTTGTATTATGTTATTTTTTTATGTCTTGACTTTGTATAAAGTGCTTCGAGAGTTAGTCTGGCCTCACAGCGCTAGTTAGTGTATAGACATAAATAGAATAGAAAGAACTATATGCAATGAAATGTTATACAGCAGAAACCACGGTGTGTTGTATCTAAAATCCGGGAATCAGCTCTAGGCCAGAAAGATTGTGGCCATATGTTTGCTCCCTGAGGCAGATTAACAGATTTGTGCCGAATGTTAGGGCTTTTCAAGATGCTGACTTCGTCCATGGAAATTAATTGCATGGGATGGGAACCAGTAAGCAATCTTAAACAGCTTTAGTGCTCAATTCCTCCAAGCAGACACAAAATGCATGTAATCCTTTGCTTTTAACAGAAATCTTTGCCTCCCGCGCCCCTCTCTGCATCAGATTGTACTAGTTGTCAAGTTGCGTTTATCTTATAAAAATATGCATTTCAAAATCGGAGATATTTAGGGCAGAGGTCTGTAAACATTTATTGTAATACAAAGCAGGGTTATATACTTTTTTTTGACACAGGGATGGTTTCACCATTTTGACAGGAATTTTGAATATTTCGAGTGTGCTGTCAGTTTCAAGCAGTTTGGAAATAGGTCAGTGGGTTAGTTGTCTGCTGCAAAGACATTTGTTTAACCTCCTGCTCCTAATCCTGACAAGATATGCCCACCCCTTTACCTTCCAGAGGTTCAGAAATGGGGTCAATTGTGTTTATTAAAAATATCACCAGTCAATTAAGTATGCGCCAGCTGTAAACAGACGATGCTCTGAATGTGGATGAGATAATGGAGGAGGAATGGTGCAGGAGCAGATTTATTATACCCGTCCAAAACAACGAACATCACACACGGATGAGAATCACCAGCCGCCCTCCTCAAACACTGCACCCATTTTAAGAAACAGTTTAACTGAACACATATCTGCGATGTTACTAGTTGCCCCCAATAAGACGCTGCAGCCTCTGTGTGGTTAAATCTATTTATTAGTAATTATCCCTAAAGAGCGCCGAGCCTGTCCTGCTCGTACCGACTCTTCGCACCACTCTGCCACTGTGCGCGCGCAGCCTAACATGGCCGCCGGCGTGACGTGCAACACTAGACCGCGCTACTACATATCTCCCTTTTTTTCCCAATATACAAACAAAGTGACTATAGTCCACTGCTCATCTCATAGTCTCTGAACCTGGCTGGCTTAACCACCACTCTACCCCTGCGGGTCAGTCTTACCGGGGTGTTGAGGTCGTCTCCATCACTTCTTCCTCTATTTCCCGGCTGGGAATGGCCTCGTAGAGCGCTTTAATCGGGTAATGATCGATTAAAGCGCTCTACGAGGCCATTCCCAGCCGGGTGGTAAACGGAGGTGTGTCTGGGTGTGATGCCATTCCGCTGCATGAAGCTGTTCCATTTCTCTGATCTGAATTGCGGCCCATTGTCACTGAGAATCGCCTTCGGGATTCCTTCTCTTGTGAACGTATCTGCCATGAGTTTTATGATTGTATCAGTGTCCATTGTTTATTCTATTTTGAGTTCAGGCCACTTCGAGTACCTATCCACCATGACACACACATACTTCTGTGTGCCCTGTGTGTCCAGAACCGGACCCAGGATATCTACGGACAATTCCTCCCATGGGTTTTTTGGTAGGTCAAACTTTCCCATTGCTGGTCGCAGGGGTTTAAGTACCTTGTCTGCTCCTTGGCATCTGGTGCGGTTCCTCACATGTCTTTCCGCCCTGATGTCCATTCCTGGCCACCAGTAATCCTGCCTGGTCCTCAATCTCAGTTTGCATATTCCAAGGTGCCCTTCGTGGATCATGCTCAACAACTTGTTGATGAGGTTAGCCGGAGGGATCACTTTCTCCCCCCTGTGTAAAAACACTCCTCGGTCCTCTATTGATAGTTCTTCCCTGACTTCAAAGTATGGCTTCAGTTCTCCACTGATCAATCTCTTTTCCGGCCAACCTTGGGTGACATGTGTTTTCACTGCCATTAGGATTTGGTCCTCCTCATATGCTTGTCTCCAATCCTGGAGGCTGATGGTGGTTTCCAAGTCTTCTGTTAGCGCTACCCATTCTTCTGTTCCTGCCTTGTCATCTTCGCTCGGTTCCATGGCTGCCGCCCTACTCAGGTAGTCTGCCACCCTGTTCTTGCTCCCAGGGATGTGCTCAACGTCATATCTAAACTCCAGTAGTTTCAGCGACATCTTGGAGATCCGGGGTGTTGCTTCGGCATGCCCACTAGACGTCAAAACCTTTAGCAAGGGCTTGTGGTCCGTCCTCAATTGAAACCGAGTGCCCCACAGGAACTGCCTGAATCTTGTTGTGGCCCATACCACCGCCAGCATCTCCTTTTCTATCACGCTGTACCTTTTTTCCGTGTCGCTCAGCGTGCGAGAGGCGAAGCTTATCGTGTCCAGCTGTCCGTGTCCCTGGTCTTGCATGAGGACGGCGCCCAGCCCCTTGTCGCTCGCATCTGTGGTCAGAACTGTCCTCCCTTGGGGGTCGTACCCCTGGAGTGGGATGGCTTCTGCTATTTCTTTCTTGACCACCTCGAATTCACCTTGTGCTTCCTCGGACCATTTGAATTCAGTGTTTTCTCGGGTAAGTAACCTCATGTGGTGTGTCTTAGAGGCGAAGTGCTGCATAAATTTGCTGTAATACTCTGCCATTCCGATAAACGATCTGACCTCATCTTTGTTGGTAGGTGGGGGTGCCTCGCATATTGCTTTCACGTTGTCCGCCTTTGGGGTCACTCCTCCTACGCCGATCTCATGCCCCAGGTACGTCACTGACTCCATCCCTATACGGCATTTGGACCACTCAGCTGTGAGGCCTTTTGTTTCCAGAATCCGCAACACCTCTCCTAGTTTCACATCGTGGTCAGGTTTATCTTGGCCCATCACTAAAATGTCATCCTAGAAGTATTGCACTCCAGTTGTTTTCTGAAATAACTGGTGCATCAATTTCTGGAAAACGGCTGCCGCCGAGGCCAGCCCAAACGGCATTCGGCGGAACTGATAGCATCCAAATGGGGTGATGAATGATGTGAGGTGGCGGCTTTCCGGGTGTAGAGCTATTTGATGGTAGGCGGAGGTCAGGTCGATGGTGGAATACCATTTGATCCCCCTGGTGTTGGCCAGCATCTCCTCTATCCTGGGTAGGGGAAACCTCTCCACCACAATGTTCTTGTTTAATTCGCGTAAGTCGACACATAGCCTGACCTTGCCACTGGGTTTCTTTACGACCACCAAGGGCGCCAGCCATTCGGCGCATGTTATTGGCTCGATGATCCCTTTTTCTTCCAGGTCATGAAGCTCTTCCCGAACTGCTTCTCGTACCGCCAAGGGGATATTCCGGGCCTTGTGTGCTACTGGCACCGCATTCTCCTTTAGAATTATTTTGTGTGCGAACTTTTCTAACTTCCCCACTGTTCCTCCGAAGACTTTGGGGAATTCGCTTTTCCACCTTTCCAGGTCTGGCCAGTTCCCTTGTTCCGTCAGTAGTATTTGCTCCTTCCCTCCCGGATCGAGCTTGATGCCTAGGTCGCCCTGGTCCAGCCATCCCAGGACCGAGGGGCCTTTCTCGGACACATAGAGTTTGCAGTTGGCCGACCGGCCGCGGAACTCGAAGAGTAGTGGTCTGAACCCTGCCATAGGGATTCGGTCCCCGTTGTAGGATACTGGCCGAATGTCTAGCTTTTCCAGTGCTGAGCCCAAGTACGGTGCAAATTTCTCCTCCCATACTGCTCGTTGGACGATGGTGTATGGTGAGCCGGTATCCGCCACTACGCTGATCGTGACGCCGCCTATCGTCATCTCCAGTATGGGCTTCAATGTTCTTTTGCCATCGATGCTGAGCACTTGCCCCTCAGCGCCTGATAGTTGATCGTATATGCACAGAAATGTAACCACTTCCTGCTCCGTCGTTTCCTCTTGGTCCTCGTTGTCTTGACCTACGTATCTCACTTCGCCTTTGGAGGCCTTCTTTCTGCATACCTTCTCGTAATGGCCTGTTATGCCGCAGTATGAGCATTTGGCGCGAAACGCCGGGCATTTTCTGTCGTGGGCCTCGTGTGTCCAACTTCCACACCTGTAACATGGCTTCCTGTTGTTTCCCGCCGATTTTCCTTGAGAACCGCCATAGCTTTGCCATTTGGAATGTCCCTTTTCTGCAGGCTTCTTGTTCCATTGATCCTTGCAGGGCCCTTCATCATCCACTCTGTTCACCATGTTGCTGGGTGCAGTTTCTCTCTTCGTCGCTTCAGCGCACCTCTTTGCCAGCTCTGCTCTTTTGGCGATGACCAAGACCTCTTTCAAGGTGGTGTCTCCGCTGGCCCATAGTTTGTCTTGTACGGAGGTGCACGTGGTGTGCATCACCACCTGGTCCTTTATGAACTCTTCCTCCCAGTTGTCGTATTTGCATGTGGCCGCCAATCGTTTCAGAGCTGCCACGTATTGCTCTACCGTCTCACCCGGGTGCTGTTTTCTTTGTTGGAAGTTGAATCTATCCACTGACACGCATACCGCCGGCCTGAAATGTTCATTGAGGTCCTCAATGGCATGGGCGTATACGTCGTTGTCTGTGCTTGTTCTCTGTTTTGGCACTAAGCTCTTATACACTCTCAACCCCTCGGGGCCCAAGTTTAGTAGCAAAATGCGTTTCTTCCGCTGGGGTTTGAACACTTCCTCGTTCTCGTCTTCTAAAACCCCTATGAAATTGTCGATGTACTCTCGCCAGTCTTCCCACTTCATAAGTGGTTCACCGGGCCTGGGTAGGAATTGCACCGGTGCCGTCGCATATCCCGCCTGCGTGCTCATCTTCTCGCTCTTGACTTTGGGCTCTGTGTTTGCTGGGCCCCTGGGGCTCCCGGGTGCGCTGTCTTGCTCTTCCTCGCTCGCGTGGGCCTGGGGACTACCTGCGTCAGCCCCCTCGCTCTTTTGTGCAAAAGCCAGCTCTGTGCCCTCAGGTTGTGTTTGGTGGGTGGGTCTGGCACGCTTCTTGTGCCTACCCGGGTCTGTCCCTTCCTGTGGTGGCTGCCTTGTTCTTGCAGGTGTTTTATAGGCCCTGCCGCGCTCTTTAGGGTACCTGGGTGGTGCTCTGGTGACTGCTGGCCTCTTCTGGCCACCGGTGTGTGATTGTGTCCCTCGGTGGTCTTTTCCTTTCTGTGGGGGGTTGGGGGATCTGTCATCCCACCCTCGTCGCCATTGTGATGTTACTAGTTGCCCCCAATAAGACGCTGCAGCCTCTGTGTGGTTAAATCTATTTATTAGTAATTATCCCTAAAGAGCGCCGAGCCTGTCCTGCTCGTACCGACTCTTCGCGCCACTCTGCCACTGTGCGCGCGCAGCCTAACATGGCCGCCGGCACGTCACGTAGCTACGTGACGTGCAACACTAGACCGCGCTACTACAATATCCATCTCTGAGGAACAGCACAGACAAGTCCTCCTATTAGCCACCCGCTACTATAGCCATGTACAAGGAAGTAGCTTGGTTAGTAAGCTTGGTGGAGGGGGGTGAGTTTCGGATTTTCCAACAATCACATTGGCATACAATATTAAAAAACATTATACGAAAAGCAGGGCGCATGAGTGAGGCTAAAGAGGCAGTGGAAAGGGAGACGAATGCAGAGCTGGACTGGGAACAGAAACTGGCCCTGGCAAATAGCTCGGACGGCCCGCTGGGTGCTAGCGGAAATCTTTGTGCCGCTTTTGTTGCTGGGGGCCGATATTGCAGCTGCGCTGCAAAACAGGCCCCGGTAACAAAACCGCCCACAAGGGGTCTAAAACCAGCCCCCGCCCTGGCGGCACACTGGGGAAATGCCTGGTACCCGCTACAGCCAGTCCGGCCCAGGACAAATGCGGATTGGTAGAGGTACGAAGTGAGTGAAAAAACAATATTTTGTCAAATAACCAACATTTTGGAAGATTTTAAAACAGAGAGGGAGAGTGTGTGTGCGTTTTTTGTTTGTGTATGGAACAATTCCTGGTGAAATCCAACAGACACCTCACCATACCCGACTGCAAGTACCTGTACCCAACAATTTAACAGAAAATGCATTTACTAGGGGGGTGAACACTCCAAACATCCCACCTGAAACTACGCCCCTGGCTGTGTAGACTGCAGACCTGTACTGGAGAGGAGGTCTCCTTGATCCTGGAATAGTTTTCACCCTATGAGCGTGCGGGGAGAATTGGACGTGGCCTTGGTAAGGGGGTGGGGCCAGTGGTTAATTTGAGCCGGTGGTTGCATACAAGTTCCATCGGCACTCACTTTTGGGAACTGGCCAGCGTTGGATCCTCCATAATGGCGGAAGAGTGTCGACCCATTGACTGGATCAGACACAGCAAATGAAAAATAAAACAATGCCATTGTTTTATTTTTCGTTTGCTGGCGCTGAGCCAGCTTGTGCAGAAAGGGGCGGGGCATGGCGAGGAGGAGTGCTATGTGCACTCCCTCCCTAAGCGTTCATGTGTTTGGCCTGCTGTTTCGGACCGACCAAAACACACATGCACATTTAGGTTTCACCAGCCCGGCTGCATTCAACAGCTGGGCTGGAGAAACCCTCACAGACTCCCTGGTCTGAGCAGAGCATCTTTCCAGCCTGCTCAGACCAATCTCCGTGCTACTCTCACATGAGAGCAGCACAGGGATTCTAGGAAGTCCGTGACGCGGCCCCAGTGCTTGCCGGGACCAGGAAGGGCAAGGCCGAGCACACCGCAGGAGGTGGGCGGCAGCTCAAGGTAAGGGTTTTTTTTTTTTGTTTTTTTTTTATTAAACCCCCCTGCGTGCTCCCCCTCCTACGCACCCCCACCACCCACCCACCATCTCTTTATTGTTGCGGCAGCCACTGGGACCGACACTCAATTTTCCTCAACAACCTTTTGATCTAAAGCACGAAAGAGAAACACACAATAGGAGAAAAGAAGAGGGAAGAGAAAGATGGAAAAACAGTTACAAAGGGGGAAAGCAGGGATGAAAAGAACCTGTAAGAGTGAGATAAAAATACAGGGAGAGTCTGGTGGAGGGTTAAAGATGCAGGAGGTAGAATCAAATAATGCAGCATGGGCATGCAGTTCCCTGACCTTCAGTAGCGCAAGCCACAGGCTTCTGGACAAAACTTTGTGTAGCAGCATTTATTCTTCCGCTACTCTCCCTCGCACCAAGAAGGAACTCATCTTGTGCTGTGGAGGTTCTAAGTTGGAGCCCACTAGTGTAGAGAGTTCACACTGAGCTGGAAACCCCTTCTGTGCAAGGGTTTCCACCTTAATGTGTGATTGTGCCTCTTCACCGTGTGGCAGCGTGATGAGGCATGAACCTGTGTAACTACATGACATGACCATGTGAGTTGGCAGACCTGAATTCCATATGCAAACACCAGGAAAGGGCCAGCAAGGCAGTGGACCTTGACAGGTGTAGTGTGGATTTGAGTTGGGGCTTGGGTTAGCTGGCTTGTGCACTGTGATAGAGAAGACTACTGCACACTGACCTACCCCTTGACAAGGACCTCAGTGTAATGGCTACGCTTGCAATATTGGCTGTGGAGTCACAGAAAATATGCTCCATTGTTTCGATAATTTTAACAATATGCCGTATAATTTCATGTTGGCAAGGCCGCGCTATTACCTTTTAAGGAAAGAATGAAGATGATTGCATCGTTACATCAGCACGGATAAGAATAATGAAATCCATTTTAGATTAGTGTCAGGTTTCTGTGACCCACACACTCTTGCAGATGGGAGAAATTAGCTCTTGGACTGATGACAGAGAGAACACACAGCCCACAATTCAGTCAAAAACTTGACTGTACGGAAATGTAGCCAACTAACAATATCAACCACCAACCATTCGGCCATACGTTCAAGGTAGGCTTCAGGCACAACAGAGAAGTAATCAGCTGAGAAGAACAAACAGTTATGCTTGGATTATTCACTGAATGCACTGTAAGTGCCCTGCAAAGAAGAGTCATCTAATTTGCAACTGCAGAGCCCGCGCAACACAACAGGGCTCAAAAACCAGTGAGGTGACCAACTACCATAACATCTTCAGCCATCTACAGCTGCTTAAAAATGTATCTTATGCTTCCCAATGGCAATGTGAAAACCAGGAGATATTTTCAATACCACAGCAGTGAAAATGTGCCATTGTAATTGTAGTTGTATTTATATAGCCCTTACTACCCCTGATGAGGCGTCAAAGTGCTTTTCGACGAGTAGCATGCTACTCTGGAACCCAAAAAGGATTAGTAGTAAATTAGTATAGGGAAAAATCAGTTAATTTTGAGCGTTGGACATGTGAGTCTGTTAGTTGGGTTTAAAAGGATAATAAATGTATAGAAGAGGGGACCTGGGGAAGAGTCTAGAAAGTGTTTATTGGGAGAATCATAGTAGTAGGAGGAGTTTTGGGATGAGTAAAGGAGAGATGGAGGAGGGAAAAGTCTCTGTAAATGGATTAGGGAGATTATAGTAGTAAAATGAATTTTTGGATGAGTTTAAAGGAGGGATACACGAGGGAAGGCTTTAGAAAGGGTTGTGAAACATAGGGTAGTGCATTAGAGAGACTCAAACCTTTTTTTTGTTTTTATTTTATTTAACAGCAGGAGTAAAGTAATAAATATATAGATGCATAAGTACATAGAGGGTATACATGTATAAGGAAGGTAATCATACCATACAATATAATGATAGGCCACACCATATAATACCATACTATATGATAGGCCAAACTTCCCATACCACACCATGACATGACGGCCCGTACCATATCATACCACGCCATACCAAACCATACCACACCATACCGTTCTGAGACCTATTGGTATTGCCAACGCTTGTTTTTTTTTGGGGGGGGGAGGCTATCTCCAGTTTGTAGGTGTGCCAGGAACTAATCAACCTGGTCCAACTAAAGCCTTTTGCTATGCGGCATTTTTTAACTGAAGACATCTCTTAAAAGCACTTTAACCCCTTCCACAATATAGCCTCTTGCACCTGCCACATTGCAGATGCTCTGAATCCCATCTCAGGCCATCAGCCACTATTCATTGATGTACTTATGCATGAACATGACTCAGGAGTTAAAGCACTTTACAAGACGAAGGGAAAAAAACACAAAGTTACAGTAAAGCCAGCACAGCAATACCAATGAAAGAGCACAGTGACTTCATAGCTGAGTGCACTATACAAGAGTTAGTCCAAAATGTATATATACCAGCCGGCCTTTGCCATGGGATGAAAAGCGCCACTCCTGCCGGTCTAGTGAGTCTGAAATAGTCAGGTAGCACTGGAGACTTAAACAAGGTTCACCTGTTTACTTAGCAGTGAACTGAGCAGACCTTATGGGCTGTGCTGGCTTTCCTGTTGCCGCATTTGACCATTTAGAAACATACTTGATTTCAACAAGAGGAATGTACTTTTGGTACACAACCTTCCATTTTCCCTTCCTTTACCACACCAGCCATGCAATAAATCAGATACTGACTTATGCCCCACCTCCATAACCCACCCTCCTTCCTCGTCTGCAGCGACTAAATCTTAGCCAATGGCTGCACATACTGTGTTCAAGGAACAGACCATACACTCCGGTCCAGAGCGTCCAAGGATTACTGTCCCTAACTCTACTGCTAACATCTCCTAAAGTCCCCTCTCTTTACGAATGCGATCTCTTTACGATGAGACCACTACCACCCAGACTCTATGGAACACATCACGAAAAGATGCCGGAGGAAACACTGGGCATGGTTTTAGTCCCACACTCTGAATCTGTATTATTGTAAACCAACTCCAGAAACCAATACTCCTCCAGCCCATCAAGGTACCTAATAATGATTCCTGTCTATTGGTGTGTTAGAAAGGCATTTATTCACATTATTGGCAACCTGACCTCTCAACCTATTACAGTCGGATAGGCATCGCCACTCGGATCCAGAACCAGCTGCTCAATAAAAGTGTATGAAGCTCAACTTAGATATTGGGCCTGGGGTGGACACCCAGGAGCATGTGTAACTATAAAAGTCAGATAAAAGGTGCAGAAGTGGGCGAGGGGGGGGGAGTTTAGTTGAAGCAAAATGGAAACAAAAGTAAATCTATAGTGATATCGATGTCATGGGGGGGAGCAACACTAACGGAGTAAATGGAAAAAGGAGACGAAATGTATATATGTGTAAGGGTGATCTTGCTATGACAATAAACATACTTTCAAAAAACAAAACAAAAAAAAGGTGCAGAAGTGGAGTGTACTTACAACTGATAAAGCAGATGGCAACTGCTTAATGGTAACAAGGCTCCTAACAGCATGTAATCAGTAAAGCGCCAAGTGAGGCAGCCAAGCCCAGCTCCCAGGTGAGGCATCATCAGACTTCTTCCAGCCCAGCTCTGAATGATCTCTTCAAAGTTCCCTCTGAGATGATATCACAAAGGTCCACTGTGAGGTCAAAGGCCTACTGTGAGACCCAGAAGACTGCTGCAGTGTCAAGAGGGTAGCCTGTCACAAGGCTTACTTTCATACCCTGCAGCTACTGTGACGTCAGCATCCTTCTGGCACAATATCAAACACTAGCCTGAAACTGCCTTGTTCATAGGACTGATTACAAACTGGTTGCTAGGCATGTACGGTGAAGTTTGCATACCCTGTGACAACATTGTCTTTGGGCCTTTATCATTATTTCTCTCCTTTTCTTCTTTTTCAGAGGTATCTTTGGATGACTTCTCATCTTCTTTATCAGATGGTCAGAATATGTGCAGCTAAATAATTTCCTGTCTCTACATAACAATTATCCACGTATCCTTCCCTCTGACCATCAACCTGCTTCACCAGTTTAAGAATGCTAGGTCATCCTTCAAACATATGGCCTTTAAAAGAAGCCCCAAAGGTGGCAACCAGGATTCAAATACATTTAATGAGTCATTCCACTGCCATTAGAAGGGTTTTGAGAGGTTTTCCTGATATGCTTTCCAGTGGCGGTTGCTCCCGGGAAGCAGCAGTGGGCCAGCCGCCGCCTCTCCTCCGTCTCTTCCTGGCTTCTCCTGTGCAAACAGGAAGCTCCCAGGCTTCTTATAGTCAATTACAATGCTGCAATGCAGCGTAGTGATTGGTCTGAGCACTGTGGTTCGGCGCCCAGCCAAGGAATGGGGGCCTGGGCATGTTCTCCACCCAGGCTGTAATGCAGCCTGGGTGGAGAACATGTAAAGTGTGCATCACTGTTCGGGCCGGCCAAACATTCATGTGCACTCACATAGTGTTGAGAACAGTTTAGGTTATGCGAGCTGACACGAGCGTGGTGGTTGTCATGTCACAGCTCGTGACGGTCTCGTGTTGTGGGTATCCGGGGAAGAATGTTATGTTTCGAAGTGGGGGGGATTCTGGTTGTAATGCGGCTATGTGGAATGTGTTACTTCTGACTGGACTTCATTGTGAGCGGATGTTATAAACAAACACCGTTTCTCACTACTTCGTTTCCTGCCTTCATTTGGATCTTCCTACACTGGCGACGGGCGGGATATATTTACCGCGCATTTTTTTTCTTTACATTTATAAAAAAGGAAGATTTTTTTTTTTTTTAAAGAAATTTATATTTATCTGATGAGGCAGAGAATCGTTTACCTTAAGGTGTGTTGGGAACTGTTTAGGTTATGCGAGCTGTCACGAGCGTGGTGGTTTTCATGTCGCAGCTCGTGACGGTCTCGTGTTGTGGGTATCCTGGGAAGAATGTTATGTTTCGAAGTGGAGGGGATTCTGGTTGTAATGCGGCTATGTGGAATGTGTTACTTCTGACTGGACTTCATTGTGAGCGGATGTTATAAATAAACTCCGTTGCTCACTACTTCGTTTCCTGCCTTCATTTGGATCTTCCTACACATAGTGCTCACCACTCCTCCCCCTTCTCTGAAAGCAGAGCAGATCCGCCTGCCCGCCCGTCCGCCCCGCCAAAACACTGCAGCAGGAACAAATAAAATGATAATAACGTTGAGTTATTATCATTTTATTTTTCCATTTTTTCACCGCGAAAAGCAGTGGGGTGACGCTCCTCTGCCTTAGCGAAGGAGCCGCCACTGATGCTGTCAAGAAATACATTTCCTCAATCACATGAGCTATGACCCACACTTAGATATGAAGTCATCTTCTGGGAAGAATTCCTCATACCAGATGGCCTTGTTTGTATGTGAGCGTCCACATCTCTTCAAACCCAAAGCCAACCTTACACTAAAAACAGGCAGATGAGATGTTGACCCGGGAAAAGGGGAATGGGACAAAAGAGAGAAACAGAGACACTGGATATTATCACAATTGAATGGTTGCAGATTTGGGCTTAATCTGCACTATCATATCATTGGTATATACAAACAAGAAAAAACTGTGGTATCTGTGAACAACACTCTGAATTAATTTATGCTATTTGCTAAGAGAGATACTTTGATTGTTATGCAGCTGCTTTTGACAGTTCTGATTATATTCTATGCATCGATTCGCAGCTGTAGTATAAAAAGCATTGATTAATAGGTGGTTTGGCTACACACTTCAACAAGGTAACGCCTATTCTAATCAACACTCTAATACCATACTTCTTTTAAGAACAATCAATATTGCACTGGCTTCTCTAGTTGAACTAATGTGAAGGACTATGCAGTTCTTAATCTTAACAGATGATTTTATGTCGAATAACCAACTGCAAACTAAGGTGGATAATCTTGACGCATAACTTTGTGAAAACTAGCAAAGTGGAAAATATAAGTTTATAATCCGGATGAGGGGAGGGGGGTGGCTTGAGCAATTCACCAACAACTAATCATTCTATAAATTGAGATTAAAGCAATGCAAGCCTGTTAGCTACTCTACTCCCGTTACTGGAAAAAACGTCCAGGCTCAGGAGTAGCCATGAATATATTTTATTGAATCCGTGTACCACAGTCCATATTTATTGAATTTTCAAAATAGTGTAGAATAAGGTGTTTGTTAATTCAATTAATTATATGTAAATGAGCACTTTGAAGAGTTAATTAGACACCATATCGTGCTTCTGTATTAATACAATAGAACCTTTATAAATACATGGGATGGGTGTTTACATTTCACCGTTAAATCCCTTCCTATATATTCCATGAAGGAAGTCTGTTTAAGTGAGAACATACCCTGATTCCTTGGGTTATATCCCCGTTTTGTGGCCTTAAACTTTTTGTTTGGGGAGCCAGAAGACTTCAGTACATTGCCTTCCCTACAGCCTTCCCCCATAAAGGGGTTCTTTATGTCTCCTGTGAAAAACCCTTTTACCATAGCCATGTTTCTAACACAAAGTCTGGTAGCTGGGTTAGCTCTCAATTTACATGTGCGCTTTATTTCTATCATAAACTCATAAACGGGGCATGAGCAGTTGCAAAGTTTTTTTTTAAATCTCTGTGGTTTAGGGGAAAATGTGCACTTAATGTAGTTTGCAGATTTGTTCACTTTTCTTCCATTTAAATATCATAACCGTTACAATAATGTATGTTGTTTATATCCTTGTTTGTTGCTACATTAGTTCTGGTGAAGACATACTTTGCAGAAAACAGCTAGTGTTCTTCTCCTCCACAATATGGTGGGTGCAGAAAAGTTCTGCAAAATGTAAATTTACAGAGAAAAAATATGCTAAAATGTTCAAGCATGCAATTATGATATAAATATGCAAGTAGTGTGGCTCGTGCATTTTGAATCATGTTTGTCAGGGTAGTCACCTAACAGCATGGCAATTACATTGCAATTTGGATTTTTAAAAATCAATGGGCAAAGTAGAGCCAGGAAATTTTGAAGACTATCCAAAGGACATAAGCTAAAAAAATCACACCAAACATTGTACACTCTTACTCATTAAGGCAGTGTTTCCCAAACTGTGGGTTGCCAGCCAATTACTGGTGAGTCGCCGAAAGAGAAATAAATAAAGATGCCTTTAATTTTGTATTTATCTTGTAACATTTGCTGTGCTTGAAAGACAGAGGTTAAATGTCAGGCTACATCTTCTGACAAATTGTTGCTTATTCTTTTAACATGGGCATTGGAATGGTTTGTTTTTCTTTCTCTGACCGCAAAGTGAGAGCAGTTTTAAAAGTGAACTATGTGACAATCTTGCTGGGATCAAGGGCGGCTCTAGGTTCATGGCGGCCCTGGTCAGGGAGTGTAGGTAGGGGGCTCCGGAAGAGGTGGTCCGGGCGGGGCAGAGCAAGGAGGCCAGTGAAGAGGAGGGGTCAGGGTGGTTGGAAGTGGAACAGAGCCGGAGGCCGCCACACAAATATGTATCCATCCTCAGAGGATTATTATATCAAGGATATATATTGGTGTGGTTTGGCGGCCCTGTGCAGGTGCACAGCTTGCACATGCCTAAGGCCACCCCCGCTGGGATACATGGAGTGTTAAAGGAAAGGCTGTAGGATGTCATGTTTGGTAATACACAACAAAATTTACAAACCTGTGTAAATAAAATGTACACATAATAGGAATATATCAGCAATTAGGAAAACAAAAATGAAGCACTTGTGTTTTGTAATTTAGAAGTTATTACATTTTGCCGAAATGATTTGAAATCATCGTCATGGCATAGATGAGCTGGAAGGGCATTCCAAATAGTAGGAGGTTTAGCTGCAAAAGACATTCCTCCGGCTCTGCATTTATGGAATTTAGGCACCATCAGATATTTAGCCAATGCTGATCTTATATTGCGATTTGTAAGATGGTTATTTAATTTCCTGGCTAGGAACAGTGGGCCCTGGCCAGTCAGGCTCTTGAAAGTAAGACAGCTGATTTTAAATTGAATGGACTGTGCTGCTTCATTTTTAATAAACTGGAATGTTGGTAGTGCTTTATCACGGAAACAAAGATAAACCAAATTAGCACAGTCTAGTTGAGATTTTATTATTGCCAGGATAATCATGATACAGGCCCCCAAAGGCAGAAGTGGAATAATTGTCCTCAACATCTTAAGGGTAACTATACATCCATCTTGCGGTTACAGAGTTTACATTAGTTTTTCATTGAGACATTGCTGTCAACAATCACTCCAAGTCTTTAATCAGACGGTTGAAGCTGTGGAGTGTTTTCCAGTTCTGCAGGCCAATATTGGTGTTGCCAGAAATTAACCTTATTCTGTGTAATAACAATTTCGGTTTGATCAGAATTAGGTTTTAGGGAGTTAGCATATATCCAGCTTCCAGTGAAATGCATTACATTTTGAAACGCATATTGGAAAGCCTGGGTCCCACCTAGATACATCAACAGTTGCATGTCATCTGCAAAGTTATTGGGGTCTGCAACCAATGGCAGCAACTTCATCTATTAAAGGTTTATGGCCAGATGTATGACCATTCCAAATTGCGGCTCGCAATTTGCGCTCAATTGCGAGTTGCAAATTGCGACTCGCAATTTCGAATGTGCAACAGTGTCAGAGACACTGATTGCAATTCCCAATGGGGTCGCATAATGCGAGGCGCATGAAGATTAATGAGCCAATCGCATTTTGTGACCCCCATTGGGAATGGCTGGCCATCCCAGATGGTGGCCTGCTGTGCTCAGCAGACCTCCATGTCTGGGACTGCTTCGTAATAAAGCAGTTTTTTTAAAAAAACAGCCTGTTTTCTTTATATTAAACGGGATGCATTTAGAAAAAATTATTAAACGTTTTTCTTTCATTTTTTTAAGGGCAGGTAGTGGTCCCTTGGACCACTGCCTGCCCTTACAAAATATTTCAGAGCCAGTCAAAAAGGGGAAGGGGTCCCCTGGGGACCCCTTTCCATTTGCGACTGCATTACCACCCTTTTGAAGAGCGTGGTAATGTGCGAGTGTTTTGCGAATAACGTCCCTTCCTATTAGGAGTCACAAAACACTATTTTGCGAGTCACAAATTATTTGCAACTCGCAAAATAGTGTTTGTACATGGCCCTATCAGAATTAGCATGTGCAAATGGGTCACAAACCCTCGTTGTACATCGGGCCCTTAGTATATAAGTTGAATAAGTGGGAGGATAGAGAGAATCGTTGAGGGACTCCACAGTCTAATGCCACAGGTTTTGCTGCAAACTCCCCAAGGGGAACTGTCTGGGTCCGATTTGATAGAAAAGATTTGATTCAATTCAGGGAATTTCCCTGAATGTCAGCTTCCTCCGCATTGGCGACCAGGATGTTATGGCCGGCATTATTAAAGGCTGCAGACAAATCTAAGAGTACCAGCACAGAAACCAGCCCCTGATCAACTTCCCATTTGAGATCATCAATTATGGACAAGATGACCTATTCAGAATTATGCAAGGGCCAAAACCCAGCCTGAAGGAGGAAGAAAAGTATGTTGCTTGTAGGTGTCAACAGATTTCTTGTGCCACATGAGGCTTCAGTACCTTAGCCGAATAAGGGAGCAGTGAAAGAGGCCGGTCATTTGTAGGCAGTGGTGGATCTTCTACCTAACTTTTTTAACAACCCGAGCACCACCGCATGCCTAAATGAATCTGGAACAATGCTTTGAGTTATTGATTTATTTAAAATGAAAGGATTATTCACTGCTTTGGCCAAGAATTAAAAAAACTCTCAGGGAACAGGGGTTAAGTGGAGAGCCTGATATCCCATACTCCATTAGTTGCCTCAGGCATTTTTCCTCTATTTCTAGGAAGGCGACTGAGAAGTTCCTTATTACTTCATTAGAAGTAGTGGAGTGCCTTATCAATTCCGTAACTACTTCTAAGGATGCATTATGTATACTGTCTCTGATGATCTTAATTTTGCTTACAAAAAAATCATTCAGGTCACTGCAGAATTCTTGAGTAGAGACTACCATTAATTCTTTCAGGGAAAGAAAGTTCTTCAAGGATTTAATAAATCTCCTTGTGTTTGCTGTCTGCTTCTACTTTTTTATTAGAGTATTACTTGGTTTTAGTGGCAGCCAATTTTCTTTTATAGTCCCCTAATCTTGCTTTAAAGCTCGTTCTACTTATTTATTTTAACGCCAAATTCCTTGAAAGCGTCAGATTTCTAATTTAGCCTCTTTCAATACAGGTGAAAACCTAGGGGTCCACTACGAGGGCTGGAGGACCATAGGGGAGCCAGGGACCGACCGCCGAAGTCGCGGCGGTCCCGCCATATAAATTGGCTTGGAGAAGTGGGCCCAATGTGACCCTCCCCGCATTAACTAATTTGTTCCTGGCGGATGGAGTCCTGGGGCCCTTTTGAAGGCATAGGGAGGGAGTCCCATGCCCCCTCCAAACAGTTCCCCAGTATAAAGCCCTAGGGCCCTTCAGAAGCTTGGTGAGGGAGCACATACCCACTACCCCAAAAAACTAAACATCTGCCCCAGGGGATGTGGTCCCTGGGGCATTTAGAAGGCTGGGTGAGGTGGGACACCCCTCCCAACATAAACTAAAATAGTTTATGGGAAAGGAGTGGAGTAGCTGCTCATTTCAAGTTCACTTTTCCAGCTGGGAGGCGCCCCATTATGCCCTGCAAGGCCTTTTTAATAAATATTTGTAGATCCTGGTGGTCCTCGTAGCAGGGGTACAAGGGCACCACCAGCCCGTTTTGTAATGTTGTGGAGAGCTGCAGGGAGTGCAGCAGCCCCCAGCAACATTAAGAAAAAACACAATAAGTCTTCCTGGTCATTGAATCCATGACCACAGGAGACCTAACCATATTTTTTTAAGTACCCGAGCAGGTGTTGCATGCTCTTCAGCTGGAGTGCAGAGACCCCTTACGGTTGGTTGCACTTTGTGATTTGAAAAATGTGAAAAAAAACTTAAAGACATATGTAATGCTTTTTTTTAAATAATGCTTTCTTGACAATATTTTGTGACAGTCAATATTATAAAACAATGCAATATGTCAATTTATGAGATATGCTTTTTATTTTAGTTATTGGTGACTTTTTGACAAAGCCAGCAGGTCTACTGTATGTATGTTGATGTGTAGACCCCTTAATAAAGCCAATAAGCCAGCCGCTTTTTGTATTGTGGTATTTTGATGCTTTGACATAGCCAGTAGGTCTGCCTTACTTAACCCCTTCCACGCTCATGACGAGCTGGGCTCGTCATGCAGTAGCCTCCTGCTACGCTGATGACGAGCCCAGCTCGACATGAATAATGGGGTTCATGGAGTTCCAGCACAGGAGAAAAATCCCCATAGCATTCAAGGTGTTAAAATGACACCCTTGATATTATTACATTATTATGTGTGCAACAAGTGGCTAAAAGCCCATGTCATGCACTGCTAATTATCTAACATATTACATCACTCATGACATGTTCTATGACATCATTGATATCATCACTGCAACATCTGAAATTACATCATTGATGGCAACACTGTGCATGATGAAGCAAGAGTTATAGTTACTTTAGGGCACAATTTATGGTTAATTTTCTTTTATGGACTTTTAGGTGGAAATAAAGGTATTGATTGGTTAACTGAGATAACTATAACGGGTCAATTTCAGCGATTTTGGATTTTTGTTGTTTAGTCTTGCTTTATTTATTTAAAACGTACTTTATGTTTTTTAATCTGGTGTGGGATTATTCTTGTGTGGTGTTTTTAATCTATTACTGTTTGAAATGTTGCACAAATACTTTACACATCGCCCCTAAGGTAGGCCTGCATGCTCTGTGCCAAGCTACCAGAGGGCTGAACACAGGTTTATTTGGGGATGCTTGTGACTGCACCTTAACAGAGAATCATGTTTGCTGTTTGAGTAGGGTTTCACCCCTCCTTAGTCAGTAACCCAATTTTTTACGAGGATTTATCCATACTCTGCTGCAGAAGGTTTTTTTTAAATTTACTAAAATCCCTGATAGCAATATCAAAAATGTTCAGAAGCCTTGTGAATGTTTTGAACAGCTGCAACAGGCCAGCACCTCACTCTGAAAAGTGTTGTAGCTCCAATGCAGTTCACCCTCTGGCACTTTTATGGCCACATCAATATATTTATACAAAAAAACCTTCAAGGTGCTCCAAAATTCCGTGATAAATCCAAAAGGAAATTGAGATTCTGATTCAAAGGGTGAGTCTATCTGTCAACAATCAAACTTCATGTACGTCCACAGAGTCTGTATAATAATAAGTGGGCACGTACAAATGCCGAACACGGGTCAAAAAGGGACGGGTACGTCTTGTCGTTAGTATTAAGGATCTGAAAGGAAAATATCTGTCCTTCGTGCCGTGTACAAGGGTTCAAAACATGAGCACAATAAGGGACCCCGTCTTGGCGTATGTTCCGTCTGCCCGAATGCTGTGTGACACACAACATTCGGGCAGGTCCTTGGTTAATGTTGTACAGGTTTGGAGTTCCAAACACTAGTTTAGGGGTTGTTAGGGTCACCCCTTGCCTGTTAGCACCATAGTACTTGAACGCATGTAGACCTGACAGCCAGATACCCAGCAGAGCGCAAGTTTCCATTTACACTAGAAAACCCTACTTGTGGATAACACATCAATATATTTGCCACAGTGTGATAAAGACTTATCAAAGGTGTATGGTGAAGGTCAGGACATTTACAAACAACTGCTGGTAGGTGGAGAGGAACGCAAAAAACTATAAAAAGTATGTTATTTGTCATAATTCACAGAATTTGACAAAGCAAGTCTACTATTAAAAAGGAGTTTATTGTTCTAAAACTTGGGTCATGGTTCTATAAAGTTTGAGTAGCACTGCTTTAGAGCATTAAACCCACAACCTTGCTTCAGAAACCATACTTTTAAGTTTGAGGGTTTGACATAAACTGATGCTTTGCAAAGAATAGATTTACATTTGGAAGGAAGCAAGTTAAAACAAAGTTAAGCATTTTTTTTAATTGACCCTTCACTCTCGCATATATAGCAGTATAATTTTGCTTACAGAAATTAAAGTATCATGCTCAGCCACATTACCTTCTCAAAAATCTCCTTTTAGACCACCTTATACAGTTGACAGTTCATTTAAGATTTACCCTCATATGTTTCCTGACACTTGCAGACTTCTGTAGCCTACCTATGGTATTCTTGCCACAGGATGTACACCTCATACATTAACTGACCTATGCATGGAGGTGAATACCTCAAGCTCAAGGTGTGCTGTATGGGATGTCACTGACTGAGTAGCAGAGAGGACTCCAGGGCATCTCCTATGTAAAAACGCCCTGGTCAATCTATTCCATCCGCAATCCCAAGTGAATATGTAAGAAGCCCCTGCCAGATACGGCTTTCTTCATCTCCCTCCCCAACACAACTGACAACGCTCTTAATATTTAATTCAGGTAGCTCATTAAAAATGATTCCATATCAAAAGATGAAAACAAAGCAAATATATCATGGCGCAAAAACACAGTAGCCAAAATATCGATTTTCAAACATTTTGAAGGCAAATATACATAGATAAGTAGATTTACTATTCTTAACTCTATGTCTCCATACCGTGAAGCAATACATTGTCATGGCACATTGAAGCAGAGTTAAGTAAGGCACATCTATCCATACCTACATACACTTACCTTCAAGATATTTTACAAGTTCGATAATCTGGCTACCATATTTTTGTAGCACAATATTTAGAACAATACTCTGCTAATGTACCCACAAAGTAGCCAATCAGGACACTTCTACGTCTGACGATATAAGTCCAGGTGGCATAACCTTCTAAATGGAGCTTCTTGTTTATTTATGTATTGAAATCTTTTGGAAGGTGTCGCGTATTACAGGAGCATCTTAGTAGTGCCGCAGAAAACGACACTATAGTTCTTCAATAGCCCTTTCATTGACCTCCTTCCTCAATCATGAGGAACGCTGCCTGTAGATGGTACTTTTGAACCCTTAGGGTTGCTTTTCCCCATAGGTAGAGTGGGTGGTCTCAACAACTTTAGAAGGACAGGAAAGACTTTTTAAACTGATGTATTTTCACTTTATTTCGCTGCAAGAAGATTTCCAAGATTGCATAGCATATTCCAGCTCGAGTGCCCAAATGAAGCACAGGTTTACCTTCCTCCACGCTTCTCAATATTGTAGGTGTATGGTTAGGTCTGCCCATGTTTGATGTCAGGATACGTTAGTGCTTTATTTGAGCCGGTGGTTTCCGGTGATCGGTACCGCCATTTAATTGTCAACTCTTGCACATATAACATTCTGCCACATGGTGGCGGTGTTTGTTTAATTTAGAAATCAGCACAACAACAGCAGTTTATTAATTAAATATACATTAAAAATGACTAATGCCTGCCGCCAAAGCCATTCCTATAGGTTTGGGGGCCTGGAATAGTCTACAACGTCAGACTTGTAGGAGTATGATGGTCAGTAGTTGTGTTGGTACTGGCAGCGCCGGTAGGGGAAATGGAGGGGGCAAGCTGCAGGCGCTTCCTTACGAGGGTCCTGGCACTTATTTATACAAATTAAGCACTGCTAGGAGTGTAGTGATAGAATATTTCTGTAAGTATTTGGGGCAAAGACACTCCTGTGCTTTGAAAGTGGGAATTAGACGCTTGACTGGTATTGTTTGTGCCACTGGAAACCAGTGAAGAGTTTTGAGGGCTAGAGAGATTAGATCTGATTTTCTTATTTTTTTTTATAAATCTTTTTATTATTTTCAAAACAAAGAAGGAAATAGACATACCAGTTGCCATACATTCAGACATAATAATAAGGCGAACAGGCGTAGAAACAAGATAGATACTAAGCAACGAAAAAATGGTTGAGACGCCTACGCTAATGTTTGAGAAGCAGGATATGCAACAGTACAATATACGATCCACATTAAGCGCAAGTCCTCAGAACCTGCCCACCCATAAATCAGGATAATAAAAGAAGCATGAGCACCAGATACTAGAATACAATCAGAGTCAGGATGTTCCACCAACTACACTTATAAAAGGAAAGTGAAAGAGAGTGCGAAGAAAAAGAAACCATAAAAACAAAAATGAAGACAAAACAATAAACCCATACCCCCACCCTGCACCCCTGCATATGGCTGTCGCCTAACCCCAACTAGCAGCGTGCCTGTTGCCCCAACTAACTAAATACTAAAAAGTAAAAATGGAGGAGGGCATCTTCATACATGCCCCCGGTCTCCCCTCCCCCCGCCCGAACCAAGAATCCCCAGACTGAGGTCAAGAAATCTATTAGGCTGCAAATCCGTATCGCAACAAGGGAAACTTCAAACACCGCCCAGCCTCCCGAAAGCATCATATTAGCAAACCCCATGTCCAGCAAGACTCGATGTCAAACCCACTCACCCAGTCTCAACCTTGACCCTTCCGATCAGACGTGTGAGCCCCTTCCGGACGAACTGTCGCTTCCGCAGGATAGTCAAAGTGCGAAGAAGCTGTAGCAAAGTTCAAACCGAGACGTAGCAGAGAGATGAAAGTGCTGAGAACTCTGTCAGGTCCATAGACTCCCCTCACCGTTATGAACTCCCAACTTTGTTTCTTCCGCCATCTTAGCGGTGCCGATGTATAGGAGAGAGACGCAGTTTCCAACCAATAACAGTTCCCATCAAAAGTCTCCGGAAAGGGAACATCAAGTAGTCCTTCCATAGTCGGCAACGATCGTAGGCCTGACAATCCATTTGCGGCATCGAGCTCACTCTCATCAACCAAAACACTGGTCAGAGGCTTCGATACCTCCCATAGTACGGGGTCTGCTTCCTACATCGAAGTGGCCATCTTGGGTATCTCGAGTCGTTCCATTTCTTGTAGTGGAGCAGGGTCCAGTGCAATCCGCCCAATTTCAGACAGACGCGCTATCATTTTATGAATGTGGGCTTCAACGCAAACATGAAGTGACCTTATGGCTGCCAGCACAGTTCGTAGTGACGGGTCACTCTCGGTCCGTTCCACCACTCCTCGCTCGGTTTCGGTCATATTCACGTCCCCAGAGAGCCCGGTCTCCCCGGGGGGAACAGGTGGATGTGGAACGGACGACTACAGAGGGGGACTTATCGTTGGTTACAAGAACAATCCGGACTCCGCCACCACAGGCGGAGATCCCAACACAGCGAAAACCGGCGAGGCCCTAACCGGGCCACCGGGCCAGGGACCCCCGTCCACTGCTTCAATTGTGCATCGTCACCCCTCCTTCGATATTCACCAATTCAGCCAATCGTCGTCAACATCAATCCAAGAAATCTTCCACTTCGGTAGACTGGACCCTGTCACACAACTACAGCCGATGTTATTCAACTGAAACCCGGCTGGGCCAGTACTCGAGACCCCGGCTTCCAAGCTGGTTTAGGCCGCAAACTGCCACACGACGTATCTTTGTCTACCAAACAGGTAGAAATCTCGTGATCGCTCAATTAATCTCTAGTCTGGTTCATACACATGGAGGCAGGGCGCAAAAACAGGATAAATAACAGGATCTTCTGTCAGGAGTCGGAGGTCGGCGGAGCCGGGAGCCTACGCGGCCATCTTGTTTGCTAGCGTAGCTCCTCCCCAGATCTGATTTATTTAATTAAAGCAAATCATGGCTACTTGGTTTTGGAGGCTTTGTAATTTTGCAATTTCTTACTTTCACAGTCGGCCAGTGACACCAGTTAACCTAATCAGCACGAGGGGGGGATGGGGGGGGGGCTCACTCTGGCTGTCACTGGAAGTTACATCCCATAACTGTCGTGCACTTTGACCGCACAGGAAGTACCAACACGTGGGCCCTGAATCTTTTGGCATCACGTGAAACGTTTTTGGAAACCTGAGTAGGCCATTGTCAGCCCTCTGTTATAATGCAGTCAGGTGGATACTTTCAACTGAGTTAGAAGTCAATTACTGATACATTGTTTTAAATTACCCTTTTCACGTCTAAGTGAGTGGAAAAAGTCTCCGAAGTTTATGAAATTTAAATGGATTTACTTTTTCCTCTTTGGCGATTTCATCACCATGTTTGGTCCCCATATTTCGCTCCTCATTGCATGAAAAGGCACTAACTAGAAAACCATTCAGTGTGATTACTCATAAAAAATGGTGCAGGGGGAGTTTGGGAAAGAGTGTTAGTGACTGCGGGGCATGTGTCTATGTGCTTTAGAAAAGTACAAGAAAAGAAAGATGGATGACATCTCAGAAACATTACAAACAAATAAGACTTGGTAAAATTAAGCAACTTAAATCCTTAAAGGCAAGACAGTAGAGACCAGCTAAAATCAGAAAATACCCTATTTCTGGAAAATACACCTCATGTTAAAGTGGTATGTATTCCTTTTACTTGCATTTAGTCTCTCAGTGTGATATTGTTTCCTGCTACACAGGATAGTGCTGAAAGCATGCAAAGTTTTAAGGTTACTGCTGCCTAACTCTTGCTCACATTGAGGGTTTCTGATTTGATTGCATTGGATTAAAAGCCCACAAGCCCTCTTAGCACTAACTGTATTTTAGGTCTTGCCTACTAGACAGTGCATGCGCCGTCTGTTGCGAGACACATTGTTAGTTACGGCGGGCTTAGATCTTCATTGTATACTTGCATCTTATCTGTCTGTTGCGCACGCCATCAGTGGACAACACCATCACCCAGGCTCACATTATACTCTGTCACACATAAGCTAATACCTTGGGACTGTCCATATAAACAAACAAAAACCACCCTATATTATTGTATATTTACAACAGTTTATCTCATGTACTTTTATGTGCACCTGACAGTCATTGCCTAACTGGAATGCTCCCCTTTGCATTACCTTCATACACTTCCAAGTCATCTGAGCAATGCGCCATATCACTTTAAACCCTTGTAGCACGTTCTGTATAATATGCATAAATATATACTGTTCCATCCCGGATTTGTCTTTGATTCTTTAATTGACCAGTAACTAATATTTTTCAAATGTATTTTGTAATTGCATTACATTCTCTTGTGTCCAATATGCCCAATTGTTTTCTTACCAGAGTATGGATTATGCAATTTACTATTCAATATTTTGACAAACAAATTGCATTTCTGCTTCTTGAGATACATCATCTATTCCCTATACATCTGCTCCAGAAAGAATCATTCTTCTTGCATAGCACTGTGCCCAGGTCAATTGCAGATGTTCTGATGCACAAACCATCACTAGGCCAGTCACTGGACCCCTCTATCACTGCTGGAATAGGCCATGCATGCTGCATTACTGAACCCAACACTATTGCAACTGAACGTCTCATTGCACACGCCATCACCGGACGATACTCTGTCACGCGCCAGTAGCGGCGCTATTAGCGGTGCTCACATTGTCCCGTGTCACACAGACAATCACCGGGCCTATAACTGGGTCACATTACCTATGATGGACTCTGTGCTCCATGCCCCATCAATGGTAAACATCACTTACAACGAAACTTTTACAACGCACTACCATTACAACGCGGTCATTACAACGCAAACTATTACAATGCATTGCACTGGGGGGCGCTCTAGGATAGGGAATAGGTTAATTTACTATCCAATAACCTTCCCTAGTGTCCACGGGGACTGGAGTTGGAATAGTAAATTAAACTATTCACTATCCAACACCCAAAAGCGCTATGCGTTGTAATGGTATGCGATGTAAAAACCGCGTTGTAAAGGCATGCGATGTAAAAGCATGCGTTGTAACGTCATACATCCCCCATCAATGGACCAAATACTATTCAACATTATCACTGGTGGACTTTCCGCAGCGCACACGATCGCGCACCCCACATAGTAGCATTGCCACTGCTGGGCTCTCTTCTTCATAGTCTACCACTTGTCACCACACGGTCACAAACCATGCCTACTATGTTCCATATGACACATTCCATCATCAGCCCCACAAAATAATTGCCTCAGTACATACAAATCTTTGTTCGTACACTGTCCCCCACATATACTGCTAGGCACTATACTGCACACTCCGTTGGTGGGCCCCAAACTTTTCCACACTACTATTGTGGGAAACCCAATGCGCATACCATGACTGTATCCTTCACTGCCCCACACTCCCACTGCTGGATTGCTCATTGTACCTATCATTACGACTTGACCCACGTTATCCCACAATCCGACCAGACAATACCTAGCTCAAACTACCTCTTAGCACAAGATGTTTTATACCTAAGAAACTCTGAGACAACCAGCAAAGCCCTCTAACTTGAACTCTCCTGACAGCAATACCATACTACACACAACTCAAAGGCAAGATTGCCACTTAGCCCCCCAACATAACCTCAAATGATACCTTTGCACATGAACTTCAAAGTGGACTAATATTTATTAATGTTTACTTCATCATGAAAAAGAGCGCTTTAATAAAGCTGTTGAGAGATATATCAGTTGTTAAAGGCCCTCAACTCAACATATACGTCAGAGCCTATAACAGACGGCAAGAGGCGATGATGCCCTTAGACCTGTGAACTCACTGATGGCTGAAACGTTCTACATTAAACAGTGGGAAGGAATAAGAAAAGCACTGGAATGTTGGAGAGGAAGTCTATACTGGCCATTATTGGCCCTCTGCTGCTCCATTGTGTTCTCTGGAGCTTGCAATATGTCAAAGTACTAATGATCTTTTACTGCAAGAGATGCCTCATTCAAAAGGCTACCTACATAACATTTCTCTTAACAGGAGAAAGGTTCGGCCTCTTAACAGTAAGGCTAGGCCCATATAACAACAACACCACTACAATTGCCAATACTGTTTTCCACTTATTACCCTACTTACTTATTCAGTCGCATCCGTGAGTCAATGCCAACCAAGAAAAATGAATTACATTCCTTTCGTTTATTTTTCAATTGATATTTGTTTTTTCTTAGTATCAAAAAAATGAATGTTTTAAATCACACAAATTTCATGTCTACAACCCACACCCACAATTTACAAATGTATGCAACATAGAAAACAACCATAATGATTTTGCGACATTACCTAGAAACAGTACAAAGACAAAAAATATCAACAATTTTTGAAAATTAAAACATAAACATGAAAAAATTAAACATGAAAAAATTACATACACAGAAAAATTATTGTTTTCTTTCTGATTGACTATACAGTATTAGAGTCAACAGTGCCTATTTTTAATATATCCCTCTATGTATACTAATTATTTCATTAGCTTCATATAGTATCTCGGACACAGGGAATTTCTTTTTGGTAGCACTTGTTGAACTAAACCACAGTGGGTTTTTTGATACTAAGAAAAAACAAATATCAATTGAAAAATAAACGAAAGGAATGAAATTAATTTTTCTTGGTTGACATTGACTCACGGATACGACTGAATAAGTAAGTAGGGTAATAAGTGTAAAACAGTATTGGCAATTGTAGTGGTGTTGTTACCTACATAACATAGCATGGACAGATAGTGAGGCAGGTGAGAGGTGAACATGATCTCTTTGCAGCTGCTGCCCGAGTCACCCTCCCCCAGGGTTACCTCCCTGGTTCTGTGATATGGCATCAGATCATCACATCATCTCCTTGTGATGGCTGCACCACCTCTGAACCGATGTACTGCTGTAACCGGGACACTTATCACAGCTAAACCCGCGTGGCACATCCTCAGAGATCAGCGTCCTTCCCATGATGCGCCGACAGGAACTGACAGCGCAGTGACGCGTATGCGTGGCGGTGGGATACAACTGTCGGATCTGTAGGACACATATCTGGCAGAGGGTGAACCTAACCCGACATCAGCGCATCAGGAGAACTGTCAACCTCTGATGTAGAGCAAGCAGGACACGATTCGGTCCACCAGAAGAGGGGAGTGGTGTAGAGTACACCCACAGACGGGATCTGTAAATCCACAAACACAATTTGTTGCTCTTATGTTTTTATGTATCTCAGGTGCTGCTGCAAGGCCTCGTTAGAGTGGTTTACAGAGAAAGGGGCAAATACAGATGAAGCCCCTAAACCCAAAAGTCTTCATAAAATAAGCATTGCGAAGCTGGTGAAGCTCTCAGTTAAGAACAAGCCTTGTAGAAGAGACCTGACTGAACAAATTCATTTTTTGAGTTTTCTTTTACTTTCATGAAGTGTGCTTTAAGGCGAAATCCTAGTGAGCATCCAGAGGAAAACCGGGCAAATAGGCTTGCTATTTTGCTGAGTGGACAGTCAGCTTATTTTACAGATATTTATTTGGAGCTTTGGACACCACCACCAACGCTCCAAAACTGCTCACCACAAATGTCTGTTTGTCTAGCTAGGTTTAGCTAGTACCATCCATCCCAAGCTGAAACAAGTGTTGGCATAGCCAATAGGTCTCACCTTTGGGACCTGCTGCTTAACTAAATACTTATAAGGTCCCAAAGGCGAGACCTATTGGCTATGCCAATGCTTGTTACTTTAATGGCAGCAATAAATATTATACTCTATGTATATCTAGTGAACAATACTCTATAAATGACAGACTGCCACTAAGAAGGAAATCTATCTTAACACCAAAGAACCAGGCGAGGGTACTCAGCCATGGAAGATGACACGCATCTTCACTGTAGGCTTCGGTCTGGTGCCCTGCAGAGCGAAAATCTGATTAATTGGGGAATACAATAACAAATGTACAGGGTGTAACCGAGGACTCAGT